>NC_064649.1:43746800-44363209 GCF_023864345.2 Schistocerca serialis cubense | reverse complement strand
AGCCAGAGAAAACTGGTACACCTGCCTAATATCATGTAGTGCCCCCCCCCCCCCCGAGCACGTAGAAGTGCCGCATCACGATGTGGCATGGACTCGAGTAATGTCTGAAGTAGTACTGGAGGGAACTGACACCATGAACCCTGCACGGCTGTATATATATATATATATATATATATATATATATATATATATATATATATATACTGAAAAGCCAGAGAAACTGGTACACCTGCCTAATATCATGTAGTGCCCACCCCCCCCCGAGCACGTAGAAGTGCCGCATCACGATGTGGCATGGACTCGAGTAATGTCTGAAGTAGTACTGGAGGGAACTGACACCATGAACCCTGCACGGCTGTATATATATATATATATATATATATATATACTGAAAAGCCAGAGAAACTGGTACACCTGCCTAATATCATGTAGTGCCCCCCCCCCCCCGAGCACGTAGAAGTGCCGCATCACGATGTGGCATGGACTCGAGTAATGTCTGAAGTAGTACTGGAGGGAACTGACACCATGAACCCTGCACGGCTGTATATATATATATATATATATATATATATATATATATATATATATATATATATATATATATATATACTGAAAAGCCAGAGAAACTGGTACACCTGCCTAATATCATGTAGTGCCCCCCCCCCCGAGCACGTAGAAGTGCCGCATCACGATGTGGCATGGACTCGAGTAATGTCTGAAGTAGTACTGGAGGGAACTGACACCATGAACCCTGCACGGCTGTATATATATATATATATATATATATATATATATATATATATATATATATATATATATATATACTGAAAAGCCAGAGAAACTGGTACACCTGCCTAATATCATGTAGTGCCCCCCCCCCCCCCCGAGCACGTAGAAGTGCCGCATCACGATGTGGCATGGACTCGAGTAATGTCTGAAGTAGTACTGGAGGGAACTGACACCATGAACCCTGCACGGCTGTATATATATATATATATATATATATATATATATATATATATATATACTGAAAAGCCAGAGAAACTGGTACACCTGCCTAATATCATGTAGTGCCCCCCCCCCCCCCGAGCACGTAGAAGTGCCGCATCACGATGTGGCATGGACTCGAGTAATGTCTGAAGTAGTACTGGAGGGAACTGACACCATGAACCCTGCACGGCTGTATATATATATATATATATATATATATATATATATATATATATATATACTGAAAAGCCAGAGAAACTGGTACACCTGCCTAATATCATGTAGTGCCCCCCCCCCCGAGCACGTAGAAGTGCCGCATCACGATGTGGCATGGACTCGAGTAATGTCTGAAGTAGTACTGGAGGGAACTGACACCATGAACCCTGCACGGCTGTATATATATATATATATATATATATATATATATATATATATATATATATATATATACTGAAAAGCCAGAGAAACTGGTACACCTGCCTAATATCATGTAGTGCCCCCCCCCCCCCCGAGCACGTAGAAGTGCCGCATCACGATGTGGCATGGACTCGAGTAATGTCTGAAGTAGTACTGGAGGGAACTGACACCATGAACCCTGCACGGCTGTATATATATATATATATATATATATATATATATATACTGAAAAGCCAGAGAAACTGGTACACCTGCCTAATATCATGTAGTGCCCCCCCCCCCCCCGAGCACGTAGAAGTGCCGCATCACGATGTGGCATGGACTCGAGTAATGTCTGAAGTAGTACTGGAGGGAACTGACACCATGAACCCTGCACGGCTGTATATATATATATATATATATATATATATATATATATATATATACTGAAAAGCCAGAGAAACTGGTACACCTGCCTAATATCGTGTAGTGCCCCCCCCCACCCCCCCCCCCCCGAGCACGTAGAAGTGCCGCATCACGATGTGGCATGGACTCGAGTAATGTCTGAAGTAGTACTGGAGGGAACTGACACCATGAACCCTGCACGGCTGTCCATAAATCCGTAGGAGTACGGGGGGGTGGAGATCTCTTCTCAACAGCACGTTGCAAGGCATCCCAGATATGCTCAATAATATTCATGTCTGGGGAGTCTGGTGGCCAGCGGAAGTGTTTAAACTCAGAAGAGTGTTCGTGGAGTCACTTTGTAGCAATACAGAATGTGTGGAGTTCGCTTTGTCCTGTTGGAATTGCCCAAGTCCGTAGGAATGCACAATGTACACGAATGGATGCAGCTGATCAGACAGGTGCTTACGTACGTATCACTTGTCAGAGTCGTATCTAGACGTATTACGGGTCCCATATCATTCCATCGAGTGCGCCGACTATAACAGCTCGTTCAAAATCACTTAAATCTTGATAACCTGTCATTGCAGCAGCAGTAACCGATCTAACATAAGATTTTTGAAAACATAGCGATCTTAAAAGTAGTTAAAATTAAAATTTAAAACAGTCTTGAATGCAACCTTGTTAAAATATTTTTTTAGCAGGTACACGAGCGTCGTGGGTCGGCGGAACTCATCTAGAAGTGTGCATCCACTGCTCTGGTGTCTGAAGATAACTCTTTCATAGAGTCGAAACCGGTCACTCACTCCAATAAAAAATATTTTAACAAGATTGCAATCAAGACTGTTTTAATTTTAACCGATCTAACAACTGCGCCAGACACTTGTTATCTTATCTAGGCGTTGCCGGCCGCCTGTTTACATATCTCTGTATTTGAATACTCTTGCCTATACCAGTTTCTTTGAAGGTTCAATGTATAAATTTGCCTGAACTTTGTCAGGAGGGAAAGACATCAATGTTACTGTTAATACCGTACCTGTTACAAGATAAGACGTACGTAACTGGATGCGGTGATTCATTGTAGACGGCTCTGCACAGATGCGTTGTCAAAGCTCTCTCACTCTCTCTCTCTCTCTCTCTCTCTCTCTCTCTCTCTCTCTCTCTCTCTCTCCCTGTCTCTCCTCCCCCCCCCCCATCCCACCCCCCACAGCCGAGGAATCGTTAGCGCTAGGATTTCACCCAGAACAAGTCCAGCCCACTCACCCCCGGTTTTCCCGGTCCTTGTTCGCCGCATGGGCATCGTTTCAGTTGACCCACGTGGTTTACCACCTTCGGCTGCGCTTGGAGTGAATGTTAAATTAATATCTTGCTGGGTCTTAAATTTTGCCGGATAGTTAAAAGACACGTTACAAAAAACGTGCACAATTGACCTTAGCTGTGCCAGGTACTTCCACAGCAAACTTAAGAGAAAACAATGTAGCACTGAATTCTTTAAATACGAGAACTCGGCATTCAGATGAATAGCCTATGAAGGAACATACTTCTATGTGAGAAAAAGCACCCAAAGCTACAACAGGAAAAACCTACACTCAAAGAATAATTTGCTTGGAGAAAGAGGAACCACAGTATACCCGACACTTACGTTTCAGAACTCAGACAGTATATGTGAAACAAGCGCCAGTGTTCACTATACTTCCAGATCGAATCAAAATTCCTTTGTTCTTGCTAGATCGATCCAAGCTCCTTTTGCGTGTTATTCACTGAATAGTTTTGCTGAAAAGTTTTATGGGTGGGAGAAGAACTAGCACAGCATGAATGACGTTTTATAGCCGTGAAACACTGCAGCATTTATTCCCTCCATATCTGCTCTGTGACAAATATACACATCATCATTATTAGTTTTAAACAATGTTTTGAAAGGCATTTACGAAATTAATAAATCTTTTGGTTAAAAACAGACAGGACAAAGAATAACGACAGATTATTTTCCTGAGGCGTTTGCAATAGCATATAGGACACTAATCACACAGAAACAGCCACAATTCTTTATAACCTCCTTTATAATGCGCAGGTATGGCATTGGAAAAACTTACAAGTTAAAATTCACCCATTGTTGTTGTTGTGGTCTTCAGTCCTGAGACTGGTTTGATGCAGCTCTCCATGCTACTCCATCCTGTGCAAGCTTTTTCATCTCCCAGTACCTACTGCAACCTACATCCTTCTGAATCTGCTTAGTGTATTCATCTCTTGGTCTCCCTCTACGACTTTTTCCCTCCACGCTGCCCTCCAATACTAAATTGGTGATCCCTTGATGCCTCAGAACATGTCCTACCAACCGATCCCATCTTCTGGTCAAGTAGTGCCGCAAACTTCTCTCCTCCCCAATCCTATTCAATACTTCCTCATTAGTTATGCGATCTACCCATCTAATCTTCAGCATTCTTCTGTAGCACCACATTTCGAAAGCTTCTATTCTCTTCTTGTCCAAACTATTTATCGTCCATGTTTCACTTCCATACGTGGCTACACTCCATACAAATACTTTCAGAAATGACTTCCTGACACTTAAATCTATACTCGATGTTAACAAATTTCTCTTCTTCAGAAACACTTTACTTGCCATTGTCAGTCTACATTTTATATCCTCTCTACTTCGACCATCATCAGTTATTTTGCTCCCCAAATAGCAAAACTCCTTTACTACTTTAAGTGTCTCATTTCCTAATCTAATTCCCTCGGCATCACCCGATTTAATTAGTCTACATTCCATTATCCTTGTTTTGCTTTTGTTGATGTTCATCTTATATCCTCCTTTCAAGATACTGTCCATTCCATTCAACTGCTCTTCCAAGTCCTTTGCTGTCTCTGACAGAATTACAATGTCATCTGCGAACCTCAAAGTTGTTATTTCTTCTCCATGAATTTTAATACCTACTCCGAATTTTTGTTTTGTTTCCTTTACTGCTTGCTCAATATACAGATTGAACAACATCGGGGAGAGGCTACAACCCTGTATTACTCCCTTCCCAACCACTGCTTCCCTTTCATGTCCCTCGGCTCTTATAACTGCCATCTGGTTTCTGTACAAATTGTAAATAGCCTTTCGCTCCCTGTATTTTATCCCTGCCACCTTTAGAATTTGAAAGAGAGTATTCCAGTCAACATTGTCAAAAGCTTTCTCTAAGTTTACAAATGCTAGAAACGTAGGTTTGCCTTTCCTTAATCTTTCTTCTAAGATAAGTCGTAAGGTCAGTATTGCCTCACGTGTTCCAGTGTTTCTACGGAATCCAAACTGATCTTCCCCGAGGTTGGCTTCTACTAGTTTTTCCATTCGTCTGTAAAGAATTCGTGTTAGTATTTTGCAGCTGTGACTTATTAAACTGATAGTTCGGTAATTTTCACATCTGTCAACACCTGCTTTCTTTGGGATTGGAATTATTATATTCTTCTTGAAGTCTGAGGGTATTTCGCCTGTTTCATACATCTTGCTCACCAGATGGTAGAGTTTTGTCAGGACTGGCTCTCCCAAGGCCGTCAGTAGTTCCAATGGAATGTTGTCTACTCCGGGGGCCTTGTTTCGACTCAGGTCTTTCAGTGCTCTGTCAAACTCTTCACGCAGTATCATACCTCCAATTTCATCTTCATCTACATCCTCTTCCATTTCCATAATATTGTCCTCAAGTACATCGCCCTTGTATATACCCTCTATATACTCCTTCCACCTTTCTGCTTTCCCTTCTTTGCTTAGAACTGGGTTTCCATCTGAGCTCTTGATATTCATACAAGTCGTTCTCTTATCTCCAAAGGTCTCTTTAATTTTCCTGTAGGCAGTATCTATCCTACCCCTATTGAGATAAGCCTCTACATCCTTACATTTGTCCTCTACCCAACCCTGCTTAGCCATTTTGCACTTCCTGTCGATCTCATTTTTGAGACGGTTGTATTCCTTTTTGCCTGCTTCATTTACTGCATTTTTATATTTTCTCCTTTCATCAATTAAATTCAATATTTCTTCTGTTACCCAAAGATTTCTACTAGCCCTCGTCTTTTTACCTACTTGATCCTCTGCTGCCTTCGCTACTTCATCCCTCAAAGCTACCCATTCTTCTTCTACTGTATTTCTTTCCCCCATTCCTGTCAATTGTTCCCTTATGTTCTCCCTGAAACTCTGTACAACCTCTGGTTCTTTCAGTTTATCCAGGTCCCATCTCCTTAAATTTCCACCTTTTTGCAGTTTCTTCAGTTTTAATCTACAGGTCATAACCAATAGATTGTGGTCAGAGTCCACATCTGCCCCTGGAAATGTCTTACAATTTAAAACCTGGTTCCTAAATCTCTGTCTTACCATTATATAATCTATCTGATACCTTTTAGTATCTCCAGGGTTCTTCCATGTATACAAACTTCTTTCATGATTCTTAAACCAAGTGTTAGCTATGATTATGTTGTGCTCTGTGAAAAATTCTACCAGGCGGCTTCCTCCTTCATTTCTTAGCCCCAATCCATATTCACCTACTATGTTTCCTTCTCTCCCTTTTCCTACACTCGAATTCCATTCACCCATTACCCATGCAAATACTCACGAAATGTGGCATGTAAGCAAAGCAAATATGTTACTGCTTTCATTAGGTATTTCTACTTTATGGCACTCTTATATTCTTTAATTTTCGTGAGCTACTATGAGGGCCTACATAAACAAAACGACTTTCACTTATTTCTATATAACGCTGATTTTAGACAACAGAGTCAGTCGACTGCATCCGCGGCTTTACTACCGACACGACAGATTCAAGACCATTCTTTTCGCACTGTATGTTTGCTCTGCTGTTTCCCTCAAATAAACGTATTATAATAAGTGAATTTGTTAATGAAAATTTGTCCTTATTGCCCTTAAATAACAGCACGTTATTTTTTGTTTTCTATTGCTGACGCTGCTTTCAATTCTCTATAAATACTTTTATTTCCTTAATAATGCACATTCATATTATATTACTATCCAGAAAAACTTAAATTTCTTATCATTACTGAATCTCATCACAGTGTAACATTTGTTGGAGTGTGACGCTAACAGCTTTGATATAGCTTCCAGTTTCAGAACTGGCGGCTGTTTAGGGGAGGGCCTTACACTATGGATAGGCATGGAGGGGGGGGGGGGGGGGGTGAATGGGCGGGACTTGTTCCGGGAGAAATCCTAGCGCAAAGGGCACGTCCACAGCCGTCCCTCTTCCGTCCTCCATCCCGCGGTAGTATGAACTAACGTGGCCGTCCTCGGCACAAGGTGTCGTAACATGCGAAGGCGCTAGAAAGAGGCGCTTATGCAACGCTGGTTGTGAAGCGCCAACAACAACAGGGAGGGTGGTGATAGTGGCGGTGTAGCCAGTGGAGACACGGTGTAAACAGACGGGTGGCGAAGCTCGTGTCGTGTTTATGCTCGTTCTGCCCGACAGCTGTAAGCTGAGCGCCGCGGGTGTGGGGCTGGGAACTGCTAGAGTGTGCGGGTGGGTGGGGGGGGGGGGGAGGTGGAGAGAGAGAAGAGGGGAGGCCAGAGGCGGCTGGAGGGCCCCCCATTGTCTGGCATGAAAACACTCGCCGGCGACCGGCGGGCCAAAGCTAAAGCACCGCTCCTCACAGCCGACCTGCTGATCCCTGAAGGGCCACAGCGGCCGCGCCGCACCTGTAGGCACTACTGGCACTGCTGCCGAGTATGATACACCCGCTGGCAGACTTCATTTGCTTCACTTGCGTTTTATCATAAAGGCAAGAAAACTTCGGTTTTTGGAAACTCACATATATTCTTGAGTCACAGACATGGTACTCCTATAATTGTTAGGCATCTTCAGTGGTCTATAATACATGAAAATTACACTACTGACCGTTAAAATTGCTACACCACGAAGATGAAGTGCTACAGACGCGAAATTTAACCCACAGGAATAAGATGCTGTGATATGCAAATTATCATCTTTTCAGAGCATTCCCACAAGGTTGGCGCCGGTGGCGACACCTACAACGTGCTGACATGAGGAAAGTTTCCAACCGATTTCTAATACACAAACAGCAGTTGACCGGCGTTGCCTGGTGAAACGTTGTTGTGATGCCTCGTGTAAGAAGAAGAAATGCGTACTATCACGTTTCCGACTTTGATAAAGGTCGGATTTTAGCCTATCGCGATTGCGGTTTATCGAATCGCGACATTGCTGCTCGCGTTGGTCGAGATCCAATGGCTGTTAGCAAAATATGGAATCGGTGGGTTCAGGAGGATAATACGAAACGCCGTGCTCGATCCCAACGGCCTTGTATCACTAGCAGTCGAGATGACAGACATCTTATCCTCATGGCTGTAACGTATCCTGCAGCCACGTCTCGATCCCTGAGTCAACAGATGGGGACGTTTGCAAGACAACAACCATCTGCACTAACAGTTCGACGACGTTTGCAGCAGCATGGACTATCAGCTGGGAGACCATGGCTGCGGTTACCCTTGACGCTGCAGCACAGACAGGAGCGCCTGCGATGGTGTACTCAACGACGAACCTGGGTGCACGAATGGCATAACGGCATTTTTCAGATGAATCCAGGTTCTGTTTACAGCATCATGATGGTCGCATCCGTGTTTGGCGATATCGCGGTGAACGCACATTGGAAGCGTGTATTCGTCGTCGCCATACTGATGTATCACCCGGCGTGATGGTATGGGGTGCCATCGGTTACACGTCTCGGTCACCTCTTGTTCGCATTGACGGCAGTTTGAACAGTGGACGTTACAATTCAGATGTGTTACGACCCGTGGCTCTACCCTTCATTCAATCCCTGCTAAACCCTACATTTCAGCAGGATAATGCACGACCTGCACGTCCTGTACGGGCCTTTCTGGATACAGAAAATGTTCGACTGCTGTCCTGGCCAGCACATTCCCCAGCTCTCTCACCAATTGAAAACGTCTGGTCAATGGTGGCCGAGTAACTGGCTCGTCACAATACGCCAGCCACTACTCTGGATGAACTGTGGTATCGTGTTGAAGTTGCATGGGCAGCTGTACCTGTACACGCCATCCAAGTTCTGTTTGACTCAATGCCCAGGCGCATCAAGGCCGTTATTACGGCCAGAGGTGGTTGTTCTGGGTACTGATTTCTCAGGATGTATGCACCCAAATGTGAAAATGTAAGCACATGTCAGTTCTAGTATAATATATTTGTCCAATGAACACCTGTTTGTCATCTGCATTTCTTCTTGGTGTAGCAATTTAATGGCCAGTAGTGTACTTCAGTACACATATTTTGATATGATATTTGTAATGACTCTATTTGTTAAACTCTAGATATTTCTATTTACAGTTATATGTTAGTGTTCTTTCCTTACATCCTACCTCTACGTACATATTCCTGAAGCCACGGTATGGTACGTGGCGAAGGGCACCCTGTACCACTCACTTCCAGTCATTTCCTTTTCTGTTCTACTCGCAAATAGAGCGAGGGAAAAGATTATATCTTCTGATTTTAAGGAAGCGGTGATTTACACCTTCTGAAAATTTTGGGAAATGATGTTTCGCGGAACAGATCTAAGTGACTTTATTAGAAACAGTTTCTGACAAACAACTCACAATGCTCAGGTGTAAAATGATGCCAGTTACAGGATATGTGTTCGATCACAACAGCTTGTTAAGTACATCAGTGCCGAAGATCAACTGCCAGAAAACCACAGCGTGCCTGAGAGTGTCCATCTCACACATTAGGTAGTAAATTAACGGTGTGATGCATACGGACAGCATACAGGCCTGCGCATGTGCTTCGCCTCTGTAACTGATTACGTTGTGCGTGAGTTGGTTGCTTTCCTGCATCTTACGGTTTTGGCGCTGTTGATCTTTGGCATTGACGTAGTTACAACTTGATATGGTCTGACACGTGTGCTGTAAATGATGTTGTCGTATACAGAATGCGACCGCTGTGGCTTTTTTCGTTGTGTATAGATTGTATGGTGGTGAAACATGGACTGTGAGGAAACCGGAAGAGGAGAGAATCGATGCGTTTGCGATGTGATACTACAAAAGCACGTTGAATGGTTGGTGGACTGACAAGGTATGGAATGAGCAGGTTCTCCGCAGAAGAGGCAATGAAAGGAATATACAGAAAACACTAACAAGAAGAGGGAACAGGAGTGTAATGCATCTGTTGGGATATCAAGGAATAACTTCCGTGATGCTAGAGGGAACTGTAAAGGGTAAAAATTATAGGGGAAGACAGAAATTGGAATACATCCAATAGATAATTGAGGAAATTGGGTGCAACTGTTACTCTGAGCTAAAAAAGCTTGGCACAGGGGAGGAATTCGTGGCGGACCGCATCAAACCAGTCAGAAGACTGATGTGATAAATTGACACCCCTTACAGCTAATGTGCAAACCATGTCTTTTCAAAACTGTTATGAATGGACACACAAACGTGAGATGACTTATGCCTGCGATTCCAAAGTTTCAGTTTCACAATGGTATATCATTTACATGAATACACATATAAACTTGAGATTCTTTTTACATTTACGATCAAAGTTTTCGTTTTACCTACCATGTTCAATGTGCCCTCCAATGGACGCACAAAGAAGCTCTAGACGGTAGCCGGACTCGCCCCATACTTTTGCAATCACGTCTGGAGTCACCGCATTCGCTGCTGTTGCTATGCAACGCCGCTGCTCAGCTAGGAACACAAAGAAAGGAGAGACGGGAAACTGGCGTTTGTGTGAACAAAAAGAGTGAGGATGGGTGCGTCTCCGGTTCTGGCAGACACACTGCTACTGTTTGTACTCATTATTATTGCAGTAATGCGAGGACGGGATGGAATAATCCAGATGATACCTTTTGGTGGCTATATTTTCGCTCCTTACAAGCACTCACCTACACACTTTGCCGTGATTTACAACAGGAATTACGTTCATTTGATAGGTTGTACATCTTACATATGAATATCTAAAGAGGACTGACATTGTCACTTTCAGCTTGTAAATAGTTGTCAACGCTTATTGCATGAAAGGTGATGGAGTGTCTTTATTATCAAAACGGCGTAATGAATGATTGCCTATACTAGTAGAGGTTGGAACGCCAGTCGAAATGAAACGACAGGCATAACTTAGGCCCTGAGTGGAAAAGCCCACACAGTTGCGTTGGTCCTGCTTAACACAGGAAGTAACCCAAGACGGACGATCGGGGCACCTGACCGCTGAAGCACAATACAGTGGCGGCCGGCCGATTTTGTAGCGTGGCCAGAAGGATAACTGGATAATACTTTGGAAACCCTGAAAAACCTTGGATGCAGGAACGAGGAAGCGTTACCTCGGCAAGCACGAAAGATGGGTTATTTCCGAGGATTTTTACTCTGAGAAGCGCACCATTGTATGAATCCGTAGTTAACGGGTATAGGTATTTCCTCGCGAATTTTCCTCGCTGGACGATGAAAGACTAAAATACGGTTGGTCGCCTTTCGGAAGAATCTGCAGAGGGGGTGAATATTCCGTGGTTTTGAGAATATGATTCGCTTTCTGAAGTTATGAGGGAGAAGAGCAGAACTTTGCTGGGAAACCAGCAGTGGAGAGAGTGAGTCTTTCATTTTGAGCGCCTGTGTTTGACAGTCCCTCAGTATCAGCTCTTGTAGGTACAGACGGACTTGTTGTCTTTGCTCTCAGATTTTATATATAGGACAGTTAGGCACTGTACTGTTGCGAACTTATACGATTCTGCACTTAGACCCTGGGTAGGATCTTTGAGGACACAGTGTTCAGTGATTGAGAGCACTTTTTCTGTCTATACTCACGTAGAGACGTTATCTGAATTCCGCCCTTGTGGCTGGGGATTCGCGTTTCTTGTGTGTAGAACATAGAGAGGAGATGACGGTATTAGATTATACCAGTCGGAAGACCGCCTTCTGCCGTCCTAGTGTTTAAAAGAGGTTTTTATTTTGTGGCTGGAGTTCTTCCATCGTCGCAGAGGTGTACGAGAACTATCACTCCGACGTACCGGATGCAGTACGTACGGTGATACAGCTAACTGCTTCAGGTTATTAGGGCTATAAAGCTAAACACCTGTGATCACGTAAGTTTTATTTGCTCTGAGGTTCCACTCCACTGCAGATCATCTTTGAAAGTAGTGTCTTCTAATGTTTGATACGTAAGTGATGTCTGTCATCTCACGTTATTTATATTAGATTGCGTAGCCATAAAAAGGAGCAGATTTGGGCAATTTATCAATAATATTAGTTAGGAAATTCATCTGTATCTCTTTATGTCCATTGGACATCGTTATATAAACATTTGTAGTAAGTAAAGGGGTTTTAATCTATAATAAATGCATAAGCAGAAACAACATTTATCATTTAGTAGTTATTAGATCCCTTAATCATTCATTTATGTTTATGTTGTAATTTATATGTTGAAGAACAAGAGGTGAAAATAATATCACCATTAAGGGATCCTAAGATCTGCTTCAGGGTGTAGTCAGGTAGGACCAAATCTTCATTTTCGCGTCAGTATGTTCCGTTGCGCACATTCATTTTTACACCTGCCTGGAGTAGCATCTTGGAATATCTGTATATCTTTAAGGTAATTTGTGATTCATTTCAGCCGTGAATTTAAGTAGTCCGGAGTCATTCCTGCTGTAGCGGTCTCTCATTCAAACGGCACAAATGAAAGGAACATAGTTCTCTTAGTACTACTGAGCGAAGCTGCGCAGGGGTTGGCACTCTGGACTCGCATTCGGGAGGACGACGGTTCAGACCCGCGCCCACCCATCCTGTTTTAGGTTTTCTGTGATTCCGCTAAATCGCTTCAGGAGAATGCCGGGATGGTTCCTTTGAAAGGGCACGGCTGACTTCGTTCCCCATACCTCCCTAATCCGATGGGACCGAGTCCCTCCCCCAAATCAATCAACCGTTAGTGATAGCAAAAAAGAGTAAAGAGACAGGGAGTGGATAAAAACATGGAATCGCCAAAAAGACAACATATGAACATTCCTAATACGGCGTTGGCGATCCAAACAGCTTTCAGTGGATAAATACAGGTCCTTTATGGTCTTCAAGGGAAATGTATACCATCATTCCTGCAAAATAGTAGCAAGTTCAGGTAACGATGGTGCAAATCGATAGCAATTACACACCCTTCCGTCTAAAGCACACCATAAAGGCTCAATAGCCGCGCTGGATTAACCGAGCGGTCTTAGGCACTGCAGTCATGGATTGTGCGGCTGGTCCCCGCGGAGGTTCGAGACCTCCTTCGGGCATGGGTGTGTGTGTGGTTGCCCTTAGGATAATTTAGGTTAAGTAGTGTGTAAGCTTAGGGACTGATGACCTTAGCAGTTAAATCCCATAAGATTTCACACACATTTGAACATTTTTTTTTGTGATAGCCAGGAGAGATCTGACAGTTCAACCTCGTGCTCAGAAAACCAGTTATAGACGACGCGAGCTGTGTGCACAGGGGCCCTGCTGTCTTGGAATACAGCGTCTCTACTGGGGAAGAAACATTGTAATTACAATGAAATGAACACCCTTAGCTGTTTACAGGGGTTGACATACGTCAAAGGGGACAGATGAAAATGTGTGCCCCGACCGGGACCCGTACTCGGGATCTCCTGCTTACATGGCAGACGCTCTATCCATCTGAGCCACCGAGAACACAGAGGATAGCGCGACTGCAGGGATTTATCTTTGGCACGCCTCCCGCGAAACCCACATTCTCAACGTATTGTCCCGCACTACATTCGTAGTGCCCCCGCCCATTATACTCATTCCTCGCGGCGCGTTGCCGATTCCCGTAAGAGTTCGGGCACTGATTGTGCATTCGAACAGAAGAAGAAGAAGATGGTCAGGAAGCCGGTGAGCCCTAACTACACTCCTGGAAATGGAAAAAAGAACACATCGACACCTGTGTGTCAGACCCACCATACTTGCTCCGGACACTGCGAGAGGGCTGTACAAGCAATGATCACACGCACGGCACAGCGGACACACCAGGAACCGCGGTGTTGGCCGTCGAATGGCGCTAGCTGCGCAGCATTTGTGCACCGCCGCCGTCAGTGTCAGCCAGTTTGCCGTGGCATACGGAGCTCCATCGCAGTCTTTAACACTGGTAGCTTGCCGCGACAGCGTGGACGTGAACCGTATGTGCAGTTGACGGACTTTGAGCGAGGGCGTACAGTGGGCATGCGGGAGGCCGGGTGGACGTACCGCCGAATTGCTCAACACGTGGGGCGTGAGGTCTCCACAGTACATTGATGTTGTCGCCAGTGGTCGGCGGAAGGTGCACGTGCCCGTCGACCTGGGACCGGACCGCAGCGACGCACGGATGCACGCCAAGACCGTAGGATCCTACGCAGTGCCGTAGGGGACCGCACCGCCACTTCCCAGCAAATTAGGGACACTGTTGCTCGTGGGGTATCGGCGAGGACCATTCGCAACCGTCTCCATGAAGCTGGGCTACGGTCCCGCGCACCGTTAGGCCGTCTTCCGCTCACGCCCCAACATCGTGCAGCCCGCCTCCAGTGGTGTCGCGACAGGCGTGAATGGAGGGACGAATGGAGACGTGTCGTCTTCAGCGATGAGAGTCGCTTCTGCCTGGGTGCCAATGATGGTCGTATGCGTGTTTGGCGCCGTGCAGGTGAGCGCCACAATCAGGACTGTATACGACCGAGGCACACAGGGCCAACACCCGGCATCATTGTGTGGGGAGCGATCTCCTACACTGGCCGTACACCACTGGTGATCGTCGAGGGGACACTGAATAGTGCACGGTACATCCAAACCGTCATCGAACCCATCGTTCTACCATTCCTACACCGGCAAGGGAACTTGCTGTTCCAACAGGACAATGCACGTCCGCATGTATCCCGTGCCACCCAACGTGCTCTAGAAGGTGTACGTCAACTACCCTGGCCAGCAAGATCTCCGGATCTGTCCCCCATTGAGCATGTTTGGGACTGGATGAAGCGTCGTCTCACGCGGTCTGCACGTCCAGCACGAACGCTGGTCCAACTGAGGCGCCAGGTGGAAATGGCATGGCAAGCCGTTCCACAGGACTACATCCAGCATCTCTACGATCGTCTCCATGGGAGAATAGCAGCCTGCATTGCTGCGAAAGGTGGATATACACTGTACTAGTGCCGACATTGTGCGTGCTCTGTTGCCTGTGTCTATGTGCCTGTGGTTCTGTCAGTGTGATCATGTGATGTATCTGACCCCAGGAATGTGTCAATAAAGTTTCCCCTTCCTGGGACAATGAATTCACGGTGTTCTTATTTCAATTTCCAGGAGTGTATATATATATAGATACTAAGATGGTATCTGTTCTTTCGGACATCTGTTCTTTCTGTCCGAAAGAACAGATACCATCTTAGTATATATAAGAAACATTGTACCGTGGGATGGACCCATTCAGCCAAAATGGTCACATAATCATTGGAACTAATGCGATTTTGAAAAGTAACCATGAGTGGGGGGGGGGGGGGGGGGGTGTCGGGGAGTCCCTGGAATACTGTTGTGCACTACTTTGTACAGAATGGTAAGGAGTGCTGGCTACAGAGCAGCCGCTGTAGTCATAGGGAAGCTGGACAGGAGCAGAAATGATTAGCGAACACGTGAATACAGAAACAGAAGTTTTATTTAAATTATAGCTTGCTTAAAACGTTCCCAAGAAACGTTACAAAAGAACAAGGAGCTATTACAAGAATCAAAACTGAAAATCATCGTGCAGTTTTAGGATCACATTACTAATGCACGACTGAACTGTCGAAGGGCGACTAAGAGTGAGGACTGTGACTGAAACTGGGCCGTCAAGCTGCTGCTGGCCACCCCACATCGCTGTCGCAGAGGGCGCTCCTAGCCGGAGCTCCTGAAGCTGTGGAGCTGTGGCTCAGCAGGCGCGCCTCACTGGATCCGCTAAGACCCCGCGAGACGCCTGTCAGCATCTGTCGAAAACGTGCGTTTCCATTGCCGACTATAATACGCCGGTGGTATAGCGGAGGCACGTGAATTCGAATGGCGAACTGTTGCTGCCAGTACTGTGGTTGCAGCCAAAGTGTTCAGCGTCTGAAGAGGCACTGTATCGAAGTTTTATGCCGCATACAGCGAAAGCAGAAAAACATCATCTGTTTAAGTCATGACGCGAACAAAAGTGTGTGTTCATTCATAACGATACCTCTCCTCAGAGCAGCACTCCGTGAAGAATGGTCTGCCATTCCCAAAAAACGTTCCAGCACCTGTTTGCACATATACCTGCGAGGGTGGAAGCTGTCATCAAGGCTAAGAGTGGGTCAACACCGTACTGAATTCCAGCATTACCGATGGAGGGCGCCACGAACTTGTAAATCGTTTTCAGCGAGGTGTCCGGATGCTTTTGATCACATAGTGTACGTATATGCAGACGTAGATGAGTGACTTTGACACTAGGTGAAATGTTTTAATCTGGCGCCTGCAATCGAACGTCTCTGAAACCGAGAAGCTAGCGAGCTGTTCCCATGTTGCTATCCTGAGCACCTACGGAAAGTGGTCGAAGGACGGTGAAAGCACGAGTGAGCGAAAAGGTGTTGGACGTCGCGGCGTATCGCAGAACAGGGAGGTCGGAGGCTTGTCGTCTCTTTAAAGCAGAACAGCCGTAGATCTCTAGCAGAACTGAAGGCACTGTGCAAGGCACTGGTAAAGACACAGGTATTACGGAGCAAACCGTTCAGCGTACATTGTTGAACACGGGACTGTGCAACAGATGATCCCTACGTGTTTCCATGTTGACTCAAGGACATCGTCAGTTACGACTGCAGTGGGGCGGTATCATAGAGATTAAATCGTGGATTAGTAGAAATCTTTCGCCTGGTCGAACGGATCACGTTTCTTATTATATCAGGTCGATGGTCATGTCCGGTTACGTCGTTATCCATGTGTTATGCGACAAATTAGTAAAGAACGAGGGAGTAAAAGTTGCTAAGCCAGTGTTACTCAATTAACAGCCGGTGTTACTCAATCAACAGCCGCCAGCCCGGAAGCGTAAACATTTCAACCCTGTGATTCCGTAATCTCGACACTCTTGGGAGAGACATCGAGTGAGCTGAGAAAATCGTTGGAAAAGTGCAGACCAAACGGCCTTCGTAACATTAAATGATTAGACACTAGCTGGGATACGACATTGCCTAGCAGGAAAATTGGAAATTTGTGGTAAGGTCTTAAGGGACCAAACCGCTGAGGTCATCGGTCCCTCAGCTTACACACTACTTAATGTAACTTTAACTTACGCTAAGGACAACACACACACACCCATGCCCGAGACAGGACCCGAATCTCCGACGGGGGGAGAAGCGCGGACCGTGTCAAGGAGCCTCAGACGGCGCGGCTACCCCGCGCGGCCGCCTAGCAGGGAGATGACTAAGCAGTAAAGACAATATAACAAATTCTTTACCCAAATGGAGCAGAACTGAAGACCACTGACAGTCGAGAAGAGCAGAACCGAATCGGTCTTTACGAATGACTTCGTAGATCGGAGCCACTACTCGACGACATAAATACTCCCATTAGCCTACTCTATCACTAGCTTCGATGTCGTTCATGTCATTCACACTCGATTCACTGGTTATGGTCTGATAGCATCTTGTGGGTGAAATTTTTGTAAATGCCTTACGAGAAGGTCACCAATCCGTGGCCACTGATGATGAAGTCCAACGTCCGGTACTGAACTCATAGCACCAGGCAGCACTGCTGGGTAGTCCAGTGGTCCAGTGGTCTACCAAAACCCCTCCTGTCCAGGGCACAAGTTGCCCTAAACTCCAACGTCGCACGAGTCTGACGGCGTACCGTAGCGGCGGACCATTTTCAGCATTGGGCACGATATTACGGCATCCGACATCGCGGTCCACGTGAGGGGACAACATGGGCAGTGATCTGGGAGGGATCTAATACTCCACGGAACGGCGTGTGTACCAAACACACACGTCGAAACCACCGCCATCTCCATGCAGAGCTACCGACGGGGCGCCCCTATCTCGCAAGAGGGAGGGAAACGCCACACCCGGGATTCAGCGACTTGGCCTCTGCAGCATTCAGTTCAGTTGCATTCAGCGGATTATTCTCTGGATTACGCAGCCAGCGGCAGAGGCAGAAGACACAGCAACGACTTGTATTCTTAGTAATAAATGGATTAATCTTGAATACTGTTTAATTTTGTCTGACGAAGTCACATAGGTCCTTGTTCTGTATCCTGCAACATCGACAGGAATTTCCAGTCCGGTAGCTCGCGATCCCTAGACATGCTTGATGTCGTCGCTGAACGGTGACGTCATCTTCCAGTAAGGTAACAGTCACAAGGCCAAAATAGCGTACAGAGTTTTGAGGAGCACGGTTGTGGCATCACTTTGATGTCTTGGCCATCAAATTTGTGCAAGGTGAACTCGATGGAACACATATTTTTACGTTATGTGGCTTACCTCCTCGCTCACAGACGACTGCCCCGTAATTTACGTGCACTGCCTGACTTGCGCTCAGTCATCTGCCCGACACGTACCTCTGGAATCCTACTAAAGACTTGTCGAATCCATACCATGCAGACTCTCAGCTGTTTCAAAGATGAATAAATACGCTATTAAGCTAAAGGTCATAATGTTTTGGTTCAGCAATGCATGTCTGTAGTTCTCGAATGGATTAGAGGTCTTGTAAGTAAGCTGTATAGGTTTTTTTTATTGGTAACGCCACGTAGCGCTCTGTATGAAAATCACTGGCTGTGCTGTGTGCAGTCTGTGGCTGGTTTGCATTGTTGTTGGCTATTCTAGTGTTGGGCAGTTGGCTGTTAACAGCGCGTAGCGTTGCGCAGTTGGAGGTGAGCCGCCAGCAGTGGTGGATTTGGGGAGAGAGGTGGCGGAGTTTTGAGAGCGGATGATCTGGACGTGTGTCCTCCATCAGAGACAGTAAATTTGTAAGACTGGATGTCATGAACTGATATATATTATGACTTTTGAACACTGTTAAGGTAAATACATTGTTTGTTCTTTATCAAAATATTTCATTTGCTAACTATGCCTATCAGTAATTAGTGCCTTCAGTAGTTTGAATCTTTTATTTAGCTGGCAGTATTGGCGCTCGCTGCATTGCAGTAGTTTGAGTAACGAAGATTTTTGTGAGGTAAGTAATTCATGAAATGTATAGGTTATTGTTAGTCAGGGCCATTCTTTTGTAGTGATTATTAAAAGTCAGATTGCGTTGCGCTAAAAATATTGTGTGTCAGTTTAAGCACAGTCATTCATAATTTTTCTAAGGGGACGTTTCAGTCTTCGTGTGCTTTTCCTCGTAGGCCTCCGAACATACAGGCACAGTCAAAAGTAAACACGTACAACATTTGAAAGCGAGACCGTTACTCATATTTCCTGTAAAGCTTACTGCTTCTTTTCACTAAAGGATCAAGGACGTTTGCTGCGGAATTCTATGTGTAACACTTCATATTTGGCGGGTGGAGGGAGGGGGGAGTCGAACAGGATACGTCACAGCGTCAGAGTAGTCAACAGCCGTATTTTCTGATAACACTGCGAGGTACGGCAGTGCTGCGCAACACGATGGCAAGAGCTCGTTTCGCAGCGCCCCAGTCACCCGTGTGGAATGCACTGGGAATGGCACCACTCACACCTTTGGACGCCCCTGCACTAGCGGCTACCCGAACAACATGACCGGTCTGCGGTACAGAGGTACCTATTTTGAGGCAGGCGCTTCTATAGGAAGACATCGCTTTAGAAGGAGCAAGAGGCTTTAACACGACGATCTTTCCAAAAGAAACGCACAGCGATATTTTTTTAACATCCAGTTTCTTTTCCATGCTTTTTATATTTTTACAGTATTGATAAATTCTCCTGCACGGTAGAATCCAGGACCAACACGTTTGACGCATAGTTTGGCAGTCTCTGCAAGTGAGTCATCGTCTTCAAATGTCGCTCCACGAAGCGGTTCCACCAGTTTATCGAAGAGGTGGTTATCACACGGTACCAGATCAGAGCTGCAGGGTGGCTGTTTCCATATTGTCCACCCAAGTTTTGTGATCTCGGTGTGGTGGCTCCCTTACTGACACGTGCTGGGTGTTGTCATGCAACAGCAGAACGCGGTCGTTATGTCGGTGTTGTCGAATGCGACTGGGTCGAGCATCAAGTTTTATAGGGGTTGCCACATACACGTCAGAACTGATAGTTGTTCCGTGTCGCGTGACGTCTACGTTTTTGTGATTCAATAAACACTGTAACTGATCCGTGGCGCTGTAGTTCGATTCACCTTTGCGAAAATATACTCTTTGCCTCCTATATAGATAGTGGTCAACCCTTTGGTTGCGACCAGAGGGTGTGGTCCAGGGAAGCGGATGCTCACTAGTGCTCTCGGTTGGTGATCGATCAGCAGAGAAAAACAAGGCTGGATGGTGTTCGTTGAGACGGCGTGAGCACTGGTGCGGTCCTATTGGTAGTTGTGTACTTGCTGCGGACTTGAGTGGTGAACGGATGGAGCACGCCTGTGTTCCTGGGGTTTTGAAGCGCGTCATGGCGAGAGGATTCTCTGGCCTGGGGCATAACGGACGGGAACTTCTACTGCACGCCTTGGGAAGAACCACGGGTGTTGTGATACGGCAGCGCGACGGTGACCTCTGACCTGGATCATGAACTGACTGTGGATCCGGCATGATTTGTCCGCTTGTTTAATGGTTAGTTCAGATAAGTTCGCTTTGGAATCGTTAGTCTTATGGAGAAAGCTACCAGCCTTATCGCACTCTCCTTGTCTGCCGCCGAGCGTTTTTTTTTTTTTTTTTTTTTTTTTTTTTTTTTTTTTTTTTTTTTTTTTTTTTTTTGTCAGGAATCGGTTATCCTAACTGTGAAAAAATTTGTACTGACACTTGTGAAGTATTTAGAGTGAGTTGAATGCGGGCACATTTGGTGGCTGAGATTGTCACAATGGCTATATACGAGGGTAATCCCGTGGTCTAGGTGTAGCGTCTTTGATTCATAATCAAAACGTCTTCGGTCCCGGGTTCAATCCCCGCCACTGCCTAAAGTTTGATAAATAATCAGCATTGGCGGCCGAAGACATCCGACATAAGAAGCCAGCCTCATTCTGCCAACGGCCTTGTCAAAGAGGGCGGAGGAGCGGATAGAGGTTCAGGGCATTCTCTTGTCCTAGGGGTGGGAAATTCCTCCAAAGGCGGAAGAATCAGCAATGATCAACGATATGAGGATGCAGAAGGCAATGGAAACCACTGCATTAAAGACACGTAACGTGTATCCACAGGACATGTGGCCTGTAATTGAAGAAGTGTCATGATGATCTCTCCATTGGCAAAAGATTCCGGAATAGTCCCCCATTCGGATCTCCTGGAGGGGACTGCCAAGGGGGAGGTTACCATGAGAAAAAGATTGAATAATCAACGAAAGGATAACGTTCTACGAGTCGGGGTGTGGAATGTCAGAAGCTTGAACGTGGTAGGGAAACTAGAAAATCTGAAAAGGGAAATGCAAAGGCTCAATCTAGATATAGTAGGGGTCAGTGAAGTGGAAGGAAGACAAGAATTTCTGGTCAGATGAGTATCGGGTAATATAAACAGCAGCAGAAAATGGTATAACAGGTGTAGGATTCGTTATGAATAGGAAGGTAGGGCAGAGGGTGTGTTACTGTGAACAGTTCAGTGACCGGGTTGTTCTAATCAGAATCGACAGCAGACCAACACCGACAACGATAATTCAGGTATACATGTCGACGTCGCAAGCTGAAGATGAACAGATAGAGAAAGTGTATGAGGATATTGAAAGGGTAATGCAGTATGTAAAGGGGGACGAAAATCTAATAGTCATGGGCGACTGGAATGCAGTTGTAGGGGAAGGAGTAGAAGAAAAGGTTACAGGAGAATATGGGCTTGGGACAAGGAATGAAAGAGGAGAAAGACTAATTGAGTTCTGTAACAAGTTTCAGCTAGTAATAGCGAATACCCTGTTCAAGAATCACAAGAGGAGGAGGTATACTTGGAAAAGGCCGGGAGATACGGGAAGATTTCAATTAGATTACATCATGGTCAGACAGAGATTCCGAAATCAGATACTGGATTCTAAGGCGTACCCAGGAGCAGATATAGACTCAGATCACAATATAGTAGTGATGAAGAGTAGGCTGAAGTTCAAGACATTAGTCAGGAAGAATCAATACGCGAAGAAGTGGGATACAGAAGTACTAAGGAATGACGAGATACGTTTGAAATTCTCTAACGCTATAGACACAGCAATAAGGAATAGCGCAATAGGCAGTACAGTTGAAGAGGAATGGACATCTCTAAAAAGGGCCATCACAGAAGTTGGGAAGGAAAACATAGGTACAAAGAAGGTAGCTGCGAAGAAACCATGGGTAACAGAAGAAATACTTCAGTTGATTGATGAAAGGAGGAAGGACAAACAAGTTCCGGGAAAATCAGGAATACAGAAATACAAGTCGCTGAGGAATGAAATAAATAGGAAGTGCAGGGAAGCTAAGACGAAATGGCTGCAGGAAAAATGTGAAGACATCGAAAAAGATATGATTGTCGGAAGGACAGACTCAGCATACAGGAAAGTCAAAACAACCTTTGGTGACATTAAAAGCAACGGTGGTAACATTAAGAGTGCAACGGGAATTTCACTGTTCAATGCAGAGGAGAGAGCAGATAGGTGGAAAGAATACATTGAAAGCCTCTATGAGGGTGAAGATTTGTCTGATGTGATAGAAGAAGAAACTCGAGTCGATTTAGAAGAGATAGGGTATCCAGTATTAGAATCGGAATTTAAAAGAGCTTTGGAGGACTTACGGTCAAATAAGGCAGAAGGGATAGATAACATTCCGTCAGAATTTCTAAAATCATTGGGGGAAGTGGCAACAAAACGACTATTCACGTTGGTGTGTAGAATATATGAGTCTCACAATATACCATCTGACTTTCGGAAAAGCATCATCCACACAATTCCGAAGACGGCAAGAGCTGACAAGTGCGAGAATTATCGCACAATCAGCTTAACAGCTCATGCATCGAAGCTGCTTACAAGAATAATATACAGAAGAATGGAAAAGAAAATTGAGAATGCGCTAGGTGACGATCAGTTTGGCTTTAGGAAAAGTAAAGGGACGAGAGAGGCAATTCTGACGTTACGTCTAATAATGGAAGCAAGGCTAAAGAAAAATCAAGACACTTTCATAGGATTTGTCGACCTGGAAAAACGTTCGACAATATAAAATGGTGCAAGCTGTTCGAGATTCTGAAAAAAGTAGGGGTAAGCTATAGGGAGAGACGGGTCATATACAATATGTACAACAACCAAGAGGGAATAATAAGAGTGGACGATCAAGAACGAAGCGCTCGTATTAAGAAGGGTGTCAGACAAGGCTGTAGCCTTTCGCCCCTACTCTTCAATCTGTACATCGAGGAAGCAATGATGGAAATAAAAGAAAGGTTCAGGAGTGGAACTAAAATACAAGGTGAAAGGATATCAATGATACGATTCGCTGTTGACATTGCTATCCTGAGTGAAAGTGAAGAAGAATTAAATGATCTGCTGAACGGAATGAACAGTCTAATGAGTACACAGTATGGTCTGAGAGTAAATCGGAGAAAGACGAAGGTAATGAGAAGTAGTAGAAATGAGCACAGCGACAAACTTAACATCAGGATTGATGGTTACGAAGTCAATGAAGTTAAGGAATTCTGCTACCTAGGCAGTAAAATAAGGAATGACGGACGGAGCAAGGAGGACATCAATAGCAGACTCGCTATGGTAAAAAAGGCATTTCTGGCCAAGAGAAGTCTACTAATATCAAATAGCGGCCTTAATTTGAGGAAGAAATTTCTGAGGATGTACGTCTGGAGTACAGCATTTGTTGTGGCGTAACAAGACAGCTACGCCACACTGAAGTAGCCGAAAGGCACGCGTACTCTCACGTTGGCTAAAGAGAGGTCTGAAAGAGGATACGTAATGAATGGTAGCAAGAAAAGTACGTAGCTGCTTTAATACTTAACTTTTAATCCTTCATGTGAATACAGCATTCCTTGATGATACAAGTGAGACTCTATCTTAAAATGGTTAATGGCGCCTTGCTAGGTCGTAGCCATTGACTTAGCTGAAGGCTATTCTAACTGTCTGCTCGGCTAATGAGCGATGCTTCGTCCGTGTAGTCGCTAGCAATGTCGTCCGTACAACTGGGGCGAGTGCTAGTCCGTATCTCGAGACCTGCCTTGTGGTGGCGCTCGGTCTGCGATCACACAGTGGCGACACGCGGGTCCGACATGTACTAATGGACCGCGGCCGATTTAAGCTACCACCTAGCAAGTGTGGTGTCTGGCGGTAGTGAAACATGGACTGTGGGAAAACCGGAACAGAAGAGAATCGAAGCATTTGAGATGTGGTGCTATAGTCGAATGTTGAAAATTAGGTGGACTGATAAGGTAAGGAATGAGGAGGTTCTACGCAGAATCGGAGAGGAAAGGAATATGTGGAAAACGCTGATAAGGAGAAGGGACAGGATGATAGGACATCTGCTAAGACATGAGGGAATGACTTCCATGGCACTAGAGGGAGCTGTAGAGGGCAAAAACTGTAGAGGAAGACAGAGATTGGAATACGTCAAGCAAATAATTGAAGACGTAGGTTGCAAGTGCTACTCTGAGATGAAGGGGTTAGCACAGGAAAGGAATTCGTGGCGGGCCGCATCAAACCAGTCAGTAGACTGATGACAAATAAAAAAATAAAAAAATAAAAAAAATCCCAAAAGTAAGGTCTCCTATTTTTTTATAAGTGCAGAACTCTGTTTGTGTGGCTGTTGGTCACACTGTTATGAAGAGTGTTTCACGCGCTGTGTGTAAACATGCGCACGCAGTGCTGAGGCGCTCAGTCTTGGCTTGGCAGCCGTTGAGAATGGAGCTCCCGTTGAATGCTACCGCCGCCAAGTGCGAATTGCGCGCAGTTATTCGGTTTTTGAATGCAAAGGGCACTGCGTTGGTTGAAATCCATCACCAACTGACAGAAGTGAATGGTGAGTCGTGCATGGATGTCAAAAATGTTCGTAAGTCGTGTAGAGAGTTTGATGCTTGTCGGATCGAAATTCACGACGAACAAGGGAGCGGAAGACCGTCAATTTCTGAGCAGACAGTGCTGAAGGTTGAGCAAAGCACGCGTGAAGATAGGCTGATCACCCTGGATGATCTCTGCACGTTGGTTCCTGAGGTTTCCCGAAGCACAGAATTTTTACGGAAACATTGAACTAGTGGAAGGTGTGCGCAAGATGGGTGCCACGCATGCTGATCGAGGACCACATGCGGCAACGAGTTGATGCTTCCTTCGCATTTCTTCAGCAGCTTGCAGCCGAACAGGACAACTTTCTGGACTCAATTGTCACAAGTGACGAAACCTGCGCGTACCACTTTACACCTGAGACCAAGTAGCAATCACGCCAGTGGCGGCGTCCTTCTACGCCAAAGCTGCGGAAATTCAAACACACACAGTCTGCCGGTAAAGTCATGACAACCGTTTTTTGGGATCGGAAAAGGGTATTGTTGGTCGACTTTATGCCCACTGGGACCACAATTAACGCTGACAGGTACTTGGAGACTCTGAAAAAACTCAGCCGGGCAAATCAGAACCAGAGAAGAGGAATGCTGAGCAAGGGCGTACACATTCTTCATGACAACGCTCGCCCACACATCGCTGGGCAAACCGTTGCTCTCCTGCAACAGTTTCAGTGGAACATAATCACCCACCCACCCTACAGTCCTGACTTGGCGCCCAGTGACTATCACCTGTTCCCTCGGTTTAAACAACATTTGGCCGGAAAGCGTTTCTGGCTCCGACGACGAGGTGAAAGAAGAGGTTCATAACTTTCTGAACAGCATGGCGGCGAGCTGGTATGACATGGGCATACAATAACTGCCACAGCTGCTACAAAAATGCATCGACAGAAATGGTGATTATGTAGAAAAAATAGCTATATGTTCAAGCTGTAAACTCATGTGAACCATTGTAGAAATAAAGAGATCCATGTACTTCTGAAAAAATAGGAGACCTTAGTTTTGGGATTACCCTCGTAGTTGCCCAACTGTGTAAGTTACTAGTTGGAAGCGTTGATGTATTTAAATGGTTATTTTGAGGCGGTTCCTTAATCAGTACGATAGTTGCTACAGTCCAGGTAGTTAAATTACACTCCTGGAAATTGAAATAAGAACACCGTGAATTCATTGTCCCAGGAAGGGGAAACTTTATTGACACATTCCTGGGATCAGATACATCACATGATCACACTGACAGAACCACAGGCACATAGACACAGGCAACAGAGCATGCACAATGTCGGCACTAGTACAGTGTATATCCACCTTTCGCAGCAATGCAGGCTGCTGTTCTCCCATGGAGACGATCGTAGAGATGCTGGATGTAGTCCTGTGGAACGGCTTGCCATGCCATTTCCACCTGGCGCCTCAGTTGGACCAGCGTTCGTGCTGGACGTGCAGACCGCGTGAGATGACGCTTCATCCAGTCCCAAACATGCTCAATGGGGGACAGATCCGGAGATCTTGCTGGCCAGGGTAGTTGACGTACACCTTCTAGAGCACGTTGGGTGGCACGGGATACATGCAGACGTGCATTGTCCTGTTGGAACAGCAAGTTCCCTTGCCGGTCTAGGAATGGTAGAACGATGGGTTCGATGACGGTTTGGATGTACCGTGCACTATTCAGTGTCCCCTCGACGATCACCAGTGGTGTACGGCCAGTGTAGGAGATCGCTCCCCACACCATGATGCCGGGTGTTGGCCCTGTGTGCCTCGGTCGTATGCAGTCCTGATTGTGGCGCTCACCTGCACGGCGCCAAACACGCATACGACCATCATTGGCACCAAGGCAGAAGCGACTCTCATCGCTGAAGACGACACGTCTCCATTCGTCCCTCCATTCACGCCTGTCGCGACACCACTGGAGGCGGGCTGCACGATGTTGGGGCGTGAGCGGAAGACGGCCTAACGGTGTGCGGGACCGTAGCCCAGCTTCATGGAGACGGTTGCGAATGGTCCTCGCCGATACCCCAGGAGCAACAGTGTCCCTAATTTGCTGGGAAGTGGCGGTGCGGTCCCCTACAGCACTGCGTAGGATCCTACGGTCTTGGCGTGCATCCGTGCGTCGCTGCGGTCCGGTCCCAGGTCGACGGGCACGTACACCTTCCGCCGACCACTGGCGACAACATCGATGTACTGTGGAGACCTCACGCCCCACGTGTTGAGCAATTCGGCGGTACGTCCACCCGGCCTCCCGCATGCCCACTATACGCCCTCGCTCAAAGTCCGTCAGCTGCACATACGGTTCACGTCCACGCTGTCGCGGCATGCTACCAGTGTTAAAGACTGCGATGGAGCTCCGTATGCCACGGCAAACTGGCTGACACTGACGGCGGCGGTGCACAAATGCTGCGCAGCTAGCGCCATTCGACGGCCAACACCGCGCTTCCTGGTGTGTCCGCTGTGCCGTGCGTGTGATCATTGCATGTACAGCCCTCTCGCAGTGTCCGGAGCAAGTATGGTGGGTCTGACACACCGGTGTCAATGTGTTCTTTTTTCCATTTCCAGGAGTGTATGTTCGTGTGTGGAAATGTGCAAGAGTTTTCTTTTAATCTGTGTTCATTTTTTTCTGAGAGCCCTTTCATGTTTTCCACGTAGCTTAATAACTGTGTTTGTAAATCCTAGAGTTTGTACTGATGCCTGACAAGCGTTATGTACATCTCTTGTTGCCGCTACGCGTAGCTATTGCGTCGCCTGATGCCAGTCGTAATGCCTGAGCCCAGTGTTTCTGCAGTTCTCGAGACAATATGCAGTCTTACTGATGTGTGAAATTTAATCCTTTAAGTGGCTCCGAAAGTATTTCATTTAGTAGAATGCTATGTAAGGTTTTAACAGGTTTTAACTTTATTAGTGTCTTGCAATTTAACTCTAGCCCCTAGATAATTTTTCCAGTACTGAGCATCCCTCGATCACATCCTCTGGTCGCAACCAAAGGGTTGAAGGCAAAGGGTATATTTTCGCAAAAGTAAATCGAACTGCAGCGTCACGGCTCTCTTACAGGGTTTTTGCACTACTGGCCATTACAATTGCCACACCACGAAGATGACGTGCTACAGACGCGAAATTTAACCGACAGGAAGAAGATGCTGTGATAAGCAAATGATTAGCTTTTCAGAGCATTCACACAATGTTGGCGCCGGTGGCGACACCTACAACGTGCTGACATGAGGAAAGTTTCCAACCGATTCCTCATACACAAACAGTAGTTGACGGGCGTTGCCTGGTGAAACGTTGTTGTGATGCCTCTCAGGTTCTGTTTACAGCATCGTGATGGTCGCATCCATGTTTGGCGACATCGCGGTGAACGCACATTGGAAGCGTGCATTCGTCATCGCCATACTGGCGTATCTCCTGGCGTGATGGTATGGGGTGCCATTGGTTACACGTCTCGGTCACCTCTTGTTCGCATTGAAGGCGCTTTAAACAGTGGACTTTACATTTCAGATGTGTTACGACCAGTGGCTCTACCCTTCATTCGATCCCTGCGAAACCCTACATTTCAGCAGGATAACGCACGACTGCATGTTGCAGGTCCTCTACGGGCCTTTCTGGGCACAGAAAATGTTCGATTGCTGCCCTGGCCAGCACATTCTCCAGATCTCTCACCAACTGAAAACGTCTGGTCAATGGTGGCCGAGCAACTGGCTCGTCACAATACGCTAGCCACTACTCTTGTTGAACTGTGGTATCGTGTTGCAGCTGCATGGGCAGCTGGACCTGTACACGCCATCCAAGCTCTGTTTGACTCAATGTCCAGGCGTATCAAGGCCGTAATTACGGCCAGAGGTGGTTGTTCTGGGTACTGATTTCTCAGGATCTATGTACCCAACGTGCGTGAAAATGTAATCATATGTCGGTTCTAGTCCAATGAATATCCGTTTATCATTTGCATTTCTTCTTGGTGTAGCAATTTTAATGGCCAGTAGTGTAGAGCCACAAAAATTGTTGCCTGTAGACGTCATGCGATACGGAACAACTATTAGTTCTGGAGCGTATGTGGTAACCCTTATACACTTGATGCTCGACTGGGTCGAGTTCGACAACACCGACATAACGACCGCGTTCTGCTGTTGCATGTTAGCGCCCGGCACATGTCAGTAAGGGAGCTACCATTCCGAGATCACAAAACTTGAGTCGGCAACACGGAAACAGCCACCGTGCAGCTCTGATCTGGTACCGTGTGAAAACCACCTCTTCGATAAACTGGTGGAACCGCATAGTGGAGCGACATTTGACATTGACATTGACATTGACTTGCAGCCGCAGTAAATTCCTGAAAGTTGAAGTCAATTGAAAGTTTCAAGGTTAAATGAGAAGGTGTGATTGAGTTTTCTTCTGTAATGCTTGCTTGTTTAAGTCCATTGTGTACGTTATCAGTTAAAGGTATGATTAAGATCCCCTTTATCCTCTGGGAAATTTTATCTGTACTACGTGTGTTTTATTGTATCGTGTGTTTATTAGGTAATCGGCCCCTCACCACTCCATCACCAAGCACCTGGTTACCGCATCATCATGTCCATTAAGAAAAATTCTTTGTTAATCATAATTTCCTGCTGAAGGCTCAATTTTAAATTTCTTCTTCCTCGGTGTCTTTGCATAATTCCGTTCCATGGACTCCGGCTCAAAACGTTAAAACCAGGTCTCATGCCCCAATCACATTTCTTGCAAGGAGGGCATCGCCAGATTTCTTATACTGTTCCAAAACTTCGCTTTCCTCCGGTGTTTCTTTGTGGCAGCCGACAACATTCTCGGAACCCACGAGGCGCGCGCCTTTCTCGCCATCAACTGACTCAGTGTTCTGCGAACACTCGCCTCGCCTACTTCCATTCTCAGTGGCAGGTGGTTGACTGTTACGTGTTTGTCAGCGAAAATCAGATTTTGAACACGCTGCGCAACTTGGAGACTGCGTGCGCAGCGCTCGGTCTTCTGCTGTGAGGGGAGACCCGAATACTGGCGAGCCCACTGCGTTTGTCAAACGTCTAGCTGTTCTGCGATGAGCAACGTCATCCTCGTACGCCTTCTTCAGTCTCTTCCACATCTACATCTACATCATTACTCCGAAGTTCACACTTAAATGCCTAGCGGAGTTCGAACCACCTTCAGCCTGTTTCTCTACCGTTCCACGCTCTAACAGCATGTCCGAAACGAACACTGATTTATCTTCTTTTACTGCGATGATCATTTCATCCTGTATACGCTGGCGCCAGTAAAACATTTTCAAAGCCGGCCGCGGTGGTCTAGCGGTGCTAGGCGCGCAGTTCGGAACCGCGCGGCTGCTACGGTCGCAGGTTCGAATCCTGCCTCGGGCATGGATAGCTAGGTTTAAGTAGTTCTAAGTTCTAGGGGACTGATGACCACAGATGTTAAGTCCCATAGTGCTCAGAGCCATTTTTGAACATTTTCAAATTCAGATAAGAAAGTTGGTAATCGAAATCTCGTGAAGAGATCTCGCCGCAAAGCAAAATGCCATTCTTTTAATCATCGCCACCCTAACTCACTTACCATGATACTTTCTTCGCTCTTTCGCGATAATACAAATTAAGTTGCCCTTCTTCGGACTTTTTCGATGTCCTCCGTCAATCCTATCTGGCAAGTATGCCATTCCGCACAGGAATACTCTAGCAGCGGACGGACAAGCGTAATGTAGGCATATACATCTAGATCCATACTCTGCAAGCCACTGTACGCTGCGTGGCAGAGGATACCCTGTACCACTACTACTCGTTTGCTTTCCTATTCCACTCGCAAATAGAATGAGGGAAAAACAGCTGGCTGTGTGTCCCCATACGATCCCTAATTTCTTGTATCATATCTTCATCGTCCTTAAGCGCAATGTGTGTTGGCGGCCGTAGAATCATTCGGCAGTCAGCTTCAAATGCCGGTTCTCTAAATTTTCACAATAGTGTTTCTCGAAAAGAACGTTGCCTACCCTCCAGGGATTCCCTTTGAATTCCCGAAGCATCTCCGTAACACTTACGCGTTCAAACCCACCCGTAAGAAATCTACCAGCCCGCCTCTGAAACCCTTCGAAGTCTTCCTTCAGTCCGACCTGATGCGGATCCCAAACACTCCAGCAGTACTCAAGAACAGGTCGCTCCAGCCTCTTATCCTTTACAAGTGAACCGCTCTTTCCTAAAATTATCACAATAAAGCGAAGTCGACCATTCACCTTCCGTACAACAGTGCTCACTTGTTGGTTCCCTCTCATACCGCTTTGCAATGTTACGCCCAGATATTCGAACGATTTGATTGGGTCACGAGCAATACTGTATCAGAACATTACCTGTTTGATTTTTCTACTCATCCGCATTAACTTACATTTTCCCACAATTAGGGCTAGCTGCCACTCATAGGCAATCGCCGGGGTGGCCGAGCGGTTCTAGGCGCTACAGTCTGGAACCGCGCGACCGCTACGGTCGCAGGTTCGAATTCTGCCTCGGGCATGGATGTGTGTGATGTCCTTAGGTTAGTTAGGTTTAAGTAGTTCTAAGTTCTAGGGGATTGATGACCTTAGCAGTTAAGTTCCATAGTGCTCAGAGCCATTTGAACCATAGGCAATCTCTTTAGTCAACCTGTTGCTTCTTCTAAGTGTTCTGATAATAAAACGCATTCTTTGGTTTGCCTTCCCCACAACAGTGTGATACAATTTACGTTGTTCGTAACTGTAATTCCTCGGAATTTAGTTGAACTGACAGCCTTTGTGTGGTTTATCGTGTAACCGAAATTTAACGGATCACTTCTCGTATTCATGTGGATGACATCACACTTTCTTTTCTTCAGAGGCAACTGACACTTTCCGCAGCATACAAATATCACGCCTGAGTCATTTTGCAGTTGGTTTTGATCATGTGATGACTTTACAAGGCTGTAAATGAGAGCATCATCTGCAAACACTCTAAGAGGGCTGCTCAGATTGACTTCTAGACCGTTTATATAGATTGGAAACGGCAGAGAGCCTATAACGCTTGCTTGGGGAATGCCATACAACACATTCGTTTGGCTCGATGATTTTCCATCGATTACTACGTACCGAGCCCCTTTCTAACGGGAAACCAAGAATCCACTCATAGAACTGAAGCGAAACTCCACAGGAACGCAATATGATTATAAGTCACTTGTGAGGAACTGTGTAAAGCCACTTTGGAAGCTATAAGTATGGAATCATTTTGAGAACCTCTGTCGATAGCACTCATTATTTCGTGCGAATACAGTGGTAGCTGTGTTTCACATGAAAGATATCTTCTGAATCCGTAATAACTGTGTGTCGATAGATCGTTACCTACGAGGTAATTCATCACGTTTGAACATAGTCCATGTCCCATAATCATAATGCAGATTGAAGTCAGTGATATGACTCTCTTATTCAGTGGATTAGTCCTACTACCAGTTTCCATCCAGCAATGTTCAGGATCTGTCGCAGCATGGTTTTGAGACTGGGATAGAAATTCTTGAGCATGCCATTCGGAGGCTTCCACATCGCAACGGACACAAGATTGTATTCGTGTCGGTGGCGGTCACACCTCATACTGATGCTGATGTTGGACATCGATGTCGATTAGAATGAAAGTATAATCGTTCTAGAGTCGTTAGGTGATGGCCGTTAGTGTGATAAATATCGGACTGGTGTTAGACGGTGTAACACTTTGAGCTTTCGTCAGTGTATTTTCTTTTCCTCTTGTGTTCGGCATCTGCAGCTGTATAGGCAAGTAAGCAAAGTGTATTGGAAAGCAAGGTCGACAAGCAAAAATAAATAAATAAGGAAACGATCATTCCTGTAATAGCGTTTATAAAAATGTTAAGAACGGCTCTTATTTAGTGACTTTCTTTCATATCAGTAACCCCTGATTCTTTAAAGAACTTACTTTACACTTCTGATCTCTTTAAAATGAGTTAATGTGTTAAATATTTGAGTTTAAGGATGTAAGCAGGAACGTCTTAGGAAACAATCTGAAGTTACGTTTCAAGTTTATTGGAAGTGGCCTAGTGCTTTGATTATCAAACACTGAATGAATATAGTCAGTGCAATTTGGGCTTCAATTGATCGATGAAAGGAGGAAGTACAAAAATGTTCCGAGAAACTAAGGAATACAGAAATATAAGTCGCTGAGGAATGATACAAATTGGAAGTGCAGGGAAGCTAAGACGAAATGGCTGCAGGAAAAATGTGAAGACATGAAAAAGAAATGATTGTCGGAAGGACAGACTCTACATACAGGAAAATCAAAACAACCCTCGGTGACATTAAAAGCAAGGGTGATAGCATTAAGAGTTCAACGGGAATTCCACTGCAAAATGCAGAGGAGAGAGTGGATAGGTGGAAAAAATACATTGAAAGCCTCTGTGAGGGGGAAGACTTGTATGATGTGATAGAAGGAGTCGATTTAGAAGAGACAGGGGATCCAATATTAGAATCAGAATTTAACAGAGTTTTGGGGGACTTAAGATCAAATAAGGCAGAAGGGATAGATAACAATCTATCAGAATTTCTAAAATCATTGGGGGAAGTGGCAACAGAACGACTATTCATGTAGGTGTGTAGAATGTATCAGTCTGGCGACATACCATCTGACTTTCGGAAAAGCATCATCCATACAATTCCGAAGACTGAAAGAGCTGACAAGTGCGAGAATTATCGCACAATCAGCTCAACAGCTCATGCATCCAAAGTTGTTGACAAGAATAATATATAGAAGAATGGAAAAGAAAATTGAGGATGCGCTAGATAACGATCAGTTTCACTTTATAAAAGGCAAAAGGTACGAGAGAGGCAATTCTGACGTTGCAGTTAATAATGGAAGCCAGACTAAAGAAAAATCAAGACACGTTCGTAGGATTTGTCAACCTGAAAAAAGCGTTCGACAATGTAAAATGGTGCATGATGTTCGTAATTCTGAAAGAATATGCGGTAAGCTATAGGGAGAGACGGGTCATATACAATATGTACAACAACCAAGAGGGAATAATAAGAGTGGACGATCAAGAACGAAGTGCTCGTATTAAGAAGGGTGTAAGACAAGGCTGTAGCCTTTCGCCCCTACTCTTCAATCTGTACACCGAGGAAGCGATGATGGAAATAAAAGAAAGGTTCAGGAGTGGAATTAAAATACAAGTTGAAAGGATATCAATGATACGATTCGCTGATGACATTGCTATCCTGAGTGAAAGTGAAGAAGAATTAAATGATCTGCTGAATGGAATGAACAGTCTAATGAGTACACAGTATGGTTTGAGAGTAAATCGGAGAAAGACGAAGGTAATGAGAAGCAGTAGAAATGAGAACAGCGAGAAACTTAACATCAGGATTGATGGTCACGAAGTCAATGAAGTTAAGGAATTCTGTTACCTAGGCAGTAAAATAACCAGTGACGGACGGAGCAGGGAGGACATCAAAAGCAGATTAGCAGTGGCAAAAAGGGGATTGCTGGCCATGAAAAGTCTACTAATATCAAATATCGGCCTTCATTTGAGAAAGAAACTTCTGAGAATGTACTTCCGGAGTACAGCATTGTATGATAGTGAAACTTGGACTGTGGGAAAACGGGAACAGAAGAGAATCGAAGCGTTTGAGACGTGGTGCTACAGACGAATGTTGAAAATTAGGTGGACTGATAAGGTAAGGAATGAGGAGGTTCTGCGCAGAATCGGTGAGGAAAGGAACATCTGGAAAACACAGGATGATAGGACATCTGTTAAGACATGAGAGAATGACTTCCATAGTACTAGAGGGAGATGTAGAGGGCAAAAACTGTAGAGGAATACAGAAATTGGAATACATTCAGCAAATAATTGAGGACGTAGGTTGCAATGCAAGTGCTATTCTGAGATGAAGAGGTTAGCACAGGAGAGGAATTCGTGGCGGGCCGCATCAAAGCAGTCAGATGACTGGTGACAAAAAAAATAAAAAAATAAAAAAATGAAAAAAAAATAAAAAAAATTTGTGCTCCGTTTTAAGCAGCGTATCTCGTGAGCTATGTGTCGCACAGTGATGTAATTTTGTAGATATAATCAGTTGCGAACAGAGTCGGGAACAGAGTCGCTAGTAAAGAACTAATAAATTAAAATATCATGCCCGATGCTGAACTTCTACTGCATAAACAGCAAAAATATAGTAAACGATTAAACATTTTACTTTTCATCATTTTCTGGGTATATCATATCAGCAAAAAGAAATGCTATTACGAGTAAAGTTTGTTGGAAGTCGCTGAGTGCTGCCATTCTCAAACACTGGATGAATATAGTCTAGGTATTTGCGCGCTGAGTTCCATTGCCTCAAGACATACATACAGTTTAGACTTAATTATTTGACTTCTGCGAAAGCCTTTAACGTAAAAGTATTCCTCTTAATGATTAGATTATGACAGCATTTTAGATTTTCAAATTCGCTCAGTAATTATATGAAATATTGAAAATCATATTTTTGTTGCCCCTGAAAACCGTTAGATAAGCAACCTGAGATGCATAGTGTCCACCATGAAGGATGAAACAGGAATCAGGTTAGCTGTTTAGTGCAGTACAAGTAGATACTAGTAGTTACTTGGGTCTTCCATTCATTCGTGATTACTTATAAGGAAGCCAAGAAGGAGCCATTGGATAGATACTGAGTTTTACTGTCAAGTGATGCGAATACTTGTTGAAGAGTAAGGCAACTGGATTTTGAATTATAATGTTATACATTTGTCGGACTTGCAGTAGCATTGTTCACCCTTTACACAGTAACAAAATTGCAGCACACCGCAGCGCCTTAAATATCTTTCGTCTTACACAAAAATTCATTTAAAGAGTCAAAGTAAGTTGGTGAAGAGTGCTTTCACTCCTTAAAGACGTGGTTCTGTAACACAAAGGATATTTTAACATTTGAGTGGAAGCTGTGATGGGTGTCTTGACATAAGCTAGACACACTGGACGAGGGAAAGACGGTGACCTGGACTTCTTACGAAATTCTTTTATTGTGTTTCTCAGCCCCCCGTCACACAGTTAATTTCATCAGCTGATTCGACTTCTTAGTAAGTAATCATCAGATGATCTTTCACCCCCCTTTTTCGTACAGAGCACAAAACGAACTTTTTCTGTTCTTAATCAGTCATTATTCAGAAGCAATCATTTAATTAATCTCTATCATTGTGGTTCATGGTGTGGGTTCCTGTAGTCATGTCCTAGTTCATGAACCACGGGCAACGTATGAGTGGCTAAGTAAGTGGTCCTGACAGTCGCGATACCAGTTACTTTGGAATAAGGCTGGGCACCTCGGACACATTCCGAGTCGTGGCCACCTTTGTGCTCAGACGGCAAAGACTATCAAATCCACCGGTTAGTCCCTCAACCGTTAGGGGTAAAACCCAATGGGACTCGGGGCAAGTAAGGCTAGCAACCTCCTTCCCTGGCACTTTAAATATGATGCTGGCAACAATCAGAGCAAAATGCCTCGGACCTTTCGAGGTGACGGAGTCCCACCTCTAACTGACAAACCAGGGACCCCTAAGATACGACTCGGCAAACAAATGGTAATGAGATGGGGAGCTATTAATATCAATGGGGGCTACTCTGGGAAGAAGGTAGAGCTGGCAGAGGCTGCAAGTAAGATGGGGCTGGATGTTTTAGCTGTTAGTGACATTCGGGTAAGGGGTGAGAAAGAAGAGGAAGTGGGAGAATACAAGGTCTACCTGTCAGGAGTCAAAGCAGGAATAGCACAATGAGGTGTAGGGCTTTACATCAGGAAAGAAGTGGAACCCAGCTTAGTTGCAATAAGGTATGTAAACGAACGACTGATGAGGATAGATTTGACAGTGTCTAGCAAGAAAATTAGGATTGTGTCAGTATATTCGCATTGTGAAGGGACAGATCAAGATAAGATGGATAGTTTTTATGATGCACTCAGTGATGTAGTTGTTAGAGTAAAGGACAAGGACAGTGTTCTGCTCATGGGTGATTTTAATGCCAGGATTGGAAATCGAACAGAAGGGTATGAAAAGGTTATGGGTAAATTTGGAGAGGATATGGAGGCCAACAGGAACGGGAAACAACTCTTGGATTTCTGTCCCAGTATGGGCTTAGTAATCACAAACTCCTTTTTTAAACATAAGAACATTCACCGGTACACTTGGGAAGGCAGGGGAACCAGATCTATCATTGACTATATAATAACAGATTGAGGAATTCAGAAAGGCTGTGAGGGACACACGTGTATTCAGGGGATTCTTTGATGACACTGATCATTATTTAATCTGCAGCGAAATTGGTATTGTGAGGCCGAAAGTGCAGGAGGTCAGGTCCATATGTGGGAAGATAAGAGTGGAGAAACTTCAGGATAAGGAAATCAGGCACAAGTACATAACAATGATCTCAGAAAGGTACCAGTTAGTTGAATGTAGTCAATTACAGTCATTGGAAAAGGAATGGACAAGTTACAGGGACACAGTACTAGAAGTGGCTAAAGAATGTCTTGGAACAGTAGTGTGTAAAGGTAGGATGAAGCAAACAGCTTGGTGGAATGACACAGTCAAGGCAGCCTGTAAGAGGAAAAAGAAGGCGTATCAAAAATGGCTACATACTAGAACTCAGGTAGACAGAGAAAGTTATGTTGAAGAAAGAAACAAAGCCAAACAGATAATTGCAGCATCCAAGAAGAAATCTTGGGAAGACTTTGGAAACAGGTTGGAGACTTTGGGTCAAGCTGCTGGAAAACCATTCTGGAGTGTAATTAGCAGTCTTCGAAAGGGAGGTAAGAAGGAAATGACAAGTATTTTGGACAGGTCAGGAAAACTGCTTGTGAATCCTGTGGATGCCTTGGGCAGATGGAGGGAATATTTTGAAGAGTTGCTAAATGTAGGTGAAAATACGATCAGTAATGTTTCAGATTTCGAGGTAGAATGGGATAGGAATGATGATGGAAATAGGATCACATTTGAGGAAGTGGAGAAAATGGTCAATAGATTGCAGTGCAATAAAGCAGCTGGGGTGGATGAAATTAAGTCGGAACTCATCAAATACAGTGGAATGCCAGGTCTTAAATGGCTACACAGGATAATTGAAATGGCATGGGAGTCGGGACAGGTTCCATCAGACTGGACAAAAGCAGTAATCACACCAATCTTTAAAAATGGAAACAGAAAATATTGTAACAACTACAGAGGTATCTCTTTAATCAGCGTTGTGGGTAAAATCTTCTCAGGTATTGTTGAAAGGAAAGTGCGAGTATTAGTTGAGGACCAACTGGATGAAAATCAGTGTGGGTTTAGGCCTCTTAGAGGTTGTCAGGACCAGATCTTTAGCTTACGGCAAATAATGGAGAAGTGTTATGAATGGAACAGGGTATTGTATCTATGCTTTATAGATCTAGAAAAGGCATATGACCGGGTTCCTAGGAGGAAGTTATTGTCTGTTCTACGTGATTATGGAGTAGGAGGCAAACCTTTGCAAGCAATCAAAGGTCTTTACGTGGATAGTCAGGCAGCAGTTAGAGTTGACGGTAAATTGAGTTCATGGTTCAGAGTAGTTTCAGGGGTAAGATAAGGCTGCAACCTGTCTCCACTGTTGTTCATATTATATATGGATCATATGTTGAAAACAATAGACTGGCTGGGTGAGATTAAGATGTGTGAACACAAAATAAGCAGTCTTGCATATGCGGATGACTTAGTTGTGATGGCAGATTCGATTGAAAGTTTGCAAAGTAATATTTCAGAGCTAGATCAGAAATGTAAGGACTATGGTATGAAGATTAGCATCTCCAAAACGAAAGTAATGTCAGTGGGAAAGAGATATAAACAGATTGAGTGCCAAATAGGAGGAACAAAGTTAGAACAGGTGGACAGTTTCAAGTACTTAGGATGCATATTCTCACAGGATGGCAACATAGTGAAAGAACTGGAGGCGAGGTGTAGCAAAGCTAATGCAGTGAGTGCTCAGCTACGATCTACTCTCTTCTGCAAGAAGGAAGTCAGTATCAAGACTAAGTTATCTGTGCACCGTTCAATCTTTCGACCAACTTTGTTGTATGGGAGCGAAAGCTGGGTGGATTCAGGGTACCTTATCTATAAGGTTGAGGTAACGGATATGAAAGTAGCTAGGATGATTGCAGGTACTAGTAGATGGGAACAATGGCAGGAGGGCGTCCACAATGAGGAAATCAAAGAAAAACTGGGAGTGAACTCTATAGATGTAGCAGTCAGGGCGAACAGGCTTAGATGGTGGGGTCATGTTACGCGCATGGGCGAAGCAAGGTTACCCAAGAGACTCATGGGTTCAGCAGTAGAGGGTAGGAGGAGTCGGGGCAGACCAAGGAGAAGGTACCTGGATTCGGTTAAGAATGATTTTGAAGTAATAGGCTTAGCCTCAGAAGAGGCACCAATGTTAGCACGGAATAGGGGATCATGGAGGAATTTTATATGCTCCAGACTGAACGCTGAAAGGCATAATCAGTGTTAAATGATGATGATGATGATGATATCATTAAATTCATACTTTAGCAAACTCCTGAAAATATATTTAAAAAAATGAATCATACGTATTTTTATTTAAATATGCTTATTGTGACTGGTAAGGAAAATAAACATAGCATTTATAATTTTTGCAATTTTGATTAATAATTCTATTTTCAACAAGAACAGATCTTAACTTCAAAAAGCACCAGCTTTGATTTTCGTAAAATGTTTCTCGAAGGATCATCGAGTTAAGTTGTTTACAAGTGACAGTGCTCAAAGGGCCAATCTACCACTTCTTAAAAGACATCATATTCGCCGTTGACTGTATGAAATACTTATTATTACAATAAATATTTCATACACTCAACGGCGAATATGATGTCTTTTAAGAAATATTATATGACTGTGAATACCAACCATGATAAGTTAATCAAATCTGCCACTTCGTTTGTAAATAAAAGTGTCATTACTATTGTTAGCAGTAGTAGTAGTAGTAGTAGTAGTAGTAGTGGTGTGGTGGTGTTTGTGGTGGCCGACCTCCCCAGAATTGAGGCCCATGATACGCTGCTGCTATATGCGTGATTAAGTTTGTACGGAGCCCTGAGTGTACGACTCCTAATCGCACTTGCCCAAATCTTTTTCCTCTTGTTTTATCCTGGAGATTTTAGTTTACTGACAGACGGCCTGACTCACCTACATTTTTCTTAAGTGACCAGACAGCCATATTTTACTGCGCTAATATTTTGATCCCACTCTGTTAATCTACGTCGGTTTTAACGCGAGATTGTAGAACGAAAATCATGTTTACATTCTCATGTTGTGGTTGGCTAAGTGTGGTATATCCCCTGAATGCGAGTTGAAACGTGAGAACGTGGTTTTTTTTATTAGCTTGTGCTTTAAAATCAAGTGGCTAAATTTCGAGTATGAATACGTAATACTCTGAGAGAAGGATACTCAAGGATAAATTACTGGAAGAACAGTGTGGCGTGTGGTTGGTACAGTGAATCAAGAACGGCATTAGAAAAATTATTGATTGAGGGAATTCTATATACAACCATGTGAAGCAGGTGGTAAATATGAAAAGCAAGAGACAGCAAACCATATTACAAGAAGTTAATGGGCAGTTATAAATGACAGATGATGATGTGCAAAGATGTCGTATGCAAGAATATCGGAGTAATGTAACGTCGTCGTTTGGGAACGACTAAGAAGAAGAAGAAGAAGAAGAAGAAGAAGAATAACACGAGTAGGGGCTGTGGACTAGAGTAGGGCTGGCAGGGATTCCTCGACACCGACACCAGCTCAGACAACAGACCACTAGTGTAAACATTTCTGGCGTGATGGATGAGGCTGGGTAGCACTGCAGGTGGCTCAGTTTTATAGACCTCCCCACAGTGTTCGAGAATGTCGAGTGAAAATCTCAAACAGAAAAAGTCATTACAGACTCAGAATCTAATAATTTATTTGTAGACACAAAAATATGTTTAGATTCAGGCCGACGGTAACAGATGACTCAGGTAAGAGAAAAAAGATGGGGAAACACAGAACATTCACACAGGTGCATCTATATAAAGTCTCAGCCCTCCTGTCAACTATATCCAAAATTTACCCTGAAAATGATACTCTGTTTCCAGATTTGAGTTTCTCATTATAAATTTGGTTAGTAGGACGTCATCTTGGCGTCGTTGCCAGTAATGCTTTATTTTTCGGAATGTAGACCACTGCTAAGTGCTTGGAACAGTGCCTCAGCGCAAGTCATAAATATCCGGCCATTACACAAACACCAAGATATTAGAGGCCGTTATCTTGATATTTGTCTAATGGCCGGATGTTTATGACTTCTGCTAAGGCATTTCCAACTCTTGGCATTGGCGTAAGTGGCGCAACTACAATGTTTGTCGGAAAACAAAGCGTTACTGTCAACGGCAGAAAGGAAATGACTTTCAAAAAATTGATTTTGACTGCGTACTCCAAGCACACATGTTATTAAATTTAGTTACAGTCACCCGCTTTGATTTCTCCCCATTTCAAGTCACAAACGTGGGCTGGAGTATCATATCCTGTTTCAAAAAGAGGCTCAACAAGCGTTTACTTCTTATGTTGTATTGATTCTAGCACATAGTAATTTAGCATATTATATTTTATTTTCTGACAACAGTACATGCCTGCAGTTAGCTGGGGAACGACGAGCCATTATATGAGACAACTGGAAGAGTGCAGCAGGGATTTTAGAGCCGCATATTGGCAGATCTCTTTCCTAATGTGTGTGTGTGTCCGCGTGAAAAATGCAGTTTGGAGGTTATGATGTCTGTTTGACAGGCACGTTATTTGAGAGCCAGCCCTCATCACAGTTTGATGAGGAGGAGGTAACTCATAGGTAGTGATATGTTTCTTAAAAATGCACATGAACCGCAAGAAGGTTCTTTTTTATGAGATTACCAGTTTCGGTCTGTTTTAGACCATCTTCAGACCTATCACCTGGTTAGTACGCTCTGATAGCACAGTTCTTGCACCACTGAGGCAGTCTGCTTATCAGTGACGCAATTTCGTTCTGATACGAAAACTCCAATGCATCAGTGAATGCTGAAAGTGACATTGAAGTCTCGTATCACAACGAAATTCTAACCTCAAGTCACTAATAAACAGGCTGCCTCAGTGGTACAAGAACTGTGCTGTCAGAGCGTACTAACCAAGTTACAGGTCTGAAGATGATCCAAAACAGGCCGAAACCGCTATCCTCATAATAAAGAAGTTTCTTCCGGTTGTGACTGTTCATCTGCATTTTTAAGTAATAAAAAAACGCCGTTATCCAAGAGTGATTGTTTGTACTGTCATCTTTAGACATGTTTCGCTGTTTTTGTAGAAAGCCTCTTCTGTGATTGTTCGGAAAATATGGTTTCTTGTACATAATACGTCTCTACATTTTGGTTATTTACTTACAAAATTGACGCAGAATTTACTTGTGGTGTTTGTGCCTCTTGCTACATGTGTGGAATGTCTGTGGATTCCGGGGGAAGCAACCACTAACACGGGCAGCAGTCTTCCATTTCACTGGTCCATGCTCCTTGTGACAGTCACAAATCGCAAAACTCACAGCAGAACGAAGACCACTCTTATCTCTTACCATTGTACGGCTAACCTGGCTCATAGTAGACAGTTTCAGTTGCAGGTCGCCCTTGATGACCACCAAAATTTCACTTTCAACGTTTCATTTAACTATTGTCCGAATGTAAAAATATAAAATGATGTTATAATCTATTCACTGAGAGGTATAATTTTACGTTAAACGTTTGACACAGCGAGACAATGACTACAATAAGAAATTACACACAAGTTGTGATTAAAAAAAGTAAGTGAATGTTTTTTTCCTAAAATATCTTCAATCACTCATTAATATCAACTTTGTCCACTTCAAAGTCACCGCCTCAGATATAATACACTTGTGGCAGCCCTGTTTCCAGTCTTCAAAGAACTTCTGGAACTCACTTTTCGTTATGGAATTTACCTTATTCAGCGATTCTACTTTATCTCATCAGTGGTGGCAGAATGACGTCCTTTTATGGTTCTCTTCAGCGTCGGGAATAGCAAGAAGACGCAAGGGGTGGCAGGGGGGGGGGGGGGGCTGGGGCATGTCCCACGAATACAGTGGCTGAGGCAACACAACAGTTTTTTTTTTGTCAAAAAATCACTAACAAGCATTGAGGTGTGAGCAAGAGCATTATCGCCATCAAATTTCCGCGACTGGCTTAGGCAAAATACTGTTCGTTTTCTTCGGATTGCTTCACACAAACGACATGTAACTTCCAGGTGCTATTCCTTATTGACGGTGCAATCATGCCCTATCCCTCTGAACTCGAAGAAAACAATGAGAAGAACTATCACGTGTGAACGAACTTGTCGAACTTTCTTTCGGTCTTGTCTCTTCAGGCAGTTTCCATTGGGACGACTGGGCCTCAGTTTCGACGTCATACCCGTATACCTATTCTCCGTCACCCGTTATAACCTTCTTTAGAAGGTGTGAGCCGTTCCCGACTTCATTCAGCAATTCCTGAGCGACGTCTGTCCGAAATCCACTTACTTTATTTCTCCCACACTGTCGTCAGTAATTGATGTGCTAGGGTTTCGAGGGTGTTCGGCTTCCTCAACGTCTTCTCGACCCTCTTTGAAACGTTTACACCACTCACAAACTCTTGTCTTACTCATAGTAGATTCGCCAAAACCCCAGTCAACATTTAAAATGCGGTGCTGCAGTTTATTCCATTTTTCAAGCGAAATTTAATGCAAATTCTTTGCTCCATCTTGTTCGAAAATAAAAATTCGCCGAGCACTCGAAAACACATATAACGTTTTCGACTTTCAACGATAAACTAAATATTCAAAACAGCTGACAATGTGAACATTATTAGTCTTCTCTGGTTTGCCTCCGGATGACGTTGTGCAAACGTTGCACACAACGTCATTCCGCGGCAAACCAGAGAAGATTATTTATAACACATCCGTCGGGAAAGCTTGAAGAGTCACAATGCAAACACCCATCTTCCAACAAGATAAAAAAAGAAGTTTTGAATTCGGATGTATAACGCTCGCGAAATTAAAACATTCCTGACACTTATTGATCACATCTGGCATGTGTCTTGAAGCAGAGTAAGTGACAGCGCGTAAACTATGCAGATAATACTCTTTCGCTATTTGAGAATGGGAGCACATGGCGACTTTCAGCAAACTATACACATGAGTTCAAACCTTTACGAAACTTCGTCTTGCTGAGCCTCCAATTCGCCCCTCCCCTTACACACACACACACACACACAAATGATAAAAGGAAGAAAATGCATCGCTCGCCGTTCATCCACCAAAACTTCAGAGCCAGATACGACGTTTCAATGTATTACTTATTTACTGCAATCTCTATTCGCAACACTTTCTGCAGACGGTATGCACATATACCACTGAATGCACTGGCAAAATTATACCACAGTAAGAAACATTTAGTTCAGTAGATATGAAGTCGTAATGATTAACATGTGTGAAACACTAGCTTTTGATTAAAACGGAGGGAAAATTAATCAGATTATATCGATGCAATATTTCATAATGAGAGTACTCAGTGATTTGCAACAAACTTGAAACATTATTTCAAACCTTTTGTAAACATTCGTGTAGATGCTCAACGTAAAATTTTTAACACATTAACTTATCCGTAAAGCAGTCAAACGTTTGAAAATAATATATACAGGGTGATTTTTTTCCACCGTGTACGAACTCGATGAGAGGATACAGAACCAAAAAGGTCAAATGAACTTATGTCCGAACTTCACGATTTCCATGCTAGAGACCATTTATTCAATCATACACAGTTACGCGCTGTACCATGCAGCCACAGATACAGAATGTGTTGAAAATGGTTTCCATGTGCCTCAACGCATGCGAGTACGCGCCGTAGCATGTTCTGTCTCACACGTCCACGTCCGCCAGGCTGCATCCGAACAGTTTCAAAAGCTGCATGAATACGCTGTTCCGTTGTCTCCACCTCTGGAATGGGCTCTGCGCACACGATACTTTCGAGATGTCCCCATAATTGCACGGGTTGAAATCCGGTCAACGAGCAAGCCATGCAACTGGACTCCCTCGTCCGATCTATGGACCAGGGAAGACACGACTTAGATGCTTCCGGACGGTAACGGCAAAGTGGGCTGGAGCACCATCATGGAGCAACCACATAACCCTTCGAATCATCAATGGACCTTCTTCCAGCAGGAGAGGCAAAGTCACGCGCAAAGAAGGCCGATAGTTCCGGCCTGTTAGGCGACGTGGAAGGAAAACTGGTCCCAAAATACGGTCGCCCATTATCTCGGCTCACACATTCCGGCTGCACTGATGCTGATGATTCGCTGTTACCATACCATGGGGGTTCTGCATACCACCCCATAGATGACTATTATGAAAGTTGAAGATACCACTCCACCAAAAGGTGGTCTGTGAATAGGATGGATAGCACAAATCCCGGAATCATGGTTGCCTGGCGAAGAAACCAGTGAGAAAACTGCTCCCCATGTGGAAAGTCAGTCGCTAGTAAGCCCTGCACACGCTGCAAGTAACAGTTGTCACGGAGAATGGTCCACACGGCCGTCTGGCTTACACTGTACTGGCGGGCCGAATGCCTGGTACTCACATGGCGGTCGCCTTCCACAGTGTTAATCACGTTTTCCTCAAGTCTGGTTTCCGAACATTTCGGGTATGTCCTTCATGGTTTGCTACTTCCTGAAACAACCCTGGCTCTGACGAACGGCGAAACACTGTTGCAAACATTGAATGCCGTGGTTTTTATCGGCATAGATAGGTCTCCTGATACAATCTTACTGCCCGCCGCCCGTTGCCATTTGCCTTTCGGTAAGGAAACACCGTGTCTTCAAGTTCTCGATTCGAATACGGAACCACAGTGTACAACGCCGTATCACATCCACTATGAGGTGAGTCAGCAAGAGAAGTGAATCGGACACAACATTAGCACTGACTATGGCAGCAGAGGGGGCTAGGACAAGACGTATGAGGATCAGTACCACCCTCTAGGAGGAAGCCATGCGCACACATGGTATTAGACCGCCGTCTCTGTAACAATGTATGATTGAATAAATGATCTCTTGCGTGGACATATGTTCATTAGAAATTTTTTGTTCCGTATCCTCTCATAAATCGATCCCTAGAGTTTGTACACGGCGAAAAAAATTGCCCTTCTTCTTCTTGCATTACGACCTCTGTAGGACCAAGGGTAGCCCCTTCGAGGACTGCATTTTCCTCTTCTTCTCCTAGAACCTCTTCATTCTTTCTCTTCTTCTCTCCCGCTCTTCTTCCGAGATCTTCAGATTCCGTTTCTCCTGTCGGCTCCACTGGTGACACTAACTCTTCTCTGTCATTGATCTCCGGCATATTGGTCGGTGTATATTTGTTCCCCCAATTTTCCTTTCCTTTCCCCAATTCCAACCAGTCCTTCCGAAGTTCAACAACCCACTTTGTCCCTCTCCTTCCCCTTGTACTCCCGGTTGTTTCCCCCACTCTCTTCGTCATCCTGTCCATACACATCCTAACAACATGTCCAGCAAACCTTACCCTTTTGAGTCTGATTTCCCCGGATATAGTTCTCATGTTCCGGTACAATTCTTCTCTAGGTCTTCGCATCCACCTCTCTCCACCTCTTTTGGGACCTAGTATTTTTCTCAGTATTTTCCACTCTTCTTTCTCTAGTTGCTCTGCCCCATTTCTTCCTAGTGTCATCGTCTCAGCAGCATATAATACTGCATTCCTCACGGTACAATTCTTCTCTAGGTCTTCGCATCCACCTCTCTCCACCTCTTTTGGGACCTAGTATTTTTCTCAGTATTTTCCACTCTTCTTTCTCTAGTTGCTCTGCCCCATTTCTTCCTAGTGTCATCGTCTCAGCAGCATATAATACTGCATTCCTCACTGCTGCCTTGTAGTGATCTTTGCCTCTGTCGATATATTCTTTTAATTGTATACCTCTCTCGTCATGCAGAAAACTGACCCCATCTTCTTTACCCTCTCTGTTATTCTCTCCTTGCTCCTGTTCCTTCCTGTTATAAATTCTCGCAGGTATTTAAATTTGTCCATCATTTGCACATTGCCTTCCGGTGTTTCCCAGCCTGCAGTATGGGACGAAGTGATCAGGCAGTGGAGAGCAACAAACGAGGAAATGGGAATGCCAAAGACCCATTTGGGGAACAAAAAGGACAACAGGGCTCAAGTGGACTGCCTAGCTTTTGCAGACGACATAGCAATAATAAGTGAGACAGAAGAAGACGCAAAGACACAATTCGACAACTTAAGTAAGGTGGGACGGAGGATCGTCTATAACAAAAAAATTCTGTATATGACAGTTCGATTCTTTAAAGGAAACTTACAGAAACTTTCAGAAAATATGAAGGGGATAAAAATGATATTTCGGATAAGCAGTACGAAAACTAGTAACATTTTACATTTAATTTATTTAACCATGAAATTCGTCCAACAACCTTGCAATTGAAATGTTATTTTATTTATTTTTGCTACGAATTTCGGCAATTCACTACGCCATCTTCAGATCCCATATGCACCTTTCAGAAATAATCGATTTTGGCATACTCTGTCCATATATTTCTGGATGACTGCGACTCAAGTCTTCTAAGAAAACACTTGAATTACGAATTCACAATATTCAGAGACATATGGAACCAGTATGCCAATATCAATTATTTTTTAGAGGTGAATATGGGACCTGGAAGATGGCATAACGAATTGCCGAAACTGGTGGCGAAAATAAAATAAAATAACATCTCAGTTTCACGGCTCTTTGGCAAATGTCATTGACTACAGTCAAGAGATGTTATTTGAGTTACGTCTTTCATTTTACCATGTTCTGAAGGCTTTAACCACTGATACACGCTTATCTGACTTTAGTTATAACAAATAGCACCAAAAACGATGCTTTTTTTATATATCTTCGACGCGCCCATGCCTTAAAACTGCATATTGTCATGTCATAGTAATTATGACAGAAAAAACACCAAACACAAATTGCCTGTAACAAGCGATATGTCGTCTCCTGTCATTGTATTACACTTAAACGTACCAATGACGTCGCGTTTCCGAAAGCTTCTCAGTGTGCTGTTTCTTTGAAACAAGATACTAACATGTAAGTTGCAATACAAAAACCACCAAATACGGCTTTCGTCTGCAATCGACAAAATTTAATACGGCGTCTTCGAGGTTCTGCTACTGGTGTAGGCAGCACTCTTTCATCTCACTAACCACGTTCCTCTCCACGGGGCGAAAACTGACGCTCATGATCCTGCTTTTTACCCTCGGGAATGTTCCGAAACGTGGAATTCCGATCTGTGATGTCACGAAACTTGTCTTGTCACGTGCCATGTGAGGGCGGCTGTTGAACGGTCGTGGGTCACTACGGAATCCCGTGCTCCCACCTCATTCGTATTCGGACCTGTGAACTACTAACGCCCGTATTTCCACTTCGCTGTTTGTTCTGCAATCTGTGACACAGAGCACGTCATGCTGGCTACGTACAGCGCACAGCATTTTCTGTTACGTTCATTCACGCTGTGGGGAAGAATAGCTTGACTAAGGGGGAAAAAATCGGAGGCATCAAGGAATTGTCAGTGTGGTTATGGAAGGGAGGGGATATAGTTGTAGAGGGAGACGTAGGATAGAATACAGGAGACAAGTTTAGATCGATATAGGCTACACCAGTTAATCAGAGATGAAGAGGCTTGCACGGGATACAACAGCATAGAGAGCTGTGTCAAACCAGTCTTGGAACTGAAGATCACAGAAAAACATCGTGAAGAAAAGCAATAATTTCGTCATCCTAATCTTCGTACGATGTGTATGGATGCCCCACAAAAGAGCACATGAACTGTTAGGAGCAAGCTCCCCCAACATTAATTTTATTTTCTTGGTGAGACATTTTATGGTTTTCTCTCTAGCGGTTTTGTACTGTTTACATAAACCAGCCATGAGTAAGGCAGGAGTTTTTTTCCCTAACTTATCGGTGGTTTTCATCGTTTCCACTCCGAAATAACGTCTCACAATGCGACACTAAATTTTGATATCTCTGTTTCACTCAATCTCGTGTTCGTATTGTCCTTCCACAAATCTCGGGCAAACTAATTCAGGATGACCCGAGCAGACCTACAGCCCTCGCCGTGCTCTGTCGCTAGTCTGGGGAGTCCCTCAGGCTAGCGTAGTGTGAACGTGGTCTCCGTATTTGTGAGGGTAAAAATCTGCTACCACAGCCGGTGGCTCCCACCCGCCTCCTGTACCGAGGAACACCTACTTCCTACTTCAAGAAAGCTCCATTTGCTGTTGAGGTTCCCTGCTTTTGGTCATCCATGTTGCACCTATACCTCGACACGCTTCGTTAATGTAGCTTGCTATGTATTCTGCAATATTTGTTTCTTGTACTGATGCATCTGAAACATTACCAGAAAATGGGACGAAGGGTATTCCATTTCACATCCCTACAACTTGTTGCTCCATATATTTGTAGAAGCTGACTGAAATCAGATGTTCCTCAGTGATATGGCAACCATAGGTTTCAATTGTGCTGTGTTTTATGAAGTGCACAGATGTACATATCAATACCTTTAAAACAAGTTGCCAATTTTTGCATCATTTTGATGTCTTATTTAGCTCTGACTGTATATTTGTACACCTTTATTTCAGCCAACACTCCGTTATAGAAAACTGCGTCAGCTGCGAAAAGTCCACGGCTACTAATAATATTGTCTACCCGGTCATTAACATAAAACACGAACGACAATGATCTCAATACACTTCTCTGAGGTACGCCTAAAATTACTTCTACTTCTGTCGATAATTCCTCGTCCATTACTTTTACATCGTTCTAAGACTTTTGATGCTGATTCTACTAAAAAAACCGGAAGAATCAGGAATAAAGAGGCGTAGCTAATAACTAGTTCTGACCATACTTAGCAGACAGAGTCCAAAGCGTAAGTGTCAACATTTAGTAAAACAGTTACTCAACCAAATTAGGTTAATTTAGGAGTTCCTCAGTGTACCACATAAGGGCCAATACTGTTCTTGATATACATAAATGACTTTCCCAATAGTGTTAGGCATGAGCCAAAAATTCCCTTTGTTGATGACAGCGTCATTATGGTCACAGACAAAAAAAAAGAGAACTTCTTGCAGATGAAGCAAATGAAACCGTGAAGGACGTTTATAACTGGCCAATATGCACTAAAATGACATGGAACATAAAGAAAACAAATGGCTCAAGTGGCTCTAAGCACCATGGGACTTAACATCTGAGGTCATCAGTCCCCTACAACTCAGAACTACTTAAACCTCACTAACCTAAGGACATCACACACATCCGTGCCCGAGGCAGGATTCGAACCTGCGACGGCAGCAGCAGCGTGGTTCCCGACTGAAGCGCCTAGAACCGCTCTGCCACAGCGGCCGACCATAAAGAAAACAAATGCCATGAATTTTAGTTTGAAGATGCTAAGCGACGCTGATAAATTAAATGTAGATGGTAGCACTATAGATTGTTTAACGAACACAAAATTCCTAGGAATGAGTATAGATTGTCAGTTAAGTGGTATGAAGCGGAAGGCCATCAGCACATTGTGACCTTAGAGTCTGTCATCAGTATGTAACAACCAGTTTCTGTTCACTGCGCACTGTTCATATGTACATTCAGTTTTTAGCTATGGAATTCTGTGGAACAAATGCTCAAAATATGAGCACAGTTTTCAAACTACAAAAAGGGCCATAAAAGCAATTACCAAAAATACTTGGTAGTCGAGCTCAGTGTAAAAATCTGTTCGAAACATGGGATTTAAACTACACCATGTGATACATTTACCAAGTTCTACTGATATAAATAACATTGATAAAATTACTGTACAAACAGCTCTGTACATGATCAGGTAACGAGACCTAAACTGAAGAAATAATAAACATAAAAGTCAAAACAACATTTTCTACCAAAGAAAGAAACTGTACAGTAAACTGTCCAAGGAGGTTACAGAGATTACTAAAACAAACTTATTTAAAAACTCAGAGAAAAAGTACGTGTTGATGAATACACTCACTGCAGAGAGAGATCACTTACATGATACAAAGGAGGAGTTTGGTGAGAAATGCAACAGAAATAAATAATAACAACGGTAACAGAACAACATAACACTATCACGCTATGTTTTTTTTCCTTTTCTTGGGTTTATAGAAACCTACTCCCAGATATATGTAATGTATAATGTCGACACCTTATTCCCTTTCTGAGCTCAACACCTCACTCGTTGACAGAGGGATGCTGACTCACTTTTTCGGGCTAGCAAACAGAAAGTTGCGGTTCACAAAACGGTCCTGACATCAGCTGATTCTGTATGTAGTGTGTCTAGTGTTATGAAGGAACGTATGTGTAGTGTGTATAGTACGTGCGGTGATTGGCATTGGAAAATGAATGAACAGCGTAGCACTAGCCTTAAATAAGCAAGTTCTTTGTAAAACAGTATTGTACGCTAGGAATTAGGCGAATGAAGTAGCACTTTTTTCGGGAGGGTGGGGCCTCCAGACTCCTTCTGACCATCATGTTTTAGGTTTTCCGTTGTTTCCCCAAATTATTTCAGGCAAATGCCTACTATAAGACCACGGCCGACTACCTACACCCGAACTTCTCAAGCCAAAGAAGTAAGTATAAATGCGTTATTTTTGTTGTTCTTAAAAAGTTTCAATACAAAGACGTGTCCAATATCCTTATGAAAGTGATGTGTGGACGGACAAAACCACTACTGCTACTGCTACTGCTACTACTACTACTACTACTACTACAAGGTAAAATGCTACGCCCCCTCTCTCTCTCTCTCTCTTTGGTGAACGGAGTAACTTGTTGGACGCAAAATGCAAAAATTTTCCTCTCACACGCAGAATTCTTTTTCACACTTACTGTGACAAACGTCATGTGCATTCAAGAGTATTTTTCAGTTGACACATACAGAATGATGTTAAATGGTGTTTACGTGTATCGGTACTGGGTGATACCGCTCTAGAACGAAAACATTTTTTCTGCTGCCACGCTGGACACCGAAAAGTCATCTCTGTTCATTAATCATCTCGCAGCTCGACGACTGAACATGCTTTTTGTTTCGTGCGAAAAATAAAATAGCAGAAATTTGCAGCCCGCTAAACGACAGCAAAAACACATCACAAGAACTGCCTCGCTTTTCCGATGCCTTCTCATTGCTGCTGCTCCGAAGTTCGTTATAAGGGTATAGCTGTTCCTGACAGTTGTTTCGATGACACTCGCATCATCCGCCTACACATAATTTTGTTACGGGCTAAAATGTTGCTGACTGCCTCCTAGTCGAGTTCAGTCACTCACACACACTATTGCGGTGACTTTCGATTCGGAGATAGCCGGTGCGAATCCCATAATGGCAAATGTTCCTCGCTAGTATTTGCCTTTACAGGGAAGGAGCTTTGACGCGTCTACAGTTCCTGATCAACAGGGTTCGCACCAATGTCCTGGATTAAATTCCGAACCTCTGTCGCAGTGTCTAACGGAGTGAGCGCTGGTGACACAGCTCATGGTGAAGGGTTTGGCAAGCCCCGCGGTTCCAGAGAAGCAGACCGGGTGCCGGCGCGAGTACCCTGACCTTCCTCCCCATTCGAATATAACAAACTTTCTTGAGTCTGGGAAGCTCATGTCCACGAATGAGCGCAGTTTTAGAAAGCATCGCTCGCGGGAAACTCAGCTTGCCCTTTTCTCAAATGGTATACTCCGAACTACACTCCTGGAAATGGAAAAAAGAACACATTGACACCGGTGTGTCAGACCCACCATACTTGCTCCGGACACTGCGAGAGGGCTGTACAAGCAATGATCACACGCACGGCACAGCGGACACACAAGGAACCGCGGTGTTGGTCGTCGAATGGCGCTAGCTGCGCAGCATTTATGCACCGCCGCCGTCAGTGTCAGCCAGTTTGCCGTGGCATACGGAGCTCCATCGCAGTCTTTAACACTGGTAGCATGCCGCGACAGCGTGGACGTGAACCGTATGTGCAGTTGACGGACTTTGAGCGAGGGCGTATAGTGGGCATGCGGGAGGCCGGGTGGACGTACCGCCGAATTGCTCAACACGTGGGGCGTGACGTCTCCACAGTACATCGATGTTGTCGCCAGTGGTCGGCGGAAGGTGCACGTGCCCGTCGACCTGGGACCGGACCGCAGCGACGCACGGATGCACGCCAAGACCGTAGGATCCTACGCAGTGCCGTAGGGGACCGCACCGCCACTTCCCAGCAAATTAGGGACACTGTTGCTCGTAGGGTATCGGCGAGGACCATTCGCAACCGTCTCCATGAAGCTGGGCTACGGTCCCGCACACCGTTAGGCCGTCTTCCGCTCACGCCCCAACATCGTGCAGCCCGCCTCCAGTGGTGTCGCGACAGGCGTGAATGGAGGGACGAATGGAGACGTGTCGTCTTCAGCGATGAGAGTCGCTTCTGCCTTGGTGCCAATGATGGTCGTATGCGTGTTTGGCGCCGTGCAGGTGAGCGCCACAATCAGGACTGCATACGACCGAGGCACACAGGGCCAACACCCGGCATCATGGTGTGGGGAGCGATCTCCTACACTGGCCGTACACCACTGGTGATCGTCGAGGGGACACTGAATAGTGCACGGTACATCCAAACCGTCATCGAACCCATCGTTCTACCATTCCTAGACCGGCAAGGGAACTTGCTGTTCCAACAGGACAATGCACGTCCGCAAGTATCCCGTGCCACCCAACGTGCTCTAGAAGGTGTAAGTCAACTACCCTGGCCAGCAAGATCCCCGGATCTGTCCCCCATTGAGCATGTTTGGGACTGGATGAAGCGTCGTCTCACGCGGTCTGCACGTCCAGCACGAACGCTGGTCCAACTGAGGCGCCAGGTGGAAATGGCATGGCAAGCCGTTCCACAGGACTACATCCAGCATCTCTACGATCGTCTCCATGGGAGAATAGCAGCCTGCATTGCTGCGAAAGGTGGATATACACTGTACTAGTGCCGACATTGTGCATGCTCTGTTGCCTGTGTCTATGTGCCTGTGGTTCTGTCAGTGTGATCATGTGATGTATCTGACCCCAGGAATGTGTCAATAAAGTTTCCCCTTCCTGGGACAATGAATTCACGGTGTTCTTATTTCAATTTCCAGGAGTGTATGAGTGGAGGGTGACAGGCAGATTCCATATTTCCAGGTTTCTGGAAAGTATTTGACACGGAGATCCATTCCTAGCTGTTAACGAAGGTACGAGCATATTGAATAAGTACACAGATATGTGAGTGGCTCGAAGACTTCTTAAGTGAGAGAACCCTGTATGTTCGACGGCGAATCTTCATCAGAGACAAGGTTATCGTCAGGAGTGCCCCAGAGAAGTGTGACAGGACCGCTGTTGTTCTCTGCATACGTAAATGACTTGGCGAACAGGGTGGGCAGCAATGTGCTGTTGTTCGCCAATGATGCTGTGGTCTACGGTAAAGTATCGAAGTCGAGTGACTGTAGGAAGACGCAAGCCGACTATTTCTAGTTGGTGTGATGAATGGCAGCTAGCTGTCAATTGAAAAAATATAAGTTGATGCGGATGAGTAGGAAGAACGAACTCGTAATGTTCGGTTACAGTATAATTAGTGTCCTGCCGGCCGCGGTGGTCTCGCGGTTCTAGGCGCTCAGTCGGGAGCCGCGCGACTGCTACGGTCGCAGGTTCGAATCCTGCCTCGGGTATGGATGTGTGTGATGTCCTTAGGTTAGTTAGGTTTAAGTAGTTCTAAGTTCTAGGGGACTGATGACCACAGATGTTCAGTCCCATAGTGCTCAGAGCCATTTGAAGTATAATTAGTGTCCTTCCTGACACAGTCAAGTTATTTAAATAGCTGGGCGTAACGCTGCAAAGCGATATGAAATGGAACGAGCATGTAAGAACTGTGGCCGGCCGCGGTGGCCGTGCGGTTCTAGGCGCTTCAGTCCGGAACCCCGCGACTGCTACGTTCGCAGGTTCGAATCCTGCCTCGGCCATGGATGTGTGTGATGTCCTTAGGTTACTTAGGTTTAAGTAGTTCTAAGTTCTAGGGGACTGATGACCTGAGATGTTAAGTCCCATAGTGCTCAGAGCCATTTGAACCATTTTTTTTGCCATTCCCCAAGAAGCATTCCACCATCTGATTGAACGTATGCCTGCGAGAGTGGAAGCTGTTATCAGGACTAAGGGTGGGCCAACACCATATTGAATTCCACCATTACCGGTAGAGGGCGCCACGAAGTTGTAAGTCATTTTCAGCCAGGTGTCCGGATACTTTTGATCACATAGTGTAAGTACGTATCTTTCTTTTTGCTTTTTAAAATTTCATTATTTTTATGGTTTATTTATTTAGAAGGAAGTTCAGCCTTGGCTGTAATATTGATAGTTTATTGATAGCAAATCCGATTTTCGATCACATGGTGATCATCTTCAGTGCTGTGGTGTACAAATTAAACTCATAGGCACTGGCATCAAGTTATTATGAGTAACCAAAGCTAAGAAACGTTTTTAGGTGTTACGGTACAAGTGTGAGAGTTGAGGTGAACGGTGTGTTTTTTGCACCTGTGTGTTGCAGGATCGTTTCTTAGCTTTGGTTACTGATAATAACTTGATACCAGTGCCTATGATTTTAATTTTTACAACACAGCACTGAAGATGATCACTATATGATTGAAAATCGATTTTTCTGTCAATAAACCATCAATATTACGGCCAACGCTGACCTGCCTTCTAGTTTCACGTATATGGTCGTTGTGCGCACAGCACTCCATGGAGTCGCCAATCAATTTATTTATTTATATGCTTCTATTTCAAGAGTCACACTACACCGAAGCAGCATGTGGCTGTGAATGGCACCCCTGGTGTATAAGAACAATACCAACACTTTATCTTTTGCAATTATGTATATAATTAGTTAATATAATATTTTTGAATAGAATAATGCGAAATATTACGTGCAGGTTATGTACAAAAATTTCGGAACATGGTGCGAACTACGAGATCAACAAGCAGAATATTTCAGTGTACGTTTTTAGGTGTTACGGTACAAGTGTGAGAGTTGAGGTGAACGGTGTGTCGGCACGTGTGTGTTGCAGGATCGCGGAGCAGTGAGGTGGGCCTGCAGCATGTGCGCGCACGTCCGCGGCCGCTAGCTGCACACACACTCCACAGCCGGGGCCGCCCAAGGTGAGTGAGTGAGTGCCAGCACGCGCGTGCCAGAGGCTGGATAGTTGAAAACACGACTGTCGCTAGCGCCCTGTTTCACAGCTTTCAGCTCGTTGCTCCGTCTGCTGGTGCGGCTACACCGCTTTTAAAAACATTCTCTCTTTCTCGTGTTGCCAAAGAATAATTTGAATGAGATACTTTGATTCATATGGGTGTCTATTACACATTCTAAAATGTAAACAGAATTACAGTGCTCACAAAATTACCTGACCCGTGGCATAGCGGAAAATGTCGCTGATTACTATACTGACGCTCTGTGACGTTGATTATAATTAGACAATCTTTCTGAGCAAGTGGCTCCATCTTCAGGCAGATAGGTTGATGGGGAAGGAAGAGGAGTGAAGGGAAATGAGTGGAGAGGTCTATGGAAACGAGTAGATTTTGGGAAAGTTACCCACAATCATGAGTCAGGGGAGACTTACCGAACAGGATGAGAAGGGAAGACTGACTGTTGGGGACTGCACTGGATGAAATTTGGAAACCCGAGAGCTATAAAGGGTCTAACGCTTTTGACAACAGAATGGTGTGTGAAGTGTATGTATGCTACCTTTCCACCTCCTTTATACAAGTTGACTTACTTGAGAGAGCGCAGGCGATCTTCTTCGCTGGTTAGGCAGCTGCTGGAATCTCTATAAACTCCACCTCCGAAGGATAATGCTAGTTAAAGGAACCTCTAAGATTCCCTCTTTACTCGTGAAATAAGGAGGTACTAGAAGAATACTTTTAGTTCGCTATTGGTATATTTCAACTTCCACAAAGAATTCACACTTCTCACATAAACATTCAACTTCTTGTAAGTCAGCCGTGTCGTCTCACATTACAAACAATTAAGTTACATTTACAACAGAGTTGGTTTAATAACCACGACTCTGTTACACCGAAATAATAAACTTTTCTTGCCTCTAGCAAGTCTGGATTAAGAGTTTTTTTAAGAGTTCCTTTTTTCACTAACAATGGCCACTGACACTATTATCACAGAGTTACATAAATACTCCATGGTCCTCTCGTACGCACTCACTAAACACCCATAGACTGCCGGACAGTTACTTGTCGGTGCAGTTCGACCACCGCGTCTACATTCTTCTCGCGACTGAATTTCAAACCTCCATACACAAACATGTGACTTGCGGTAGGGAGGATTCTATCGTCCTACACTGACATCTAAAATATCGTGTGTTCAAGATGGTAGAAGGCCGAATGGTTCTAGAATTTACACCGAATCACTACATATCCTGTATATGTAATCATTATGTAAATAATTTTACACATAATAACAATTTCATATTTTAACACTATGCACTTCTTTTCTTTCAATAACCGCGAATAATCTTTTGCTTACTACTTCGCTATTCTCTCTCATCCTACTTTAATATTAAGCCATGAGCATTCACTCGAGGTTTTAGTCAGCTCTTCACTAGTATTTAGAAATTGTGAGGGCTCCTTTATTTCCAGTCATAAATTCCAGGTGTTCCTGAAACATGAGTAATCTATTTTCTGTTCTCATCTTTTGTTCTACCTCTCCTTAGTATGTACTATTCTTACTATTTTTTGTAGCTTGGAGAACTCTGGACAAAATGAAAGTGTTCTTTTGACACTCATGTATTTTTATGAAACATAATAATGCTAGTTGTGCATAGAATTCATACTTTCCAGAATAATTCCTATAGAATTTTGTTATTTTTGTCACGATACTGTCCCCTTCTCCAAGGATCAGTACCTATATCTTTCCTGTGGGTCGACCTTATGAGAGCACTTCCTCTTTCCGTTTTGGTTGGTACGCCCCTTTATAAAACATTCCTATTTTTTGGCCACAGGTCATCCTATCTCCATGGAGGTACGCTTGCCCTATATACTCGCAAATGCCGGGTATGCCCCCCCCCCCCTTATCCTTTATGAGTAGGCTTCATAGTTCATTACCCTAGTATACATTCCTATGTATACTATACTTAAGTATTGTCTGATAAAAATAAAAATCTATTTTACACTTTGACAGCCTGTTCGTCAATATTATCTAAATATAAAGTTTTCTTCTCGTTCTTCTGCGTCTTTCCTGAAGTAGTACGGAAGCCATGGGAACTGCTTCTAGCTATATTTTTCCTCTCCTCGTTTATTATCTTTATAGCGCAATTTATTCTCTTTCTTGCGTGATTCGAATGGATACCGGTTCCTGCAACTCTCTCGAGTACTGTTTTTAATGAGATTTTTGCTTCCTCGGTTGTCTTGTCCGATGTATATTTAATGGTATTCGCACATAATTGCCCGTGCCTGATTGTGAAGAACTTTCCCCGTCCCCAAAGACTACGGATCCACCATGTGTAGTAAAGAGACAGCAACGAAAGCGATCGAAGTGCGCACGCAGGTCGCTAGGTGACAGTCAACGCATCTCTGGGCACGTGCCGCGATATTTTCTGCGAGCTCTTAACACTCACTGACGAGGAGAACGTGGCAGGTGCCGTAGTCCCATTTTCCAGAAACGTCGTGGAAGAGGAGCCAAAATAAGCGAACGCGTGTCTCGGCTTATCTGTAGACACTCGGCCGTTTCTGAGAATATGACGATCGAAGTTTTCGAGGTACTTCATTTCGCTTTGAGCGAGTAACCGGTTCAACCGAAGCGGTGGCACAGTGATTGACGTCACGACTTCACATTTTTGTGCCCAATATTCAAACCCGATTTTCATTTTTATTTTTGTTTTCAGTTTATCTACGTCCGCAAAAGATTATTCCATTCTATATTTAAATAACCTTGCCCTTATCGACTACTAACAGTGTGGTGTCACCGCCAGACACCACACTTGCTAGGTGGTAGCCTTTAAATCGGCCGCGGTCCATTAGTATACGTCGGACCCGCGTGTCGCCACTGTCAGTGATCGCAGACCGAGCGCCACCACACGGCAGGTCTAGAGAGACGTACTAGCATTCGCCCCAGTTGTACAGCCGACTTTGCAAGGAACAGTTCACAGACAACTACGCTCTCATTTGCCGAGACGATAGTTAGCATATCCTTCAGCTACAATTGCTACGACCTAGCAAGGCGCCGTATTCAATTGATATTGAGATTCTATTAATGTATCGTCAGGAGCGATGTTCTACAAATGTGGATTAAAGTTAAGTATTCCGGAAGCTACGTACTTTTCTTTATAGCATTCATTACGTGTCCTGTTTCAGACCTCACGCCAGCCTGCGTGAGTTTGAGCGCGCGCCTTTCGGCTTCCTCTCATTGTGTCTAGGCTGTCTTGTCTAGACACAACAAACAGTGTGGCGAATAAATTTAAAAAAATAAATCAATGAAAAATTATTTGAAATTTTTTTGGTGAAATTCCTTTAGTGTATATTGGTTCTTAATAAACTGCAAGCGCCAGTTTTCGTAAAACTGATCCATTGTGCGTAATTTTGCGTGAAATTATTGCCAAGTTTTCAGCACTGCTAACGAAGTTTCTTTCCAAAGTTAGATTTACACCAAGAAATGTCGCAGTGTCAAACCTATCTTCGCGCAAATGCCGTGGTGTTCCGAATTTCTATTTTCGAATGTTCCTATGGTCGGTATAATCCAATGGAATGCACAAAATTTTTCTCAAGAATATAACAGATGAGTGTACCAGTAAATTCAAATGGCTCTGAGCATTATGGGACTTAACATCTGAGGTCATCAGTCCCCTAGAACTTGGAACTACTTAAACCTAACCTATGGACATCACACACATCCATTCCCGAGGCAGGATTCGAACCTGCGACCGTAGCAGTCGCGCGGTTCTAGACTGAAGCGCCTAGAACCGCTCGGCCACCGCGGCCGGCGACGAGTGTAACCCCAAATGTTTGCGTGGTAGAGTAATTATGGTGTACGCGTATGTGGAAATGGTGTTTGCGCAGCAGCCGCCGACACAGTGCAACTGAGGCGGAATAAAGGGAACCAGCCCGCATTCGCCGAGGCAGATGGAAAACCGCCGTAAAAACCATCCACAGGCTGACCGGCACACCGGACCTCGACACTAATCCGCTGGATGGATAGCGCGACAGACGGCGCGGCCAGTTGGGCGGGCCATCTATAAGTAACTGGTGCGCTTCACAATTTTAATGCTGAAACTAAACGTGAAATATGCACTGCCAGCAATCTACGCATCTTTAACTACAGCTGCATACGCGCGAGACTGAGAGCGGAATACAAGAAGAAAAAGCTACTGTATTCTGTAAATGGCATCAAGGATATGTATTACTTTTGGTTCTCTAGAACAGAGTCTTCGATTTCTTATAGTTCTCGTTTCTGGCCATCTGTCAGCTTCTTTTAGAGTTGTGCGACAACAGGCTGCAGACTTACTAGTGTTGGTTATATATCGAGACACAGTGATAATGTCTGCCAACTGACAAGTCGATAGCACAACTTTCACAAATTGTACTGCACCCTTACAGTCACCATTTGAATCATCGTCGCAAATCAGAACGTGTTGTACTGCATCTAGATTTTCACAATGGATACCAAACTACACTCATGCTCATAAAGATAATGCTGATACATGGTGCAACAACGCTCTGGTGGGCGGTTTGCGGGTTTAAATCACCTCGTGGTATGACCATGCGGTGCATATGACCTGCGGTCGTCGCACGGTGGCGCTGGCAGCAGTCCACATACGCAGAGATGTGTTGGTGCATGTCAGAGTACGGTGCAGCGAGTAAGTGTGCAGACGTTTTCAGACGTGCTAATGGTGACTGCGTGTTGAAAATGGCTCAAAGAACGCATATTGATGACGTTATGAGGGGTAGAATACTAGGGCGACTGGAGGCTGGTCAAACACAGCAGGTCGTAGCACGGGCCCTCCGTGTGCCACAAAGTGTGATCTCAAGATTATGGCAACGATTCCAGCAGACATGAAACGTGTCCAGGTGCTACAATACAGGACGTCCACAGTGTACAACACCACAAGAAGACCGATATTTCACCATCAGTGCCCGCAGACGGCCACGGAACAGTGGTCCCAGGTTATGTTCACGGACGAGTCCAGGTATAATCTTAACAGTGATACTCGCCGGGTTTTCATCTGGCGTTAACCAGGAACCAGATACCAACCCCTTAATGTCCTTCAAAGGGACCTGTATGGAGGTCGTGGTTTGATGGTGTGGGGTGGGATTATGATTGGTTCTCGTACACCCTTGCATGTCTTTGACAGGTCAGGTGTATCGGGACGTCATTTTGCACCAGTACGTCCGTCTTTTCAGGGGTGCAGTGGGTCCCACCTCCCTCCTGATGGATGATAACGCACGGCCCCACCGAGCTGTCATCGTGGAGGAGTACCTTGAAACAGAAGATACCAGGCGAATGGAGTGGCCTGCTTGTTCTCCAGACCTAAACCCCATCGAGCACGTCTGGGATACTCTCGGTCGACGTATCGCTGCATGTCTTCAAACCCCTACGACGCATCAGGAGCTCCGACAGGAACTGGTGCAGGAATGGGAGGCTGTACCCCAGCAGCTGCTCGACCACCTGATCTAGAGTGTGCTAACACGTTGTGCGGCCTGTGTACGTGTGCATGGTGATCATATCCCATATTGGCGTCGGGGTACACGCGCAGTGGCGTTTTGTAGCACATGTGTTTTGGGACGATTTTCTCAGCTTATCACCAATACCGTGGACTTACAGATCTGTGTCGTGTGTGTTCCATATGTGACTATGCTATTAGCGCCATTTTTTTGTAGTGTCAAGTTGTGCGGCTCCACGTTCTGCAGTTATCCTTAATTTACGAGCATGAGTGTAATAAAACCACAAACTAATAAAACCACAAACAAACAAAGTCTCATCTACAACGGCGCTTCGAAGAACGAACATGGATGTCCTCGTACTTACTTCAATATCAGCTGTCGTAGGCGAAAAAAAAAAAAATTTCACTGCCTAAGGAAATTACGATTTGCACGCTGAATTTGTGATGGACGACGAGCGTTTTTATACACCTAGAAGCACATGGTTCGTCAGATCGTTGCGGATCAGCGCCTCACTTACTGAGATACCTCTACACCGGACGAAACAACCATCCAGAGGCATACATCGTCATGAACTTATTAATAAACATCGAAATTATGATTCTGGGTGTACCATGTGCTGAGTATAACCTCACTGCCGTAATCCTGGAAATGGAACAGCAGACAGCTGATCAAAACAGCCACTTACGAAGGACAGAAAGAATGACACATACACGCACGCACACACACACACACACACACACACACACACACACACACACACACACACACACACACACACACACACGGAGAGAGAGAGAGACGATCACACAGATTTAATTTTTTACTGAGATAATACTCAACATGGACCAAGAAATAAAAAATAAAATAGCTTCATCTCCTAGCTCCTACAGAGGTTTTTTTACGGTTTCCCTTGCATACCAAGCGAACGCCAGACTTGGAAATCCCCTCCCAAATATTTCCAGTTCGGAGCCATTCCGCCCTAGGCTACTGGCATACTTATCTGTAAAGGACGAATTCTGTTCTACAACAGCATGCGCAACTCTTTGCAGTAGGAAATGAAATACGTGCAAAAATAAGTGACTGTAGCAGCTGGGGATATTTTGAACGACTTCAAACTGGTAAGGAGAGATAAGTCGAAAAGTGAGAAGAGTCACCCTGATACAGGGGCAGAGATAATGTTAAAGTAAATCCAATATTGGTGACTAAGCTCTGACACGAGAAACTTTAAGGGGCCGGAAGATTCAAGAACTCTACAACACGCCTCACTTTCAGTCACGGCTCCTGGGGGAACACCTGCGTCGCGTTTGTTTGGCAGCATCCACATTACGACACTGCGGTAAAGAAGAGCCACATCTTCTTAGGTCGTCCATACAGATACTACACTAAGATTGTGATGCGGTAACACTGACTGGACTATTCGAAAAGGAATTAGAGGCCCATCTATGATCTGGTTCTAAGCCAAGCGGTGCAGCAAACTAACTGTTGCTGTTGCCACAAGGCGGTATCGATCACCTGTGACTCACCGCCAAGTCTAGCTCTACGCACTGCGCCAGACGAAGAATTCCAGTATCTGTAACTACATCTGCACGACTACTCTGCATTTCCTACTTCAGCGCTTCGCCAGCACTGCTGTATCCATGTGATCCTGTTCCAGGCCAACTGCTTCGTAGTCTGCTACCTTCCTCTTTTCACTTCCAGCGTTTATATTCATCTCCTTCCTATTCCTTCTGTCCTCCCACGGTACATTCGATAGCTGTAGTCAGAACTCCTTTCAGTCGCGGTATACGTCCCACCCACTCTACTTTTCTTTTCTTAACGAGGTTAAGGAGAGTTCTGTTTTTCTCTATCTTCCCATTACTTCCCTGTCCACTTTATTTTTTTTCCTTTCTCTTCCAAACCATCTCCAATGCTTTAATTTTGTGTATCTATTCTTCAATGCCTAACTTGCACAGACGTTCGCAAAAAATCCACACGAAGCATTTAAACAACCTTATCAATAATTGCTACCACATTTCGCTGCATGATAAGCTTGCTTCGCTATTGCCGATCTTGATCTTATTCCTTTCTCACTCGTCCAGTTGCCAGCATGCTCCCCAAATATCTATATTGTGCAACCTGTTCAATTTGACCTTATGTTGTTAACACTTTCATATCGTCTTCGTCACGTACTCTCATCATCTTCATTTTGAGTGTGTTGATTTTCATTCCATAGTCTTACAATTTTTCTTCAAGTCTTTTCTTTGAATAGATTATCATTCACCTGCAAGCAGTACCAGCAAATCTGACACAATTGATATTCCAGCCGCCCATGTTTATTCTTTCTTCTCTATTTCTAGCGTCTTCACTAACAAGTCTTCGATGCGTAGGGTAAACAGAGTTGATGAAAAACAAGAACCCTGTCTTACTCATGTACCGATTTTAGACCGATGTGCCACACCATTTCTTCGCTCATGGCTTTTTGCCTTGTGTGTAACTCTTTAATTGGTGGCCTGTTCTTAAGTTATAGACTTTCCAACATCCCGTCCCGTTTCACTCACCCGATGGCCTTCTACACTACTGGCCATTAAAATTGCTACACCAAGAAGAAATGCAGATGATAAACGGGTATTCATTGGACAAATATATTATACTAGAACTGACATGCGATTACATTTTCACGCAATTTGGATGCATAGATCCTGAGAAATCAGTACCCAGAACAACCACCTCTGACCGTAATAACGGCCTTGATACGCCTGGGCATTGAGTCAAACAGAGCTTGGATGGCGTGTACAGGTACAGCTGCCCATGCAGATTCAACACGATACCACAGTTCATCAAGAGTAATGACTGGCGTATTGTGACGAGCCAGTTGCTCGGCCACCATTGACCAGACGTTTTCAATTGATGAGAGATCTGGAGAATGCGCTGGCCAGAACAGCAGTCGAACATTTTCTGTATCCAGAAAGACCCGTACAGGACCTGCAACATGCGATCGTGCATTATCCTGCTGAAATGTAGGGTTTCGCAGGGATCGAATGAAGGGTAGAGCCACGGGTCGTAACACATCTCAAATGTAACGTCCACTGTTCAAAGTGTCGTCAATGTGAACAAGACGTGACCGAGACGTGTAACCAATGGCACCCCATACCATCACGCCGGGTGATACGGGACTATGGTGATGACGAATACACGCTTCCAATGTGCGTTCACCGCGATATCGCCAAACACGGATGCGACCATCATGATGCTGTAAACATAACCTGGATTCATCCAAAAAAAATGACGTTTTGCCATTCGTGAACCCAGGTTTGTCGTTGAGTACACCATCACAGGAGCTCCTGTGATGCAGCGTCAAGGGTAACCGCAGCCATGGTCTCCGATCTGATAGTCCATGCTGCTGCAAACGTCGTCGAACTGTTCGTGCAGATGGTTGTTGTCTTGTAAACGTCCCCATCTGTTGACTCAGGGATCGACACGTGGCTGCACGATCCGTTACAGCCATGCGGATAAGATGCCTGTCATCTCGACTGCTAGTGATACGAGGCCGTTGGGGTCCAGCACGGAGTTCCGTATCACCCTCCTGAACCGACCGATTCCATATTCTGCTAACAGTCATTGGATCTCGACCAACGCGATCAACAATGTCGCGATACGATAAACCGCAATCGCGATAGGCTATAATCCGACCTTCATCAAAGTCGGAAACGTAATGGTACGCATTTCTGCTCCTTACACGAGGCATCACAACAACGTTTCACCAGGCAACGCTGGTCAACTGCTGTTTGTGTATGAGAAATCGGTTGGAAACTTTCCTCATGTCAGCACGTTGTAGGTGTCGCCACCAGTGTCAACCTTGTGTGAATGCTCTGAAAAGCTAATCATTTGCATATCACAGCATCTTCTTCCTGTCACTTAAATTTCGCGTCTGTAGCAGGTCATTCTTCGCGGTGCAGCGGTTTTAATGGCCAGTAGTGTAATAAACTCATGAAACATCTCCCACTCCACCAGGCTGATGGCACAGCTGCTGTATAAAAGGTACTCTTGAATAAAATAGTCTTGATGATGATTTTCGCCGTTGTAGAGGACCATCAGATTATCATGGACTGAGAGACGGTAACAGAACTGTTACGCTACGCAATGAGCATACATCCAAGCCTCTTATAGAGCCATGGTGGCGAGTGCGGTGCCGCAGACATGGGGTTACACTTACAGGATTGCACACATCTTGCTTCATTAAACACAGTGCAACGAATATCACAGTATAAGACGTCGAGCATGTGTCTTCTGCTGTGATAGCTGGTTTTCATTGCACTGTATTTAGTGAAGCAAGATGTGTGCAATTCTGTAGGTGTGGTCCTGTCGCTGCACCTGCCGTTATGGCTGTGTCGGAGGTACTTGTCCCGGTTTAGTCGATTGGGACGTACGCTTATTTCACAGCAGAATAGCCCCACGAATGTCCCTCCGTCCATGATAATCTGATGATGCCCTACAAAACCGAAACGCGTCACCTAAGCGATACCTTCGCAATCAAGACTGTTTTATTCAGCAATGAATATGATCGGTTACACGTCTCTGTAGGAGGGCGTCATCGTTGTGCATAGTGGCCAAACTCAGCCATCATTCTCTTATTATTCAGTGAAAGTGACGAGCATTGTACAAGTTCCTCTTGTTTGATTGAAACTCTGTTTATTGTGTAGGGAGAGCTATGTCGTTTTGTCATACTACGAGGCGTGTTTTTTAAGTAAGTACCATTTTGAAATTAAAAAAAGACGTTGTAAGATATCTCAATAATTTCATTTTTACATGAAAGCCTGTACCTTAATCTAATTTTTCTACAATTTCCGTCAATATTGAGGTAATTGTCATAACGTTGTACCAGTTTTTGAATACCCTCCTCATAGAAGTCTGCCGCCTGACTTGTTAACCACTGCATCACGACTCTTTTGACTTCGTCATCGTCTTGAAGACGCTGACCGCCCAGGTGTTTCTTCAAGTGCAGGAACAGATGGTAGTCACTGGGCGCAAGATCGGGGCTGTGCGGAGGATGATCTAGATTTCCCATCGGAAAGATGTGATGAGATCTTTGGTGTGATTCGCCACATGCGGACGGGCATTGCCTTGCAGCAAAACGATGCCCTTGCTCAGCTTCTGTGAACTGTTTCTTTGATGCTGGTGTGAGGTAGGCCACCCATGTTTCATCGCCCGTAACAATTTGGCTTAAGAAATCATCACCGTTGTTGTGTTACTTGCTCAAGGAAAGCCAATGCACTGTCTAAACGTTTGGTTTTGTGCACATCCGTCAACATTTTCGGTACCCAACGTGCGCACAATTTTCGGTAATTCAAGTGCTCGGTCACAATGCCATACAAAACAGTACGAGAAACATTAGGAAAGTCGTCCTGCAAGGAGGAAATCGTAAAGCGTCTGTTTTCTCTTCCCTTATTGTCCACTTCCTGCACAAAAGCTATATTAACGACCGAAGGACGCCCACTCCGTTGTTCATCGTGCACATTTGTGCGGCCATCTTTAAATGCTCTCACCCACTTTCTTACCATTCCATCACTCATTCCATCTTTTCTCCGTAAACTGCACAGCTCTCACGATGAAATATCGATCTCTTTTAGGCCTTTAGCACTAAGAAATCTTATAACAGCCCGTACTTCACAGTCGGCGGGACTCACGATTATTGGAGGCATCTTAAACAATGAGTACACAACGTAAACAAGGAAGAATCACACTGTAATGGCGTCAGTGAGTAGATTAAGGTACAGACGTTCATGTATAAATAAAAGTATTGAGATATCTCAACACGTCTTTTTTTAATTTCGAAACGGTACTTACTTAAAACACACGCCTCGTATTATCGCTGCGTGTTGTTTCGTGACTTTTTGGCTAACGAACTCACAGTAGTCAGACGTAATAAATAACATTTTATAGCAATGTCAATCGGTAACCCAGACAAACAGTAAAACATTCACTCTGTAACAAGCAGCCGCGGGTGACCTATTCGAAAATGCTCAGACGGTGCCACGAAGAACCTCTGAAAATTCGTAGGTGTAGTTCTGGTTCACCCTGTATGCTGAAACCCACGTGGCAATGTGAAAGTTCCGAAAAGAAAGGCTGTGAGCCGAAAGAGCGCTTGTATCGGGCGCTTCGCTAATCCAGGGTATCGTATACTTCAGTTGCTCCTGCCTGAGACACGTCTGCGCCGGTGCTCCCGCAGCCACACTGCTGCCGCGGCATCTCGCTGACCCGATGAATGGCCGCGTCTCCCGTTTGCGAGTCTGTTCCGGTGCGGTGGGGGAGGAGTGGGAGGGGGAGGAGGAGACTGCACTCAGCCGCCTAATGGAGCGGCGCCACGCCATTCGTGGGGCCATTAGGGCCGCATAACCGGCGCAGCGGCCGGCAGCCAGCGCAGTGTCCAGCCGCGGAACGGTTGCCCGGGGCGGACGGCACGGCCGCGAATGGTGCCAGCCAGTGAGTCGAGCTGCGTGCACGGAATGTCTGACGGGGATGGACGGCAGACCGCGCGGCGGTGCTCCCACCAATTACGAGGGCCAGTCGAATGAAAACTGAACACCTGCCGCAGAGGGACCGTGGAATGGTTCCACTCAAAAGTAAACACCACACGCGATAAGGGGTCAACTTCATGAAAAGCACACGCTATTTAAAAGATGTACGAAATCCAGAATTTTGAAGATGACAATGAAATTTTCTATCATGTTCAACATTAAATCAACACACCTATATACTACTGGCCATTAAAACTGCTACACCAAGAAGAATTTCATTGGACAAATATATTATACTAGAACTGACATGTGATTACATTTTCACGCAATTTAGATGCATAGATCCTGCGAAATCAGTATCCAGAACAACCACCTCTGGCCGTAATAACGGCCCTGATACGCCTGGGCATTGAGTCAAACAGAGCTTGGATGTCGTGTACAGGTACAGCTGCCCATGCAGCTTCAACACGACATCACAGTTCATCAAGAGTAATGACTGGTGTATTGTGACGAGCCAGTTGCTCGGCCAACACTGACCAGACGATTTCAATTGGTGAGAGATCTGGAGAATGTGGTGGGCAGGGCAACAGTCGAACATTTTCTGTATCCAGAAAGGCCCGTACAGGACCTCCAACATGCGGTCGTGCATTATCCTTCTGAAATGTAGGGTTTCGCAGAGATCAAATAAAGGGTAGAGCCACGGCTCGTAGCACATCCGAAATGTAACGTCCACAGTTCAAAGTGCCGTCAATGCGTACAAGAGGTAACCGAGACGTGTAACCAATGGCACCCCATACCATCACGCCGGGTGATACGCCTGTATGGCGATGTCGAATACACGCTTCCAATGTGCGTTCACCCCGATGTCGCCAAACACGGATGCGACCATCGTGATGCAGAACCTGGATTCATCCGAAAAATTGACGTTTTGCCATTCGTGCACCCAAGTTCGTCGTTGAGTACACCATCGCAGACGCTCCTCTCTGTGATGCAGCGTCAAGCGTAACCGCAGCCATGGTCTCTGAGCTGATAGTCCATGCTGCTACAAACGTCGTCGAACTGTTCGTGCAGATGGTTGTTGTCTTGCAAACGTCCCCATCTGTTGACTCAGGGATCGGGTCGTAGCTGCACCGTCCGTTACAGCCATGCGGATAAGATGCCTGTCATCTCGACTGCTAGTGATACGGGGCCGTTGGGATCCAGCACGGAGTTCCGTATTACCCTCCTGAACCCACCGATTCCATATTCTGCTAACAGACATTGGATCTCGACCAACGCGAGCAATGTCGCGATACGATAAACCACAATCGCCATAGGCTACAAGCCGACCTTTATCAAAGTCGGAAACGTGATGGTATGCATTTCTCATCCTTACACGAGGCATCACAGCGTCGTTTCACCGGGCAACGCCGGTCAACTGCTGTTTGTGTATGAGAAATCGGTTGGAAACTTTCCTCATGTCAGCACGTTGTAGGTGTCGCCACCGGTGCCAACCTTGCGTGGATGCTCTGAAAAGCTAATCATTCGCATATCACAGCATCTTCTTCCTGTCGGTTAAAATTCGCGTCTGTAGCACGTCATGTTCGTGGTGTTGCAATTTTAGTGGCCAGTAGTGTATTTTATTTTCAAATAATAGTATGTACAATTTGTCTCAGAAACTCTGCAAGTAATTTCTACAAAATCTCTTTGCGTATAAGGAACTTCTCTCGTGAGTTTCATTTTAATATGTCGAATAGGAGAATTTCAATAATTTTCTAATTATAATTTCGTAACTATAATATAAAATTCATGCAAATTTCCAAGCACTATGCCCTATATCTCAGCTTGCAATTAGAATTACGAAAATTACTCTTGAGACAACATTTCTTTGGTTTACAGGAATAATTGTGCATATTTCATAATTCTAGCCTTCACAGATTCTGAGAAAAAGGATACATAAACTTTAAAAAAACATTATTTTCAAGAAATGCAATTTAAAGTTCAGCCTAACATTTTTTCTTCTTATGTCATCTCTTCAGGAGGTCCCAGATTTTCATTCACTATCCTCTTTTCCTTCAAAGCTTCTCTTTTGTTTCTTCTTTCCTGCCTTCATCCCTCCACCAGGTCTTCAACTGTCATGTCGGCTGCAGAATGGCGCTGCAAATCTATTTTTCTCACGATGTCGTGAAATTTCCTATCTTAAAGCCATTTCCTTCTAGCATCTTCATCCTCCCTTCATTCCTATCATTAAATACAAGAACTGCCTCTCAAGTTACAACTCTGAGAATTGTAGTAGATCTGAATGTGGCAAAACAAGAACTGCTTGTTTATAAACAAGGCAGCTGGTTAGTTGTTGTCTGTAAGACACAGAACATAGACACAGATGATCTATGAAACCACACGGTATACTTCGCGGCCTTCTAGATGTATCCCGTACATGTTTGCTTGAAAGTAATCCACGGAATCGTTGTTCACCGAGCTAGTACCGAAGTGTTGCTTCAAAAAATGGGTGCGGTAGGAAGGTCGCGTCTCACATTTAATTACTTTCCAGGCACTCTGTGACCGTGCGGTTCTAGGCGCTTCAGTCCGGTACCGCGGGACTACTAAGGTCGCAGGTTCGAATCCTGCCTCGGGCATGGATGTGTGTGATGTCCTTAGGTTGGTAAGGTTTAAGTATTTCTAAGTTCTAGGGGACTGATGACCTCAGAAGTTAAGTCCAATAGTGCTCAGAGCCTTTTGAACCAGGCACTCCGGATACGGAAAATTTGGAAATTTGTGGTATTATGGGACCAAACTGCAGAGGTCATCGGTCCCTAAGCCTACACACTACTTAATCTAACTTAAACTTACACGGTGGTCAACACACACACCCATGCCCGAGGGAGGACTCGAATCCCCGACGGGGGAAGCCGCTCGGGCCGTAACAAGGGGCTTATGACGGCGCGGCTATCGCCCGCGGCACTCAGGATACGATTTCACCACTGAATCTTTGGGAGCTTATTGAAAACTTGACATTCGGTTAGTTTCAAGAACGTCCCTCCTCAAGATATTTCTTCGACTGGGTGACGAGACGATCAATAATTCGTGTGTCGTAGAACGCGGTCGACCGCTGACGAATCCACAAGCGCACCCATTCTTGCACTTCATCGTCCGGCTGAAACCGACGGATGTCTTTCTTCAAGTCGCGAGGGACTGGAAAATCGCACGTTGAAACCTCCGACGTGTACGGAGGATGTTCCGTTTTCCCCCAAACAATTCGATGAAGCGTAGCCTTTGTCCCATTGGCAGTTTGGTGAGGGGGGGGGGGGGGGGCAGCATTATTGCCTAACAGTATGATTGCGTCTGACAGCCCGAGGGGAAACGGTAGAACCAACAATGGAAACATGCTCATCTCCCCCGCCAAAGAAATCCAAAGTTGTTCACACAAGGTCCAGTAAAGTCATGATGACCTTCTTCTTCAACTGCAGGGGTCCTCTGCTCGTCGAGTTCCTCGAACGTGGAGTGACACTCAATGCGCAGCGCTCAGGGGAAACTTTGCAGAAACTGCATCGCGCCAGAAAGTCAAAACGCCCAGTAGCGCTGTCGGGCGGAATCATCCTACTGCACGATAACGCCCGCCCCATACTGTCGATCGAAGGAAGGCTACGCTACAGTGTGGAAAACACCGCAAAACTGGAATGGATCGTGTCGTCTTCCAGTGCGATAATTAGCTTAACGCGTGTGGTGGTTACTTTTGCATAGAAAAATTTCAAGGTCTCGTTGTGGCAGGTGTTCGTTTTTCATTTAACTACCCCTTTTAGATACTTGTTGTGGTCGTTATTGTTGGTGTTGGTGTGTGTCATCAGTACGAGGATTGCCAACTTCCACAACTCCTCGGCACGGGACACCAGTGATAACTCCAAACATTTACCCCAATCAGATATTATTTTTTAAAGGAATGTCATGCACAGTGCAATTAAGTTGCGTTAATCAGTTTAGTGTCAAGTACATAAATAATTTATTAATTTTCAAAGATCTGTCTTTTCCAAAGTAATACATGTACGGATATTAGCAGCCCCCAGCCTCTGGCTAAACCACGTCTCCGCAGTATCTTTTCTTCCAGAAGTGCTACTCCTGCAAGTTTCGCAGGACAACTTCTGTGAAGTTTGGAAGGTAGGAGACGAGGTACTGGCAGAAGTAAATCTGTGAGGACGGGTCGTGAGTCGTGCTTGGGTAGCTCAGTTGGTAGAGCACTTACCTGCCATGGGCAAAGGTCCCGAGTTCGAGTCTCGGTACGGCACACAATTTTAATCTGCCAGGAAGTTTCATGTGTGGATATTACTGGTGCTTGAATAGAGCTGTAAATTCACCAAGTCTGAAATATGTGTTCTACAAATATTCTACGAGTGCCCCACTGCTCATACGATACACGTCTAAGTGGTAGTCAATTCGTTCCGTACCTTATGTAGTAACATCTTGTCAATGGCCATCGCAGCACTACTGATGCGCTCTCTGATCTGTTCGAGTGTTCATGCCGTTGCGGGAGGGATTCATAAACACGATCCTTCATGTACCCCTCCCCTCCCCCCCTCCAAAAGGGGGGCGGGGGGAGGGCGCAAGTAAATGGAGCCACATCATCTCCACTACACCCATCCAACAATGCGGAACTTCTTCGTTTAGATAGCGACGAACTTCGATGCTCCAATGAGGGGGTGCCCCATCTTGAAGATAGATGAAATTCTCGGAATCAGCAGTCAGTTGTGGAAACAACCAGAAATGCAACATAGCAAGGTAGGAAGCACTCGTCAGTCTTCTCACAGAAGAAGAATGCCTATGAAACTTCTTCTGCGACACTGCGAATCTCGTTCATGCGCGCCGCAATATCATGAAGAGTCTTACTGCCGAACACTCCTACATTCTGGCGATTGCATATTCAAGCACTCGGAAACTGTTTCTACATCTACACAGATACTCCGGAAGCCACTGTACGGTGCATGATGCAAAGCACCACGAACCACCACTAGTCATTTCCTTTGCTGTTTCATTCGGAAATAGGGCGACGCCTCCGTATGATACCTAATTTCTCACATATTATTTTAGTGGTTCTTACGAGCAATGTACGGTATGTTGGCGGCAGTAGAATCGTTCGGTAGTCAGCTTCAAATGTCGGTTCTCTAAATTTTCTCACTAGTGTTTCTCGAAAACAATGTCGCCTTCCCTCCAGAGATTCCAATCTGAGTTACGGAAGCATCTCCGTAAAACTTACGCGTTGTTCGAACATACCGGTAACAAATCTGACAGCCCACCCCTGAATTGCATCGGTGTCTTCCATCAGTCCGGCCTGGTACGGTTCCCAAACACTCGAACAGTGCTCAAGAATAGGTCGCACCAGCGTCCTATATGCGGTCTCCTTTACAGGTGAACCACTCTTCCCTAAAATTCTCCCAATAAACCGAAGTCTCGACCATTTGCCTTCCCTACCAAATTTTTCACATGCTCGTTCCATTTCATATCGCTTTGCAGCGTTACGCCCAGATATTTAAACGACTTGACTGTGTCAAGCAAAGAAACTAGTAGTACTGTATCCGAACATTACAGGCTTGTTCCCCCTACCTGTATCCGAACATTACAGGTTTGTTCGCCCTACCTGTATCCGAACATTACAGGTTTGTTCGCCCTACCTGTAATGTTCGGATACAGTACTACTAGTTTCCTCCTTGACTGTTTTCTTGCTTTGTCACAATTTTGTCAATGCACTGCACTCGTAGCTCCAATTGGTGGGCACAATGCAAACTTGGTGAGTTTACGGTTCTCTTGACACATAAGTAATACTTGTACATATAATAGTTTGGGAGATATAGAACTTGGAAACGTGTGACTCATTTATAGTAGCCCTTTATTCTATTAGGAAAAAAATGTAAAAGCCGTGTGACTAGGGCCTCCCGTCAGGTAAGCCGTTCGCCGGGTGCTGATGGTAGAGTTCGGTGTGGCGCAGACCGCACGAAGCCATGGACCCAACTTTTCAATAAGACATTGTACAAGCTGGTGCTGGTTCCATAATGGTGTCGTCTGTGTTTACATGGAATGGACTGGATTCTTTGGTTCAACTGAACAGGTAATTTACTGGAAAAGGTTACGTTCGGCTACTTGGAGACCATCTGCAGCCATTCACCGACTTCATGGTCCCAAATAACGACGGAATTTCTATGGACGACAATGCGTCATGTCACCAGGTCGCAATTGTTCGCGATTGATCTGAAGAACATTCTGGACAATTCGAGTGATTGGCGCAGCCACCCCCGTCGCTCAGTATAAGTCCCATCGAACATTCATCGGACATAACCGAGAGGTGAGTCGTTGCACAAAATCTGCATCGGTAATACTTTCGCAGTTATTAACAGCTATAGAGGCAGCGTGGCTCAGTATTTCTGCAGGGGGCTGTCAACGACTTACTGATATCATGCCATGCCGAGCTGCTGCGGACATCGGAAAAAAGGAGGTCCAACACGGTATTAGGAGATATCACATAACTTTTACCACATCAGTGTATGAAAATTTGTGCCAGATCCGAACCGGCCGCTGTGGCCGAGCGGTTCTAGGCGCTTCAGTCCGGAACCGCGCGACTGCTACGGTCGCAGGTTCGAATCCTGCCTAGGGCATGGATGTGTGTGATGTCGTTAGGTTAGTTAGATTTAAGTAGTTCTAAGTTATAGGGGACTGATGACCTCAGATGTTAAGTCCCATAGTGCTCAGAGCCATTTGAACCATTTGCCACATCCGGTCTCGAACCCAGACTTCCTGCTTACTGCGAGCAGCTGCCTTAGCCACTTCGGCTATGCGGGTATGCTCCTCGGAACAACCCAAACTTCACTCGGATTCCCGGAATGAGAAAGCGAGGAATCGAGAGCAATGTTGTTATCCTCGCGTGCCCGCCTAGGCTCGCAATATGTAGATGCATGTTTGAAAGAACACACACTATTGACGAATCACAGTTGTATGAAATACTTCGAAATTAATTGGCTGACTGGGAATTTCTTCACATCAGATGTCTTAGCTACAGATCCACAGCTCGTTAGTGACATATGAAAGCACGTGTTGAAGTGGACTACACTATAAGGATGCAGACAGCGTGACATATTTAAAAAGTTCGGGTCGGTCGGGGAAGCGTGCACGGATGGCCGAAGTAATTTAGGTGACCACTAGGAATAAGAAGGTAGTACGGTTTCGATAACTAGTCCGACACAAATTTTCATATGTCACTTATGTGTGGCAGTATACTGGGTGGTCCATTGATAATGACGGGGCCAAATATCTCACGAAATAAGTATCAAACGAAAAAACTACAAAGAACGAAACTTGTCTGGCTTCAAGGGGGAAACCAGATGGCGCTATGGTTGGCCCGCTAGATGGCGCTGCCGTATGTCAAACGGATATCACCTGCGTTTTTTAAATAGGAACCCCCATTTTTTATTGCATATTCGTGTGGTACGTTAAGAAATATGAATGTTTTAGTTGGACCACTTTTTCGCTTTGTGATAGATATCGCTTTAATAATCACAAACGTATAAGTACGTGGTATCACGTAACATTCCGCCAGTGCGTACGGTATTTGCTTCGTGATACATTACCCGTGTTAAAATGGACCGTTTACCAATTGTGGAAAAGGTCAATATCGTGTTGATGTATGGCTATTGAGATCAAAATGCCCAACGGGCGTGTGCTATGTATGCTGCTCGGTATCCTGGAAGTGTTCAGCCACATGTGAAACGTCAACCACGACCTGCAACAAATGATGATGCCCATGTAGGTGTTGTAGCTGCTGTCGCGGCTAATCCGCAAATCAATAGCAGACAAATTGCGCGAGAATCGGAAATCTCAAAAACGTCGTTGTTGAGAATGCTACATCAACATCGACTGCACCCGTACCATGTTTCTATGCACCAGGAATTGAATGGCAACCACTTTGAACGTCGTGTACAGTTCTGCCACTAGGCACAAGAGAAATTACGGGACTATGACAGATTTTTTGCACGCGTTCTATTTACCGACGAAGCGTCATTCACCAACAGCGGTAACGTAAACCGGCATAATATGCATTATTGGGCAAGGGAAAATCCACGATGGCTGCGACAAGTGGAACATCGGCGACCTTGGCGGGTTAATGTATGGTGCGGCATTATGGAAGGAAAGATAATTGTCCCCATTTTATCGATGGCAATCTAAATGGTGCAATGTATGCTGATTTCCTACGTAATGTTCTACCGATGTTAATACAAGGTGTTTCATTGCATGACAGAATGGCGATGTACTTCCAACATGATGGATGTCCGGCGCATAGCTCACGTGCGGTTGAAGCGGTATTGAATAGCATATTTCATCACAGGTGGATTGGTCGTCGAAGCACCATACCATGGCCCGCACGTTCACCGGATCTGACGTCCCTGGATTTCTTTCTGTGGGGAAAGTTAAAGGATATTTGCTATCGTGATCCATAGACAACGCCTGACAACATGCGTCAGCGCATTGCCAATGCATGTGCGAACATTACGGAAGGCGAACTACTCGCTGTTGAGAGGAATATCGTTACACGTATTGCCAAAAGCATTGAGATTGGCGGACATCATTTCGAGCACTTATTGCATTAATGTGGTATTTACAGGTAATCACGCTCTAACAGTACGCGTTCTCAGAAATGATAAGTTCACAAAAGTACATGTATCACATTGGAACATCCGAAATAAAATGTTCAAACGTACCTACGTTCTGTATTTTAATTTAAAAAACCTACCTGTTACCAACTGTTCGTCTAAAATTGTGAGCCATATGTTTGTGACTATTACAGCGCCATCTATCACAAAGAGAAAAAAGTGGTCCAACTAAAACATTCATATTTATATACGTACTACACGAATATGAAATAAAAATGGGGATTACTATTTTAAAAAATGCAGTTGATATCGGTTTGAGGTATGGCAACGCCATCTAGAGGGCCATCCATAGCGCCATCTGGTTTCCTCCTTGATGCTAGACCAGTTTCGTTCTTTGTAGTTTTTTCGTTTGATGCTTATTTCGTGAAATATTTGGCCCGGTCACGATCAATGGACAACCCTGTATACCAAATATAGCTAACGTCAAGAAATTCTCAGTCAGCAAATTAATTGCGAAGTATCTCGTACAGCTCTCGTTGGCCAACAGTGTCTGTTTCTTCGGACATGCACGTAACTTTTATGACTGCCCTTCGTATAAACAGCTGGAGTCTGTTTCTTCGGACATGCACGTAACTTTTATGACTGCCCTTCGTATAAACAGCTGGAGTCTAGAGGAGGATGTGTGTACAAACACTAGTACGTCGCTAACATCCATTCTCAGCGCTTTTACGAAACAAAGCGAATGGTAGTTGAGTTAGGCTCGGGGACCTGGAGACGTTGCGGTAGGCCCTTCTGTGATACGGGCTCCCTGTGCCGCCGCCTGGGGCCCGGCTATTAGCCCTGCGGCCCCGCTCCCTTCTCTTCTCACGCGCGCTAAGCGGCCCTTTTTGCTGCGGGACATTCTGCGGTCGTTAGGGGCTTCCCCGAATCGCCCTTTAATTCAGAAAGAGCGGGGTAGGGGGACTGGTCCTAATAGCTCTCCTCTAATGACACAAAGATGGCCGCTGTCTGAGGGCTTTAATCTTGGCCTTCTTCGGGGCCAGGGAGACCGCGCCACTTCTCCTTGATAGCAGCTGCTAACTTCTCCACCCAATTACGTCAGCGTCCACCGCGGTCGACAAATCCCTAGCGCAACGAATAGTATAAGTTTACTTTAATTTACGTCTATGGTCACAAACTTTTTGTTAACAGATTACCGGTTTCGGTTTTTAATGACCATCATCAGATATGTTTCATGAAAACAAAGTCCTAACGTACAGCTTGTTTTAAACAACATGACTCGGGCATGTGATGTTATTTATATGTATTTGACGATGCTGGTGCTGATTCCGCATTTAACATTTGACGATGCCACTATGGGTGCAGTACGTTAGGACTTTGCTATTATGAAACAGATCTGATGATGGTCATAAAAGACCGAAACCGATAATCTGTTAACAAAAAGTTTGTGACCATAGACATAAATTAAAGGAAACTTATTACGTATACGGGTCACTGTTTGTTCGCGACGATCTCGCAGCTTTTGAAACGAATAGTATAATCAATGGCAGTAGCTCAGTATTGCACTGATGTGACAAAAGACATGGGACAGCGATATGCATATGTCAAAATGGCGGTAGTGTCGCATACAGTAGGTATAAAAGGGCAGTACATTGACGGAGCTGTCACTTGTACTGAGGTGATTAATGTGAAAACGTTTACGACGTGATCATGGTCGCACGACGGGAACTGACAGACTTTGAACGCGGAATGGTAGTTGGAGCTAAACGCATGGGATATTCCATTCCGGAAATCGTTGTTGTTGTTGTTATTGTGGTCTTCAATCCTTAGACTGGTTTGATGCAGCTCTCCATGCTACTCTATCCTGTGCAAGCTTCTTCATCACCCAGTACTTACTGCAGCCTACATCCTCCTGAATCTGCGTAGTGTATTCATCTCTTGGTCTCCCTCTACGATTTTTACTCTCCACGCTGCCCTCCAATACTAAATTGGTGATTCCTCGATGCCTCAGAACATGTTCTACCAACCGATCCCTTCTTCTAGTCAAGTTGCGCCACAAGCTCCTCTTCTCCCCAATTCTATTCAATACCTCCTCATTAGTTATGTGATCTACCCATCTAATCTTCAGCATTCTTCTGTAGCACCATATTTCGAAAGCCTCTATTCTCTTCTTGTCTAAACTATTTATCGTCCACGTTTCACTTCCATACATGGCTACACTCCATACAAATACTTTCAGAAACGTCTTCCTGACACTTAAATCTATATTCGATGTTAACAAATTTCTCTTCTTCAGAACGCTTTCCTTGCCATTGCCAGTCTGCATTTTATATCCTCTCTTCTTCGATCATCATCAGTTATTTTGCTCCCCAAATAGCAAAACTCCTTTACTACTTTAAGTGTCTCATTTCCTAATCTAATTCCCTCAGCATCACCCGACTTAATTCAACTACATTCCATTATCCTCGTTTTGTTTTTGTTGATGTTCATCTTATATCCTCCTTTCAAGACACCGTCCATTCTGTTCGACTGCTCTTCCAAGTCCTTTGCTGTCTCTGACAGAATTACAATGTCATCGGCGAACCTCAAAGTTTTTATTTCTTCTCCGTGGATTTTAATCCCTACTCCGAATTTTTCTTTTGTTTCCTTTACTGCTTGTTCAATATACAGATAGAATAACATCGGGGAGAGGCTACATCCCTGTCTCAGTCCCTTCCCAACCACTGCTTCCCTTTCATGTCCCTTGGCCCATATAACTACCATCTGGTTTCCGTACAAATTGTAAATAGCCCTTCGCTCCCTGTATTTTACCCCTGCCACCTTTAGATTTTGAAAGAGAGTATTCCAGTCAACATTGTCAAAAGCTTTCGTTAAAAATCAATATTCCGAGATCCATAGTCTTAAGAGTATGCCGAGAATATTAGATTTCAGGCATTACCTCTCACCACGAACAACGCAGTGACCGACGGCTTTCACTTAACGACCGAGAGCAGCAGCGTTTGAAATAACCCCAGAAATCAATGTGAGACGTATGACGAACATATCCGTTAGGACAGTGCGGTGAAATTTGGCGTTAAGGGGGGTAGGACGTCAAACGGGCCGATTTGGAGCAGAAGAGGCATCACAGGACATTTTAATTTCGACTGTCTATACTTTTACAAATAAATTCATAAAACTTTGTCAGCATCACCAGGAAGGATTCATGATTCACACTCATTGCACTGGAAGATCGAAAACACACCAAAATAATTTTTTTTTTTTTTGCGTGTGAAATTTCATCAGTCTTTCACTTACTAATGGCTGCATTTGTTGCTATAGGTACACTTTTCTTCATAAGTTAGAGAGATTCTTCGATGAATTTTGCGCAGCATACAAACCATACTTACAGGTGTATGAAACTCTAGAATTTATTTAATTTATTCTAAAACGAATGATCTGTTATATTTTAAACTTTATGTTTAGAAAAAACACAAATTTTCTAGTTAATTACCTCAATTTTTACCACAATTTTTAATAGATTTGAAAAATTCTAGAGTTTCGTACACCTTTGAGTATGGTTTGTATGCTGTGCAAAATTCATCGAAGAATCTCTCTTACTTATGAAGAAAAGTGTACCTATAGCAATAAATGCTGCCATTAGTAAGTGAAAAAAATGATAAAATTTCACATGTAAAAAAAAATTATTTTGTTATGTTTTCGATCTTCCACTGCTGAGTGTAAATCCTGAATCCTTCATGGTCATGCTGACAAAGCTTTATGAATTTATTTGTAAAAGTATAGACAGTGGAAATTAAAATGTCCTGTGATGCCTCTCCTGCTCCAAGTCGGCCCGTTTGACGTCCTACTCCCCTTAATGGGCTATGGGAGCTGAGGACCGATCGAGTGCCTTTGATAACAGCACGACATCGCCTGCAGCGGCTCTCTTGGGCCCGTGACGATATCGGCTGAACCCTAAACGACTGGAAAACTGTGGCCTTGTCAGATGAGCCCCGATTTCAGTTGGTAAGAGCTGATGATGGGGTGCGAGAGTGATGCAGACTCCTCGTTGCCATGGACCCAAATTGTCAATGATGAACTGCGCAAGCCGGTGGTGGCTCCATGATGGTGTCGACTGTCTTTATGTGGAATGTACTGGGTCCTCCGGTCCAACTGAACCCATCACTGGCTGTAAATGGTTATGTTCGGCTACTTGTTCCCAAACAACGATGGAATTTTTATGGATGACAATGCAACTTGTCACCGAGCCACAATCGTTCGTCATTGATTTGAAAAACATTCTGGACAATTCGAAAATATTATTTGGCCACCGAGGTCGCCCGACATGAGACTCATTGAACATTTATGGGACATTGTCGAGAGGTCAGTTCGTGCACGAAATCGTGTACTGGCAACACTTTCGCAATTATGAACAGCCATAGAGGCAGCATAGCTCGATATTTCTTAGGGGCCTTAACAAGTTCAAGGCCCCTGCCACTACTGCCACTGTTGCACTACTCTGGGCAAAAGGAGGTCCGACACGATATTGAAAGCTATCCTATCTACATCTACATTTATACTCCGCAAGCCACCCAACGGTGTGTGGCGGAGGGCACTTTACGTGCCACTGTCATCACCTCCCTTTCCTGTTCCAGTCGCCTATGGTTCGCAGGAAGAACGACTGCCGGAAAGCCTCCGTGCGCGCTCGAATCTCTCTAATTTTACATACGTGATCTCCTCGGGAGGTATAAGTAGGGGGACGCAATATATTCGATACCTCATCCAGAAACGCACGCTCTCGAAACCTGGACAGCAAGCTACACCGCGATGCAGAGCGCCTCTCTTACAGAGTCTGCCACTTGAGTTTGCTAAACATCTCCGTAACGCTATCACGTTTACCAAATAACCCTGTGACGAAACGCGCCGCTCTTCTTCGGATCTTCTCTATCTCCTCCGTCAACCCGACCTGGTACGGATCCCACACTGATGAGCAATACTCAAGTATAGGTCGAACGAGTGTTTTGGAAGCCACCTCCTTCGATGTTGGACTACAATTTCTAAGGACTCTCCAAACGAATCTCAACCTGGCACCTGCCTTACCAACAATTAATTTTATACGATCATTCCACTTCAAATCGTTCCGCACGCATACTCCCAGATATTTTACAGAAGTAACTGCTACCAGTGTTTGTTCCACTATCATATAATCATACAATAAAGGATCCTTCTTTCTATGTATTCGCAATACGTTACATTTGTCTATGTTAAGGGCCAGTTGCCACTCCCTACACCAAGTGCCTATCCGCTGCAGATCTTCCTGCATTTCGCTACAATTTTCTAATGCTGCAACTTCTCTGTATAGTACAACATAATCCACGAAAAGCCGCATGGAACTTCCGACACTATCTACTAGGTCATTTATATATATTGTGAGTTTTTTCACCTCAGTATATTGTTACAACGTATACTTTTCCTAATTATTGATGACATTTGATGTACGGCTACCCTGGACACAGGGATTACTGTGCTGGGAAATTTTGCTGCTGAATAACAAGAGTAGTACAGTATTTGAAGTTAATATTAAAAGCAGGAAGTAAAATATGAGACCTTCGTGTGGAAAGGATGTTGATAGATGACTTCAGGCTGTCACCATCACCACTGTTAAATGTGTAAGTCAAAACAGCAGTGAAGCATATGAAGGAATATTTCGAAGGAGAAATAAAAGAACATAAGAAACAGATACCAACGCTTCTGTTCACATACACCTTCTGGCCGAATTAAAGGAAGACCTGTAGAGAAGATATCTTGAAAGGAATAGATCGCATACTCGGCACGTAATAAACCTTAAGCGTAAAACAGAGCGAAAACGAAGATGACGAAGAGTAGCAGAAAGCAGAAAAAACGACTTGCTTAACATTAATATTGTGAACGACATAGGACAGGAAGAAGTGAGACAATTCTCTTGTCTAGGAACGAGGATATCAAAAGTGGGCTCAGCCAAGGAATGCTTTATTCATTGAAAGACATCTACGGCTATCAGCTATCGATACGGAACTGAGGAAGAAGTTCCTGGATGCGTATCTGTGGAGCATAGCGCGTGATGGTAGCCAAATGTGATACATCGGTAATGTGGTGCTATCGAAGAATGTTAAAATTTAGATGGAAAGGTAAAGAGTGAATGTTGTGTCGGTAGCTGGGCCGACACCGTGAAGTTGTGATGGCTGAAAATGAACTCTAGACTAACGCTGTAGCCGAGAGGGCACGCACGGCTAAAGCAGACGGGCGTGAAGTCTGGAACATGAGAACTTATAAATGAATAAGAAGAAAAGTATGTAGATGCTTATTACTTATCTTTTAATTAGTCCTTGGAATACATCTCTCTTGAATACTCGTAAGCTATAGGCACTGATACAAATGGCGCCGTGCTTGGTGGTCGCTATTTAACTTAGCAGAGGGCTATTCCACTGTCTATCTCTCGGCAAATGAGAGCAAGGCTTAGCACGTGCAATCGCTAGCTATGTTGTCCGTACAACTGGTCGGTAGCTTGGTTCTCGTACAACTGGGCGGTAGCTAGGTTCTCGTACAACTGGGCGATAGCTAGGTTCTCGTACAACTGGGGCGAGTGCTCTCTCGTATCACGAGACCTGCCTTGGTGGTGGCGCTAGGTCTGCGATCACAGTGGCGACACGCGGGTCCGACATGTACTACATGGACCGCGGCCGATTTAAGCTACCACCTAGCAAGTGTGGTGTCTGGCGGTGACACCACATTCCTCCCCCGCAAATCGGCGAACGGTTGTGTGATAAGGCTTCCGCCCGCCGTGGGGAGGACCACATGTTGACGTATGCGATGAGGTGGGGAGACTAACAACAGGCGAGGCTGTGCCACCCGCACCCGGCCATTCGGTCCGAGGAGAGCTAGGAAACGCCTGCAAAACTAGTCCAGGGTGCACGTCAACATGCGGTGTATGCGCCCGTAATGAGACAGGAGGGGCCGTAGGGTCGATCTCCATTGCGTCGGGGTACCCGACGCGCGATGACGTCATGTGGTCCGGAGCGGGCGGGAGTTCCATGGCGGAGGACAGCTGGCCACGGGAAGCGATCGGCGGCGCGTGACCCTGGGAGGCGCTTGGCGGCTGCAACGAAGCGTCGAATGCGGGCGGCGCCGGCGGGAGAACAAGCGGCGGCGGCGGCGGCTGCTGCTGCTGCGGCGGCGGCGGCGCGTCGCCATGGGGCAAAATGGAAGGCATCGTCGGTAACACCTGGGGATGAGGCGAGCCAGTAGATGGGTCCCCAGGGCGCTGACCGGACGGCACCGTCGCTGAAAGCAGACGGGGAGCGGCAGAACCCGAGCGACGACAGAGGCGCAGCTGATTGAGATGCCGACGCACCTCACCAGAGGCCCCCAAAACCAAATACATCGCGCGGCCGAGGCAGCGAAGAATGCGCCCTGCGAGCCAACGCCGTGAACCTCGATAGTTGCGATAAAATACAACGTCGCCTGGAGCAAAAGCAGGAGTCTGCCGCTGCACAGGAACCTGATGCGGCGGATGCAGCAAAGACATCAAGGTGCGATGAGGACGACCGTGGAGCAACTCAGCCGGCGAGCGACCATCGCGGGGCTGAGAGCGATACGAAGACAAAAAGAGCAACAATGCGTCCTCCCGAGAATGCGACTCTTTCAATTTCAACATCTGTGACTTGAAAGTCCGGACCAATCGTTCAGCGGCACCGTTGGACTGAGGCGAAAACGGCGCGGATGTCAGATGTTGAATACCATTGGCCTGGCAGAATGACTGAAATTCGGCGGACATGAATTGTGGGCCATTGTCGGAAACAATAGTCTGCGGAAGACCTTCAATGCAAAAGATAGCAGACAACGCTTGGATGGTGGCGGAGGACGTCGTGGAAGACATCCGGACAACAAAAGGAAAATTACTGAAGGCATCGACCAGAACCAACCATCGAGCATTCCAGAATGGACCAGCAAAATCAATGTGCAAGCGTTGCCAAGGGGAAGGGGCTTTTGGCCACGCAAAGACTTTCCGCGGCGGTGCGGACTGTTGTTCGGCACACGCCGGGCACGAAGAACACATATTCGTAATCGCAGCATCGATTCCGAACCAAGTACAGTGCTGACGAGCAAGTTGTTTCGTTCGCACTATACCCCAATGTCCTTGGTGAAGAAGCCGTAAAACAGAGGACTGTAACGAACGTGGGACCACGACTCTGGACTGATCATTATCAGAACGCAACAACAAAACACCACGTCGAACAAAAAGTCTCTCCTTGTGAGCAAAAAATCGGCGAACCAACGGATCCTCGATCCGAGACTTTGACAAAGGCCATTGCGTAGCAACAAAACGTAAAACAGTAGCAAGGACAGGGTCAGCAGCTGTGGCTGTAGCGACACGACGAAAATCAATCGGAAACGATTCGACCACTTCATCGGTTTCCGAATCAATGAACATGCAAGCAAGTTCGGAAGAATCGAATGCTTTATCCTCAGCAACAGGCAAACGGGACAACGCATCGGCGTTTCCGTGCGTAGCAGTGGACCGATACAAGATGTCGTAGCGGTACTGCGAGAGGAAAATAGACCAGCGAATGAATTTCTGCGCTGTACGTGGAGGTACAGGCTGGGTCGGATGAAAAAGCGATGTCAAAGGTTTGTGGTCTGTGATGATGGTAAAGTGACGACCATACAAGAAATCATGGAACTTAGTAACACCAAACACGAGAGCCAAAGCTTCTTTCTCTATCTGTGAATAATTTCTTTGGGCAGACGAGAGCAATTTGGACGCAAAGGCAATAGGGCGATCATGGGAGCCAACTTTGTGCGCAAGCACAGCACCGATCCCGAAATCCGAAGCATCTACCATCAACAAAAGGGGTTTCTGGGGATCGAATGGCGTAAGGCAAGTATTAGAAAGCAACGCCGATTTCAACTGGCGAAAGGCGCGTTCACATTCCGTCGTCCAGACGAACGGAACACCTTTACGGCGTAAGCGATGAAGCGGAGCTGAAATAGAAGAGGCATTGCGCAGAAAGCGATGATAATAATTAATTTTACCCAACACACTCTGTAGCTGTTTCACATTTTGAGGGGAAGGCAATTCTTGTATGGCACGGAGGTGCTCTGGACTCGGATGTATGCCTTGGGCATTAATGACATGGCCCAGGTATGGTAAGTCACGAGCAAAAAACACACATTTGTCCTTCCTCAAGCGAAGACCATTTTGCCGCAAGACCTGAAATAATGTTCGTAAGTTCGCAAGATGATCTTCTTCTGTCTGTCCGGAGATCACTATATCGTCCAGATAGTTTGCTGCAGTAGGGACCGACGCACAAATAGTTTGTAAATATTGCTGAAACAAGGCAGGGGCGGATGCACACCCGAATGGCAGTCTTTTGAAGCGGTACAATCCAAGATGCGTGTTAACCACCAATACGCGCTGGGATTCGTCGTCCACCGGTATTTGCAAGTACGCATCGGCTAGGTCCAACTTTGAAAAATATTTTCCCGGGCACAGTTTAGCAAAAAGATCTTCCGGGCGGGGCAAAGGAAAAGTAGCAGTCACTAGCTGTGGATTCACGGTGGCCTTGAAGTCCACGCAAAGTCTCAATTTTCCGGAAGGTTTTGGCAAAATTACTAAGGGTGAGGCCCAGAGAGAAGCTTGCACACGTTCAATTACACCCTGTGATTCGAGATCGTGTAACGTTCTTGCGACCTCATCACGCAATGCGTGGGGAACATTGCGCGCCCTGAAAAATTTCGGTTGCGCGTTTACCTTCAGTTCTAAATGTGCTTCATAGTTTTTAGCGCAACCCAAGCCCGGTGCAAAAATGTCTGCAAATTCGTCACACAGCCGAGAAACTCTGTCTGTAGGCACAGTCTGATTCACTGATAGGACCTGATTTACAATAGACATGTTAAACAACTGAAACAAGTCTAGCCCAAACAAGTTCACTGCAGAAGAAGAACGAAGAACGTAAAATGACACAAGTTTTGTTTGTCCCTTGTATGTTGCAAGAAGGCTGCACTGTCCTAACACAGGAATTGTCTGTCCGGAATATGTAGTTAGCTTAACATTTGCGGAACGCAACGGAGGTTTGCCCAGTTGTTTGTACGTGTCATGATTGAGCAATGAAACTGCAGCTCCGGTATCGAGCTGGAATGGTATCACTTTGCCTTCAAAGTCTAAGTCCACAAAAAGTTTATTGTTCTGCTGACGACAAGAGCGACTGTTTTGTGCAATTGGAACAGACACTGGTACAGAATCACTTGCTAATTGACGTGATTTCCGGCGACGTCGATGCACAGTTTTTGTGGGACGATCACAGTTACTGTTAGAGAAAGTGTCACTGGACGAAGTGGAATTAACGACATGAATGTCCATAGGCGAAGGTCCACGAGCCTGAGTGTCCTGGGTTCGATTCCGGCGCGAAGCAAAGGGCCTGGAATGATTGTGATTGTCTGATCTGAGCTTTTTCTGGCAAACACTTTGAACATGTCCTTTCTGATTGCAGAAAAAGCAAATAGCTTGGCGTGACGGGCAATGTTCACGCGAATGTCTAGTAGCACACCGCGGGCATGATTTCACTGCATTTGTGGGCTGGCGCGGCACACCTGGCTTAGCACGCGGCGGGCGCTGTGTCGACGTGCGCAAGGCCCGGTTACCGGGCCGCGCAGCGCGTCCAGCGGGCCGGTTAATGTTACACACGGCTGGCGAAGTTTCAAAAGATTCCTGAGCACAGTCAAGTGTGTCCTGTCTATCCAAGATGTCTATCACTTGTTGAAGGGAGGGATTAACTAGTTGCAAAATTTGCTCCCGTATGCGAACATCAGAAACGTTCTGTGCAATTGCATCACGCACCATTGTATCTGAATAAGAAAGACCACAGTCACATTCAAAGGCACAGTCCCTAGTAAGTCCTTGCAATGTTGCTACCCACTCCTTATTAGTTTGACCAGCCGTACGTTTTGTACGAAAGAACGTATACCGTTTTGCAACCACATTAACTGTTTCTTTGAAATAGGCATCTAATGCAGACAAAATTTCCTCGTAGGACAGAGTTGCTACGTCTCGTCGGGGAAACAATTTCACTATCACACGGTATGTGGACACACCGACACAAGAAAGCAAAAACGGCTGCCGCTCATTACCTTGAATTCTGTAGGCAGCAAGGTGGAAGTTGAACTGGCGAGACCACTCTTGCCACGTCTCATCGGCTGCCACGTATGGTCGAAAGGGAGGTGCAACAGCGTTTAGTGGCAGCGGTAGCGAAGAAGCGGCGGCGGCCGCATCGGTTTGAATGGTACGTTGACCCTGGACGAGCTGTCCAAGGGCATCCAGTAACGCCTGCGTCTGCTGATTCTGCAAGCGATAAAATTCGGACAGTACATCTGGAGAATGTGGCGAAGCCATGACACAATTAAATGTAAGCAATCAGAAAACACTTTAAATCGTCGCCAATGTTGTATACGAATTAATACAAACTCTTTTGCTCGTCGCCAATAAATGTTGTGTCGGTAGCTGGGCCGACACCGTGAAGTTGTGATGGATGAAAATGAACTCTAGACTAACGCTGTAGCCGAGAGGGCACGCACGGCTAAAGCAGACGGGCGTGAAGTCTGGAACATGAGAACTTATAAATGAATAAGAAGAAAAGTATGTAGATGCTTATTACTTATCTTTTAATTAGTCCTTGGAATACATCTCTCTTGAATACTCGTAAGCTATAGGCACTGATACAAATGGCGCCGTGCTAGGTGGTCGCTATTTAACTTAGCAGAGGGCTATTCCACTGTCTATCTCTCGGCAAATGAGAGCAAGGCTTAGCACGTGCAATCGCTAGCTATGTTGTCCGTACAACTGGTCGGTAGCTTGGTTCTCGTACAACTGGGCGGTAGCTAGGTTCTCGTACAACTGGGCGATAGCTAGGTTCTCGTACAACTGGGGCGAGTGCTCTCTCGTATCACGAGACCTGCCTTGGTGGTGGCGCTAGGTCTGCGATCACAGTGGCGACACGCGGGTCCGACATGTACTACATGGACCGCGGCCGATTTAAGCTACCACCTAGCAAGTGTGGTGTCTGGCGGTGACACCACAGTGAAACTAAGAAATACTATAGAGAATGTGTGAGGAAGGGAGTTGTGAGCGTGTGGGTTGCTATTCTGTCATTCTGAGCAACGGATTAATCTGAGATGTACCCTTTACTCCTGCAAGGTACAATTTCCACCCCCTCACTACTACAGAAGTCAGACAGACGCTCCTAACGTTCTAAAGAGAAATGCCTGAAAAACTTTCAGCCATAAATATCTCCTATAGTCGTCCGCTGTAAGGAAATGACACAAAAATTCACAAAATTTCTTACGTAACTAGTGGGATACTTGGGTAATGGAGTAGTGCTACTTAGTGTATGAAACTAACGAAAATTTTTATTTATTTTACAAAAATTCTGAGAAATCACAATGGCACTTTTAGTTACGAATTGAATAAAATACATCCTGGTTCTTTTCGGAACATGACGTTACCTCTCAAGGATAGGATTCGCTAATGAAATTTCCATACAAAGCTTAAGATTGTTATTGACTTGGCAGAATGGCTGAGAGCCGCGTCTACTCAACTTGAATAATTATCCATTAGAATGTTGCTAGGTACAGTCGAGGCTGTCGCATGTGAAATGCAGTGAAGGGTACTGTTGTGGAGGAAATATGGTGCTCGCAACAGCTGTAGCGCACAATACTGTAAGCTGCGATGACTGCTGTCTGCGCCGCTCGCTGCTGACAAATAAGATAACTCTCGTTCTATCTGGTTTGACCTTCGCCAATCAAACTCTCCCTACACCTTGATGATGTCAAGGACTCCTATTCGCCACTAGTCTAATTATTGGCGTAGTACACTGGTCAGATAACCAGTCCACCACGATGCCACTCAAAATTCGCTCGCATGTCCGTTCACACCGCACAATAAGTGTAGTGGCCAACACAGTAAACAGTGCTTAATTGCAAGGACTCAATATAGAGTCGCACTTCGATTCGCTCTCGACACAGGTGCTTTCCCAGTGAAGTACTGAGGAGAGACTTGTTCCTTGCTCTCGTTACGTGTTCTCGCTCCAAGAGCGACAACGGAACAACCCTTCTCCACGCCAGATGTGAAGGGGTATATCTTTCAGTCTCTTCCATTACTCCTTCAGCTCAAGGCGTCTGAAATATCGTCTGTCAATCAGCATTGCTCTTCTAAAACGGGAGAATGACGTTTCGTTTAAAGCGACCAATCCGGAAACCTGTAGTATCGGCGTATGGCGTTTGCTGTCTCCCTGTGAAAATCTCTGAAACTGCATGCTATGTGTAAAGAATGCGTAGGCTGGCCGCTCCCACACAATGTAGCGGAAATTGCTTTTAAGCCGAACACGGGGTCGTTCCTCCTTTCACTCAGGCAACTGCTGTCTGCTCTATGGGCGCTCACCGGCCAACCAGATAGGCTGGGTCATCCTCTGAAGGGACCGGCCCCCTGGCATGTGGTCTGCCTGCCCCTGTGACCGTCGTGTCTGGAATGTATGTGTGTACGCCAGCCTCGAGTATTTCAACCACGGTGCACTTACTTGTTATTTCCATATCATTTACATGAATTCATACAACATTGACTTTATCTTATCGAGTTTGGGTTCAAATGAAGTGTCTTGATGTGCGGAATATGATCGTGATGGCGGGATATGTAAGCAATGAAGGTCAGGCGACCACGACGTCTTACAGAGTGTATTAAAAACCCTTAACAGAAAGAGCAGTAACCTTTCAGTGCCGCCAAAATACTCGTACTTCTGTGTGTACGTAAGCGTCATTTTTTTTTTTTTTTTTTTTTTTTTTTGTAATGAGTCATAGGTCTTCTGACTGGTTTAATGCCACCCACCACGAATTCCTTTCCTGTGTCAACCTAATCATCTCTTGCACTTGCAACCTTCGTCCTCAATTATTTGCTGGATGTATTCCAATCTCTGTCCCCCTCTGCAGTTTTTGCCCTCTACAGCTCCCTGTAGTATCGTGGAAGTCATTATCTGTCCCTTCTCGTTGTCAGTGTTTTCCACACATTCCTTTCCTTTTCGATTCTGCGTGGAACCTCCTCATTCCTTACCTTATCAGTCCACCTAATTTTTAATATTCGTCCGTAGCACCACATCTCAAATGCTTCGATTCTCTTCTGTATTGGTTTTCCCACAGTGCACGTTTCACTGCCATACAATGCTGTATTCCAAAAGTAATTTTTTCAGAAATTGCTTCCTCAAAGTAAGGCCTATGTTTGATACTAGTAGACTTCTCTTGTCCAGGAGTGACCTTTTTGCCAGTGCTAGTCTGCTTTTGATGTCTTCCTTGCTCCGTCCGTCATCGGTTATTTCGCCGTCTTGGTAGTAGAATTTCTTAACTTCATCTACTTCGTGACCATCAATCCTGATGTTAAGTTTCTCGCTGTTCTCATTTCTACTACTTCTCATTACTATCGTCTTTCTTCGATTTACTCTCAAACAATATTCTGTACTCATTAGACTGTTCATTCTATTCAGCAGATCATGTAATTCTTCTTCACTTTAACTCAGGACAGCAATGTCATCGTATCACTGGGTCCTTTCACCTTTAATTTTAATTGCACTCCTCAATTTTCCCTTTATTTCCAACATTGCTTCTTCGATGTACAAATTGAACAGTAGGTGCGAAAGACTACATCCATATCCTGCATCTTTTTTAATCCGAGCGCTTCCTTCTTGGTCGTGTACTGTTGTAATACCCTCTTGGCTCTTGTACATATGGTATATTCCCCGTATCTCTCTATAGCTTATCCCCATTTTTTCTCAAAATTTCGAACATCTTGCGCCATTTTACATCATCGAATGCCTTTTTCAGGTCGACAAACCCTAGTAATGCGTCTTGATTTTTCTTTTATTCTTCCATTCTCAACAGCAACGTCAGAATTGTCTCTCTGGTGTCTTTATCTTTCTTAAAGCCAAACAGATCGTCATCTGACGTATTTTCAATTTTCTTTTCCATTCCTCTGTATATTATTCTTGTCAGCAACTCGCATGCATGAGCTGTTAAGTTGATTGTGCGATAATTCTCGCACTTGTCAGCTCTTGCAGTCTTCGGAATTGTGTGTATGATATTTTTTTCCGAAAGTCAGATGATATGTCACCAGACCCATACATTCTACACATCAACGTGAATAGTCGTTTTGTTGCCACTTCCCCCAATGCTTTTAGAAATGCTGATGGAATGTTATCCCGTCTGCCTTATTTGATCTCCCGGATGCGGAGACGTGAATGAATGAGTTGTCCCGACATGTCACAAGATATCCCGAACAAGAAATTATAGAAACAGTATTTCTCCTTCAATAACATTCAAAAATACTAGTACGCACTGTAATTACGAAACAAAATACTGTAGGAACCAACAAATTGTTGTACACAAATAATCGTTTTCCAGAACGGCTTCCCCCACTTTGCATGAAGCTGTGCTTTGTTTACTCTACCACTGCCTGTTCGACAACATTAACAAGAGCTGTATCGTCCTTTCCAGGTCCTACGTACTCTCTTATTTGAATTCCTCTATTTAGTCTAGTAAACGAATTTAACATAAAGAAATACCACAAGAAAAGATTATTCACTTATTTTGTGGAGTGAGTTACGTTTTTCCCCTTAATTAACGCGCTAAGAAAACTATGATATTTGAAGTTTTTTAACTACATTGAAGAACAAGAAGTGCGATTGGGTGAATGCGAAATTTTCACATACCATGTAGTAATCATTCTGTTTCATACATCATAGTTTTAAAAGCTGCGTTTGGTGTTTGACAGCAGTCATAGACAGTCTGAATCGACTGCCTTAAGTTGCAGAAGTGCAAACAGCTGGCAGTTCCAGCGTTTCGTGAATGGGACTACAGGTAGCTGAGTGGTCGCGTTCATTATTCCCAGAATCCATCACGAGGACAGTGTGTTCTGATGTGTTTGGTGGCTGATTTAGTGGCTTAACATACTTGTGAAAATGGTAGTTTGTGTCTGCCCGAGATTGGTGTTTGATGTGTTTACTTCAGAAACTACCTAAAGACAAGGGAACAGAGACATCATTTGGCTGTGGGCCTATTCACAGGCTGCTTCCGGATTTTCGTCTTCGCATATTTTCGTTGCTGTACGGAGAAATCTTGAAGGGTGTCCCACAGGGTTAAATTTCGGACCCACTCATGTTTTATACACCAGTGAAGGACCTTCCACTTAACATGGATCAGATATGGCGCTTTTAAATATTGAAGTGTTATAAACAATCCGTTTAGAGAGACAATAATAGAAGAATTTGTTAATAATGCTTTTCGAAGAAAAAATGCAATACAGTACACAGCAGTGTGTATGTACATACTTGTTCGGCTTAGACGAGGAATAATGCTGGAACGTGTAATGTGGGGATCAAATTTTAATTTGTAGTACGAATTATCCGGAACATTTTAAGCGACAGATTTTTCGATGCAGCTAGTACAGATTAACCGAGTTCGATTTCGAAATAACGAGAGTCTACTATATAATCAAATCTATACAAGAAGTAAGATACTACTACCAACAGTATTAGTATTATTAGAAAATACACGACTGTACAACTGGCTGACAGAAAAACCCAAGGAGACTGGTAGAACTTCATCTGACAATAGGAGAACAGAATGTATTATATCACAAAGGAGATCCAAAACAAAAGCTGTAAGTGCCCTATGTTGAACATCGCGTAATCCAGTAATAACCAAATAATAATAATAATAATTATTATTATTATTATTATTACGTATGTAGCACATAAAAAATATTTAGGGAGTAAGATACGATGCTCTAAATTTGTATTTTAAATTGGGCGAAACATATTGTTCAGCTTCTCAAAGCGATTCTTTAAATAAATTATTGCAAGTTTTGAAACAATCTTGTCCTGAATTTTCTGTTCGTATTGTGGTTTAAACATCGATACGTTTATGTATCACAAAAGATTCAAGCGATCTGGTTTAATGATTTATAGTTCTGATGTAGCTTAGAACAATGTGAAAAACATTGGACTAAGAGCGCTTTTTTCATACAGCTGATATTCAGATATCTCCAGTTTGCTATCAAAATCTGTACTCGTATCAAGTTTAAAAGTTTTTAGTAGTACTGCGGAGGGAGGAACATCCATTCTCAAAGAACACTGTCATCTCTGGTCAGACTAGCAGATACGCAAATTGACATTATTGTAATTATATATTATATACTCATACCGGAAACGTTTTGCCTGTTCAATTGAGACGCAAAATGTGGAGATTTGCAGCGGCACATTAGAACTTCTTTCGAAACACTACCACATTAGTGACTAAAAATAATACGTTCCCATGAGATACGTTTGGAAATTTGTGGTAAGTTCCTATGGGACCAAACTGCTGAGGTCATCGGTCCATAGGCTTACACGCTACTTAATCTAACTTTAATTTACACACACCCATGCCCGAGAGAGGACTCAAACCTCCGACGGGGAGAGCCGCGTGAACCGTGGCAAGGCGCCTCAGACCGCGCGGCACGAGATACATAACCAGGTTAATCTAGCGTGTCTCAGAAGAGCGTAATACGCCAGCTGCTATCCATGTTACATGTTATGATCTGAATAGACAGTATTCAGGCAGTTAACTATGAGGAAATTCTATTCAGTGAACACTGTAATAATACATAGTTAGGTCTTTAAAAAAATCAGCTTCTTGCATAGACTGGCAACTAGCTTTTAGTGTAGAAGAGGGCGAAGTTATGAGCTTCGCAGAACGTTAAAGCGTGGTGTCTTTTTAATAACAAGATTAATGGCTTTACTAGAGTCAGTCGTGTCATATAAATACAATCTGTTTCTGGAATAGTAGTAAATATTCAAGAGGTGGTGGTATAGACTGGATCGAATAAAACATTCCATGTAAGATGACTCTAGTTTTTGTGCTTACAGAGATGCAGTTGTTAGAATTTATCCAATCATATACTTACAGAAAGGCTTCAGAAAAGGCATGTGATTCAGTTCAAAGCCGATCTTCGTGAATTCCACTTTCAGCTTCAGCACGCTTTCGAATTCTCTTTGCGGCATCAAGTATAGCTCTTCTGAGATAATAGTGGTTTTTCTTTAATGAGGACACCATTATTCATAATCCGAGCAATTAATTCGTCTTTAATATTTACTTTTTCTGTGTAGAATTCTCTTTTCAACCGTCTCCACAGGTAAAAGTCTAAAGTTGTATGGTCCGGGGATGTTGGTGGTGACGAAACGTGACCGTTTCTGCCGATACATCTTGCACGGAATATTACGTTTAGGTTCAAATGGTTCAAATGGCTCTGAGCACTATGCGACTTCTGAGGTCATCAGTCCCCTAGAACTTAGAACTAATTAAGCCTAACTAACCTAAGGACATCACACACATCCATGCCCGAGGCAGGATTCGAACCTGCTACCGTAGCTGTCGCTCGGCTCCAGACTGTAGCGCCTAGAACCGCACGGCCACTCCGGCCGGCTACGTTTAGGTGGTGCGTCAGCCGGCGACTAGGATGTTTAGAGGCCCCTTCGAACTGGAGCATATTTTTTCTTGTAGCCAAAGTTGTCTCTTCCAATATTTCTGGGAGCCCGTTTTCAAGGAAGTGTTGATAATGCGGCCCAAGACGATGCGGTAAGACAACAGGTCCAATCAACTGGTTGTCTGTCGTGCCATACCTTGCATTCACAGAGAAGCATTCTTGGAAATGTGTCTCCACAAAGGCATGTGGGTTTTTATGGAACCACCGATGTGAGTCAGGAGTGTTTTGGTACCGCCGAGAGTGAAAACTGCTCCATTGGTAAATAATCTGCAATTCCAGTCGCCTACTTTCATCCCCTTCTCCAAGCTGTTGAACCCCTTGAAAATGGTAAGGTTACAGGCCGTTCATACGTAATGTCCGCCGTATTTTAGTATGTGGAACACTATTACGCGTAGAAATTCTGCGCGTGCTTGCTGAAGGACTGCGTTCTGCGAAGTCAGTAATATCTTCCACTTCACCCACACTCTGTTCATTTGCACGTTGTGATAGGATATGACAGTTGGACACTGCACCTGTCTAAAACAGTTTAATGAAAACACGAGTAAACACTATTTATTTCTCTGCGATTAGGAGATAGTCTACCGTGTTCTCTACAAACAGCAGCAGTGTTGCCATTGTAAAACCCGCACACAAATGCCATATCGGCGTAAACATCATTTGCAAATATGTGTGGCATGTAGAATTGGCCAACAAATTACAATCACAGTTGAAATATTCCATTATTAACGCTCAAGCACAATTTCGCGACTGGAACTTCCAACAAAAATGACAATCGATAGATAAATCCTTAGCAACTTAAGTCCAAACACGTGAAATCGAATGTTATTTCTGCACCCATTTGCGTCTCTGTAACTAGTGAAAGGGGAACATTTCATTCGAATCAGTCTTTACTATCATCTCCGAAAATATTTACTACTAAATACCCGGCGTTGCTCGGGTGTGTACGTTTTCGTCTTCTGTCTTTCATTAGTCCGTCACCTCCCCCCCCCCCTCCCCTCTCTCTCTCTCTCTCTCTCTCTCTCTCTCTCTCCCCTGCTTTGCCCATTTTCTCCTTCCAACTATCTCTCTCCATCTCAAACTCCCTCTCTCTAGTCATCTCCACCTCTCATTGTCCACCTCAACCCCCACTCTCTGTCCATCTTCTTCTGCCTCTCTCACTGTCCATCTTCTACTCCTCTCTCTCTCTCTCTCCCTCTCTCTCTCTCTCTCTTCATCTTTTCCTCCACCGTTTCCTTTCTCCGTCTCTGTCTCTCCATCTCCTCCTCCCGCACCTTTCTTTGTTCATCACTACCACCCCAATAGGAGGTTGATGGTTCTTATTCCACAGCGATTCTTTAGAGATGGTAAGTAATAAGTAATAGGTGTACGAAATTTGACTGAAATCGATCCAGGGCTTTAAGAGGAGCTTTTTACCCGCGGCCTCACCCACGTACGCTCCCCACATTTATTTCACGTATATTCAGAGTGAATTTGATTTACGAGGGTTATTCCAAAAGTAAGGTCCGGTTATAAAAAAAAATCAAAACTAAAATGTTTTTTCAAAACAATTGTTTTATTTACATTCCTTACATCTTTATCTATTTTTCTACATAACTTCCATACTTATTTAAACATTTGTCACATCGTTCAACAAGCTTTTGAATGCCCATGTTATAGAAATCGGCCGCCTGTGACGATAACCAGTCCTTAACTGCTTCTTTCACTTCATCATCTGTGTCGAAGCGCTTGCCGCCGAGAAACTCCTTTAAGTAACGGAACAGGTGGAAATCACTTGGCGCCAGGTCCGGACTGTAAGGAGGATGGTCCATCTGTTCCCATCCAAATTTCTTGATCAGAGCTCGCGTTTCATTTGCAGTGTGGGGTCTGGCATTGTCATGCAACAACAAGATTCCAGACGACAAAAGACCACGTCGCTTATTCTGGATTGCACGTCGAAGTTTAGTCAGGGTAGCGCAGTAGGCGGCTTTATTAATCGTTGTTCCTCTCTCCATAAAGTCGACTAACAATACTCCACGTCTATCCCAGAACACAGTCGCCATAACCTTACGTGTTGAGATTGTCTGCTTTGCCTTGACCTTGACTGGCGATGACGTGTGACGCCATTGCATTGACTGACGTTTAGACTCTGGAGTGATGTGAGAAACCCATGTCTCATCCCCTGTGACAACATTGTCTAAAAGACTGTCACCTTCCTTATGATATCGCTCCAAAAAATCAAGAGCAAAAGCCATTCTTTTCATTCGTTGGGGCTCAGTAAGCAGTCTGGGAACCCAACGGGCACACAATTTGTGAAACTTCAAATGTTCAGACACAATTCTGTACAAAGTTGTTCTACTCACATTCGGAAAATGCATGTCTACGTCTGTAATAGTGAATCGGCGATCTTCACGAATTTTTTTGTCAACCGCATTGACCAAATCGTCTGAAATCACTGATGGTCGGCCACACCGTGGTTCATCGTGCACATTATCCCGTCCTTCATTAAAAGCTCGCACCCACTTGCGCACTTTACTGTCGCTCATTATATTAGGACCGTACACTTCAGTAATCTGCCGATGGATTTCCGCCGCTGAATTGTTTCTTGCAGACAAAAACCGTATCACTGCCCTTACTTCACAATCGGCGGGCTGATCAATTGTCTTAAACATTGTAAAGTGACACTGTGAACTACACTCAGCAACAGTAACAAAGCGAATGGCGGCGTTTGACGCGCAAGGCTTGCCGGGAGTCGGCGCGCATGCGTGTTTTGTCATTGGCGCCAAATTTCAATAGTTACGGCGAATCGGACCTTACTTTTGGAATAACCCTCGTATTTCAGAGTTATGTCGTAGTGTAGGGACTACAAGTACAACACAAACAGCACAAAATTAATTCTTCTCAGGAAGCAACGACAGGAAGGGACCCAAAATTCAACTCAGCTACGTATTGTACGTTTCCCCCAAGGCATACCTAAACTGGTATCCATGAAGACAAAGACAGTGATTTGCTCGTCTTCTTATCGCTTTCGGAATGTTGCAGGCCCCGTTCATCTCATTCTGCACCGCTATTTTCTGTTCGCTGCTGTAGATGTGCTACATTCTCAATTACAACACCATGCACGTCCTGCTTCAGACGGTCCCAAATGTAACAGTCCAGAAGATAAGATCTGGAGATGTGGCGGGCCAAGCAACTGCTCCTGCAGGACAAACGATATTGAGATACTCTCTTGCGTCACGGCTGAAGTGTGCAGGAGGCACCGTCCACAATGCAGCATCAGCCGATATACAGGCGATGACGACACGCTAAAAGCCTGTACTGGCCCTGATGTAATGCCTACCACAAATAACATCATGCATCACAACTTGGAAATAAATAAGTTTCAGACAAAACTTTATTTAAATTTTTACTCTCATTTTTATCCATACATTACTACAACCTCGAAGCGTGTACTGTCACCTTGTTTAACATGTTTCACACTTATTTCTACACGTATCTGTACTCTAGTGAATTTCGCCCTTCAGTTTTGTTTTCATGCAGCTCAATGTTTATGACGACATGTCTCCTAAATTAAGCAGCTTACAACGATATAATTTTGCTAGTACATTCAGTGGTATGTGTTGGTACTTCGTGCCAAACGTCTTGCGAATAGAGTTGGTCGTAAGCTAGTAACCAGTTGGTTAATGCGGTGATCTTACTGCATTACCAACGAAACTGTAGTAAGAGATAAATTTCTGTTCTTTCATTCTTTTGTGTGGGGTATCAGCGCGAAAGAGTTTCGTAAAGTTTTTAAATCACGTGTAAAATTGGTTGCTAGACATCAGACGCTCTCCTTCTCAAAAATTGGATGAATATAATTTGGCTATTTGCGGGCCGTGAGCTAAGCTCGTTTTTCACACTCCTGCCCCTTTGGTTGATAGAACTTACGTCCACAGCAATCGTTTCCAGACAGTAAGTGGTAAGTAGTACCAAGTTTGGCTGAAATCGGTCTAGTAGCTCAGGAGATGTGGGACATAGATAGACAGATAGATAGATAGATTGATGCACACATCCATTTTTATAATATGGATTCCTCGTGAAGTTGCCTGTATACATGATGTTCGGAATATTCCGTTACTATCTTCTAGGATTCTAGGACTTCTGAATGAGTATGTAATATTTTGGTACCGTTTGACAACATGTTGGGCCGGCCGGAGTGGTCGAGCGGTTCTAGGCGCTTCAGTCTCGAACCGTGCGACCGCTACGGTCGCAGGTTCGAATCCTGCCTCGGGCATAGATGTGTGTGATGTCCTTACGTTAGTTAGGTTTAAGTAGTTCTAAGTTCTAGGGGACTGATGACCTCAGATGTTAAATCCCATAGTGTTCAGAGCCATTTCAACCATAGTTCTCAGTCTGTTGTAGCTACGTATCACCAAACAGAAATCACTTTCCAACACTTCTTTAGGTTGAGTACTTTACAGCCCTGAAAATGCACGGGAGTCATATTTTACGTAACACTTTTTTTTTATTTTACGTTTCTTATGAATATCTAAGTCCGTTCGTTCAACTAAGTCATCAGCGGGGCAGAAGGAATTTGGTACCAAGATTTTCATTACGTTTCTCGGATTGAATTTTTATGGTTGCTCCAAGGTATTGACAATGTGTGTTCGTCAAAAGTGGACAGCAGGTAAATGACTTTAACTCTTTATGGAGAATATTCTTATTTCCACTCTTCAGGGTATTTTTGTTCTGTCGTTGCAACTACAAAAATGCGTGATTTTTTTCCACCAGACGCGTTTCGCTTAATTGAGGTAAAGCACCATTACAGACCTCTGATGATGCTTTACCTCAATAAAGCGAAACGCGTCTGGTGAAAAAAATCACGCATTTTTGTAGTTGCAACGACAGAACAAAAATACTCTCAAGAATTCTAAAGCAACTACGGTCAATGTGGCCACACAAATGAAGAATCTTATTTACAGTATTAATTTCACGGACTGAGCTCTGGGTTTGAACGAGAGACATATTATTTACGACAAAGCTCATTAAGAAGTAAATCCATTGCGAAGCAGTTGTTAGTACCTCCAGATACTACGCCTGCTCACGCAGAATCTAACAGGACGAGTACAAGTAAAAAGCGCTCGGCACTTGTTTGACATAGCGCTAGTTGATGGACCATTAATTAATCACGCCAACTCCTAAATCCAACCCCCTCCCCACTTCCAGAGCGGCCTACGTCAGATGGAAACTCTACTGCAGAAGTCTCCCGAGTTCTAGAGAGAACTGGCAGCCGTTAATGAACGCTGCGACTAGTCAGTGGCTTTGCAGCGGCATGCGTGTACCACACTGGCAGCCAGAAGTAAAAGCACACGCACACACACACACGTTTACATACGGCAGGGCAGCCGCAGCTTCCCGCGTTTCTCTGTCGACTCCCCATTCCTCATGGGAGGGAGTCCATTCCGCCGGTGCTGCCGCTCCGAATAGCACTTCAGGAAACGAGATCACCAGAGACACTGATTAATCTGGCCAGCCTTTCGATCGTTGTTTAGAGATAGACATAGAAAAAGAGAGACAGAGAGAGAGGGAGAGGGAGAAGGAGATGCGGGCAGGGCATTACCGCAGTGCCAAGTCGAGGCCATTAGTCTCCGTACAAAGCCTGTCCGCCGAGAGAATCGATTCAGACGCGCGCGCGGCTTCAGCTTCAGCGCGACCCGCGACAGAGGCAGAGGGCTCGGCGGCGGCCGAGGTAAGGGTTATTACGGTTTACAAAGGCCTCAGAAGTGCGAGACGTCTATTATGGAGCTGATGGAAAGCCGCACACGTTTACCCCGGCGCTCTCGCGCTCGGCGTTTTTACACGGGGGAGCGCTGTGCGAGGAACTAATACCTGCCGCCTTCCACCGCGCGGCTCTAAGTACACCCTCCTGCCGGTAAGAGCTTTCCTACCTCCACCTATTCTTTTTTCAATCTTTTCATTTTGTACTTTATATGACCACTTACCTTCCGCATTCTTCAGTGTCAACGCGTCCTACACTGACGAGACAGAACGCTACGACAACCGTCCACCACAAGGTTGAATACGGACTGGTGGAGTCTTGCGCCCCTGAAGATGTAGGGAAAAGCATAACAGAGGAACAGAGAGGAATGGGTAATCATTATAGAGACTAGAAAATCCAGTGACAAAGATATTTGAGGAGGGGCAGATATCTATGGCCAGGGGCCTGGGAAACGGGAAGCTGATTGGCTGTTGGCGTGCAACTGTAGTGAACATCAGCGGAATGTGGTCGAAGGACGATGAAACCCCAACTGGGTGAAAAAAGTGTCGGACGTCCACATACCACAGAGAGTGGAGGCGGAGTAGAGGTATTGAGATACCGTCAAAGCATCAATACCTACTCAAATTAGTAGTACCCAAGTCGTCTTTCGATACCATTCACACGAGTACTCCAAAAGTATCGATACCTACCCACACCGATACTTTCTAATTTTTTTAAGTAAATGAAGTAATGCAGAGTATAGGGGAAATTCGGGAACAGTTCGCAACTTAGTATTTAACCCCTCATATCTACACTACTGGCCATTAAAATTGCTACACCACGAAGATGACGTGCTACAGACGCGAAATTTAATCGACAGGAAGTAGATGCTGTGATATGCAAATGATTAGCTTTTCAGAGCATTCACACAAGGTCGGCGCCGGTGGCGACACCTACAACGTGCTGACATGACGAAAGTTTCCAACCTCCGTTGCCTGGTGAAACGTTGTTGTGCTGCCTCGTGTAAGGAGGAGAAATGCGTACCATCACGTTTCCGACTTTGATAAAGGTCGGATTGTAGACTATCGCGATTGCGGTTTATCGTATCGCGACATTGCTGCTCGCGTTGGTCGAGATCAAATGACTGTTAGCAGAATATGGAATCGGTGGGTTCAGGAGGGTAATACCGAACGCCGTGCTGGATCCCAACGGCCTCGTATCAATAGCAGTCGAAATGACAGGCAGCTTATCCGCACGGCTGTAACGGATCGTGCAGCCACGTCTCGATCCCTGAGTCAACAGATAGTGACGTTTGCAAGACAACAACCATCTTCACAAACAGTTCGACGACGTTTGCAGCAGCATGGACTATCAGCTCGGAGGCCGTGGCTGCGGTTACCCTTGACGCTGCGTCACAGACACGAGCGCCTGAGATGGTGTACTCCACCACGGACCTGGGTGCACGAATGGCAAAACGTCATTTTTTCGGATGAATCCAGTTTCTGTTTACAGCATCATGATGGTCACATCCGTGTTTGGCGACATCGCGGTGAACGCACATTGGAAGCGTGTATTCGTCATCGCCATGCTGGCGTATCACCTGGCGTGATGGTATGGGGTGCCATTGGTTACACGTCTCGGTCACCTGTTGTTCGCATTGACGGCACTTTGAACAGTGTACGTTACATTTCAGATGTGTTAGTACCCGTGGGTCTACTCTTCATTCGATCCCTGTGAAACCATATATTTCATCGGGATAATACACGACCGCATGTTGTAGGTCCTATACGAGCCTTTCTGGATACAGAAAATGTTCGACTGCTGCCCTGGCCAGCACATTCTCCAGATCTCTCACCAACTGAAAACGTCTGGTCAATGGTGGCCGAGCAACTGGCTCGTCACAATACGCCAGTCACTACTTTTGATGAACTGTGGTGTTGTGTTGAAGTTGCATGGGCAGCTGTACCTGTACACGCCATCCAAGCTCTGTTTGACTCAATGCCCAGGCGTATCAAGGCCGTTATTACGGCCAGAGGTGGTTGTTCCGGGTACTGATTTCTCAGGATCTATGCACCCAAATTGCGTGAAAATGTAATCACATGTCAGTTCTAGTATAATATATTTGTCCAATGAATACCCCTTTATCATCTGCATTTCTTCTTGGTGTAGCAATTTTAATGGCCAGTAGTGTAGTAGATGAGAAGGTTAAAACTAACTTTTCTTCATCATCATCATCGTCGTTTTCCAACTCCAGTATCCCGGGTGTGTTGTACAAACGCTCGCCATATCATTCTGTCTTCATAGATCTTCTGTTGCAGGACAGCTTCCCATTTGTGTCCTTTCTCCTCCACATCTCATCTTACATTCCCTATCCAGCGTTTTCTTGGTCTTCCACGTGGTCTCCTTCCTACGAGACTCAGGTTGAAATACCTTTCTTACAGCAAATTATTGATGGTTTGTTTAGGAGCAACGTATAGTAGTTGCAGATGTCTAACTCTTAACACAAACCTTAAATGTCGACATATGTAGGCCACTCCTCGCTCGTACTCTTAGCCGCATTGTCTGGTAAGAGTACGCGATATGTAGTCAAAGTGTGCGCATTAACATAAATCACAAGAAAATTCACCAGGTCCTTCAAAACCTGTGCATTCTTCATGCCACCATTGGGAGCAATTACCACACTTAATCCAGTCCTCCGTGGTAGGCTCCTTGTAGACTACACCTCACCCTGGGCAGTTCAGAATACCATACCCCTCCTTCAATTTGCACTTAGGTGTTTCTGAAGATTGTGACGCGGTTAGCCCTAGAGATTCTGCGTTGCTCTTTGCTGGTATCTTGTCTCTTTCTGGTTTTGTCTGGTTTAGCTTCTTTTTTTCTAACAATTCATTTTTGTACGGAGGCCCAGAAAAGTCTCGGACTTTTTGCCATTTTCTTCTTTGTTGTGGATCAACCATATTTTGGCATTGGATAAATAGTGGACAGGCCTCCACCTGTTCGTACATCAGCACTCTGAACTTCATCTGTGTTACGTTCCTGATGACTGCACAGAGAAATCATCTGTCATTGAGGAGCTGCATTTTTCTGTAGGCTCTTGTTGAACTCCTTTGCCTTCTTCAGTTATTGGAAATTCGACTCTCTCAGTGATTTCTAATGGAACAAGTCTTCTGCTGTGAATATTCCCATTGACTAAGGATTTCTCAGGTGTTTGGATTGCGGCTACTTTAGAATATGCAGATGGAAACAAAGCACTCCTATCTGTCTGCCAAATGGAACTTCCTGGATTAGGAAGCGTTAGAAACAAAGAGAGAGGGAGGGGGTAATGGTGATTAAGAGTACGCGCGAAGCCTTTCTCGGTATCTTACAGCGTACTGTTAATCGATGCGCCACACAGCTCAAAAAAAAAAAAAAAAATCAGAAATGGCAGTCACTGCTTTGTTCCGCTGTTTGTCGTGCCGTGATTTGTTCCTCACAGAACGCTGATTCTATTGGCAAACAATTTTATTTTCTAGTACATACCTAGATAGTGCTTATTGCTTACGATATACAACTTACAGATTACGTAATTTGAAGTAAAAACCTGCTACATACAATAAATCTGGTCAAGCTCTTCAAGATTACGTCATTGCGTCGCTACAGAAGCAACAACTGAATGTAGTTTTTCGTTGTCGGTCAGTGTTGCCAATGTAGAGAAAATGCCACTGCGAACTCTTACCTGACCCAAACTCTTACCTGACCTTACCCTCCATTAGAGGAGCAGAGTTGTTGTTGTTGTTGTTGTTGTTGTGGTCTTCAGTCCTGAGACTGGTTTGTTGCAGCTCTCCATGCTACTCTATCCTGTGCAAGCCTCTTCGTCTGCCAGTACTCACTGCAACCTACATCCTTCTGAATCTGCTTAGTGTATTCATCTCTTGGTCTCCCTCTACGATTTTTACCCTCCACGCTGCCCTCCAATGCTAAATTTGTGATCCCTTGATGCCTCAGAACATGTCCTACCAAACGGTCCCTTCTTCTTGTCAAGTTGTGCCACAAACTCCTCTTCTCGCCAATTCTATTCAATACCTTCTCATTAGTTATGTGACCTACCCATCTAATCTTCAGCATTCTTCTGTAGCGCCACATTTCGAAAGCTTTTATTCTCTTCTTGTCCAAACTAGTTATCGTCCATGTTTCACTTCCATACATGGCTATACTCCATACAAATACTTCCAGAAACGACTTCCTGACACTTAAATCTATACTCGATGTTAACAAATTTCTCTTCTTCAGAAACGCTTTCCTTGCCATTGCCAGTCTACATGTTATTTCCTCTCTACTTTGACCATCATCAGTTATTTTGCTCCCCAGATAGGAAAACTCCGTTACTACTTTAAGTGTCTCATTTCCTAATCTAATTCCCTCAGCATCAGCCGACTTAATTCGACTACATTCCATTATCCTCGTTTTGCATCTTATATGAATGGGGAATCATTGTAGCGACGACACTGGCCGTAAGTGAGGAAATTCACTGACACTGTCCTTTGACAAAGGGCATATTTCTATGGCCCGGCACCTGGGAAATGGAGAGATGGCTTACTTTTGGTGTACTACTGAAGTGAATGTCTATGGAATGTGGTTGAAGGATGATAAGTGGGTGACAAGGAGTTGTACGTCGACCCATCATCACAGAAAGTGGAGGCAAGGTGGAGATATTCCGATACCGTCAAAGCATCGATACCTACTCAGATGAGTAGTACTCAAGTCGTATCGCAGTAATACTCACGTCAGTACTCCAAAAGTATGGATACACATTCAAATGAGTAGTACGCAAGTCCTTGCAATACTACGCACATGGGTATTACAAAAGTATCGATACTTACACATGTCGGTACTTTTTAATTTTTGTATGCGAATGAAGTAATGCAAAGTATACATGGTGGTCAGAAACGGTCTGGAAAACTTTTAAGGGTGTTGCAGAGTAGGTTGCACTGAGAAATAACTGTTAAGAAGAAATTTCTATACGTTGCGCCGGTTCCGAGTTAACTAGCATTGAAGTTAGCCACTAACGCCGTTGTGCCCGCAAATTCAAGCATCCCGCCAGAGACTCTGTCACCAAACGTGTTCTTACATTTGGTTCCTAATGCTGAACAAGAGAGTGAAACAAAAATTGGAGATGGGAAGGTAGTAAAGATCGAACCCGAGCCAAAGGCTAAGCAGTCTCGTCCTCTATCATCTACGCTATGAGAACAACCGACACTAATTACATACGTCGGGCCGCTTGAATTTGCAACGGACTGATTGGCAAACTTCAGTGCTAATTAACGAGGAAGCGGCGTAGCGCAACGAATTTTTTTTTTCCACTTGTTTCTCAGCACAACCTACCCTGCAACACCCTTACAAGCCTTTCAGACTGTTTCTCATCATTCCCTATGTGACAGTTTGTTTATTTTATGTAGTGTAATAAAATACATTAAATACTTTTATTTCTTTATTAATGCTAATCCTTAAACCAAAAAGTCGGCTGTTAAAAAGGTTCCCGAAAAATAACAATTGTTTAAATATTTAGTACACAACTTAGTTTCATTCTGCGTCATAGTTGCGCCAGCTTTTGAAAACAGTCACCAGGCACACATGTTGCAACGACAGTAAGATTGTTGAGCACATTTGTAGAAACACGGAAAAATGACTTTCCTGTTTTCCCATTTTGCAAATCGGTTGCCTTTTAAAGATACTACGGGGCTTGACAAATATGGAGATGCTTCTTCACTTTGATGTGTTACCTCTTTCTTCTTCCGGCCGTGCACAAGCTGTTTATGATGTTTCCAAAAGACGTATTCCTGTGTTGCAGTAGATGAAGCACCATATTCCTCCGATTCACTTGCGTTACTTTGTTTTTTGAGCTTTTGTATCGTTCGTACGCTTGTTGCTGGATTTTGAAAGTGCGGGTTTTTAAGTCTTTAAATCATTGTACTATCAATGGGTGCATGGTTATCCAGTTCAGTTAACCCATACCTCTTTTTCATCTCTCTCTATAAGACATCCATGCATTCTTTGACAACTGGCGAGACTAGTGAGATGCTATTAAGTTCTGTTGACAAAAAATTAATGACTGCTACCATTTTAGGTACGTAATATACTTTTATCTCCTTAAAGCCTTTAATAAAATCGTAAGTTGCTCGAGTGTTTCCGTCTTTACAGGAGACACAATTAAACAATCACTCACTCACTTTATGGTTATGCGCGTAGAATCGACTCGATACAAGTACTTTTCTTTCGACATCGAGTAAATATCGAAAGAATGCCTCGGTATGTAACTGTTTTGTTTTGTGTATACAGGTCTCCTATTCTTAACTTTCCTATGTATTGTAGTGTGAATATTCTGTCAACTAAACAATGCAAGTAGTGTGCTTACATAAATACTATCTGATGAAAGAGTCGCCAAATCTATCTGAAATTGTGTAACGTTTTCCAGTTAAAGTAATGTATTGTCCTGTGAAATTCTGTATTGTGCAGTGCAGTGAAGTCTCACAATGCGTGACGTCACAGAACGTGTCTTACAGTTCTAACACACAGAACTAGCGGAGCAAAAATTCTCTATAAAATTAGAAACTGAACTTTGACAGATAAATATCCAAAATCCTTGTGTTACAATGCCATGCAAATTTACTGCCAGATCTGACGAAGTACACTCATGCTCATAAATTAAGGATAATGCAGATACATGGTGAAACAACGCTCTGGTGGGCGGTTTGCGGGTTTAAATCACCTCAGGGTATGACCATGCAGTGCATTTGACCTGCGGTCGTCGCACTGTGGCGCTGGCAGCAGTCCACATACGCAGAGGTGTGTTGTGCATGTCAGAGTACGGTGCAGCGAGTAAGTGTGCAGACGTTTTCAGACGTGCTAATGGTGACTGTGTGTTGAAAATGGCGCAAAGAACGCATATTGAGGAGGTTATGAGGGGTAGAACACTAGGGCGACTGGAGGCTGGTCAAACACAGCAGGTCGTAGCACGGGCCCTCCGTGTGCCACAAAGTGTGATCTCACGATTATGGCAACGATTTCAGCAGACAGGAAATGTGTCCAGGCGCTACACTGCCGGACGTCCACAGTGCACAACACCACTAGCAGACCGATATCTCACCATCAGTGCCCGCAGACGGCCACGGAGTACTGCAGATAGCCTTGCTCGGGACCTTACCGCAGCCACTGGAACAGTTATCTCCAGACACACAGTCTACAGACGACTGAACAGACACGGTTTATTCGCCTGGACACCTTGCAAGGTGCATATCACTGACCCGTGGTCACAGGAGAGCCCAGCCCGGTGTCAGGAACACAGTACATGGTCATTGGATCAGTGGTCCCAGGATATGTTCACGGACGAGTTCGGGTATAGTCAGAACAGTGGTTCTCGCCGGGTTTTCATCTGGCGTGAACCAGGAATCAGATACCAAACCCTTAATGTCCTTGAAAGGGACCTGTATGGAGGTCGTGATGTGATGATGTGGGATGGGATTATGATTGGTTCACGTACACCCCTGCATGTTTTTGACAGAGGAACTGTAACAGGTCTGGTGTATCGGGATGTCATTTTGCACCAGTATGTCTGCCTTTTCAGGGGTGCAGTGGGTCCCACCTTCCTCCTGATGGATGATAACGCACGGCCCCTTAGAGCTGCCATCGTGGAGGAGTACCTTGAAAGAGAAGATATCAGGCGAATGGAGTGGCCTGCCTAATCTCGAGACCTAAAATAAACTGCAGTTACGCAAAACGAAACGGTCGCCAGCTTTTTAAACGGTCGCCACCATAATCAGGCAAAGTTGTACCAACTACTAGCACTGTTCATAAAAGGAAGTTGGCTACTGTGATTGACTTTACTTGATACTGAACTTACCTTTTGCAGATAAGATGTCACACAGTAGCGCAATTAATCAAGCAGTGTAATAGTAGTTTGGCATGAACAACGCATAAGCCATATTAACCGTGTTTGTAACAACTGCCTCTCAGTAACACATAACTATCTATATATTAAAGCAGTTAGCTAACGATTATTATAGGTAAGTAATTACTATTAGTGGAGCAATTTTAACTTGGACAAGAGGCTGTTTTGTCAGGTTAGTTATTGGAAAATATTGTTCTTGAAATTGTGGTCAGGTAATTACATTCTGTATTCTTGTTATTATTTGTGTTCCCAAGGAGCGTTAACTCCCTCATACCAGGTACTTCAAATGAAACATGTGATTCCTAGATCTAGTATCTCGTAGTTTGACTTGCTTTAGGCAGATGCTTATTATAGCATACAAATGTTTTGAGAGCTGGCAAGTGTACTTCATTAATGCTGTAGTTGTAATATGAAACTTACATATGGCTCAACAATTAGCATGGCGACACAGAAACCAATCTATCAGTAGATTCAGATCAAGACTGAATATTTTAGTACAACACGAGAAATACTATCAACTATGAACACATGAAGTTATAAACACTGTTATTTTCAAACTTGCACAATAATTCATCCTTATGCTGACCCTTCACAGTCTACCAACCAGTAAATATTATGAACCACTTCGATTTTATTCAGGTAACTGTAATAATGTACTGAAATTTCAATAAGAACGATTTTTAAGCTAAATATTTTAAATATTTTCTTGACAGTTGTACTTTGGTGGAACTTTATCTACCGTTTTATGAAAAATGGCTGGCCGTACGTCAAAACTTAGGCCTGCTAAATAATTATGAAATTTACTACTGCCCAATTTTGTTAATTGCAGTGAAATTTTACTAAAATTACTTTTCAGCTCAATATGATAGGATACGAAGAAATATCGTAGCACCTGGGATAGGACCCTGTCAAGTTAAACTACTAAGGATAAAATACGGAGGCTCAAAACAAACTTTAGAGAACATGAACTTAATATTGAAAAAGAAGCCACATAACTAGTCCATACAATTATACAGTACTCAACTGATAATTTGAGGAAAAGGCTGTGGCAATGTCGATCTCCTGTGCTATTCAGAAAAAGGCGACAAAAATATCCACGTCTCTTGATGCACAACAATCTCTGAAAATGCTCTTCTTTGCGTCGAATTTTCTTTGCACAGAGCTAACCAAAGTACGCGACATCCGAGGCTATATTATATAATCTTGCAATTCTTCTTGACTCGTTCAGTTAACAAGAGGTGAACACTTTGCCTCCTGGCCACCGACTGACTCACGGGACAGAGTAGCTTTGCAGTTTGACCGCCAGATCCACCTTTCCTATCCCCCCCCCGCAAGCCAGTTTCGTTGTAGAAGAGCTTCCCTCCACGTTTTACATGATTACAAACCAACATGCCCTATCCATTAACCGGTATTACAAGTAAAATTTTAACATTTCCACTCTTTCGCAGTATATTACTTTTGAAACTATATCCGTAGATTAATTGCAATTATATAAATGGTCATAAACAGTAAGTAAAACATTTACATAGATGTTACGTCAAAGAGCATGGTTACACAAAAGTAACATTAAGGGGAGGTTTACTATCTTTCGGTTCAAAAAAACGATTTTTTTTTAACTGCGTTTTTGGATCCATAAAAGTGTTTAGAATCCATCCCTGAAACGGATTTTCCGAATACGGAACGGAATGTTTGTTATTCGCGGTTGAACAAAACATGCACCTGCCTGAAATCGGCCTCTTTCACGCACCAGCTTTTTTCGGGTTCAAATGGCTCAAATGGCTCTGAGCACTATGGGACTTAACATCTGTGGTCATCAGTCCCCTAGAACTTAGACCTAACTAACCTAAGGACATCACACACATCCATGCCCGAGGCAGGATTCGAACCTGCGACCGTAGCGGTCACGCGGTTCCAGACTGAAGCGCCTAGAACCGCACGGCCACACCGGCCGGCGCTTTTTTCGGGAATTTCGACTTTGTAGCAGCGAAAAATTATTCTAAGTGCTTGCCCATGACTAAAATTGATAAAGTGATCAAGGAGTTTACGACGTACTACGGCTTGGCAATCCGACTGCATTCCAATTCGGTGAAACAGATGAAGAAGGCAATTTGGGCAACGTACTTCCACAAGTGTTCGACGGATGACCACCCACAACACCGAAATTGTCCGCCTGGGGAAACTAGTCGGTGCAAGTGGCGCATTGCAGAGTCTACCGGACATCTGGTCGAATATCAACACGACCAGGCGCTCTCCGAAGAAGTTCAAAACGTGATTCATCCGATCTGCGAGGCCCTTTCGGAGGACGAGTTATTGTACCAGTGCTTGGGAGGAAACACGCAAAATTTAAATGAAGGTGCGAAGACTGTGGAGATTGCGACTTAACTGGCAGTGAGCAGCTCCAACGAAGGATATTCAGCAATTCTGAAGACAATGACAACGATGGACGTCACCCCGGACTCTATTCGACGCAGTTCGCCAAGCATTCGGACGACCACAGGATTCAAGCGGCCGAAAACCGTTTGTCACCGGCCGTACGAGCGGCTCTGGAGCAGAGAAGGATGGCCCAGATCGAGCAGAGCGCCCACTATGAGGAAGAGGAACGACTATTTTATGGACCCGCAATAGCAGATTGAACGTAAGTTGCATAATATTGTATTTATATGAATCAAAGCTTCAAACGCGTTTTTCTCGAAATGACTTTCTTTTTATCGCGCAGTATGGTAACTTCAAATCTACTGAACCGATTGGCATTATTCTTTGTTTACGACAAAGCTAACTAAATTGTCTAGGAGTTGTACCACTTCTATTCCGATCCGTCCACTATAAATATTTTTACTTGGCCGACGAAGTCGAAAAATTGATGAAAAAAAACCCATTTTTTTCAAATGTCCGCCATTTTGTTTCCTATGGTCCAAATAACTTAAGCGAGGTACAACTTCTAAAGAATCTTATATACTTCGCTAACTTCAACTCAATTTTGATTTCAGACGAGCCGGCTGACTTGTGACATACCGCGCGTGGAGGTATACATCGAAATTTTGTTTCGTTCTGACGGCACTTCCGCCTTTGCTCTTCGCCATTTCTGGTCGAAAAAATTCCAGTTTGTAGAGGGAATATTAATAAACATTATAACTAAATATGATATAGCTATCTATAACACATCCAGAGAAAAAAATTCTCAAAGAACATGCTTTTTTCGGGCCAAAGATACTAAAATAGTAAACCTCTCCTTAAGTGAAAACAGACAATTGTAGTTAATGGGGCCGACTGTACGTGAACAGCAGTAATGAACTTAATACCGTATCGTTTGTAACTGTATTAACCGGTTTTATCCACTAAAAAAGAAAAAAGAAATCGTCTCACCTGCCTCTATTACTCTACTACTTGCCATGTGGATTTTACCATTCTGTACTGATATCGTTAAATAAGACGCTGGTCAGTCTTTAATGACTACATGGACTACACAAAAACCTCGTATATTTCTAGTGACATATTACTTAACAGTGGAATGACTTGTGATTCGTCATTAATTAAACTATATGATTATACACCGCGAACGCGGTAGCGAGACCAAATAAATAGGAGTCGGGTTCACAGCCAGATAACGGCGCTGTTGAGACTCTGTTACAAAAGTGTCCTCCCGCCAGGGGACATTTATCCTGGGCGGCTGCAGGAGCGGAGGAGGGCGAAGTTGGAAAAGCTATAGCGGCAGATAACTCTTTCGTGGGATGCCCCGAGTTATCACGACGACCCTCCTGGGGTCAAAGCCCTGTGACGTATGGCTTCCTCTCGCAGCGCCAGGAACTGTGGCTCTCCCTTTTTTTCTGACAGAAAACGCCGGACCTTTTAATCAACGGCCTACCTCCCGTTTCCAGCCAAATGTTCCCAGCAAGTATTTCATCTCACCCTACTGGGATACGGTAGAAGTTTTTCACCCATTCCGTGTCATAGTTAAGCCGGACAACATTCTCTGAGAATTTTGATCTGCATCCAACTGCTCGGAATCCACTGCCTGTCACTCAGTATTAGTGTACACAGTTATGGCAACATTTAGGGACGACACACACACACACACACACAAACACACACACACACACAAGCACGCACGCTGATCAAGCAGCAGAAGAAACCCACGATAAATTTGGAAAGGAAATTTGGGTTCGGGGAGAAGGTATAAAAACTGTGAGTTTTGCCGATGACTTCGTAATTCTGTCAGTGACGGGAAAGGTCTTGTAAGAGCAGTTTAATGGAGCAAGTGTCCTGGAAGAGATTATAAGATGAACGCGAACAATATCAAACTAGGGGTAAGCCATGAGTAGGACTAACTAATAAGAAAATAGGAATGGGGGTAGTGAACGCATTATTATAGCCAAGGCAATATCCACCACAGTAAGCCAAGTTTAAATGCGGACAGTTACCGCAAATGATAAAGAAACTGGAAGAAAGTATGATGAGATAAAAGATTTTGCATAAATTTGATGTGGTGAAAAATGTAATTATAATGGGAGATTGGAATTCGATAGTAGGAAAAGACAAAGAATGAAAAATATTAGGAGATTATGGACTGCGAGGAAAGAATGAAAGAGAAACTACGTGACAAAATTTTGTACATAGTATATTTTTATCATCTCTGACAGTTTCAGAATCGTGTAAGAATGTTTTACAAGTGGAATAGCCCTTTAGACATTGATAGGTTTCACACTGATTATAAAATAGTGTGACACAGATTTCGAACCCTGATCTTAAATTGTATGACATTTCTGGGAACAGATGTGTACTTTGACCATAATTTATTTGTTATGAACTTTATTTTTAAGACATTACGAGACGGTAGTGAATTATGGAGAAGCGGTCTGGATACGTTCAAATAACCAGAGGTTGTTGAAACTCCAAAGGAAGCACTAGTTAACGACCGAAACAGGGTAAAGAATTAGAGCAGAAGACGAATGGGTAGCTTTGAAGATGAAAACAGGCAGCAGAGGATCAAACACGAAACAAAAGACAAGATACTGAATTTAACTGAGAAAAGGTGAGAATATAAAGATGCAGCAAATGAAGCAGAAGAAAGGGAATACAGACCTCTAAAGCGTAATATTGGTAGAAAGTGCAAAATAGCTAATCAGGAATGCCTAAAAGAGAAATGCAAGGCTGTAGAAACATGTATAACCAGGGGAATTATAGACTCGGCCTATGGGGAGATTAAAGACGCCTTTGGAGAAAACATAAGCAACTATATGAACATAAGAGCTCAGATGGAAAGGCATTATTGAGCAAACAAGGGAAATGTGGAAGGAATGTGCACAGAGCCGACTACAATATTATAGGAAGAGGGAATAATTGAAGATGAAATGGGACATGCGATATTACGAGGAGAGTTAGACAGGACACCCACAATTATTGAGATCCTTGGGAGAGACAGTCATGACAAAACTAATGCAATACTGGTGTGCAAGACGTATATGAGACGAGCGAAGAGTCTAATAACTCCATTCCAAAGATGGCAGGTGCTGACGGATGCCAATACTCCAGAACCTTAAGTTTAATAAGTCATGTTGTCGTCTTCGATGCAAAGACTGGTTTAATGCAGCTTTCCATGCTACTCTATCCTGTGCAAACCTCTTCATCACCTACAGCCCTTTGAATCGGCTTGTGCTTTTGAAATGTGGTACTATAGAAGAATGCTGAAGATTAGATTGGTAGCTCGCCTGACTAATGAGGAGGTACTGAATAGAACTGAGGAGAAGAGAAATTTGTGGTACTACTTGACTGTGACACACAAGTAATCCCGCACATGTGGTCCTTCGTTGCTCTTTATGGTTTTCTATTGAGCAGCAAGGAACCCAGCGGCCACACACCTTTGAGTACCCCAACTGGAAGACGAGTGTGTCAGCACTACCAACAGAGACGTCCAGTTCTGCAGCGAGGTGTCTGACTGTGATCCATCGATCATAGTGAATGAGAGTGTCCGCACGTTCCAACACTGCAGCAGTCACAGCTGTGTGCGACAGGCTGGCACTCGGGAGGTTTCAGCGACCTTGCTACGATGATGACACATGCTTCGCCCAATGACTCACCGTGCTTTTGTTCACGGCCAGGTCTCCGTAGATGTTCTGCGCGCGCCTATGAATACCTGCGATGCTCTGGTTCTCCGCCCATAGAAATTCAATGACAGCTTTCTGCTTGGAACGCACCTCCATTAAGGACGTCACTTTGAGGGTTACGTACAGCGCAATCACCCTTCGGAGCTTCATCAAACTATAGGGGCTGAAGTGCGAATATTCCAGGACGATGTTCAACAGATTCTGCATTTTTTCAACCGAAACAGATGGAGAAAATAGAGTTGCATTACTTATTCAACGCCCATTGTACCAAATAATACTGTTCTTAGGTCTGTGTTCTACGATTTTCTTCGTAGGTCTAACGTGACTAACACACAATGTAACAACCACACTACATGTAGAGTGAGCGAGGCAAAGTAGAATGTGCTGTTGAGCTGATGCCAACCTGCTCTTACCCGTCACGCTCGAGCGTCGCTGCTTCTCGTGTTGCGACACTACAAGTGCGAATGAATGTTAATAAGGAAAAATGTGAGCGATTAAGAAGACTAAGGACTTAGTTGCTACCATAACTGCCAAATTATAAACGTGTTTTCTGATTTTTTTAAAGTTTAAGTATGTTTAAGGTTGATACCGCAATAAACTGACTGTGGCTGATTATTAATAAACTATTGAAAAATACCCAACCGATTATTTTTTGAAATAGTCAGTCCGGTTTTTAGGACAAAATGTCCGGCTAGACGTAAGGTCGCATTCGGCTTTTTTAGTTTTGGACCTGACGACCCTACTCAGAGAAGATCAATTTCGGTTTGAACCCGGCCAGTTCGGTGGTCAGGGTATAAGGTAACTCTAAGGTAACTTCATCCTGATGCTCTTCTAACTACTCACGCACACTGCGAGCCGTGTGACACGTTCCATTGTCCAACTGGTAGACGCCATCATGCCGAGGAAAAACAAGATATGAGGCAGCATTGATCTTATGACTTATCTTTGAAGACAGGCTAAGAAAAGTGAATCCTATGGTTATAGCTTTCCTGGGTTTAGAGACAGCTTTTGACAATGTTGACTCGAGTACGTAAAATCTGTAGGTAGCAGGTATAAAGTATAGAGAGACCAGACTTCAGTTATAAATGTCGAAGGACGTGAAAGAAAAGCAGTATTTGAGAAGGGAGTGAGACAGTGTTGTATCCTACCCATGGTGTTATTCAGTGTGAACATTGTACAAGCAGTAAAGGAAGTCAAAGAAAAATATGGAGAAGGAATTGAAATCTTCGAGGTTTTCCAACGACATTGTAATTCTGTCAGACACGACAAAGGATACGGAAGATCAGTTGAATGGAATGGATGGTATCTTGAAAACATATTATAAGATGAACATCAATAAAATCAAAACAAAGACAATCTAATGTAGTCGGATTGAAACAGATGGCGCTGAAGAAATTAGATTAGGGAACGATACACCAGAAGTAGTAGACGAGTTCTGCTATATGGGCAGCAAAAAACTGATGATGGAAGAAGTAGAAAGGTATAAACGCAGACTGGCTAGAACAATGAAAGCATTTCTGAGAAAGAACAATTTGTTAACATTAGATATAAATGTAACTGTTAGGAGGTATTTCCTGAAGGTATTTGGAGTAAAGGCTGTGTGCTGAAGTGAAATGTGGGCGATAAACAATTCATACAAGACAATACAAGCTCTTTGAAACGAGGTGCTATAGAATAGTGCTTCAGGTTAGATGGACGGCTATTGTAGCTATCAAAAGGCACTGAATAGAGCTGGGAACTAAAGAAATTTATGGCAGAACTGAATGACTAAGAGAAGGAATCGGTTGATAGGACACACTCATCCATCTAGGAATAGTCAATTTGGCAATGGGGGAAGCGTGGGGAGTAAAAATTGTGTAGGCTGATCAAGAAACGAATACAGTAAGTTGGTTCAAAGGAATGCAGGGAGCAGAAGTTATTCGGCTTACAAAGGACGTACTAGTGTGGAGAGCTACATCAAACCAGCCTTCAGCTTGGCCGCCTTCCATCGTGGTCACAAATTATGTTCGCAGTTTTTTAAATAAAATATCAGATTAGAAACACAGTGAGTGAGCTCGATCTGTGATAACTTTAAGTCATAAACAGAACAAAACATATGTCTCTGCCTACTGCTTATGTTTGCCCTCCCGTAGTGTAGAGAGAGCGTGTAATACCACTTCTGTTTCCCCGTTAGAGAAAAAAAAATGTAAATAGTCGATAATCGTTGCTGAATTAACAGATTTTAATTAAGAATGACTGTGTTAATGATACAGGTGAGTACACGCCGCATAGTCTAATATTTTTGAGCGAGTTTTCAAGAGAAAATAAAAAGAAAAATGTGTGTTTCGTGTTATACTGCCATTTCCACACAGCTTCATGGTGTATATATTAGACACATGTATCACACAAAAGTCTCCCTTTCCGTTCCTTTATCCATCTCCTGCTCCTCCCCGTCTGTCCATCTCGTCCTCCCCCTTTCTGTGTTTCTTCCTGCCCCCAACTATTCACCTCATCCTCCCACATCTATCAGTCTATATCCTCCTGCATATACTCCTTTCTCTCCATCTCATCCTCCCTCTCTTTGTCCTCCACCCCTATCTCCCAATATATCCTCCTTCCACTCTCTCTGTCATATCCTCCTCCCCTCTCTCTGTCCATCTTCTCCTCTCCCTTTTGCACCTGATCACTACTACTCTAAATCTTCCCCCTGTTTCTTGCATTCTACTTCCTCTCCCTCTCTCTGACCACATCCTGTTCCCCCTCTCTATGTCTATCTTTTCTTCCTCCTCCTCCTCCATCACTCTGTCTCATCTTCCTCCCCCTCTATCTCATCTGCCTCTCTCTCTCTCTCTCTCTCTCTGTCTCTCTCTCTGTTTTCCCTCCTTTCCTTTCCCTGTTTCTCTTTCTATTGCCTCCTGCCCCCCCCCCCTCTCTCCCTATCCATAATGACCTTCTTCCCCCTCTTACTCTCCATTTCCACTTCCTAATCCGCAGCTCTCGCTGTTCATCTCCTCCTGACCCCTCTCTCCCTATCCGTCTCTTCTTGCCCTTCTCTCTCAATCCATCTTCTCCTTCACACTCTCTCTATACCACCCTTCCTACCCCTCTGCAGATTATCTCCAGACCTCTCTGACTGTCTCCTCCTCCTCCTCCCCATCCCCCTGTCCATACATTTCTCCACCAAACCCTCTATGCCTTCTCCCCCTTTCCGTCCATTCTCACCTCCCCACTTTCTCTGTCTATCGCCTCCTCCTTCCTGTACATCTCTGTCCCTCTCCTCATCCCTTTGTCTCTGTATCTATCCACTCCTGTATCTATATCTTCCTCACACCACCCAAGCACACACCTCCCCTCTTTCCCAACATACTTTCAAAAGGTGGAGCAATCTATAAGAGCTTTGCTGGCTTGAGGTACTGCTGTGACCTGATGAAGGAATATTTGAACATTTACGCCTGGGCCATAACAATTTTATGATTGTTACCTGTCAAAAATTTCGTTCTAGTAATAATGTAATTTTATTATTTTTTCTGGTTGTTCACCCAGTTAATTTTATTTCTGAAGGAGCCTCGAATGCGTAGTCGCCAAAACGTACAACACGAAGCACAGAATCACGGAATAGATCTCAAAATAAAGTCCTGTGATGTGGTTGCCGTCGCTGCGGGAACAACAATCGTTCTGCCGCTCTTCTATTCTGTTCAGTGAACCCATACGGGCTGTGCATATTGGCCAACTCGTCACCAATAACGCCTCTCATATTACTGAATACCACTATCAACATACAAATGACACTTCCGCAGAACGGCACAGAGGAAGATTGCACTGTAGTTCCTTCTCTAGATTGTCGCACAGATGACAAAATGGTAGATAACGAAATAGACGACAGAGGGATAGAGAAACAATTAAAATCGCTCAAAAGAGGAAAGGCCTCTGGACCTGATGGGATACCAGTTCAATTTTACACAGAGTACGCGAAGGAACTTGCCCCCCTTCTTGCAGCGGTGTACCGTAGGTCTCTAGAAGAGCGTAGCGTTCCAAAGGATTGGAAAAGGGCATAGGTCATCCCCGTTTTCGAGAAGGGACGTCGAGCAGATGTGCAGAACTATAGACCTATATCTCTAACGTCAATCAGTTGTAGAAGTTTGGAACACGTATTGTGTTCGAGTATAATGACTTTTCTGGAGACTAGAAATCTACTCTGTAGGAATAAGCATGGGTTTCGAAAAAGACGGTCATGTGAAACCCAGCTGGCGCTATTCGTCCACGAGACTCAGAGGGCCATAGATACGGGTTCACAGGTAGATGCCGTGTTTCTTGACTTCCGCAAGGCGTTCGATACAGTTCCCCACAGTCGTTTAATGAACAAAGTAAGAGCATATGGACTATCAGACCAATTGTGTGATTGGATTGAGGAGTTCCTAGATAACAGGACGCAGCATGTCATTCTCAATGGAGAGAAGTCTTCCGAAGTAAGAGTGATTTCAGGTGTGCCGCAGGGGAGTGTCATAGGACCGTTGCTATTCACAATATACATAAATGACCTTGTGGATGACATCGGAAGTTCACTGAGGCTTTTTGCGGATGATGCTGTGGTGTATCGAGAGGTTGTAACAATGGAAAGTTGTACTGAAATGCAGGAGGATCTGCAGCGAATTGACGCATGGTGCAGGGAATGGCAATTGAATCTCAATGTAGACAAGTGTAATGTGCTGCGAATACACAGAAAGATAGATCCTTTATCATTTAGCTACAAAATAGCAGGTCAGCAACTGGAAGCAGTTAATACCATAAATTATCTGGGAGTACGCATTAGGAGTGATTTAAAATGGAATGATCATATAATGTTGATCGTCGGTAAAGCAGATGCCAGACTGAGATTCATTGGAAGAATCCTAAGGAAATGCAATCCTAAAACAAAGGAAGTAGGTTACAGTACGCTTGTTCGCCCACTGCTTGAATACTGCTCAGCAGTGTGGGATCCGTACCAGGTAGGGTTGATTGAAGATATAGAGAAGATCCAACGGAGAGCAGCACGCTTCGTTACAGGATCATTTAGTAATCGCGAAAGCGTTACGGAGATGATAGATAAACTCCAGTGGAAGACTCTGCAGGAGAGACGCTCAGTAACTCGGTACGGGCTTTTGTCAAAGTTTCGAGAACATACCTTCACCGAAGAGTCAAGCAGTATATTGCTCCCTCCTACGTATATCTCGCGAAGAGACCATGAGGATCAAATCAGAGAGATTAGAGCCCACACAGAGGCATACCGACAATCCTTCTTTCCACGAACAATACGAGAATGGAATAGATGGGAGAACCGATAGAGGTACTCAAGGTACCCTCCGCCACACACCGTCAGGTGGCTTGCGGAGTATGGATGTACATGTAGATGTAGACAGAACCGAGCAGTACTGAATGCAAAACTTGTAGGCAAAGTTTAGAGTGAGCATTACTGTTCTCAGCGGCAGGTACCGTCAGTGAACGTAAGAAGTGTCTTTCCGAATAAGACAGAGAGCGCATGCAGACCACATCTGCACTATCGTGGAAATACTTTTCAGTCCAGTGCAAATACAAAGATACGCTGTGTGATATAAGAACGTAGGCTTCCGCGGCCGGTGTCATGGTGATTAAAATTCTTCTGGGTATTATGCCGCGTCATTGCTAAAAACTAGCAACAATAATAAACTAAAACAGACATTTCGGGCGAATTGCAACGGCCTTCCTCAGGGCACGACCGCAGCCCCGTATTCAGCCGTTTACATATCTCTGTATTTGAATGCGCATGCCTATACCAGTTTCTTTTGCGCGTGTACTAGCACAAGACAGCATCAATCTAATCGAAAGACTGGCGACATAAAAAATGCGTGTGTCTCAGGTACATGTCTGCCCCATGTCGCAGCTGTCAGAATAGTCGGTGTATTCCGCCGGCGAGTTCTGGAGACTGGAAACTTGGAAGTGACCTAGCTACGTAGGCTGCTCCGAGGTCGTGGCTCGGGGCCCATTTGTCGATTCGCGGCAGCCGATACGGGGAATTTATTAACCTGCGAGCGGAAGCGAGGAATTACTACTGCCGAACGGGTTCCAAATTTATTTGCGAGATAACCAGATTGCGTGACTCCGCGGGTAATCTGGGAAAGAGAGAAGGAAATGCGTCTCCGGGGTAGCGATCGAGTGCCCGCCAGAAGAGCGGCCGCGCATTCTGAGGGAACTGACTTCTTCTCGCTGACTGTACTGCCTACGACGCATTACAAACTATGTAATTTACTGTTTCGTAACATCTAAAATTCGTACTTGGATCTGAAGAGTTCGTCAGATATTAGCAGACATGACATCACATCACATCACCATCACAATCACCATCATCGTAACTGGAGACAAAGGACTCGTCCGACTCTGGCAGACATGTTATCACCATAACCATCACAATTAGCGTCAACACTATCAGATGTTACTAGAGATAAAAGTCGTCAGATGCTGGCAGACAAATGATATCACCATCACAGTTCTCATCATCACCGCCACATCTAAATGGAGATAACAGATTCGTCACATACTGGCAAACATGTATCGTCACATTTTACTGCAGAAAGGGATTCGTCGGGTACTACCAGATATATCACCATTATCATAATCACAATCACTACCAGATCTTACTGGAGATAAGAGAGTCTTCAGACACTGGCAGACATGACATCATCATTATCATCTTACTGCAGATAAGACTTCGCCAGATATTGGCAGACGTGTCAAGACCACCACAGTCATAGTTATGACTGTCAGATATTACGGGAGATAAAGGATTCACCAGATACTGACAGACATGTCACCGCCATCTCGGTCGCCACATCTTATTGAAGTTTTGGATTAGTCAGATAGCGGGAGACATATCCCTATCACCATCATCACCTTCAGATCTAACTGGAGGTAATGGATTCGTCAGATGCTGACAGACATGTCATCGCCGTCAGCATTGTGCTCACGACCATCACCCCCGGATCTTACTGAGGAAGTGGATTCATCAGATGCGGGCAGAGATGTCACTGGTCGTCGTCATCACCACCACTATCACCAGAATCATCCATTTGACATTCACTGCTGCCTAAACGTCTAATCGATACTATCCCGTCCATTACAGACTTCAGCTGTACACATCCATTTTGTACCTAGGTGTGATGTAAGATCATCAATCCGCTTTCCACAAGACCGTCGCCTCGCTCTTTTCTTGTGTCTTGTGATTCCAGCGGAGAACTTCACTGATCCTTCTCTGCCTAGCTACGTGCCCCACCCACGTGCATTTCAGTTTCGTCACATTCTTATAACCACGTCCTCCATTGTCCTGTGTCTCCCAGCAATTCCCAAGATGCGTCGTTGTCTTCAGTGGCCTTAAATTAAAAAAGAACTCAGAACCTAATTCTAGAACTTCACGGATACTTCTTTCTTTTCGGTATGTTGATCATACTATTTTTTTCTCTGTCGTGTGGGCTTTCAGAGAACCGCGTGCCAATTTCAGTTCCTCATAATCTGTTGCTTTTTTTCTTTTCGTCTATCTTTAACTCCTGTATTCCCTGTACCTTTCACTATGTCGTGTTTCCCTCTTGTCAGAATAAACTCAACTTAATTTCTTTTCCTTTTCGTCTTGAATTCCTTCGACCTGTGTTACACATAACGAACTGGAATGGTAACGAAGACCGTCGTGAGTGTGTGTGAGAGAAGATGAAAAACACCTCACGCCTTATTCGTTCGAGAAATACGACAAAAAGAAGTGTTCTGGGCGATCATCCCTCGTAAATTGCACTCTGACAAGAGTCACACTTCAAGAAACTGTGAATTTTTGTTTATTCTAGGGCAGCTAACCTGTAAAAGGAACGTCCACGTGTACTGATAAAACCATATTAGCCGTCTGACGATGGATGTATAAATTCTGAACAGATACCGGTGCTTGTGCAGTAAAATACACCAAAACCAAATTGTGGCTGGTTGCTGTTGTACGCTTTCAACAATCTGGATCCAAGTATTGAAAAACGAATTGAGGCCTTTGATATGTATCTGTACGGCGTCTCTTGAGTAAACCGTGGATAGTGAAGATATCAAATTTTGATCTCGTTCATCGGATGAAAGAGCAAAAAAATAAAAACCAATGCCACGCTATAAAACAAAGGCAATATACTTGGGACATACTACGAGGAGCGAGAGACGACAACAGGAGAAACTAGTGCCTTGTAGTCGTTCCAAGAAAGCCCTGTTGTACATGACAGTAAGCTTTTCACACTACAGTGTGAAGATCAGTGATAGCTATTGGTGTGGCGAAACTTCAGAAGGCGGAGGAGCCGTGAAGAAGAATAAAAGGAGTAGGAGAGCAGGAAGGAAGAAAAGGGGAAGGGAGATGAGAGAGAGGATGAGGGTGGGAGAAAGGAAGGTATAAATGAAGGAAGGAAGGAAGAGAAAACGAAGGAAAGAAGGAAGGGAGGAGGGAATCAAGGCAGAAATAAAGAAAAACGAGAAAACCGAACTAATCGTCATCTAACAGGTTACTAGTTTGCTTACTTCCCTATACTGGCCACACAAACCGCAGTCGGTCCATGGACTCACACAGTCCAGCCTTCCACACTTTCCCGTCATCTGCATCTTCATCTCCCAGACCCAGTACCTGCATGTCTTCCATTTTATTATCATTCTCGGCCGTCCCAGTGGTCTCTTTCCTTCAGCCTATCCATCCATTACAGCCTTTATTACCGTGCTCTCCCCTCTCCTCCTCACATGTCGGTGCCATCTTGGTCACTTAGCTTTCACACTCGCTACGACGTCAGGCAGTGTATACAGTTGTCGGAGTTCTCTGTTTTTCCTTATTCTCCATTGTTAATTTTCCTTCACTGGTCCATATATTTTTATCAGTACTTTATTTTCAAAAGTGCTGAGTTTTTTTCTCTGTTGTCTTTGTCAGGGTCCACGTCTCACATGTATAGCACACTATTGGCTTGATGATGGTCTTATATATTCTTATTTTTGCCTGCCTAGATAGTAACTTTGACCTTATGATGATGTGCATAGCTCCTAGACATCTTCCCCCAGCCGGCCGAAGTGGCCGCGCGGTTCTGGCGCTGCAGTCTGGAACCGCGAGACCGCTACGGTCGCAGGTTCGAATCCTGCCTCTGGCATGGATGTGTGTGATGTCCTTAGGTTAGTTAGGTTTAACTAGTTCTAAGTTCTAGGGGACTAATGACCTCAGCAGTTGAGTCCCATAGTGCTCAGAGCCATTTGAACCATCTTCCCCCAGCTTGAATCCTTCTTACTATCTCTTGTTCTATAAGGTTTTGCTGGTTGATGTTGACATCGTGGTACGTGAATGTGTCTGTCTTCTGTATTGTTAGATTTCTGATTTTTAGATGGTTTCTTCCTACTACCATGAACTTTCATTTAGCCGGCCGGGATGGCCGAGCGATTCTAGGCGCTACAGTCTGGAACAGCGCGACTGCTACGGTCGCAGGTTCGAATCCTGCCTCGGGCATGGATGTGTGTGATGTCCTTAGGTTAGTTAGGTTTAAGTAGTTCTAAGTTCTAGGGGACTAATGACCTCAGAAGTTAAGTCCCATAGTGCTCAAAGCCATTTGAACCATTTTACTTTCATTTATACTTAGACCTACTTTCTTAGCTTCTTCCATTAGCACAGTCCTCATTTTTTCCAGGTCTTCCATGTTCTTTCCTGTCAGCAGAACATCATCCGCAAAAGCCAGGACATTTATCATTTTTCCTATGGTGACTCCTGCACTTTCGCATGTTACTCTCCTCAGGCTGTTTTCTTACTTCTTCTTTGTGTAATTCTCGGCAGTATCTTGCATGGATGAGCTCTTAGGCTGACAGTACGATGATTTTCGCGCTTAGCAGTCTTCGGTATCTTCATGATTGTGCGGACGATAATCGTCCGTAAACAGACATGTTTTTAGCTGGCCGCCGTCGGTAAGAGTTAGTCAGTTAGCTACTTGTTCTACAGATCATATTCACGATAAGCGTTATTATGTGGAATGTGTCAGCCGAAAAAACGTGGAACACATACTTTTAACAAAGCTGAAATTTTTTTATATTACTGCATGTTGGCCGTTTATAGGTTTCTCCGTCTATTAATGAGTACGTCTTTCTCTATGATGCACAGGGAGTTGTTAAGGAGAAACATCTTAAATCTGGATTTGAAAAGACACTTCCGTTGTTTGTCAGGCATTTCATTGCAATGCTTAGATCTCAGACTTGTAGAGTTGCATATTCCACTTCTCTCTGTGATTAAATTAGGTTCATAAAAAGTAATGCATGTCACTTTTCCTTCTAGTGCTCTCATTGTGAATGTCTTTGTCACTTTCAAACTGATTGACTGTTCCTCACAAATTTCATTAGTGGACAGATGTGCTGTGAGGCTGCGGTTAATATTTCCAGCCGCTTAAAAAGATGCCTGTAAGATGCACCTGTGTGAATCCCATTCATAATTCTAATTCTTTTCGTTGAAGCGATGAATACTTTTTGTCTGAGTGAGAACTTACCCAGAAAGTTATCATGTAAGATACAGGCGAATGAAAATACGTGAAGTAAGCGACGGCAAGGCTGCCAGCAATCCATATCCTAAGATCCGCTTCACATCACTTCTGGTTCCACAGAACAAAGAGACCTCTGACCACTATGGGACTTACCTTCTGAGGTCATCAGTCCCCTAGAACTTAGAACTAATTGAACCTAACTAGCCTAAGGACATCACACATATCCATGCCCGAGGCAGGATTCGAACCGTCGACCGTAGCAGCAGCGCGGTTCCAGACTGAAGTGCATAGAACCGCTCAGCCACACTCGCCGCCATTTTCTAATTGTAATGCTTGTCTTAATGTGTTAAACTTTTAATGTGACATTACGTCTCTTAAGGGGTAGATTATGACAGCATTTTATATATTTAAATTTTGTCAATAATTATGGGAAACATTTAGAATATGTTTTTTGTTGCATCTGGAAGCCGTTACATAGACAACATGCAACTGGTACTGGATTCCGGGACAGCCGTTTATTATAAGTTGTGATCAAGAAGCTTCCGTTGGAAGGCCACACAGTCCAAAATCAGCATGCAATCAGGCAAGATAGCCGTGAGCACTGATGCAGTCATCCCAGTGACGCACCAGGCTGTTAGTTGGACCACTTCTTTCACTTTATGATACATGGCCCTGTAATAGTCACAAACGTATAAGCACGCGGTATCACGTAACATTCCGCCAGTGCGGACGGTATTTGCTTCGTGATACATTGTGTTGTTGTTGTGGTCTTCAGTCCTGAGCCTGGTTTGATGCAGCTCTCCATGCTACTCTATCCTGTGCAAGCTTTTTCATCTCCCAGTACCTACTGCAACCTACATCCTTCTGAATCTGCTTAGTGTATTCATCTCTTGGTCTCCCTCTACGATTTTTACCCTCCACGCTGCCCTCCAATACTAAATTGGTGATCCCTTGATGCCTCAGAACATGTCCTACCAACCGATCCCTTCTTCTGGTCAAGTTGTGCCACAAACTTCTCTTCTCCCCAATCCTATTCAATACTTCCTCATTAGTTATGTGATCTACCCATCTAATCTTCATCATTCTTCTGTAGCACCACATTTCGAAAGCTTCTATTCTCTTCTTGTCCAAACTATTTATCGTCCATGTTTCACTTCCATACATGGCTACACTCCATACGAATACTTTCAGAAATGACTTCCTGACACTTAAATCAATACTGGATGTTAACAAATTTCTCTTCTTCAGAAACGCTTTCCTTGCCATTGCCAGCCTACATTTTATATCCTCTCTACTTCGACCATCATCAGTTATTTTGCTCCCCAAATAGCAAAACTCCTTTACTACTTTAAGTGCCTCATTTCCTAATCTAATTCCCTCAGCATTTCCCAACTTCATTAGACTACATTCCATTATCCTTGTTTTGCTTTTGTTGATGTTCATCTTATATCCTCCTTTCAAGACACTGTCCATTCCATTCAACTGCTCTTCCAAGTCCTTTGCTGTCTCTGACAGAATTACAATGTCATCGGCGAACCTCAAAGTTTTTATTTCTTCTCCATGAATTTTAATACCTACTCCTAATTTTTCTTTTGTTTCTTTTACTGCTTGCTCAATATACAGATTGAACAACATCGGGGAGAGGTTACAACCCTGTCTTACTCCCTTCCCAACCACTGCTTCCCTTTCATGTCCCTCGACTCTTATGACTGCCATCTGGTTTCTGTACAAATTGTAAATAGCCTTTCGCTCCCTGTATTTTACCCCTGCCAACTTTAGAATTAGAAAGAGAGTATTCCAGTCAACATTGTCAAAAGCTTTCTCTAAGTCTACAAATGCTAGAAACGTAGGTTTGCCTTTCCTTAATCTTTCTTCTAAGATAAGTCGTAAGGTCAGTATTGCCTCACGTGTTCCAGTGTTTCTACGGAATCCAAACTGATCTTCCCCGTGGTTGGCTTCTACTAGTTTTTCCATTCGTCTGTAAAGAATTCGTGTTAGTATTTTGCAGCTGTGACTTATTAAGCTGATAGTTCGGTAATTTTCACATCTGTCAACACCTGCTTTCTTTGGGATTGGAATTTTTATATTCTTCTTCAAGTCTGAGGGTATTTCGCCTGTTTCATACATCTGGCTCACCAGATGGTAGAGTTTTGTCAGGACTGGCTCTCCCACGGCCGTCAGTAGTTCCAATGGAATATTGTCTACTCCGGGGGCCTTGTTTCGACTCAGGTCTTTCAGTGCTCTGTCAAACTCTTCACGCAGTATCATATCTCCCATTTCATCTTCATCTACATCCTCTTCCATTTCCATAATATTGTCCTCAAGTACATCGCCCTTGTATAGACCCTCTATATACTCCTTCCACCTTTCTGCTTTCCCTTCTTTGCTTAGAACTGGGTTTCCATCTGAGCTCTTGATATTCATACCAATCGTTCTCTTATCTCCAAAGGTCTCTTTAATTTTCCTGTAGGCGGTATCTATCTTACCCCTAGTGAGATAGGCCTCTACATCCTTACATTTGTCCTCTAGCCATCCCTGCTTAGCCATTTTGCACTTCCTGTCGATCTCATTTTTGAGACGTTTGTATTCCTTTCTGCCTGTTTCACTTACTGCATTTTTATATTTTCTCCTTTCATCAATTAAATTCAATATTTCTTCTGTTACCCAAGGATTTCTACTAGCCCTCGTCTTTTTACCTACTTGATCCTCTGCTGCATTACTCGTGTTAAAATGGACCGTTTACCAATTGGGGAAAAGGTCGATATCGTGTTGATGTATGGCTATTGTGATCAAAATCCCCAACGGCGTGTGCTATGTACGCTGCTCGGTATCCTGGACAACATCATCCAAGTGTCCGGACCGTTCGCCGAATAGTTACGTTATTTAAGGTAACAGGAAGTGTTCAGCAAGATGTGAACGTCAACCACGATCTGCAAAAAATGATGATGACCAAGTAGGTGTTTCAGCTACTGTCGCGGATAGTCCGCACATCAGTAGCACACAAATTGCCCGAGATTCGGGAATCTTAAAAACGTCAGTGTTGAGAATACTACATCAACATCGATTGCACCAGTACCATATTTCTATGCACCAGGAATTGCATGGCGACGGCTTGGAACTTCGTGTACAGTTCTGACACTGGGCACAAGAGAAATTACGGGACTATGACAGATTTTTTGCACGCGTTCTATTTAGCGACGAAGCGTCATTCACCAACAGCGGTAGCATAAACCGGCGTAATATGCATTACTGGATAACGGAAAATCCATAATGGCTGCGACAAGTGGAACACCAGCGACCTTGGCCGGTTAATGTATGGTGCGGCATTATGGGAGGAAGGATAATTGCCCCCATTTCATCCATGGCAGTCTGAATGGTGCAATGGATGCTGTTTTCTTACGTAATGTTCTACCGATGTTACTACAAGATGCTTCACTGCATGACAGAATGGCGATCCAACATGATGGATGTCCGGCACATAGCTCGCGTGCGGTTGGAGCGGTATTGAATAGCATATTTCATGATAGGTGGATTGGTCGTCGAAGCACCGTACCATGGCCCGCACGTTCACCGGATCTGACGTCCCTGAATTTCTTTCTGTGGGGAAAGTTAAAGGATATTTGCTATCGTGATCCACAGACAACGCCTGACAACATGAGCCAGCGCATTGTCAATGCATGTGCGAACATTACGGAAGGCGAACTACTCGCTGTTGAGAGGAATGTCGTTACACGTACTGCCAAATGCATTGAGATTGGCGGACATCATTTCGAGCATTTATTGCATTAATGTGGTATTTTCAGGTAATCACGCTCTAACAGCATGCGTTCTCAGAAATGATAAGTTCACAAAAGTACATGTATCACATTGGAACAACCGAAATAAAATGTTGAAACGTACCTACGTTCTGTATTTAAATTTAAAAAAACCTACCTGTTACTAACTGTTCGTCTAAAATTGTGAGCCATATGTTTGTGACTATTACAGCGCCATCTATCACAAAGCGAAAATAGTGGTCCAAGTAAAACATTCTTTTTTTCTTTACGTACTACACGAATATGTAATAAAAATGGGGGTTCCTATTTTGAAAACCACGTTTGATATCCGTTTAACCTATGGCAGTGCCATCTAGCAGGCCAACGATAGAACCATATAGTTTCTCCTTTGAAGCTAGACAACTTTCGTTCTTTGTAGTTTTTTTGTTTGACGCTTATTTCGTGAAATATTTGGCCCGGTCACGATCAATGGACCACCCTGTATAGCCGCATCGGAATCACGCTCCGTTACATATTCGCTGCGCCAACGCCCTCAAAGAAAAAACTTTTAAATTACTTCTTATAATATACAGCATGTCTATGGAGTGGTGGTCCATATTCAGGTATGTGACAGGAACGACCACTCGAAACAAAAAATTCTAGTAAATATGGGCGCTCAGATGCGTACTTTAAGAGCGCTGAGCACTTCTTCTCTTCGGTACTACGAAACGACTTCTGCTTCAAGTTCTTTGCATTGCATAATTGGGAGGCGGTAATATGGTAGGTGACGATCAGTTTGGCTTTAGGAAAAGTAAAGGGACGAGAGAGGCAATTCTGACGTTACGGCTAATAATGGAAGCAAGGCTAAAAAAAAAAAACCAAGACACATTCATAGGATTTGTCGACCTGGAAAAAGCGTTCGACAATATAAAATGGTGCAAGCTGTTCGAGATTCTGAAAAAAGTAGGGGTAAGCTATAGGGAGAGACGGGTCATATACAATATGTACAACAACCAAGAGGGAATAATAAGAGTGGACGATCAAGAACGAAGTGCTCGTATTGAGAAGGGTGTAAGACAAGGCTGTAGCCTTTCGCCCATACTCTTCAATCTGTACATCGAGGAAGCAATGATGGAAATAAAAGAAAGGTTCAGAAGTGGAATTAAAATACAAGTTGAAAGGATATCAATGATACGATTCGCTGATGACATTGCTATCCTGAGTGAAAGTGAAGAAAAATTAAATGATCTGCTGAATGGAATGAACAGTCTAATGAGTACACAGTATGGTTTGAGAGTAAATCGGAGAAAGACGAAGGTAATGAGAAGTAGTAGAAATGAGAACAGCGAGAAACTTAACATCAGGATTGATGGTCACGAAGTCAATGAAGTTGAGGAATTCTGCTACCTAGGCAGTAAAATAACCAATGACGGACGGAGCAAGGAGGACATCAAAAGCAGACTCGCTATGGCAAAAAAGGCATTTCTGGCCAAGAGAAGTCTACTAATATCAAATATCGGCCTTAATTTGAGGAGGAAACTTCTGAGGTTGTACGTCTTGAGTACAGCATTGTATGGTAGTGAAACATGGACTGTGGGAAAACCGGAACAGAAGAGAATCGAAGCATTTGAGATGTGGTGCTATAGACGAATGTTGAAAATTAGGTGGACTGATAAGGTAAGGAATGAGGAGGTTCTACGCAGAATCGGAGAGGAAAGGAATATGTGAAAAACACTGATAACGAAAAGGGACAGGATGATAGGACATCTGCTAAGACATGAGGGAATTACTTCCACGGTACTAGAGGGAGCTGTAGAGGGCAAAAACTGTAGAGGAAGACAGAGATTGGAATACGTCAAGCAAATAATTGAGGACGTAGGTTGCAAGTGCTACTCAGAGATGAAGAGGTTAGCACAGGAAAGGAATTTGTGACGGGCCGCATCAAACCAGTCAGTAGACTGATGACCAAAAAAAAAAAAAAAAAAGTATGGACCAAAACAAGAAAAAAGATGGCCTGTGAAGTGTACAGCTTAACCATGAGCACTTGATCATCTTTGCTACTGTGAAACCCATCTGTTCTACTGAACAAGTGCTTACAGCTCATAAAGCACGCGTTAGCCACATCTACATCTACATCTGCATGGATACTCTGCAGATCACATTTAAGTGCCTGGCAGAGGGTTCATCGAACCACCTACACAAGTCTCTATTATTCCAATCTCGTATAGCGCGCGGAAAGAATGAACACCTATATCTTTCCGTACGATTTCTAATTTCCCTTATTTTATCGTGTTGATCGTTTTTCCCTATGTACGTCGGTGTCAACAAAATATTTTCGCGTTCGGAGGAGAAACTTGGTGATTGGAATTTCGTGAGAAGATTCCGAGATTCCGTCGCAACGAAAAACGCCTTTCTTTTAATGGTTTCCAGCCCAAATCCTGCATCATTTCTGTGACATTCTCTCCCATATTTCGCGATAATACAAAACGTGCTGCCTTTCTTTGAACTTTTTCGATGTACTCCGTCAGTCCTATCTGGTAAGGATCCCACACCGCGCAGCAGTATTCTAAAAGAGAGCGGACAAGCGTAGTGTAGGCAGTCTCCTTAGTAGGTCTGTTACATTTTCTAAAGTGTCCTGCCAATAAAACGCCGCCTTTGGTTAGCCTTCCCCGCAACATTTTCTATGTGTTCTTTCCAATTTAAGGTTTTCGTAAATGTAATACCTAGGTAGTTGAATTTACGGCTTTTAGATTAGACTGATTTATCGTGTAACCGAGGTTTAACGAGTTCCTTTTAGCACTCGTGTGGATGACCTCACAGTTTTCGTTTTTTAGGGTCAACTGCCACTTTTCGCACCATTCAGATAGTTTTTCTAAATCGTTTTGCAGTTTGTTTTGATGTTCTGATGACTTTATTAGTCGATAAATGACAGCGTCATCTGCAAACAACCGAAGACGGCTGCTCATATTGTCTCCCAAATCGTTTATATAGATAAGGAACAGCAAAGGGCCTATAACACTACCTAGGGGAACGCTAGGAATCACTTCTGTTTTACTCGATGACTCTCCTTCAATTACTACGAACTGTGACCTGTCTGACAGGAAATCGCAAATCCAGTCACATAATTGAGATGACATTCCATAAGCACGCAATTTCACTACGAGCCGCTTGTGTGGTACAGTGTCAAAAGCCTTATAGATCTGCAGCGGATAGACACTTGGTGCAGGGAGTGCAAATGACCCTTAACACAGAAAAAATGTAATGTCTTGCGAATACATAGAAAGAAGGATCCTTTATTGTATGATTATATGATAGCAGGGAAGCAGTGGTAGGGAAGGGTGTGAGACAGGGTTGTAGCCTCTCCCCGATGTTATTCAATCTGTATATTGAGCAAGCAGTAAAGGAAACAAAAGAAAAGTTCGGAGTAGGTATTAAGATCCATGGAGAAGAAATAAAAACTTTGAGGTTCGCCGATGACATTGTAATTCTGTCAGAGACAGTAAAGGACTTGGAAGAGCAGTTGAACGGAATGCACAGTGTCTTGAAAGGACATCAACAAAAGCAAAACGAGGATAATGGAATGTAGTCGAATTAAGTCGGGTGATGCTGGGAGAATTTGATTAGGAAATGAGACACTTAAGGTAATAAAGGAGTTTTGCTATTTGGGGAGCAAAATAACTGATGACGGTCGAAGTAGAGAGGATATAAAATGTAGACTCGCAATGGCAAGTAAAGTGTTTCTGAAGAAGAGAAATTTGTTAATATCGAATATACACTCCTGGAAATGGAAAAAAGAACACATTGACACCGGTGTGTCAGACCCACCATACTTGCTCCGGACACTGCGAGAGGGCTGTACAAGCAATGATCACACGCACGGCACAGCGGACACACCAGGAACCGCGGTGTTGGCCGTCGAATGGCGCTAGCTGCGCAGCATTTGTGCACCGCCGCCGTCAGTGTCAGCCAGTTTGCCGTGGCATACGGAGCTCCATCGCAGTCTTTAACACTGATAGCATGCCGCGACAGCGTGGACGTGAACCGTATGTGCAGTTGACGGACTTTGAGCGAGGGCGTATAGTGGGCATGCGGGAGGCCGGGTGGACGTACCGCCGAATTGCTCAACACGTGGGGCGTGAGGTCTCCACAGTACATCGATGTTGTCGCCAGTGGTCGGCGGAAGGTGCACGTGCCCGTCGACCTGGGACCGGACCGCAGCGACGCACGGATGCACGCCAAGACCGTAGGATCCTACGCAGTGCCGTAGGGGACCGCACCGCCACTTCCCAGCAAATTAGGGACACTGTTGCTCCTGGGGTATCGGCGAGGACCATTCGCAACCGTCTCCATGAAGCTGGGCTACGGTCCCGCACACCGTTAGGCCGTCTTCCGCTCACGCCCCAACATCGTGCAGCCCGCCTCCAGTGGTGTCGCGATAGGCGTGAATGGAGGGACGAATGGAGACGTGTCGTCTTCAGCGATGAGAGTCGCTTCTGCCTTGGTGCCAATGATGGTCGTATGCGTGTTTGGCGCCGTGCAGGTGAGCGCCACAATCAGGACTGCATACGACCGAGGCACACAGGGCGAACACCCGGCATCATGGTGTGGGGAGCGATCTCCTACACTGGCCGTACACCACTGGTGATCGTCGAGGGGACACTGAATAGTGCACGGTACATCCAAACCGTCATCGAACCCATCGTTCTACCATTCCTAGACCGGCAAGGGAACTTGCTGTTCCAACAGGACAATGCACGTCCGCATGTATCCCGTGCCACCCAACGTGCTCTAGAAGGTGTAAGTCAACTACCCTGGCCAGCAAGATCTCCGGATCTGTCCCCCATTGAGCATGTTTGGGACTGGATGAAGCGTCGTCTCACGCGGTCTGCACGTCCAGCACGAACGCTGGTCCAACTGAGGCGCCAGGTGGAAATGGCATGGCAAGACGTTCCACAGGACTACATCCAGCATCTCTACGATCGTCGCCATGGGAGAATAGCAGCCTGCATTGCTGCGAAAGGTGGATATACACTGTACTAGTGCCGACATTGTGCATGCTCTGTTGCGTGTGTCTATGTGCCTGTGGTTCTGTCAGTGTGATCATGTGATGTATCTGACCCCAGGAATGTGTCAATAAAGTTTCCCCTTCCTAGGACAATGAATTCACGGTGTTCTTATTTCAATTTCCAGGAGTGTAGATTTAAGTGTCAGGAAGTCGTTTCTGAAAGTATTTGTATGGAGTGTAGCCATGTATGGAAGTGAAACGTGGACGATAAATAGTTTAGACAAGAAGAGAATAGAGGCTTTCGAAATATGGTGTTACAGAAGAATGCTGAAGATTAGATGGGTAGATCACATAACTAATGAGGAGTTATTGAATAGAATTGGGGAGAAGAGGAGCTTGTGGCGCAACTTGACTAGAAGAAGGGATCGGTTGGTAGGACATGTTCTGAGGCATCGAGGGATCACCAATTTAGTATTGGAAGGCAGCGTCGAGGGTAAAAATCGTAGAGGGAGACGAAGAGATGAATACACTAAGCAGATTCAGAAGGATGTAGGCTGCAGTAAGTACTGGGGGATGAAGAAGCTTGCACAGGATAGAGTAGCATGGAGAGCTGCATCAAACCAGCCTCAGGACTGAAGACCACAACAACAACAACAACAACAACATATGATAGCGGAACAAACACTGGTAGCAGTTCTGTAAAATATCTGGGAGTATGCCTACGAAACAATTTGAAGTGGAATGATCATATAAAATTAATTGTTGGTACGGAGGGTGCCAGGTTGAGATTCATTTGGAGAGTCCTTAGAAATTGTAGTCCAACAACGAAGGAGGTGGCTTCCAAAACACTCGTTCGACCTATACTTGAGTATTGCTCATCAGTGTGGGATCCGTACCAGGTCGGGTTGACGGAGGAGATAGAGAAGATCCAAAGAAGAGCGGCGCGTTTCGTCACAGGGTTATTTGGTAAGCGTGATAGCGTTACGGAGATGTTCAGCAAACTCGAGTGGCAGACTCTGCAAAAGAGGCGCTCTGCATCGCGGTGGAGCTCGCTGGCCAGGTTTCGAGAGGGTGCGTTTCTGGATGAGGTATCGAATATATTGCTTTCCCCTACTTCACGAATGTAAAATTAGAGAGATTCGAGCGCGCACGGAGGCTTTCCGGCAGTCGTTGTTCCCGCGGACCATACGCGACTGGAACAGGAAAGGGAGGTAACGACAGTGGCACGTAAAGTGCCCTCCGCCACACACCGCTGGGTGGCTTGCGGAGTATAAATGTAGTTGTTGATGGAGCCGACGTTTACTGGACGTCTTTGGTTGCAACGATCCTTCCTGTCACACCCCCTTGCATACTGACCACTCCCCACCCCTGGGACAGGCTGTAAACTCCTGCCTGCTATCCGTCCCCTGCACGAGCCACCGACCACTGCGCGGGGGTTCCCCGGCCCCAGCGCCCGACCCGTCCCAGGGCGCGCAGTGTCGCGTGACTCGCGGCGGCGCCACGTGTGGGCACACTTCCAGAGCCGCGGGCCGCCGTCCTTGGCGGCGCGACGCGTGCCCGGGTATCGACCCGCGGACCTCGCCGCCTGCCGGCTACCGTCGCTGCTGCAGTGGCCGTCCGCCAACGACGCCACTCTTACCTTCGGCAACGGAGCGCCGCTGCTCGTTAAGCCGTCGGCACACGGACCGTGCTGCCGAACGTCAACGCTGAGCGTGCCGAGTTCAACGTGCTGCTGAGCGCTCAGAAATGATGCGACCTGTGCACACGTTACGTGGGCCCCAACGTGGTATACGCGATCGCGACGCACTCCAGCGGCAGTTGCGGGATGTTTCTACTTCGTAAATCACACTGTTTACTAAACGGGTGCGCGTAATATTCCCAATTCGGCTCTATTAAAACGCACATTTCCTCCATCGTCCACGAAAAGTACCATTTCCAATCAATAAGGACACAGGCTTATAAAAGTTCCATTATAAAAAGTTCGATACAAATTTGGAATATTTCTCCATATAAGATAAACATTATTTCATCATTCCCAGATTTTAGTAAAACCCCAAGGTTAGTCTTACTTGATCACTGTTCCTACCCAGTAGCAGAATCTTTGCAACATGTGAACTGCGAATTGTAAAAGAAAAAGGAGCAAAATATCTTTATACAAGTAGCGCAAGCTGTCCAGTAGATTAAACCAATCGAACAAAGTCACCCCTCGAAAAAGGGTGAACTTATATTTACATAACATCAAATATTATAGTATATACTTATATTAAACTAATAATAAAGTATCAGAACCTATTAAAAACGAAAACGTTAGGAAAAAAAGTTTGGTTATGACGAGACGCGAATCACAGCCTTATCGTGATACGCGTCATTTATCACTGACGCTACTCACTACGCTGAACCGACAACAGAATGTAAGCTGTCAATCATAGCTTATTACCACTTCCTTAATCGTATATACGTTACTAATTGAAATTTAATTATAACGAATTGTACCAAGAACAATGCGTTTTGGGTGGATCTTCAGTGTATCACTGCCTTCAAATAGCATACTCTCATAATACGCAAGTTACAATAATTCTTTTGCTACGAATATGATGTTTCTCATTATTTTATTGCAGCGGATCACACAGTTAACAATGGGTTTTCCAGTGATTCTCAATTTGCTGGTGCTCAGAAACGGCATATATACGTATAGGCTCGAAGTTAATGCCAATATGGCGCCTCACAACTTTGTGCTGGATGGCATGCATGTGACGTAGGTGGCGTTGTGCCATCTCAATGGTCAACGCTCAGACGCACGCTCAGAGTATCTGACATGCCAGATATTGCTCTGCAGGTTCGGAAAGACTCCCGAACGTGCTATTCCACGCTATGACGTCAGAAACTCGGCAGGCTCAACGCTCAACGTTCGGATGCACGGTCCGTGTGCCGACGGCTTTACGCCAGCAGTGCTGTACGATGCACCGGGACCACCTGCCACTGCCCGCCGCACCTGCCATTCTAGCAGAACCGCCATAGCACTCTGACAGTGATGCGATAAATTCGATCTGGCCGTTGCCAGCAGTTATCGTTGTGTTTCGGCAAATCACCAGCAGTTGGTTACCTGTTGTTGGATCACAGAAAAAGCCGTGTCAGAGCAAAAATTGCACCGTTTTATCAACTTGCACTCGAGCAGCAGTCTCCGACACTTCATTGTCAGGAGTGAAGCTGTTAACCCCGTGGGAATTCACGACAGGATAAAAGCACAATACGGTGATTCGTGGTGAGTGGTGAAGAAAGTTTAAAAGAGACGTAACTTCTGCGAAAAACGCTCCACACCTGGCTCGTAAATTACCCTCAGGTGACAAAAGTCATGCGATGCCTCCTAATATAGTGTCGGACCTCCTTTTGCTCGGCGTAGTGTAGAAACTCCAGTTGGCGTGGACTCAACAAGTTGTTGGGAGTCCCCTGTGGAAATATGGACCCACACTGCCTCTATAGCCGTTTATACCTGCGAAAGTGTTGCCGTTGAAGGATTTTGTACACAAACAAAAAAAAATGTGTCTGAAATCTTATGGGACTTAACTGCTAAGGTCATCAGTCCCTAACCTTCCACACTACTTAACCTAAATTATTCTAAGGACAAACACACACACCCACGCCCGAGGGAGGACTCGAACCTCCGCCGGGACCAGCCGCACAGTCCATGACTGCAGCGCCGTAGACCTGTACACAAACAGCCACCTCGATTACGCCCCACAAATGTTCGATGGGATTCACGTCGGGCGATCTGCGTGGCCAAATCTTTTCCTCGAATTGTGCAGAATGTCCTTCAAACCAACAGTTGTGGCTCGGTGACTTGGCGCATTATCATCCATAAAAATCCCATGCCCTGGCGACTCATTTCTCCTGTATACTGACTCCTTGAGCAGCCTACACGCTATCGACCAGTGCTACCCTCGCCACCCTGTGGTAGCGTCCATTCAGGAGTCCATCTATGCCCTGGACAGGTCCAGTCACTCTGTGGTGTGGACCCCAGGACACGTCGGAATCTGTCTTTTCACGGATTTTCAGTCACTAACTTTCTCCTCCGAATGCTAAAAATCTTCTACTGACGCCCACCAACATAGGGACAAATGATTATCGCAATAAGATAGGTTTCCCACACACTGCTCGAGAGTGAAACGGCAGAGAAATAGTCTGAAGGTTGTAAGTAGGCTGTTTAGGTTTTTTTTTTTATTGGTAACGCCACGTAGCGCTCTGTATAAAAATCACTGGCTGTGCTGTGTGCAGTCTGTGGCTAGTTTGCATTGTTGTCTGCCATTGTAGCGTTGGGCAGCTGGCTGTTAACAGCGCGTAGCGTGGCGCAGTTGGAGGTGAGCCGCCAGCAGTGGTGGATGTGGGGAGAGAAATGGCGGAGTTTTGAAATTTGTAAGACTGGATGTCATGAACTGCTATGTATATTACGACTTTTCAACACTATTAAGGTAAATACATTGTTTGTTCTCTATTAAAATCTTTCATTTGCTAACTATGCCTATTAGCAGTTAGTGCCTTCAGTAGCTTGAATCTTTTATTTAGCTGGCAGTAGTGGCGCTCGCTGTATTGCAGTAGCCGGCCGCGGTAGTCTCGCGGTTCTAGGCGCTCAGTCCGGAACCGCGCGACTGCTACGGTCGCAGGTTCGAATCCTGCCTCGGGCATGGATGTGTGTGATGTCCTTAGGTTAGTTAGGTTTAAGTAGTTCTACGTTCAAGGGGACTGATGACCACAGACGTTAAGTCCCATAGTGCTCAGAGCCATTTGAACCATTTTTTTTTGTTGTTGTGGCATGCATGTAGATTTGCACCAAGTATTTCGCAGCTGCGCTTGCAATTAGCTAGATATTATTTTCAATGCTATGTTAATGAGTTCTCTTATTTTTGCTCTTCAAATTGTGTTTTTCTGTGTTGTCGTATGAAATCTTGTGACAGTAATGGCGTGTGAAAAACGTAATACTAGGCTCCAAAGTAAACTGAGAAATGACAGTGAAGACGAAAGCAGTGTGTTAGCGCCACCATGTAATGAATTAACTAATGTTCAAAGTAGTAATTTGGTAATTGTGCATAGGGAAATGGAGCGGGCTGCAAATAATGGTGTAGGCAGGTAAACAATTAGTGAACAGGGAAGCATTTTCGATCGATCGGTCGGCAACAGCTCGCCTCAGGATTCCGAAATGACAATACTGTAGATTCAGGTTTTGCGTCCTCACCGTTTTCTCAAATAAATCAAAACACATTTTCTGCTTATCAAAATGCGAATATTGCCGGTTCAAATGCACTGCCGAATAGCACTGAGGAACATGTTTCAGACACCAGTGCACTGTTATTACAGTTAATGCAACAAATGTGACAAAGGCTACAAAAGTTAGACACAACGCTTGAACAAAATCAGAAACAAATGGGACAAAATCTTCAAAAGTTAGACACAGTGGAACAAAATCAGAGACAAACACAGCAAAAGCTTCAAAAGTTAGACACAATGGAACAAAATCTTCAAAAGTTAAGCACAATGGAACAACACCAGAGACAAACACAGCAACAGTTAGACACAATGGAACAAAATCTTCGGAAGTTAGACACCACACTTGAACAAACACGTGAAGATTTAACCACTGAGTTACATAACATTGAATCGAAATGTCAAAAAGTCTGTAATGACGTAAAAACACAAATTTGTGAGCATTTCCAACCTATTTTTTCACGTCATGAAAATGCATTACAGAATCACGAAGCAGCCATAAAAGAACTGCAAACTATTTTTCATGAAAATCACGACACCTTGCAAGCTAAAATTGACTCAGTTGCATCTACCGATTCGGTTACGCAACTCTCAAAAACTCAGGAAAACTTAAAGGACACAGTAGATACGATTCCAACACAAATGGACAATCTGAAACTTGGTTCAGAAAAACACACAGAGGAAATAATTTCACTATCGGATAAAGTAGCCGAACTTTCAGATCAGTTCACTAACTTATCTACAAAGGTAGATGATGATCTGAATGACACAAGACCCGTAGCCTTCACTGACACAGAAGAGTATGAACAAATTAGAAAATTCAAACAAAATCAGAACCAAATTAATACGCAACACAAAAGAGAAATCCGGGAAGTACAAGATCAGTTGGCACAAGTAATACAAAAATTACAAATTTCAGAGGACACTCGCGTTCCAACACGGGAAGAGGGACTTAGAAATACGGAAAAGGCGCAAAGTAATAACACAGGGCATTTCGGAAGCTATGAAAGAAATTGGCAATGTGCACCGAATTTTGAGATGGAACCGCCGACACGACGTAACAATGACCGATATACGACTCACCGACACGATGATTTTGACTATAAGCTGTTCTTTACTACACGTAAATTCAAAACATTTAAGAATTCTGGCAACGACATTCATCCACAAGCGTGGCTCCATCAATTCTCTCATTGTTTTCCTCCCAACTGGTCATTAGAGCACAGATTAGAATTTATGTGTGGCTACTTAGAGAATGAACCAGTTGTAAGAATGCGATCGGTCATTCACGAGTGCCACAGTGAAGGAGAATTTTACCATGCCTTCCTCTCAGCATATTGTTCTCAAGCCACACAAGACAGAGTAAAACATAGCGTCATGATGATGAAACGTTTCGAACAATCTGAATTTTCCAGTCTTGTGAAATATTTTGAAGACATGTTGCACAAGAATCAGTACCTGTCTAACCCATACAGCCCCTCAGAACTCATCCGCATTTGCTTAATCAAATTACGTGAACATTTACGACATATTATTTTGGCAGGATGTTGCAAAGGCGACATTGAAGCTTTTCAGGGACTGTTACAAGAATTGGAAATCGACACTGACAATCGCGGGACGCGAAAACAGGAGCACAACAATTACACGTCACATCCGTCACAATTCTGCAATGACAGAAATAATAACTGGACACGACAAGGCTATTCTTACAACGTAAATCGTGACCAAAACAGACACCACCCGTATGACAACCGTTCGCAGAGTAAAAATAATTACAGAGAAAGATCGCATTTCCATAGCAATGACTATCACAGAGACTACCATAAAAACAGACAATATGGGAACCAAAAGAATTATTATTGCGGGAGACAGAATAACTTCAGACGCAACGGCTCACCGTGCAGTGATAATTCAGGGAGAAATTATCCACCACTTAACCGACAAGAAAGAAACTACAGGAACTACAGACATGACGACAGACGATATAATCATAACGACAGACCTGAATTTCATCAGAACTGGCGGGATTCAAAGAGCGCCGGGCCCTCTCGGCAAGATGAATTTGTAGAAGTTAGGTCTGCTAATCCCTGTAACGACGCGCGCCAACAAAGAGACAGACAATGACTCGCACCGCAGGCAGGCACGTGCGCCGGCTGGCTCAGCGAAAAATAACATAGACGCTAACCTTGAGAAAAATTTTAGCATTCCGCAACGACGTATACAACATGATAATTACTTGGAAGTTGAAACTCTGCGCACTAGAAAGGGTAAATGATTGCAACACATTTCACATGTAAAACTGTTTCTTGAGAGAAGATTTGTTTTTTAACTTAATCTTTGCCATAAAACTTTTCACTTCACGCTACTAGTACAATGTGTCACTCTGAGAAACTGTTAACATACAACAATGTTTTGAAGTTAACTATCCAGTCTAGAACCTAGGGAACATTTTTAAACAGAAATTACGAATGCATTGTTATAGTGAACAGACGACACAGTGCTGTTTTTTTGTACATTCTTGCTTGTTAGTTGCACGATTACGTAACGACTATAAGGCTTACATACTTAGAACATATACTGGTACTGCTAATGAGATTTTAATGCAACATTTTGGTTTACTTGAAAATACATTCTGGATTTAAAGTACTTTCTGTGAGATACCAGATGACACAGATGACACTACTAATGAGTGACAATTTACAATGTTGCTTTTGCAGTGTTTCTGTTTTATATCTGCGCAGTTTTTCTGAATTATTCTGGAAAGTAAAACATGTTTTAGTAGTAACTTTTGTGGTATAGCTACAAGGAGACAGCCTTTTCCGTAGCACAACAATACGTTACAGCACAGTACCTTCTTCATCACGGCAATAAGCGTCATAACTAAGATATCTATACGCGATACATTTCATTCCATTGCAATAATCTGTAACACCTGAGGGTATAATTACATTAATCCTCAGGGGGGTACACGCTTACTTTGTGTACCATGTGTTTGGCAAGCACAAGGAGCCCTAGCCAATATGGTATTTGCTTATACAACTTTACACATCGGTGCCATATTTCTCTAACACACAAATTACACAGCTATCTGATCATTTAACTGAGAGATAAACATTTTTTTTACTACATCAGTGACACATGTTTACGCAATTACACAGTTGGGTAACTTCACACTTATGAAATTGTATTTTGTCTGTACTTTGTGAACTGTTCATATTTTTTCGGAACCATTGTGATACTATGAGAGCTTTGAATGATGTATTTGGTATGGGAGCATGATTTTAAAGTACGTTTGAGGTAGATGACAGTATTGAAATGAGCAGAGAATTTTTTTAGGTTTTGAAATTATTGCAGAAAGCTACGACGTTTTTGAGATTTGGCTGAGTTTTTATGATGTTATTATTATCATGATAATGTGTATTATGCTGTTGAGGTATGTTTATGATCAATAAGCTGATGCTATATGAGAAATTTGATTGTGCTATGTATTTACTATGATGAAATATTGAAGAAGTGTCGACGAATATTGATATGTGTAACAAGGTAAGGAATAATGAGTAGTGGTTAGGGACTCTGATTTGTGGAAAAGGATGTTGGAAACCAGGAATCGTACTTTAAAGAATTATGAAATGTGTGTACATGCGTGAATGTATTACAATGCTGTCGAAAATTTTTTGGACACTGTTATATATACAGGATTTTGTTTCTACACATTTGTAACGCAAATTCTCGACCTGTGAAATTTTTATATGAGACTGTCACTGTAGCGGATAGTGATGTCATAAATATTTCGGTAAGGAAGGTAGGTCACCTTGACATAATGCGTTTTGGTTCAAATGGTTCAAATGGCTCTGAGCACTATGGGACTCAACTGCTGAGGTCATTAGTCCCCTAGAACTTAGAACTAGTTAAACCTAACTAACCTAAGGACATCACAAACATCCATGCCCAAGGCAGGATTCGAACCTGCGACCGTAGCGGTCTTGTGGTTGCAGACTGCAGCGCCTTTAACCGCACGGCCACTTTGGCCGGCAATGCGTTTTGGGTGCCCAGCTGAGAGATAGTCGTCTGACAAGAGGAAGCCATTAGGTGGAGAAAAAAAAGAGGCCTTTATCCTCGCTATTGACATTTCTTTGTCGAAAGCATTGCAAATACGACACGCTCAAACTTGAAAACATATGATTACACTGTGGAGCACGTACTTTGTGATACTTACTGAAATCCTTATGAACTGATGGGAAATATTCTTACATCTGCAAACCTGATTATGACAAGTGTCTTTCTACGAGAGTTGAGAGCTACTGACTTATGAAATGCCACATAGCTATTGAATGATGTTTTTAAGCTTTGGTTTGCATAATTGGTTATTTCATTTGATATCTGTTTTCCAGCTGTGTTGCACCATTGGTTTTATAAAATAAACTTAAATGCATTTGCTAATGTGAACACTTTCTATCAACAGATCTATTAAATAATTATTTTATGATCCACATTCTTCGAAAAAGGAGCTCTTGGAATGGAAAGAACAATAAGAAGGGACTAATAACAGTAACTGCATATATAATTTTCTTTTCAAGTACTTGGTAATTTTTTGTAGAATTAGTTTTTGTGGTGCACCACTTTAATTACATAGACATTAAGATGTGATTGTACATTTTCCTTATCTGCATTGTTGTCTTTAGTGTACTATTTTTTCTGCTTGTGGGTTTGTCATGTTTAGATATAAGTTATTACATTTACTGCTGCTTGCTTAACCAATTTCCATTTTTTGTCATTGCTGTTTGTGTTAATTGTTTTGTGCTGCTGCATTGCCTCTTCCCTTAGTTTAGCATCTGAGCTCAGTAGATTTAAGTTAGCTTAAGATGGGGTAGGCTATATGAGAGAACGAGTTGTGATGAATTGGAAGACATGCATTGAGAAGCTATAAGAAAATGGTTTGGCCAAAAAAGTATTTTGAAAGAGGATATGAACAAAAAAGTAGGGTTTAGAGACAACAGGTTTAGGTAGGATTTTCTTGGAAATAAATGATGAGGTAACATAATGGAAAATAAATAATGAGGTAAGAAATATGTGAACATATAAATACAGAAAGCATGCTTTGATACGATTTTTTGGGTGGAAACAAATGTTGAAATAAGACGAAAGATCTATGGAATGAAGTTTTGGGTTGGACTGCAGTACCAAATGTAACACTGAAAACGAACCCTGTATTTCCTTTTGTATTATTCCGCTATGTGTTTGTGTACTCTTGTATATTTGTGTTTTTCCTGTCTTTATGTGTTTAGCTAATAAGATTTACATTGTAGAATTTTTCTGATAATATGTTATTTACTTTGTAAAGATGTTTAGACATTACTTATCTATTCTGTTTTGTTGCTCATATGTGAAGTTGATGTTTCAAAACTTATTCTGATCTTTATGTATGTACTTATGTCATAATTCCTGTAACACTGATGTATATGTTTATTTCTATTGTTTTGTAAAGCCTGTATTACTGCAAATGTTATCTGTATTATTATGTTTTAATGATGTATTTTTTACCTTTGCAACTGTACTCTTATGTTATAAATTTATAATTGTATAGACACCAGTTCTTCAAATTAAGTTTCATTTCACTGCACACGTTTCTGTTAGTCATAGTATATGGACAACATGTGAGAAGTAGGAACTGTTAGTGTTTGCACATGTGTTAATAATTCAGCAAGGGACTGGATAACAGCATTGCTGGTTCTAAGGACAATTCTAAAAACTTTGTGAGTGCACAAGTGGTGGTTATGGACTTGCTATATTGCCCGCAAGACTCTTCGATGGTGATTGTGCACCTGCACAGTCGGAACAGTTGGCTGCTGGCCGTCTCTACAAGGACTACAGTGGGTCTGCATCTTTGATGACTCACCAATACCATTATTTCTACAAGGACTGCACTGGGTCTGCACCTTTGATGACTCACCAATACCATACTCTCTACCAGGACTACAGTGGGTCTGCTCTTTGATGACCTACCTACCAATATTCTTCAAAACTTCGACTGACTCTGCTGTGGGTTTGCTCTGTTGTGGCCCATTACCTGTCTGCATGTCGAGAGTCAGCACTGTCTTTCCGTTGGAAGGACAACACTACTTCTTCAAGATTGCATGGAAATCCACTACTTCCGTGTACATTCTCTTTTACTGTTCAGACTTTGAGAAAAAAAAACCACTGCAATTTTACTGTGATGAATGATCAGGACTGTCTTTATGGACTGTGAGAAAATTTTAGCTTTTGACCAACATTGTATCAATAAGTGTGTGCATTTGGTATCTTTGTTATTGTAACTATGAAAATTTTTTTCAAATCTGTCTTGGCCACTGCCCAAAACAATTTGTAAAATTTTTTGTGGGTAGCATGGGGGCTATGTAAGTAGGCTGTTTAGGTTTTTTTTATTGGTAACGCCACGTAGTGCTCTGTATGAAAATCACTGGCTGTGCTGTGTGCAGTCTGTGGCTAGTTTGCATTGTTGTCTGCCATTGTAGTGTTAGGCAGCTGGCTGTTAACAGCGCGTAGTGTGGCGCAGTTGGAGGTGAGCCGCCAGCAGTGGTGGATGTGAGGAGAGAAATGGTGTAGTTTTGAAATTTGTAAGACTGGATGTCATGAACTGCTATGTATATTATGACTTTTCAACACTATTAAGGTAAATACATTGTTTGTTCTCTATTAGAATCTTTCATTTGCTAACTATGCCAATTAGTAGTTAGTGCCTTCAGTAGTTTGAATCTTTTATTTAGCTGGCAGTAGTGGCGCTCGCTGTATTGTAGTAGTTCGAGTAACAAAGATTTTTGGTGAGGTAAGTGATTTGTGAAAGGTATAGGTTAATGTTAGTCAGGGCCATTCTTTTGTAGAGATTTTTGAAAGTCAGATTGCGTTCCGCTAAAAATATTGTGTGTCAGTCTAAGCACAGTCATGTATAATTGTTCTAAGGGGGCGTTTCAAGGTGGTTCGATAAACGCTCTGCCAGGCATTTAACTGTGGTGTAAATTAGATCTACATGTAAGGCACAGTTCTGTATCTTAAACTGTTATGCTTGGAAACAGCCGATTCGTCGTCTGTGCACGCGAGGTTGGCGCGTCAGCTCGACCACGAGGTGTATCAGGAAGCTCTACTCTAGCCACAAGGTGTAAGGTGATGGCAAATGTATTCTGCCATTATTTGAATTTAGATATTGTTGTTACACTGGGCAAGCACGTTACTAATTGCAATTTTGATCAATTTTAACCGTGAGTAACCTAAACTAAAGCTCTTGTTTGAAGACTTACCCCAATGCGCAAGGTGTTCGATCGTATATTTTACATACAATACACTTTACTGTTGTTTAGCACTTCCTACTTACATCATCATTTTGATAACTCGATTATATCCACCAAACCAACAGTTGTTGTTTCCTGCAACAGCATGAGAGCTACTTTTAGCTTACGATGATCCCTCTGAAATAAATACTGAGCTGCGAAAATAGTCACCAATTCCGTTTATTTCTTCTGAAATTTACTGAATAACTTTGAAGCAGAATCTATTTAATCAATGTACGACGCTTGCCCAGAAAGTAAAGCATCGCTCTCTCTCTTTTTTCCCTCAGCCGAAAACAATGCTACGAATGCGAAACGCTACTTGTGTATTATTTGAAGTCTCCGTCACTTCCGACAGATAGCGTAGCTGCAGGACATTTTCAAAATGGCGTCTGTAGGTGATGTGTGTTACCAGCACAGCGCCGTGATTGAATTTCTCACTGCAGAGGAAGAAACTGTGGGGAATATTCACAAACGCTTGTGCAAAGTCTATGGAGCATCTGCTGTTGACAGAAGTACTGTTAGTCGCTGGGCACGAAGGGTGAGGTCATCAGATGGCGATTCGGCGGAGCTCCACGATTTAGAGCGGTCGGGGAGACCATCAATGGCTGTCACACCTGACATGTTGCAGCGAGTTGATGCTGTCATTCGCCATTAAAGGATGCCATTCGTGGAAGACTTTTTGAGGACCATGAGGAGGTGATTCACACAGTGAAACACTGACTCCCCCACCAGGACAAAGACTGGTACCGACAGGGCATACACGCCCTTGTTTCGCGCTGGAAGAAGGCCATAGAACGGGATGGAAAAATAAGGTGTGTAGATAAAACACCAGTCTTTCGTATGTGTAATTCTCATTATGTTCAAAACAGAATTGTTGAAGAAAAGAATGCTGTGCATTACTTTCTGGGCAACCCCCCGTAATTACATTTGAGAACAGGATGGATGCAAGCAGTATTATTTCCGATGTAGCACTTTGGCTTCCATGTTTGAAATATGAGACTGAATAATTACTGAAAATTATTTACCGAAACCGGAAAATTATTTCAAACAAAATTAACGTCAGCAAGTGATCATTTGCAACCTCTGTAACATGTTAATACTCACTTTTGGCTTAAATAGTCTGTAAGCACTTTGTTATTTATTAAGTGGTTTTCTGAAAATGGACTGTCCCTAATCTTGAAAAACACACTACATTCAGTTCTGTACAACAAACAGTCATACCAACAACTGATGTAGCACATGAGCAGGTGTCGGTAAGTAGGGTACAATGCTCCACATTTTTGGTTGTACACACTGATGAAAACTTGAACTGAAAGAAGCATATTACTGAGCTTCCCAAACAATTAAGTTCAACTGTTTTTTGCCAATAACATGAAGTGTTTGACAGGGAAAAAAAACAAGTTTTAAATATAATTTAAAATCATTTCTCCTGGACAATTCCTATTCCTTTGGCAAATTTCTACTTAAATAATTAGTGGCCAGTGAAAAAAATTATTTTAAGTGTAGTTGCACGAGCAGGAATAGGATTATAATCTGTTCATTAATGTTAACGCTAATCACGTATACATGTCCTGTAAAGTGACTCGTTCCACATCATTTCGATAAAACAATCATTCAAATGATCTATGGAACATGTAACTAACGACTCTGAGACAGTGTTGCATTACAAAAATACAACTTGTAAAATCGTAAATTTTAACAGAAATCATTATTTATAACTTGACATAGGAAATAGGATTATAAAATGCATTTAGACAAAATGAAACTGAGAACTACTGAAAAAACAAAATTTATATTGTTCCAAGAAAGCCAAGTTAAACGCTGACGTTGATATGACTGACACTCCATGAACAGGTCTAATGAAAACAGTGTAACAAACTTATTGCACTACCAGTATTGTTTATGTTCCGTCGTCTGCACATTTTCTTGACTTCTCTGGTAATGCGAACTTGTATAGTTCAACATGACGCCTTCTCAGAGTCACTATTCCACCTGCAACAGTGGCTCAAAATGTTCACAAATTCTTGCATCCGTGACCAATAAATTTCGTATACTACTTACAAATGTGCAAGCAGTAGTCACACGACTTAATAAATGATTCGACGCGCAACTTACATCTCTAGTCATCGACAGCACTTCCACACTCTCTCTGTGGTCTCTTGACTTCTACATTCTTTTCACTTCTGTGCACGTCATTTGATGCGTCAAGGTCATCCAAAGAAGACGCCCAAACAAAAATCCAGTAAGATCCCCCAAGTTACGTGGCTGGATGTTTGAAAAATGATTTTGACAAATTATTGTTCCCTGCGAATGTTAAGGTCATTTACATTGTTATAATGATTGTTTATATCATATTCTTATTCCTATTTAATATTTGTTAGTAAACTTCACGTAAGTACTTCCAAAGATAGTAACGTCTTCCAGCATGACAATGTCGATCTTGTTCGGTGTATAATTTAAAAAGTTATGGTTTGATTATGTCCAGTATACTTGTTACTTTATAAACAAATCCTCGGACTGAAGACCACAGCAAGAACAGAGCAACAACAACAACAGCAACATTACATTAGGTTGGAGCGTCAGTTTGTAGCGTTTTCAAAATGGTTCAAATGGCTCTGAGCACTATTGGACTTCTATGGTCATCAGTCCCCTAGAACTTAGAACTACTTAAACCTAATTAACCTAAGCACATCACATAACACCCAGTCATCATGAGGCAGAGAAAATCCCTGACCCCGCCGGGAATCTAAACCGGGAACCCGGGCGTGGGAAGCGAGAACGCTACCGCACGACCACCATTTAACAGAGATCTTAGACATCAGTAACATATTCACCTTCCATGTTTAGAACAGTCTGCCAACGTTTGGGTAACAATTCGATTCCACAATAGCAAAGATCACGTGGTTGTGAACCAATGAAGTCGTCGGGCCTTGCTTGGAGCGTATTTTCATCCAGAAAGGAAGTTCCTTCACGGTTGTTCGGTAGAAAGCGGAAAGGATTAAAATCTGAGTGCGGAAGATCCGGTGAATAAGTCGTCTTCGAAATGACTTCCACAACGCATCTCCTGTGTCGTGTGTGCTGTCAGTCTAGCAGAGCGCGGATAAGAGTTATCGTGCAATAGCGTCACTTCACGCAGTCTTCCTGGTCGTTGTTCTTGGATTACGTCTGCAGGACTTCTCAGTTGTTGACAATAAATGTAAGGAGTGATGGTTATACCTCGGGGAAGCATTTCATAGTACGACACACCGTCTCTGTGGATTGCGTAGGCCTTTGTATAGGGAATTACTGCTCAACCATTCCTTTCTTTTACCTTATGTTAGCATAAAGACATCCTTTCTCGTCACCAGTAACGACACGACATGTTGTAACGTCCCCTTAGAAAAATCTATAAATAACAGTGCTGGAAAACCTCTTACGTTATTTGATTTTCAAACAGCTGAGCAACACTGAACGTACTCATATATTTCTATCTTTACTCATTCTGATCAACACTACTGACATACAATATTTTTAGCGCAACGCAGTCTGACTTTCAATAATCCCTACAAAAGAATGGCCCTGACTAACAATAACCTATACCTTTCATGAATCACTTACCTCACAAAAATCTTCGTTACTCGAACTACTGCAGTACAGCGAGCGCAAATGCTGCCAGCTAAATAAAAGATTCTAGATACGGAAGGCACTAACAACTGATGGGCATAGTCAGCAAATGAAAGATTTTGGTAAAGAACAAACAATGTATTTACCTTAATAATGTTCAAAAGTCATTATATATACAGGGTGAGTCATCTAACATTACCGCTGGATATATTTCGTAAACCACATCAAATATTGACGAATCGATTCCACAGATCGAACGTGAGGAGAGGGGCTAGTGTAATTGTTTAATACAAACCATACAAAAATGCACGGAAGTATGTTTTTTAACACAAACCTACGTTTCCTTAAATGGAACCCCGTTAGTTTTGTTAGCACATCTGAACATGTAAAACAAATACGTAATCAGTGCCGTTTGTTGCATTGTAAAATGTTAATTACATCCGGAGATATTGTAACCTAAACTTGACGCTTGAGTACCAATCCTCCGCTGTTCGATCGTGTGTATCGGAGAGCACCGAATAGCGTAGGGATCCAAAGGGAACGGTGATGGACCTTAGGTACAGAAGAGACTGGAACAGCACATTACGTCCACATGCTAACACCTTTTTATTGGTCTTTTTTACTGACGCACATGTACATTACCATGAGGAGTGAGGTACGCGTACACACGTGGTTTCCGTTTTCAATTACGGAGTGGAATAGAGTGTGTCCCGACATGTCAGGCCAATAGATGTTCAATGTAGTGGCCATCATTTGCTGCACACAATTACAATCTCTGGCGTAATGAATGTCGTACACGCCGCAGTACATCTGGTGTAATGTCGCCGCAGTCTGCCACAATACGTTGTTTCATATCCTCTGGGGTTGTAGGCACATCACGGTACACATTCTCCTTTAACGTACCCCACAGAAAGAAGTCCAGAGGCGTAAGATCAGGAGAACGGGCTGGCCAATTTATGCGTCCTCCACGTCCTATGAAACACTCGTCGAACATCCTGTCAAGGGTCAGCCTAGTGTTAATTGCGGAATGTGCAGGTGCACCATCATGCTGATACAACATACGTCGACGCGTTTCCAGTAGGACATTTTCGAGCAACATTGGCAGATCATTCTGCAGAAACGCGATGTATGTTGCAGCTGTTTGGGCCCCTGCAATGAAGTGAGGACCAATGAGGTGGTCGCCAATGATTCCGCACCATACATTTACAGTCCACGGTCGCTGTCGCTCTACCTGTCTGAGACAGCGAGGATTGTCCACGGACCAGTAATGCATGTTCCGTAGATTCACTGCCCGTGGTTTGTGAAACCCGCTTCATCGGTAAACAGGTAGAACTGCAACGCATTCTCTGTTAATGCCCATTGACAGAATTGCACTCGATGATTAAAGTCATCACCATGTAATTGCTGATGTAGTGACACGTGAAACGGGTGAAAACGGTGACGATGCAGTATGCGCATGACACTACTTTGACTCAGTCCACCGGCTCTCGCAATGTCCCGTGTACTTATGTGCGGCTTCATGGCAACAGCAGCTAACTCACCAACTGCACCCGCTTCTCCTGTGACGGGCCTGTTACGGACCCGTTTGCGTGCTACGACCATACCTGTTGCATACAGTTGGCAGTAGATGTTTTGCAGTGTGCGGTACGTTGGATGCTCTCTGTCCGGGTACCGTTCTGCATACACGCTGCAGGCTTCAGCTGCATTTCGTCGACACTCGCCATAGATGAGTATCATCTCCGCCTTTGCAGAGTTCGAATACACCATGGTCACAGTTCCTACAACACTACACTATCACAGACGTTTGGTAACACGGTGTACTACAGTTGGTCTGCGTGCGGAGACGAATGCAGAATAACAATAGCAGCAAGCGCTACATGCGGACACTGCGACAGCTAGACCAAACCACAACAGTGCACTACAGCCACACTAGTAAACACGGTCGTCATCGTAAACATGTCCCTGCAGATGCTGCTCGCCGACCGTGGCCCGTGTTTGTTACAACACGCAACTGAACGTCGGAAGTTTCAAGCGTCAACTTTAGGTTACAATATCTCCTGATGTAATTAACATTTTACAATGCAATAAACGGCACTGATGTTCAGATGTGCTAACAAAACTAACGTGGTTCCATATAAAAAACGTAGGTTTGTGTTAAAAAACATACTTCCGTGCATTTTTATATGGTTTGTATTAAACAATTACACTAGCCCCTCTCCTCACGTTCGGTCTGTGGAATCGGTTCGTCAGTATTTGATGTGGTTTACGAAATATATCCAGCGGTAACGTTAGGTGACTCACCCTATATATACAGGGCTATTACAAATGATTGAAGCGATTTCATAAATTCACTGTAGCTCCATTCATTGACATATGGTCACGACACACTACAGATACGTAGAAAAACTCATAAAGTTTTGTTCGGCTGAAGCCGCACTTCAGGTTTCTGCCGCCAGAGCGCTCGAGAGCGCAGTGAGACAAAATGGCGACAGGAGCCGAGAAAGCGTATGTCGTGCTTGAAATGCACTCACATCAGTCAGTCATAACAGTGCAACGACACTTCAGAACGAAGTTCAACAAAGATCCACCAACTGCTAACTCCATTCGGCGATGGTATGCGCAGTTTAAAGCTTCTGGATGCCTCTGTAAGGGGAAATCAACGGGTCGGCCTGCAGTGAGCGAAGAAACGGTTGAACGCGTGCAGGCAAGTTTCACGCGTAGCCGCGGAAGTCGACGAATAAGGCAAGCAGGGAGCTAAACGTACCACAGCCGACGGTTTGGAAAATCTTACGGAAAAGGCTAAAGCAGAATCATTTCTTAAACAGGAGATTGGAAAACCGATGGATCGGTCGTGGTGGAGATCATGATCAACAATTCATGTCATGGCCTCCACGCTCTCCCGACTTAACCCCATGCGATTTCTTTCTATGGGGTTATGTGAAAGATTCAGTGTTTAAACCTCCTCTACCAAGAAACGTGCCAGAACTGCGAGCTCGCATCAACGATGCTTTCGAACTCATTGATGGGGACATGCTGCGCCGAGTGTGGGAGGAACTTGATTATCGGCTTGATGTCTGCCGAATCACTAAAGGGGCACATATCGAACATTTGTGAATGCCTAAAAAAACTTTTTGAGTTTTTGTATGTGTGTGCAAAGCATTGTGAAAATATCTCAAATAATAAAGTTATTGTAGAGCTGTGAAATCGCTTCAATCATTTGTAATAACCCTGTATATATATATATATATATATATATATATATATATATATATATATATATATATGTGTGTGTGTGTGTGTGTGTGTGTGTGTGTGTGTGTGTTCACATCCAACTGCCCAACACCGCATTAGTAAATATTCCAACAATGCAAACCAGCCACAGACTGCACACAGCACAATCAGTGATTTTCATACAGGGCGCTACGTGGCGTTACCAACATAAAAACCTAAACAGCCTGCTTACAATATGAATGGTCGGTGTTGTCCAAGAGGCAATTGATGACGAGCAAGCAGAGATGCACATATGCTCACCCGCTGACTTTTGTGATTTTTGACTTAGAGCATGCGGTGCCCATACACCCGATTTTTGATCCTTCCCGCTGCTCGCAAATGTCGCACGATGGTGGAATGGTCACAGTTCATAACATTTGCCAATACTCGAGTAAACTGACGTGCATCATTGTGGATTAATGCGTTTAAACTACATTCGTCAAACCTCGAATCTCTTCCAGAACGTGGAAGACTAATATCAAAACGATCCTCCTTGAAACGAGAAAACCATTTTCTTGCCGTGCTCTGTCCAATCGCATTATCCCCATACGTTGCGCAAATGTTTCCGGCTGCCTCTGCTGCTGTGACCTCTCTACTGAACTCAAGAACAGAAGGATATGTCGGTAATGTTCCGGTTTCTACACTTGGTGCTCCATTTTCTAGCGTCCACACTCAGTACCTCCAAATAACAAAGTGACAATATTTAATCGAAGACAGCAACACTGAAGTAGATATAAAAAAAATGACAATCGGTAAATAAACCTGTAGCAACTGGAATACCAACGTGCAAAACCAAAATGCTACGACTTAATGCACCATCTTAGCATGTAACATATCACTTGTAGTTTCAGATACTGGAATATTTCAGCACCTGCGTGGTAGTCTCGCGCTAAGTAAACGAAGTTCACCTTTGGAGTTTCCTTCTCTTCTCCATTACTCGCGCTTGGTAAAGATCCTGGAATAGCGATTCGATAAAACGACAGTGTCGCAGCCGCGCGTTGTGGCCGCGCGGTTTGAGGCGCCATGTCACTGACTGCGCGGCCCCTCCCGCCGGAGGTTCGAGTCCCCCCTCGGGCATGGTGTGCGTGTTGTTCTTAGCAAAAGTTAGTTGGAGTTAAAGTAGTGTGTAAGTCTAGGGACCGATGACCTAAGCAGTTTGGTCCCTCAGAATTTCACACACACACAGTTTCGCTAGCCACTACTTTCGTGAGTGACTTAACATTCGCTTAGAATGTTTCGAGCGTAACTCGGACAGATGTCTGTTTCTACTACTACCAGTTTTATGTCGTCGGTTCACTTTCTATGTCGCTCCGTATAGATACTCCTAGGTATTTCAGGGTGGTTACTGTTTCCAGTGATTTACTGCTGACTTTGTAATCGAAGAGTTGGTTGGTTTTCGGGAAGGAGACCAGACAGCGAGGTCATCGGTCTCATCGGATTAGGGAAGGACGGGGAAGGAAGTCGGCCGTGCCCTTTGAAAGGAACCATCCCGGCATTTGCCTGGAGCGATTTAGGGAAATCAGGGAAAACCTAAATCAGGATGGCCGGACGCGGGATTGAACAGTCGTCCTCCCGAATGCGAGTCCAGTGTGCTAACCACTGCGCCACCTCGCTCGGTTTCACAGTTTCTGCCATTTTTGGGCTGTAAGTTTTCTGGCGTTCTGACTCCCCTGTATATCTACATCTACATACATACTCCGCAATCCACCATACGGTGCGTGGCGGAGGGTACCTTGTACCACAACTAGCATCTTCTCTCCCTGTTCCACTTCCAAACAGATCGAGGGAAAAATGACTGCCTATATGCCTCTGTACGAGCCCTAATCTCCCTTATCTTATCTTCGTGGTCTTTCCGCGAAATATAAGTTGGCGGCAGTAAAATTGTACTGCAGTCAGTCTCCAATGCTGGTTCTCAAAATTTCCTCAGTAGCGATTCACGAAAAGAACGCCTCCTTTCCTCCAGAGACTACCACCCGAATTCCTGAAGCATTTCCGTAACACTCGTGTGATGACCAAACCTACCAGTAACAAATCTAGCAGCCTGCCTCTGAATAGCTTCTATGTCCTTCCTCAATCGGACCTGATAGGGATCCCAAACGCTCGAGCAGTGCTCAAGAATAGGTCGTATTAGTGTTTTATAAGCGGTCTCCTTTACAGATGAATCACATCTTCCCAAAATTATACCAATGAGCCGAAGACGACTATCCGCCTTCCCCACAACTGGCATTACATGCTTGTCCCACTTCATATCACTCTGCAATGTTACGCCCAAATATTTAATCAATGTGACTGTGTCAAGCGCTACACTACTAATGGAGTATTCAGACATTACAGGATTCTTTTTCCTATTCATCCGCATTAATTTACATTTAGAGTTAGCTGCCATCCTTTACACCAATCACAAATCCTGTCCAAGTCATCTTGTATCCCCCTACAGTCACTCAATGACGACACCACAGCGTCATCAGCAAACAGCCGCACATTGCTACCACCCTATCCAAAAGATCATTTATGTTGATAGAAAACAACAGCGGACCTACCACACTTCCCTGGGGCACTCCAGATGATACCCTCACCTCTGATGAACACTCACCATCGAGGACAACGTACTGGGTTCTATTACTTAAGAAGTCTTCGAGCCACTCATATATTTGGGAACCAATCCCATATGCTCGTACCTTAGTTAGGAGTCTGCAGTGGGGCACCGAGTCAAACGCTCTCCGGAAGTCAAGCAATATGGCATCCGTCTGATACCTTCATCCATGGTTCGCAAGATATCATAACAGCAACTACGCATGAACAACTTCACGGAGCTGCCGACATTATGCACTAGATCATCCAAACATAGCGCTGACAGTAACGGCCGTATAGCATCCCCAATGGGTACTCCGGAACTTATTTTTACATTTGACGAGTCTGCACCGTTATGAATGTCGTGTATAAGGGATGCGCGATCATCAGCGCCCGTACAAAGTCCCAATCTTTACCGAGTCCAGTCTATCCACTTTCACGAATGACGAAGAAATGATGAGGACAACACAAACACCCAGACCCCAGGCAGAGAAAATCACCAACACGGCCGGGAAACGAACCCGGGAGCCCGTGATCTAGAGGCAGCAACGCTAAAGACTACATCCCGAGCTGCGGACGCGTGTACAAGGCAACAGAGTTTCGCACTGCGATTGTGAGAAGTGCTGAATGGAACGTTTCAAACAATCACATCAGGTTCTTTGCAAGGTCGCCACTAGGATACATCTGGCATCGTTTGAAAACGTAGTTGTATAAATTTTCTCGATGCTCATTAAGTAATTGTTGGATGCAGTTAGCCATAATGGAATAAATCGACATGGATAGAGCAGAACATGCCCTCAAATTATGGTACCTACTATGCGAAAGCTGGATTGAACTGAATGATCGATATATTCAGTCAGCTTAATTATTACAATCATTTGTCCGCTTCGGTAGCTGCGCGTCGGACATTTTCTCCGCCAGGGAACCGGGTATCGTGTTGTCTTTATTTTCGGATAGTCATAACTGACATTACAATTGGGATGGGCGAATGGGCACCGACCGAAAACCAATAAACTGAAAAAAAGTTATAAACATTTATGAAATACCAGCTGCAGTGTCCAGCGTTGGCTGGAATGTTTAATATACTCCATAGAAAGAGATTGGCGCTGTGCCTTGCTACACACAGCGAATGTAAGCCTCATGCGAGACTGTAATTTCTTTACATCGAAGGCCACATTTAAATCACTGGGTACCAACGGAATGCGTGGAATGAATACGTCTGCACCTGTGCCATAGCCCCTGATGATGGTGGTGACCTCCGTTACGTTCGGCAATGGTTTTTCTCGACCAGCCTTGTTCCGTTGGATATATAACAACGGCAACTGATCAATAAATACGAGTTTTCAGGCATGTTTCTGTCAAATTCTCGAGATCTAGTGACGGCTGACGGTACTACCTCCAATACGGGTATTGCCGCTGTAATTCATTCTCGCGATAGGAATCGTGGTGAGTTTACCCCGATATATTTTGGTTGTTAGGCATGTAATTTTTCATTTAATTTTCTTCATTGTTTCATCTGAATGGAGAAATTTGAAGTAAATCGGCCAAGAACTTTAGAGTAATTGATCAATTTCTTTTCTAGATGTTTGATTACAACGTTTCTCCTTTACACACACACACAGTGCGAACAATAATAAATTCGACAAACTGCATGGACGGTTTCCTGGCTGGAAATAGAAAGGGAAAAATTCATCGTTGCCGCGGTTGAAGGCTCTGACAAAAGAAAGTTTCTCTTTACCGACGATGCAAACTTTACCAGAACTGGCATCATGAGTCTGCATAATCGTCACCTGTGGGCTACAGACAATCCATGGGGAATGGTTGTGGCGTCTCGTTCTTGGCGACCACATACTTGGATCGGTATCACCCCACAACGCCTGGATGGAGTAACGTACCTGCACTCCCTACGGAATACTCTGTCTGGACTGCTTGAGGACGTGCCTTTGGCAATACGACAGGTTATGTTGTTTCTGCATGACGGAGCACCACCCCCACTTCCGCATTACAGTTCGCCGACACCTCAACATCATCTTTCCCAGGCGTTGGACGGGATACGGAGCCCTTGTAGCATCCCATGCTAGACCACCAGACTTAAACCCCTTGGATGTATACCTCTGGGTACATCTGGAAACTGTTGTGTATGTTGAAACGATTCCTGATGTGGAGACCCTTCAACAGAGTGTCCACGACGCCTGTGATGCTATCTGGAGAGAAGCCGGAACGTGCGAAAGAGTGCGGCAATCCTTAATGTGACGAGTGCACTGCATCCCGTGAGGCTACTTCGAACATTTGTTGTGACGAGGATGCGATGCAGCTCTGTATTTCCAGGACGATTTGTCCTCGCTCGCACACCGTCCATTTACGGACATATGTTCATAGGACCTTTTCTCCTCCATTTCGAGTTTGGTACCCATCTCTGTAGTTTGTAGCTTCTATTAATGTTCACCCTGTATATATAGGAGATTCCGTCCGTTCGTCCATACTTGAAGCAACATAGACATACTGAAAACTGAGATTCACAGTATTAATGTTCCACAATAATAAGAGGTGCAAAGTACGAGAGATGGCACCACCGGTGCGTATCGAGGTCATGTTTAGTTAGTAGCATCTTTGGAAAGAACGCACACCAAGTTTCAGCCATATTGGTCTATTTCTTTGCGTTTGGCATTCGTGTGAATCAAGGAAGTCGAGTGATCGTCAAAAAATGGACGAAGAGGAATTTCGTGTGGTGATTATACATTACTTTATGAAAGGCAAAACGCCTCAGGAGACTAAAGAGAAGCATGATAAACATTACGGTGACTCTGTACCTTCGATTAGAACAGTTAATAAGTGGTTTCAAAATTTTCGGAGTGGCCATATGGGTACAAGTGATGCTGAACGTTCTGGACGCCCTGTGGAGGTTACGACTCCAGAAATCATTGATAAAATCCATGATATGGTGATGGATGATAGAGAGTTGAGATGCGTGAGATTGCTAGTGCTGTGGGTATCTCGAATGAACGGGTACATAATATTTTGCACAACAATTCGACATGAGAAAGTTATCCGCAAGATGGGTTCCGCGATTGACCAAAACCGGAATCGTGTGAAGTGTTGCAAGGATGGTTTGCAGCTGTCCAGGAAGAATCCGTAGGATTCGTCACTGTGGATGTAACATGGATACATTACTATACTCCTGAGACCAAACAACAATCTAAACAGTGGGTTACCAAGGGAGAATCTGCACCAAAAATGGCGAGGACGAGTCCTTCGGCCGGAAAGGTTATGGCGATTGTCTTTTGGGATAATCCTCATCGACTATCCGAAAAAGGGTAAAACTATTACAGGTGCATATTATTCATCGTTACTGGGCCGTTTGAAAAACGAGCTGCAAGAAAAACGTCGACGATTGGATCGCAAAAAAGTCCTTTTCCATCACGACAATGCACCAGCACACACCTCAGCAGTTGTGGTCACAAAATTAATGGAAATAGGATACCAACTCGTTTCACATCCACCCTATTCTCCAGACTTGGCTCCTTTGGCCTACTATTTGTTCACCAATTTGAAGAAATGGCTGGCGGGACAAAGATTTTATTCAAACGAGGAGGTGATTGCAGCAACTAATAGCTACTTTGCAGACTTGGACAATTCCTATTATTCAGAAGGGATCAACAAATTAGACGAAGTGTATAAGTCTAAAAGGAGACCATGTCGAAATATAAGATAGGTTTACCCCAAACAGTTTTTATTTTTGCACGGAATTTTCAAACGCCCCTCGTACGTGTACACTGCCTGACAAATAAGTAAACCTTCCACAAGGGGAGTGGGAATCGAAATGAAACGTCACAAGTGGAGAGGGCATGTAATGTTGTTTCGGTGACTGCAATAACGAATCAAATTTATGAAGAACTTGGCAATGTAGGTCCACTTTACTACTTTGAAGTTGGTCCCCTCTGACCTGGATGCATTCACTTATTCGATTGGGAAGCATGTCATAAGGCCGTCGTATCCTCTCCTGAAGTGGGCTGGTCATTGGTACTCTGGATGCTGGCACTGCGACAGAGCTGGCGCCCGAGCTCTCCTACTAGATCTAGGGATCTTACTCGCCACGGCAACACCTCATCACGCAGACAGTTCGTACAGAGGTGTGTCATGTGTGGAGAAGCATTGTCCTGTTGAAAAATGGAAAGCAAGGGAGGACGGATGTGGTTGGCCAGCGATGCGCGATGAGAAAGGCCACACCGCAATACCGGCTCCACTGTCCTCAGGTGGACGTCCTCATTAGTAAAGACGAGCAAGCTACGGTGGCAGTCATTGCCCCAGAGGTCGGACTTGCGTCGGAAGCCTGGAGATACTAGAAGGTATCAGATAGATTATATAATGGTAAGACAGAGATTTAGAACCAGGTTTTAAATTGTAAGACATTTCCAGGGGCAGATGTGGACTCTGACCACAATCTATTGGTTATGAACTGTAGATTAAAACTGAAAACACTGCAAAAAGTTGAGAATTTAAGGAGATAGGGCCTGGATAAACTGACTAAACCAGAGGTTGTACAGAGTTTCAGGGAGAGCATAAGGGAACAATTGACAGGAATGGGGGATAGAAACACAGTAGAAGAAGAATGCATACCTTTGAGGGATGAAGTAGTGAATGCAGCAGAGGATCAAGTGGGTAAAAAGACGAGGGCTAGTAGAAATCCTCGGGTAACAGAAGAAATATTGAATTTAATTGATGAAAGGAGAAAATATAAAAATGCAGTACATGCGGTGCTCTTCGTACAGTTGTGCCATTCGTCGGTGAACTTCCTTATAATACACTCCTCCCGCTGTAATGAAACGCTCTACACCCCTTTGATCCTCTTTTGAAGCCTTCATCACTGTTTCTAGCACGACTGAGTGCAGTGGGCAACCGAAGCATGCACGAACTCGCTCTATGCTCACTTTACTGTGCGCTCATGTCCCTCTAGCGGCGAGTTGGGACCTCAGCGCACTTATACCGACCACGCCTTCTTCCGCAGGCAAGGGCATTACGGTCGTTTCAGCGATTTTCATTTTGCAGCCTCCCGCTCGTTTCTCTTTGAATGAACCTTATATTTTCCGTATGGCATACTGACACACATGGATGGCCACAACAGATACACATAACAGAAACTTTAGTCATCAATAATACATTCTCCTTAATTATTTACAACAGTGTGCGAACGCTGGGGTAGCTTTTCGATTCCGCGACAGTAGGAATCGCGTGGTTTTGAGACGACGAAGAACTGGTCGAACCATGTTCGGAGGTCATTTTCATCCGGAAATGAAGTTCCTTGAAATCTGGTCAGTAGAGAGCGAACAGAGTGAAAATCGAGGGCGCAAGATCAGGTGAGTAAGGTGGGTTCGGGATGATTTCCCAATCCAGCTCCTGTACAGGGTTTTGTGTCAGTCTAGCAGAATGCGGGAGGGCGTTATAGTTCCTGAAAATGGAAGACTTTGCGCAGTCTTCCTGGTCGTTGTTCTTGAATTATGTTTGCAAGACGCGTCAGTTGTTGACAATAAATGTCAGTTCAAATGGTTCAAATGGCTCTGAGCACTATGGGACTCAACTGCTGTGGTCATAAGTCCCCTAGAACTTAGAACTACTTAAACCTAACTAACCTAAGGACAGCACACAACACCCAGCCATCACGAGGCAGAGAAAATCCCTGACCCGGGCGTGGGAAGCGAGAACGCTACCGCACGACCACGAGATGGGGGTAAATGTCAGTAGTGATGGTTATACTTCGAGGAAGCAACTCGTAGCTGTCCCACCAGATGCATAACGTTATCTTTTGTGGATGCCTGCAGTTTTTCGTGTGCGGAGTTGGTGCTTTATTTGGGCTCAACCATTTGCTTATTTGAGTTACGTTAGCATAAACCATTTATAGTGTCCATTAACGATGCAGGATAGGAATGGTAGGTGTTGTTCACGAGCCAGTTTTGCTGACGAACAGGCAGAGATGCACATGTGAGCACCTGCTGATTTTGGTTTAGAGCATGTGGTGCCCATATACCCGATTTTGGAACCTTCCCCACCGCATGCAAATGTCGCACAGTGATGGAATGATCATAGTTCATCACATATGCTAGTTCTCGAGTAAACTGACGTGTGTCATTGTGTGCCTTTAACTGACCTTAATCAAACCCCGAAGGTCTCCCTGAACGAGGAGTCACTAATATCAAAACGATCGTCCTTAAAACTAGAAAACCATTTTTTCGGCGCGTTTTGTCCAATGGCATTATCCCCACGCACTCCTCTACTGACATCAAACAGAAGAATATGTCGCAAATGTTCCGATTTGTCCACTTGCTACTCCATTTTCTAGCATCCACAGCTTCACTCAGTATCTTCAAATGAAAAAACGTCAATATTTACACTCAAATAGGAACAGTGAAGTCGAAATAAACACTGAGAATCGCTAAATAACCCGATAGCAACCGGAATACTAACATCCAAAACAAAAACGCTACGCAGCAACCTAATAGATAACTGTAATGGGAGGCCAAAGGTCTTGCCGCAGTGGTAACACCGGTTCCCGTAGGATCACCGAAGTTAAGCGCTGTCGGGCTGGGCTAGCACTTGGATGGGTGACCATCCTGTCTGTCGAGCGCTGTTGGCAAGCGGGGTGCACTCAGCCCTTGTGAGGCAAACTGAGGAGCTACTTGACTGAGAAGTAGCGGCTCCGGTCTCGTAAACTGACATACGGCCGGGAGAGCGGTGTGCTGACCACATGCCCCTCCATATCCGCATCCAGTGACGCCTATGATTTGAGGATGACACGGCGGCCGGTCGGTTCCGTTGGGCCTTCGTGGCGTGTTCGGGAGGAGTTTAGTTTTTAATGGAAGATGAGACCCCTCGTTCCGATTTCAATTGTAGTACCTTAACACATGTGTAACATTGTTGTGTACGAGAATATGCATCGCATATGGCACTGTCCAGTTGCGTTCTAGCTACGGCGTAGCAAATGTGCAACGAAGGCTTCTTTGGCGCAGCGGATGACGTGGTCGCGTTGTTGGCCTTGCACGCGTTACTTTGTCACGACCTGGAAGCACTTACGACTCGGGTATAATTAGCTTCTGAGTCGTAAACACGCGAGATGGCACCGTTCCCCTAGGAGTTCGTCACGAAGCTTGCCGTCTTTTCCGTACGTACGACCGTTACGTCTTCTACTCTCAAAACCTACATTTTTCCCATAAGCGCGTGGCTAGATGAGAGTGGGATAGGGTGGTAAGGTATCGCCCATGTTATTCGACCTGTATCTTTAGCAAACAGTAAAGCAAACAGAAGAGGTATTTGGAGAGGGAGAAGAAACAACGCTTCGAAGTTTGTCGGCGGTATTACAGTTCTATCAGAGGCATCAAAGGACTTGGAAGAACAGTTGAGCAGAATGGATAGCGCCCTGAACAAGAGCTATAATATGAGCGAAAACAAGCGTACGATAAGAGTAATGGAATGCAGTCAGATCAGATGATGCGTTAGAAAATGAGGTATCAAAAGCAGTAGATGAGATTTGCTATTAGAGCAGAATAATAGCTGACGATGGTCGAAGTAGAGAGTAAGTAAAATGTAGGCTGACGATAGCAATAAACGCATTTCCGAAAAAGACAAAATCGTTATCATAGAATATTAATTTAAGTCCCTAAAAATGTTTTACAAATGACGAGTTCCTCGCCTGGAATATATTTATTCACGATTTCTATTTGTTGCCAACACAGTCACAATAATTTCAACAACAAGTTATTCGTTTCGGCGGTTACAGAGTATAGTCGGATCTACAATAAGGCCAGTAGCGAAATACACATTTAAAAGTGAAACGGTACAGATTACGTCAAAACTAAAATCTGACAGTACAAGAAGGAAGCAGTTTATATGTTATCTTGAGTACAATACTGATGTACTTTTACAATTTGTTCAAATGAGTCAATGTATGTGAATGCCACATGAACAGCTAGTAAAGTGTCCACCACAGGATTAGCCTTTGCCTGCACGGTGCTCCTCACTCACTCGACAGTCCTGAGACCGTATTTAGTACTACTCATTTTATGGATGTGATATTTATTGTTATATTTTAAAAGTAATAATTCTTAGTCTTCTGCCATTTCTTGTACTACACACAACTCAACAACGCGTTTCGAGTGACAGTGCTCTCATAGTCAGGTTGTCTCACTCAGCTCACGAAGTCAAAACGTTAACCAACACATTTGCGACATTCATAAAATACAACAGAATGAGAACACACCGGACTGGGAGTCCTTTTCTCGCATTAAAATCGTCGATACCTGTCAGCAGTCGTTCCGTCTCACACCGCACCAAGTTGCGTCCTACCTCTCAGCCGACCGCTGTGGCCGAGCGGTTCCAGGCCATTCAGTCCGGAACCGCGCGACCGCTACGGTCGCAGGTTCGAATCCTGCCTCGGGCACGGATGTGTGTGATGTCCTTAGGTTAGTTAGTTTAAAGTAGTTCTAAGTTCTAGGGGACTGATGACCTCAGATGTTAAGTCCCATAGTGCTCAGAGCCATTTGAACCATTTTGAGACGACGGGTTCGTTGTACTAAAATACTCAAAAAGTATCCTTGAAGAACCTCCGAAATTGTCTGTAGATTCTCGGTCCACCATGAATCTGTCACAATATTGCAAAGAAAACACTTTTCCGATATTCTGCAAAATACTGCCGCAAACTGTGATGCAAGCCGTGTGCAGTACCGCTAACGTCATTGGGTGTCGGGCTGAGGGTCGCCACTTCAGATCCGATTGTCAGGAAGAACACTCTAAGACAAAAAAAAAGGCGCAGCACGAACGAATTATCCGAATGGGCACAAATCGGCACATGTGATGTGATGTACATGTACAGACAAATAAATGATTACAATTTTAGAAAAAACTGATAATTTATCCAATCGAAAGAGCTTCACTAATTCAGCAAGTCAACAGCGCGTTGGTCCACCTCTGGCCCTTATGTAAGAAGTTACTCGGCTTAGATTGATTTACAGAGTTGTTGGATGTCCTCCTGGTGGGTGTCGTACCAGTTCTCTCCATCATATCGTCAAAATCCCGAACTGATTCTAGGGACTTACTCATAATCCTCCAAATGTTCTCAATAAGGAAGTTGCCATGAAAGCCAATAAAACGTGGCATAGAATATAGTCGACCCTGCCGCTATGGTGTTAAGTGTGCCACAGATGACAACCAAAGGGCTCCTGCTATGAAATCAAGTGGCACCTCAGACCATCGCTCCAGATAGTCGGGCCGTGTGTCAGGTTGACATCCCACCGCTGTCTGGGGAATCTCCAGACACGTCTTCGCTGGTCATCGGATCAGACGTGTTTGTACAAGGGCTATTTTTTTTCTCAACCTCCTCCCATGAACCACGGACCTTGCTGTTGTTGGACAGGCTTCGTGCCTCAGCGATACAGATAGCCGTACCGTAGGTGCAACCACATCGGAGGGGTATCTGTTGAGATGCGAGACCAACGTGTGGTTCCTGAAGACGGGCAGCAGACTTTTCAATAGTTGAAAGGACAACAGTCTGGATGACTGGCTGATCTAGACTCGTAACATTAACCAAAACAGCCTTGCTGTGCTGGTAGCGAACGGCTGAAAGCAAGGGGAATCTACAGCCTAATTTTTCCCGAGGGCATGCAGCTTTATTTTATGGTTAAATGATGATGGCGTCCTCCTGGGTAAAATATTCTGGAGGTTAAACAACCCTCCACTCGGATCTCAGGGCGGGGACTACTCAGGAGGACGTTGTTATCAAGAAAAAGAAAACTGGCGTTCTACGGATAGGAGCGTGGAATTTGAGATCCCTTGATCGGGCAGGTACGTTAGGAAATTTAAAAAGAGAAATGGATCCGTTAAAGCTAAATATAGTGGGAATTAGTGAAGTTCGGTGGCAGGAGGAACAAGACTTTTGTTCAGGTGAATACAGGGTTATAAATACAAAATCAAATACGGGTAATGCAGGAGTAGGTTTAATAATGAATAAAAAATAGGAGTACGGGTAAACTACTACAAACAGCATAGTGAACGCCTTATTGCAGCAAAGATAAACAGGAAGCCCATGCCTTTCACAATAGGACAAGTTTATATGCCAACTAGCTCCGCAGAAGACAAAGAGATTGAAGAAATGTATGATGAGATAAAAGAAATTACTCAGATAGTGAGGGGAGAGGAAAATTTAAGTCATGGGGGGACTGGAATTCGACAGTAGCAAAAGGAAGAGAAGGAAAAATACTAGGTGACTATGGAATGAGGGTATGGAATGAAAGAGGAAGCCACCTGGTAGAATTTTGCACAGAGCATAACTTAATCATAGCTAATTCTCGGTTTAAGAATCATGAAAGAAGGTCTTATACGTGGAAGAGGGCTGGAGACACTGTAATGTTTCAGATAGATTGTATAATGATAAGACAGATATTCATTCAGGAACCAGGTTTTAAACTGACATTTCCAGGGGCAGATGTGGACTCATTAAGACTTGATTGGTTATGAACTGTAGATTAAAACTGAAGAAACTGCAAAAAGGTGGGAATTTAAACACAAAGAACCAGAGGTTGTAGACAGTTTCAGACAGAGTATTAGGGAACGATTGAAGAGAACGGGGGAAAGAAATATAGTAGAAGAAGAATGTGTAGCTTTGAGAGATGAAATAGTCAAGGCAGCAGAGGATCAAGTAGATAAAAAGACGAGGGCTAGTAGAAATACTTGGGTAACAGAAGAGATATTGAATTTAACTGATGAAAGGAGAAAATATAAAAATGCAGTAAATGAAGCAGGCAAAAAGGAATACAAACGTCTCAAAAATGAGATCGACAGGAAGTGCCAAATGGCTAAGCAAGAATGGGTAGAGGACAAATGTGAGGATGTAGCGGCATATATCACTAGGGGTAAGACAGATACAGTCTACAGGAAAAATAAAAAAAAATAAAAACTTTGGAGAAAATAGAATCACTTGTATGAATATCAAGAGATCAGATGGAAAACCACTTCTAAGCAAAGAAGGGGAGACATAAAGATGGAAATAGTATATACAGGGTCTATGCAAGGGCGATGCACTTGAGGACAATATTACGGAAATGGAAAAGGGTCGTAGATGAAGATGAAATAAGAGATATGATACTGCTTGAAGAATTTGACAGAGCTCTACCAGCTGATGAGCAAGCTGTATGAGACAGGCGAAATACCATCTGACTTCACGAAGAATATAATAATTCCAACCCAAAGAAAGCAGGTGTTGACAGGTGTGTAAATTATCGAACTATCAGTTTAATAAGTCACGGCTGCAAAATACTATCACGGATTCTTTACAGACGATTGGAAAAACTGGTAGAAGCCAACCTCGGGGAAGATCAGTTTGGATTCCTTAGAAATGTTGGAACACGCGAGTCAATATTGACACTACGACTTATTTTAGAAGATAGGTTAAGGAAAAGCAATCCTACGTTTCTAGCATTTGTAGACTTAGAGAAAGCTTTTGACAACGTTGACTGGAATACTCTCTTTCAAATTCTGAAGGTGACAAGGGTCAAATACAGGGAGGGAAAGGCTAGTTACAATTTTTACAAAAACCAGATGGCAGTTATATGTGTTGAGGGCCATGAAAGGGAGGTAGTGGTTGGGAAGGGAGTGAGACAGGGTTGTAGCCTATCTTCGATGTTATTCAACTGTGTATTGAGCAAGCAGTAAAGGAAACTAAAGTAAAATTTGGAGTAGGACTTAAAATCCATGGAGAAGAAATAAAAATTTCAAGGTTTGCCGACGACGTTGTGATTCTGTCAGAGACAGCAAAGGACCTGGAATAGCAGTAGAACGGAATGGATAGTGTCTTGAAGGGAGGATATAAGATGAACATCAACAAAAGCAAAACGAGGGTTATGGATTGTAGTCGAATTAAGTCGGGTGGTGCTGAGGGAATTAGATTAGGTAATGAGACACTTAAAGTAGTAAAGGAGTTTTGCTATTTGAGGAGCATAATAACTGATGATGGTCGAAGTAGAGAGCATATAAAACGTACACTGGCAGTGGGAAGAAAAGCATTTCTGATGAAGAGAAATTTGTTAATATCGAGTATAGATTTAAGTGTCAGGAAGTCGTTTCTTAAAGTATTTGTGTGGAGTGTAGCCATGTATGGAAGTGAAACATGGACGATTAATAGTTTAGACAAGAAGAGAAGAGAAGCTTTCGAAATGTGGTGCAACAGAAGAATGCTGAGGATTAGATGGGTGGATCACAGAACTAATGAGGAGATACCAAATAGAATTGGGGCAAAGAGGAATTTGTGGGACAACTTGACTAGAAGAAGGGATCGGTTTGTAAGACATGTTCTGCGACATCAAGGGATCACCAATTTAGTGATGGATGGAAGCGTGGATGGTAAAAATCGTAGAGGGAGACCAAGGCATGAATACGCTAAACAGATTCAGAAGGATGTAGGTCGCAGTAGGTACTTGGAGATGAAGAAGCTTGTATGCATCAAACCAGTCTCTGGACTGAAGACCTCAACAACAATAACATCCGATCGGTCGCGAAATTAAAACCACAATGAATGTCCGACGAAGGTTGATGCAGTTATGTTGCGCTGTATCTCTAGTACGGCCGTCGATCGCATCGCTATTCATTACTGACCACACATTACGCAAGCAAAGACGCTTAGAGCAGGAGTCAATCAGACTGAATCCCTCAGCATGAACTTCACACGTAGCGGAGGATTCCTGCTCTAAGCGTCTTTGCTTGCGTAATGTGTGGTCAGTAATGAATAGTGTGACGTAATGCGATCGACGGCACACTGCAGAGGTAACAGTGACCCTCCTGCAGCGTTTTCGCCCACCATACAGTCCGTCCGTTTTTTTTTTTGGTCATCAGTCTACTGACTGGTTTGATGCGGCCCGCCACGAATTCCTTTCCTGTGCTAACCTCTTCATCTCAGAGAAGCACTTGCAACCTAAGTCCTCAATTATTTGCTTGACGTATTCCAATCTCAGTCTTCCTCTACAGTTTTTGCCCTGTACAGCTCCCTCTAGCACCATGGAAGTCATTCCCTCATGTCTTAGCAGATGTCCTATCATCCTGTCCCTTCTCCTTATCAGTGTTTTCCACATATTCCTTTCCTCTCCGATTCTGCGTAGAACCTCCTCATTCCTTACCTTATCAGTCCACCTAATTTTCAACATTCGTCTATAGCACCACATCTCAAATGATTCGATTCTCTTCTGTTCTGGTTTTCCCACAGTCCATGTTTCACTACCATACCTGAGTCAAAAAGATGGTTCAAATGGCTCTGAGCACTATGGGACTTCTCATCTGAGGTCATCGTTCCCCTACAACTTAGAACTAATTAAACCTAACTAACCTAAGGACATCACACACATCCATGCCAGAGGCAGGATTCGAACCTGCGACCGTAGCGGTCGCGCGGTTCCAGACTGTAGCGCCTAGAACCGCTCGGCCACTGCGGCCGGCTATAACGTGACAGTATTATTTATTTGAACACGAAGCAGCTATCGACTTCTGTTACTTGTTGGTGGCCTACGAAACAGAAAGCTGGGTCTTGTACAAATAAATATTTTTTTTGCCGGACGTCTTTCGTTTTATGTATTTTGCTTTACTATGATGCTTTGCTTCACTAGACAACCATAAAACACGCTGCAGAGATCAGGCTTTGTTTTAAATAATTACAGCTTCTCTCATGATTGAATTCTTTTTCGTTAAGGGTGGTTTGATCATGTTCAGCAGTCCGAAATGCATGTTTCACGTATTTTCAAACAATTACGAAAAATAATCTGTCCAGCACAAATAGGTCATGCAGTATATGCTATATCTGTTACCAATAAAATGTAATTATTGAAAACAAATCCTGGTACCTGCAGCGTAATTTATAGTTGTCTGAGAAAATATATCATAGTAACACACAATTAATAAAATGAAATATGTTCAAGTAAACTTTATTAGTTTGTTAATATAGGCAGCGAAAAAGATGGCCTTGTAAGTTTAACAAAATCATTTCAAACTAGAAAGAGAAAGACTACAAATGGTGGTGGGCCACATAATATAATACGTAGAACAGATGCATAAGAAATGAAGCATTCAGCAGCTGTTGGAACTGTAAAAAAATTTAAAAAATGAAAGCAAAAACATCTACACTTTGTTCTTCATAGCAGAAGGCTGCCGCGCGAAGTGGCCGCGCAGTTTGAGGCATCGTGTCACGGACTGCGCGGCCCCTCTCGCCGGCGGTTCGAGTCCTCCCTCGGGCATGGGTGTGTGTATTGTTCTTATCATAAGTTAGTTTAAGTAGTGTGTAAGTCTAGGGATCGATGACCTAAGCAGTTTGGTCCCTTAGAAATTCACACACATTTGAACATTTGAGCCGAAGTCTAGGATGTAGGCTGGATTTTTTTAACACTTATAACAATGAAGGAAGTATATTTTATGAATAAAACTCCATTGACTGCTTATATTTCGGTTTTTAGATGTTACTTCCGATACGTATCAGAAATTAAATCCAAGATGTAATCTGTCCATATTTCGGTTTTTAGATTTCATATACGGTAAGTATAGGACAGACAACCTAAAAAACCGAAATACGGCAAATCGACGGACTTTTATTCACAAAATATATACCTTCCACTATTTCTATACGGCACATGAATCCGTTAAAAAAATGGAACAAGTGCTTCCTTCCTTACATCTCTATTGCACTGTTCGCACTCCTCGCACGACGTGTCCCGCGAACATCTGCAGTTGTTAAATTTCTCTAGAAACTTTGTCATTGAACCCTCTTCCGCCTCGATCTCTTGTCCTGTATATTAAAACACCATTTCATTGCACACGCAGTGACAAAAGACGAAGTTCTGTCGGCCGATTGGCACATGGCGTAATTAATTTGCTGGCTGAAGTGGTGGGAAGGTCAGCTGTCAGTTGGGTGCGGCCGACTGACAGACCGACAAGAAAAGTTGGTCGGTCGGTTGGCCAAATCGCTCACACACGTCCAGTATGTAGGTCGGCCTGTTGAAGTGTGTGTATGGCCCTTCAAAACCAAAGAAGAAGTATGACGGCCCGAGCTGGCGGTCATGTGGGAGTAAGGTGTGCTTGCTTGGGTTAAGAATCTCTGTGTTTCCTTTTCTGAAGAAGGCTTTGGCCGAAAGCTAAATGTGTGACAGTCATTTCATTGAGCCTGCCTACAACTCTGAGTGCCATCTTTAAGATGAGTAGAACGTATACTTTACCTTATACTGTTGATATTCCAACATGGCGACCCAGTTGTTTTAAAAAGTATGAAAGTTAAATATAATCTTAGTGAGATCTCACCAAAAACGTGAACTACATATTGCGTTTTTTCGGGACACTCCTTCTTCGCAGAGTCTGACAGTCTTTTCATTGAGCCTGCCTAGAACTCTGAGTGCCATCTTTAAAGTGAGTAGAACGTATACTTTACCTTATACTGTTGATATTCCAATCTGGCGACCCTGTTGTTTTAAAAAGTATGAAAGTTAAATATAGTCTTATTGAGATCTCACCAAAAACGTGAACTACATATTGAGTTTGTTCGGGATACTCCTTCTTCGCAGTGTGTGGCGGTGAACTTGTAAGGGTTATGTGTTTCTCTTAAAAGCTGGCTGGCTCCTTGTGCCCTCAGCAAACGCGCCAACTTCTCGATCCGTGCTCAGCTTATTTGCATTCGGGGATTTAAACTTGCTCGGGCTCGGGCCGAGTTGCACACTGTTTGGCCGTTCTTCCGGTGGGGCTGTCGAATTTCATGCAGCCCGATTTCCACTGCACTCCGAGGACCAGCGCAGTGCTCCGCGGGGCACGCTCGCGGAATATTCCAGCCGCCTCCTCCAGCAGTTCGCCGAAGCGCGCCACGAAACTCGGAAACGTTTCTTTACGAAGGACACCGCCCTTTCGCTCGGCGAACTTGGAGCCGTACAATACAGACAAATAAAGCGCAGCAGGAGTCGGTTTGGAAAGCAGAGATGGTACTAGAAGATCTTAGACACGTCTCGGCACCTCGGCGGGTAAGAGCACCAGAAAATGGCGTCCTGATTAGAGTCGGAAACTGGCCCGCAGATTTAATCTATCAACACTTTCCGTAATCATTAAAAATACTTACTAATGGAAGACTTGATGAGCAGTACCTATTTCGGGTGACCACATCTACACACTGCAAACACGAACTTTCAGATACCTGACGTGACACCAGAGAAAATGCGCAAGACGATTCTAAGGAGAGACGATCTATATAGTCTCACAATTCGTATTAGAAAAAATGTGTCTATTGTTCGATAGTTCCCAGGTGTGCGACACTTAAAGTTTGCTCATATTAGGTGCTGAATTATTCTGGAGAGGCATCTAGCGTGTCAGAGGAAGACATAGCGATGAGAACGTCATTGTTGAGCTGGACAGAGTGCGTAGAGCAAGGGTTCCCAAACTATACCTCTAACCTAGCGCTTTGTGCATTTCGGTGCTTTGATGCAAAGCACTCCGTCTTCAAGAGTGACCATCCGACCGCCGTGTCATCCTCAGGGAGGATGCGGATAGGAAGGGCGTGGGGTCAGCACACCGCTCTCCCGGTCGTTATGATGGTATTCTTGACCGAAGCCGCTACTATTCGGTCGAGTAGCTCCTCAATTGGCATCACGAGGCTGAGTGCACTGCGAAAAATTTTAAAAAATGAAGCTAATTTGTTTTATTCAGTCAGTGCTTCAGTTTGAAATCGCAACTAATAACGTAGAAATGATAACAAACTTAAAAAAGTACTTTCCATGCCGAAAAAACGCCATGTTGTTAATAATTTTCCACGGAGCACTTATTCACTTTCCTCGGAACACCGATGATGGATAACCAGGATGGCAAGGAAGAGAGTATCCTTTTCTCACATAAACTATAACGACTGGGATTGTAATCGGAATGCCGGTCGGGGTGGCTGAGCGGTTCTAGACGCTACAGTCTGGAACCGCGCGACCGCTACGGTCGCAGGTTCGAATCCTGTTTCGGGCATGGACTTGTGTGATGTCCTTAGGTTAGTTAGGTTTAAGTAGTTCTAAGTTCTAGGGGACTGATGACCTCAGAAGTTAAGTTCAAATGGTTCAAATGGCTCTGAGCACTATGTGACTTAACATCTGAGGTCATCAGTCCCCTAGAACTTACAACTACTTAAACCTAACTAACCTAAGGACATCACACACATCCATGCCCGAGGCAGGATTCGAACCTGCGACCGTAGCAGTCGCGCGGTTCCGGACAGAAGCGACTAGAACCGCTCGGCCACCGTGGCCGGCAGAAGTTAAGTCCCATGGTGCTCAGAGCCAATTGAACCATTTGTAATCGGAATGCTCGCCATAATTCCCAGGAAGTAGAAACATAAGTCAACAGCCACCCGATCAGTGGCTGCAAATCGGGTGAGGTTATCCACGTGTCACCTTCGTGTTCAGTGCTTTGAAACTGGCTGACAGGAAACAAACGAGGCACGGCAGTGGTCACTGGCTTCTTCGGAATGATACGAACCCGAGTAGATGCCCAAGCAACACACCGAAATCTACATGGGGCTGTCTTTACTGATTCAGCCGATCCAAGACATCATGTAGCCCGCTCTGCCTAACATTACAAATGCAGCGGCGTCCCATTTATCTCATCGGCCACGACGACACAGCGGCTACGACCCGCCTTCGCCACACAGACTGCTTGAAACCCGATCACTGAGACACACACACACACACACACACACACACACAGAGAGAGAGAGAGAGAAAGAGAGAGAGAGAGAGAGAGAGAGAGTGAGAGTGAGAGAGAGAGAGAGTGAGCGACCGCCCCCCCCCCCCCCTCCACCCCTCCGGTAGCTCTTAAGTCGACGTAATCTTTACCACTGGCAGCGGAAAATCTCTGTGACTCTACCAGAGGTGTAAAAATTCTCCTTCCAGCCTGCCTGCTCCTATCTCCGCCGCAACCTTTAAAACTGCTCAACCTGCCGCAACGGAGGCGTAGCAGTACACATGTACTGAAGCACAGTGGTTAAGCAGACCAGATTAGGATATAGCAAGCCTGGCGAGCTTCACGCGACCCGTTCAGTCAGCTGCACCTGACAACAGATGGCGCTATCAATCTAACGTGACCAGCAATATTTGTGTAGATGGTCTTACTGCAGCTCATTTATCGTAACGATGGGTTGGGGCTTGGATTTTTTGGGGGAAGAAACCAAACAGCGAGGTCATCGGTCTCATCGGATTAGGGAAGGATGGGGAAGGAAGTCGGCCGTGCCCTTTCAAAGGAACCATCCCGGCATTTGCCTGGAGCGATTTAGGGAAATCACGGAAAACCTAAATCAGGATGGCCGGACGCGTGATTGAACCGTCGTCCTCCCGAATGCGAGTCCAGTGTACTAACCACCGGGCCACCTCGCTCGGTCGTAACGATGGAAGCAGCAAAATGAACAAACCAAAGGTAAAGAAGATCGAGTAGGAATTAAGAATTGGGTATTATACACCAGTCACGAAACAGAGCCCAAGTTCAGCAGGAGAAAAGTTTTCGTATGCTTAGGATGCACTCTTAAGTAAATCGGCAGGTGTCTCGGAAAGCAAATTGTGTAAAACGTTACTGAACACACATTCTGGAGCTTCGACTAAGATACGACATGTTCGTAATATTAACTAACACTTTCCAAACTCCATAAAATTTTGAAAAAGGACAAAAGCTTAGTGTTCAAATGGTTCAATGGCTCTGAGCACTATGATACTTAACATCTCATGTCATCAGTCCCCTAGAACTTAGAACTACTTAAACGTAACTAACCTAAGGACATCACACACATCCATGCCCGAGACAGGATTCGAACCTGCGACTGTAGCGGTCGCCCGGTTCCAGACTGAAGCGCCTAGAACCGCTCGGCCACCACGGACGGCAAAGGCTGGAAATGTGCTATATGGACTTGAGGCCTTTTCGCAGTAAATAGGCTATCTAAATTTAGGGCAATCATTGATTGCAATAGGAAAAAATTATGGCTCAGTGGATATTAAAATCCACATACTGGGGGTATGCAACGTAGTGCGAAGAAAGACTGGTACGAAAGAAAAGCTGCTTCCTTCAGACATGTACTTCTTACATTAAAATAATATGAAAAACAAATTTCGTACTTGCTAAAATGTATTTGGGGAATTAAGAGGGAACCATTTTGGCCACTTAGAATGAATTCAGCGAACCCGTTGGAAAAGTAATTAAAAGGAGTATAAATGGCTTCATTTTTGGTTGAACCAGATTAAGGTTACAGAAACTAGACTTCCGAAACATTAGTTTAGTTGGCGTTGGAGTATAAGTGATATCTTCAGATTCGTAAGTGCAAAGGATCTCAACTTTCAGACAGTGTTGCACTTTCTACAGAAAACGTACACTATGTGATCAAAAGTATCCGGACACCTGGCTGAAAATGACTCACAAGTTCGTGGCGCCCTCCATCGGTAATCATGAAATTCAGTATGGTGTTGGCCCACCCTTAGGCTTGATGACAGCTTCCACTCTCGCAAGCTTACATTCAATCAGCTGCTCGAAGGTTTCTTGGGGAATGGCAGCCCATTCTTCCCGGAGTACTGCAGTGAGCAGAGATACCGATGTCTTTCGGTGACGTCTGGCACGAAGTCGGCGTTCCAAAATATTCCGAAGGTGTTCTATAGGATTCAGGTCAGGCCAGTCCATTACAGGGATGTTGTCGTGTAACCACTCCGCCACAGGCCGTGAAATATGAACAGGTGCTCGATCGTGTTGAAAGATACAATCGCCATCCCCGAATTTGTCTTCAACAGTGGTAAGCAAGAAGGTGATTAAAACATCAATGTAGGCCTGTGCTGTGATAGTGCCACGCAAAACAACATGGGGTGCACCACAGCATAACACCAGTGCCTCCGAATTTTACTGTTGGCACTACATACCCTGGCAGATGACGTTAACCAGACATTCGCTATACCGACACCCTGCCATCGGATCTCCACATTGTGTACTGTGATTCGTCACTCCAGAAAACGTTTTTCCACTGTTCAATCGTCCAGTGTTTACGATCCTTACACCAAGCGAGGCGTTTGGCATTTACCGGCGTGATGTGTGGTTTATGAGCAGCCGCTCGACCATGAAATCCAAGTTTTCTTACATCCCGCCTAACTGTCATAGTACTTGCAGTGGATCCTGATGAAGTTTGGAATTCCTATGTGATAGTCTGGATATATGTCTGCCTATTAGATATTACGGCCCTCTTCAACTGTCGGCGGTCTCTGTCGGTCAACAGACGAGGTCGGCCTGTACGCTTTTGTGCTGTACGTTCCCCTTCACATTTCCGTTTCACTATTACGTCGGAAACAGTGGACCTAGGGATGTTTAGTAGTGTGGAAATCTCGCATTCAGACGTATGACACAAGTGACACCCAATCATCTGACCACGTTCGAAGTCCGTGAGTTCCGCGGAACGCCCCATTCTGCTCTCTCATTATATCTAATGAGTACGGAAGTAGCTGATATGGAGTGCCTGGCAGTAGGTGGCAGCACAACGCACCTAATATGAAAAACGTATGTTTTTGGGGGTGTCCGGATACTTTTGATCACATAGTGTACATTGGAAAAGACCTGATGATGGTCCGAACTGAGAATAGCCAATACTAATGGAAAGAGGGTGAAGTTGCAGAGAAAAGTAATCATTTCGCATTAAATAAATAAGCCAGAAATACGCAGAAAAAGAAGAGAGGACACATAAAATTTTCCGTCCTACAATGACCCAAATAAATTTTATATTGTTTTTCGTCTTGCTATACTCGGGTAAAAAACTTCCATACCCCTACTCATTATACAACAGTGAAAGGATACAGTATAAAGTGTTAAGTAGCGTATCTCCGTGGGAAGATGGGCGGAAAGCAAGGTTCTCTTAGCCTGCTTGGCCTGGAGGGGAATAGAGCAGAGAGCCCGTTCTGTTCATCATATGCGCCAACTTGCCTGCGTGGCTAACGGCCAATCGTGGGCAGCTTAAGAGCGGAATGTGTAATCCTCTGGACTCTGCCATCAACAGTGATGGTGCCAACTGCAGGGATGTATCGATATTCAATCACGCCACGATGCATCAGCACGTCACACTAATCATACGCTCGATAATTCTGCAGCAGTAATTCAGTATACCTGGTATAACACTGATCAACAAAGCAGCGCTAGTGAACCTTCTGGTGATATCACTTTATTGAACTGCATCCAAAGGAGCCTTCACACGTTCAATAATGTTGTCAAACTGTCAATATATTGACCGTCTGAGGGCGCGTAGTGACGTATTGTTCAAAATGTTCAAACGTGTGTGAAATCTTATGGGACTTAACTGCTAAGGTCATCAGTCCCTAAGCTTACGCAATACTTAACCTAAATTATCCTAAGGACCCACACACACACACACACACACACACACACACACCCATGCCCGAGGTAGGATTCGAACCTCCGCTGGGACCAGCCGCACAGTCCATGCATGACTGCAGCGCCCCAGACCGCTCGGCTAATCCCGCGCGGCTGACGCATTGTCAATACTATAAATGTTGACGAGCAATATTAGTGGACCTCGAAATATTCGAGTATTGTCAATGCATACTGAATGTCTTTGGCGAAGTATTGACGGTTTGACAGTATTGTCAGTTCGGAGATGTTGACAAAGCTTCAGCAACCAGCCACGCGGCGTTAGGTGCACTGTTTATTTTTCAATATGCCTCAGATTCAATTTTTATGATTTTTTAACACAAAAGAATTTTAATAGGCCTTTGCAAGGGTAATCATTGTATATACCACTTAAGAATGCTTAAAGAAGGATTTCCCATGAAACTGCTTACTTCATTAATTTGAAAAGTGTAGATTGGTGTATTACACAGCACTTTGGAAAAACGCTCCCATTTCGAAGAATAGGTCCTATAAATGAAATTTCTAGTAATAAGTCCACGAAATACACGTCAGTTTCATCAAATTATCACGAAGTGTTAAAAAAAAAATCTGCTTTACATTAATTGCCTGAACAGGTCCTCACCAGCCAGATTCACAAGTTTTCAAAGAATTTTATTATTGTAGAACTAAATTTCGAGCATTAGAATGACCTGCTTGTCGCCAGAAATCTGTGTTACTCCTAATCTCTTGTGGACTGCGATTGCCTCTCTCATTAACGTATTGTGCTTCCCTGTGTTATGGTTCAAATGGCTCTGAGCACTATGCGACTAACATCTGAGGTCATCAGTCCTCTAGAACTTAGAACTACTTAAACGTAACTAAGGACATCACACACATCCATGCCCGAGTCAGGATTCGAACCTGCGACCGTAGCAGGGACGCGGTTCCGGACTGAAGTGCCTAGAACCGCACGGCAACTAGGGCAGGCTCTGCGTTATCTCGTATAAACGCGAATAACTTGATATCCGATGCAGGGCTCATAGGAAAGAAATGTATGAAATCTTTCGGATCCGTGATTTTGATTTCAGTCACTAAATTAACACGTGACCGGTCGCTCCTTTTTTTCCATTCTCGGATACATTTCGTCTTTTCCATTGTTCTCCGTTGCTTGCAAGCTATAGTTATTATAGCTGCAGTACACGCTTTCTTTCGGTGTTGGAAGTCTTAACCTTGTAAAATCGCGTTGTCAGCTGACAATTTTTGTCAGTGTTACTGATAGCGTGAGCTCGCTTCAATATATTGAAGTTTTAACGTACTAGAATCTTCTATCTTCTATATATATAAAATAAAGTCGCGTTAGTTACACTATTTATAACTCAAGAACGACTAGATTTGGCTGAAAGTTGGTGGAGAGGTAGCTTAGAACCGTTCGACCGTGTTAAAACGTGGTATAACAAAAACGCCAAAAGCAAAACGAGGATAATGGAATGTAGTCGAATTAAGTCGGGTGATGCTGAGGGAATTAGATTAGCAAATGAGACACTTAAAGTAGTGAAGGAGTTTTGCTATTTGGGGAGCAGAATAACTGATGATGGTCGAAGTAGAGAGGATATAAAATGTAGATTGACAATGGCAAGGTAAGAGTTTCTGAAGAAGAGAAATTTGTTAACATCGAGTATAGATTTAATTGTCAGGAAGTCGTTTCTGAAAGTATTTGTATGGAATGTAGCCATGTATGGAAGTGAAACATGGACGATAAATAGTTTAGACGAGAAGAGAATAGAAGCTTTCGAAATATGGTGCTACAGAAGAATACTGAAGATTAGATGGGTAGATCACATAACTAATGAGGAGGTATTGGATAGGATTGGGGAGAAGAGTATTTTGTGACACAACTTGACTAGAAGAAGGGCTCGGTTGGTAGGACATGTTCTGAGGCATCAAGGGATCACCAATTTAGTATTGGAGGGCAATATGAAGGGTAAAAATCGAAGAGTGAGATCAAGAGATGATCACCCTAAGCAGATTCAGAAGGATGTAGGTTGCAGTAGGTACTGGGAGATGAAAAGGCTTGCACAGGATAGAGTAGCATGGAGAGCTGCATCAAACCAGTCTCAGGACTGAAGACCACAACAACAACAAAAACGCATCTGGCATGGAATAACAAAACGCAAATGTCAGCTAAACGTCACTATAAAATATGGTATAACAAAAACGCATCTGACATGGAATAACAAAACGCAAATGACAGCTAAACGTCTATGGTAAAGTATCAGTATATATCATTAATTAAAAATTTAAAGAAATAATTTGTATTTTCTTTGAATCATCATTAACAATGCTGCGACCGAGACGATCGAATATTTCTCGACAAAGCCGTAATGCAAGAAGGATACAAAACATTGCGAATGAAAGGACTGAAGAAGAACAACAAACTGCCCGTGAAGAACGCCGCTTTAGTATGGCTCGACTTCGTGCTTCTCAGTCACAAGAGCAAATTGAGGCAGCCCGTGAAACGGCTCGATTGTCAATGCGAAATCGTCGAGCGAACAACAGAGATCAACATGTAGATAATTTTCGACGCACAAGAAGAGATTTATCACGTGATGATTTGAATCGAGCACCGTTTAGGTACGACTGCAGCACTGATTACTGCTTGCATCCTTGCGTTTGCATTGGGCCGATGGACGTTGTTTGCGAGTATTGTGGCGCTTATTTTTTTATTTGTATTTCCTAATAAAAAATTGAACTTAACATCCAAAATCTGATTATTTATTGGCTTTAAGGCGGAACAGATTTCGCTGGGTTACTTGTCAATAAACATTGAACGTATGTAGTCCTCTTAACTAAGTAAATTTCATCTTCTGCGCCATCAACTTTGCGCCTCCGAAATGCTCCAAAGTCTGGCAGCGGTAGGTTCGATGTCGTCAGCAACCAAGTAGGCCAGGAGCCTCCGAGAGCAAAAGGTCGGATTTCTTCCCCGGAAAAGTAACCTGAGAACGGGCCAGAGAGGGGCGATGAGGGAAGGTGAAAGGCAGGGCGATGCCAGAGAATCCGGCTATGGAAAGGGGGGAGGGGGGGAGCAGCGGCGTACAGCCAACGCGAGGCGAGCCCCGCTTTTGTGGCGTATTGAGCGGGTCGGCCTCCCACAAGTTTCCCCTGTGCGCCAATTAGGGACGCCTTGTAGACCTGCGGCAGAAAAGTTCCGCGGCTGCAATTACCAGGGGCCCGCGGTCTGCGGCCGGCACCGAGGTGGGCCGCGTGAAAGGGGGGACCGTCGTTCTCTCCAGCTCAGAAAGCCATCTCACTGTGGTGGCAGCCGATCATATTAACACCACCGACAGCGTAGAGTGCACCACTGTGGAGAGGTGAAGGAGGACGCCTGGTGCAGGCAGTGGCAAACAAATACAGTGAGGTGACAGAAGTCGTGGGGTAGCAATGTGCGCATACTCTGTAGAGACGGCGGTAGTATCACGTACACAAGGTATAAAAGGGCACTGCGTAGGCACAGGTTCATGTGAAAAAGTTTCTACCGTATCTTCCTTCGTCGTCGGCGTTGTCGTTGTTGCCGTGAGGCACCGTTATACAAAGTGGAAAGGCGCGTCGATCTTAGAGCGTGAGATATGGTAACCTTAAGTCATTGACAACACACAACGGTCACGATAGCACCTGGTTCCAGAATAGCTGCAGTAGTTAGACTCTACGAACTACCCCCTCTTGACCAGGACCCCAAAACTTAACTCGTAACGAGATCCCTTCGAAGCAGAGATCATCTATAAAGGCTTCGTACAACGATAAGAAATGTTACAGTTTATGGAATAATAACAGATACTGTAGTGTCACCGCCAGACACCACACATGCTAGGTGGTAGCCTTTAAATCGGCCGCGGTCCGTTAGTATACGTCGGACCCCCGTGTCGCCACTATCAGTGATTGCAGACCGAGCGCCGCCACACGGCAGGTCTAGAGAGACTTCCTAGCACTCGCCCAGTTGTACAGCCGACTTTGCTAGCGACGCTACACTGACAAATACGCTCTCATTTGCCGAGACGACAGTTTAGCGTAGCCTTCAGCTACTTCATTTGCTACGACCTAGCAAGGCGCCGTATTCAGTTCAAATGGTTCAAATGGCTCTCACGACTATGGGACCCAACTGCTGTGGTCATCAGTCCCCTAGAACTAGGAACTACTTAAACCTAACTAACCTAAGCACATAACACACATCCATGCCCGAAGCAGGATTCGAGCCTGCGACCGTAGCGGTCGCGCGGTTCCAGGCTGAAGCGTCTAGAACCGCTCGGCCACCAGCGGCCGGCCGTATTCAGTTACTATGTCTTCTGAACAGATAATATTGTGACTGATGTGCCATCAAGAGCGACGTTCGTCATTAATGGATTAAAGTTAAGTATCAAAGTACTTTTGTCCGCTTTCTGAATTCTAATTCCTTGTCATGTTCCAGACCTCACGTCAGTATAGTCCTTCCCTCCTCACGCCAGCCTGCGTGAGCTAAAACGCGTGCATTTCGGCCTCCTCTAGTAACTCGGTGTCGGCTCTTCTGCCAACACAACAGATACGACCACTGTCTTGTTTCTTCTGTTTTATTTAACGTAACTTTGTTCACAGTTTTATTTCGCATTCACCACTCATTCACACTCTCGAGTATATGCGAGTGCCTGAACCCTAACTCCGAAGTTCCATCGAAACCCTTTGATGAACAGCTTTGGTTGCTCGACATCAACAGTCAATGATAATGGTACAGTATTTTGTAATTGACTCTTCTAGTTTAGCCATCGCCCTCCACGAATGTTTGTTAGGCGTAAGACTTTTCTCTCCGGTCCGCTATTACTAAGGGTTCGCGTAAAACTTAACGTTTTTCTCCTTTTCATAAATTGGAGCCAGCTCTCCGCGCGATATAATTTTAAAAAACGGTCTCAATACCGCGTCCCTCGTGACATGCGTATAGATTTATACCGGAATTGACCGCCCTGTAGGTGTACTCAATTTAATGACCACACTTCGCTATCCGCGATTTCGTGTAACTAAATGTCCTTTTCTTACTCTGATCGTATACCGTAGTTATTTAAAACTCGCTCCTATATTTTTTCACAACGCACAGTTAGCACTTCTTTACTTGTTTATTTCTAAGAGTAAACGAAAAAATGACGCCGTATCATCGGCTTCGTCAATACTGTATAAAACAAAACACCTCAATATGACCAATTTTACCTCTTCTTACGGGATCGGCTACATTATTAATTTACTACATATTATTTGCAATAACACTAAACAGGTATCGCCGTTATATTTTAATTGTATTCAAAAGCATGTTATTATGACCGACCAAGTCGTAACAAATCGCGCGGCGTGCGTTTTTAACGATAGCTTTACACTCGCCCAGCCTTTATTCATGTAATATTATATATAAATATACAGACAGGGCCGAAAGATCGATCTCTCTACCATAACCAACAGAGGCAAATACGCTATTCAAGTTCCGTTACATCTGTCTGGACTCGTATTGCTACAAGTTGCCGACGTGAATATGGCCCCGCGACGGGAACTGGCAGTGGTTGCCTTTGCTAACAGCACGACATCGCCTGCAGCGCATCTCCTGGCTTCCTTACAATACTGGTTGGACCCCTAGACGACAGGAAAACCGTGCCTGCTCAGATGAGTCCCGATTTCAGTTCGCAAGAGCTGATGGTAGTGTTCGAGTGTGGCGCGGACCCTACGACGACATCGACCCAAGTCGACAACAAGGTGCTATGCAAGCTGATGCTGGCTCCATAATGGTGTGGGCTGTCTTTACATGTAATGGACCGGATCATTTGGAGGCTGAACTACTTGGTTATCATTTGCAGCCATTCACGGACGTCATGATCCATAATACCGCTGAATTTTTTTGTGGATGACAATGCCCCATGCCAACGGGTCACAGTTGTTCGCGATTGGTTTGAAGAACATTCGCGTCAATTCGAGCGAATGGTTTGGCCAGACAGATCGCCAGACATGAATCCCATAGAACGATCAAAATGGTTCAAATGGCTCTGAGCACTATGCGACTTAACATCTGAGGTCATCAGTCCCCTAGAACTTAGCCGCGCGGGATTATCCGAGCGGTCTAGGGCGCTGCAGTCATAGACTGTGCGGCTGGTCCCGGAAGAGGTTCGAGTTATCCCTCGGGCATGGGTGTGTGTGATTGTCCTTAAGATGGTTTAGGCTAAGTAGTGTGTAAGCTTATGGACTGATGACCTTAGCAGTTACGTCCCACAAGATTTCACACACATTTGAACACATTTTTGAAACCTAGAACTTAGAACTATTTAAACCGAACTAACCTAAGGACATCACACACATCCATGCCCGAGGCAGGATTCGAACCTGCGACCGTAGCGGTCGCGCAGTTCCAGACTGAAGCGCCTAAAAGCACTCGGTCACAGCTGCTATAGAACGATCCAGACGTCAGTTCGTTCACACAGTCCTGTACCGGCAACGGTTATAGTGGCTGAATTGTCTAGAACGCTCTTCAAAACAATCGCGACCAGTTGTGGCCGAGTGACACAATGCATTGTGATCAATAAAAATTCCATCGTTGTTTGGGTACATGAAGCCCAAGAACTGTTGCAAATGCCCTCCATGTGGCCAAACATAACTATTTCCAGTCATTGATTGGTTCCGTTGGTGCAGAGGACCCAGTCCATTCCTTGTAAACACAGCACACACCATTATAGAACCACCACCAGCTTGAGCAGTGCCACAGTTCCTTATTCACAACTTGCATCCATAGCTTCGTGGAGTCTGCACAACACTCGAACCCTACCATGAGTAGTTATCAACTGAAATCGGTACTCATCTGATCAGGCCGCGGCTTCCCAGTCGTCCTGGGTCCAACCGATATGACCATAATCCAGGAGACACGCTGCAGGTGATGTCCTGCTGTTAGCAAAGGCAATCACGTCGGTTAACCCTAAATTTCGCCGCACTGTCCTGACATACGTTCGTCCTACGTCTCACATTGATTTCTGCGGCTATTTCACGTGGTGCTGGTTGTCTGTTAGCGCTGACAACTCGTTGCTGTCATCGGTCGTTGTCTCTGGTGAGACGTAATACCAGACATTTCGTATTCTCGGCACACTCTTGTCACTGTCGAACTCTGGATATTGAATTTCCTGACGGTTTTCGAAATGGAATGCCCAGTTTTCGAAATGGGATGTCCGACACGCCTAACTACAACTGACATTCTGCATTCTAAGTCTTATTCCCGTCGCGCGGCCATAAACACGTTGGAAAGCTTCTCACATGAATCACCTGAATTCAAACAACAGCTCCTCCAATCCACTGCTCTTTTCTACCTTGTGTACGCGGCACTACCGCCATCTGTATACGTGCATATCGCTATCGCATGACTTTTATCATCTCAGTGTGTAATTCAGCGTTAGCTTGTTAACCGACATCCTACCTGAATCTCTGCATGGCGGTTGGGTGAATTTAAATTTAATGTTTCTGCTTGCAGATTCTTGCCGCATTATAAATAACGAAAATTTGCTGTTAAAAAAGAGCAGTTCCAGATGGACTGGAGATAGAGAGTACTCTACTGCATTGGCTCCTTACTTAACTTGCATTTATCGCGAATCTCTTGCCCAACGTAAAGTCCCGAGCGACTGGAAAAAGCGCAGGTGACGCCTGTATATAAGTAGGGTAGAAGGACGGATTCTCAAAATTACAGACCAATATCCTTAACATCTGTTTGTTACAGGATTCTCGAACATATTCTCAGCTCGAATATAATGAATTTCCTTGAGACAGAGAAGTTGCTGTCCATGCATCAGCACGGCTTTAGAAAGCATCGCTCCTGCGAAATGCAACTCGCCCTTTTTTCACATGATATGTTGCGAACCATGGATGAAGGGTATCAGACGGATGCCATATTCCTTGACTTCCGGAAAGCGTTTGACTCGGTGCCCACGGCAGACTCCTACCTAAGGTACGAGCATATGGGTTTGGTTCCCAAGTATGTGAGTGGCTCGAAGACTTCTTAAGTAATAGAACCCAGTACGTTGTCCTCGATGGTGAGTGTTCATCGGAGGTGAGGGTATCATCTGGAGTGCCCCAGGGAAGTGTGGTTGGTCCGCTGTTGTTTTCTATCTACATAAATGATCTTTTGGATAGGGTGGATAGCAATGTGCGGCTGTTTGCTGATGATGCTGTGGTGTACGGGAAGGTGTCGTCGTTGAGTGACTGTAGGAGGATACAAGATGACTTGTACAGGATTTGTGATTGGTGTAAAGAATGGCAGCTAACTCTAAATATAGATAAATGTAAATTAATGCAGATGAATAGGAAAAAGAATCCTGTAATGTCTGAATACTCCATTAGTAGTGTAGCGCTTGACACAGTCACGTCGATTAAATATTTGCGCGTAACAATGCAGAGCGATATGAAGTGGGACAAGCATGTAATGGCAGTTGTGGGGAAGGCGGACAGTCGTCTTCGGTTCATTGGTAGAATTTTGGGAAGATGAGGTTCATCTGTAAAGGAGACCGCTTATAAAACAGTAATACGACCTATTCTTGATTACTGTTCGAGCGTTTGGGATCCCTACCAGGTCAGATTGAGGGAGGACATAGAAGCAATTCAGAGGCAGGCTGCTAGATTTGTTACTGGTAGGTTTGATCATCACGCGAGTGTTACGGAAATGCTTCAGGAACTTGGGTGGAAGTCTCTAGAAGAAAGGAGGCGTTCTTTTCGTTAATCGCTACTGAGGAAATTTAGAGAACCAGCACTTCAGGCTGACTGCAGTACAAATTTACTGCGACCAACTTATATTTCGCCGAAAGACCACAAAGATAAGAGAGATTAGGGCTCGTACAGAGACATATAGGCAGTCATTTTTCCCTCGTTCTGTTTGGGAGTGGAACGGGGAGAGAAGATGCTAGTTGTGGTACGAGGTACCCTCCGCCACGCACCGTATGGTGGATTGCGGAGTATGTATGTAGATGTAGATGTAGATGAGGTTTAGTGACGGCCAGACAAACAAGGTAGCACTGTACTGAATAAGTCCATCATAGAAATACCTTATAATGTGACCACAAGAACCGTAGTCCTCACATTGTCTCACTTTTTAGCCTCTTACGTCGCTTCCTCTCTGCAAAATGTATTCGACAATGTTGATTTCATTGTACTATCAGTGACTGGAATACTTTTCGCTTGATGAGGGGTATCAGATGCATCACCCCAGCCTCAGCTCTGCCCACATCTCAAGAGGCCCAGGCGTTTAAATTGGCTCCCTCTGTAAGAGAAGTAGGTCACCTAGGTATTTTCAGATATGTCAGGCAAAGCATTACAGCAGAGTGCTGTTCTAGACTTGAACATGATCAGTCTCATTCCATATGAAATATCCAAACACACCTTGCAAAACACACTGTGGATGTGTGGTAAGTGGTTACACTCAGTACAAGCGTCAACATTCATGAGTCGAACAGATTTATGCCGTCTGCCAGTCACACAAGTAATGGTGAATACGGTAATTTTCAGATCATTCCTTAATTCATCAAGGTAAGTAGTAGAACACAGTTATATGGCTTCACAGCATCGTATCAAAGACAGACATCAGCAAAGTACTACATTTACCAATTCTATCCCTTTCCTATGGATACTACATAAGTCACTAACAACATGACACTGGCAAATTCGCCGGTCACTAACAACATGTCACTGGCAAATTCGCCGGCCGCGGTGGCCGAGCGGTTCTAGGCGCTTCAGTCCGAAACCACGCGGCTGCTACGGTCGCAGGTTCGAATCCTGCCTCGGGCATGGATGTTTGTGATGTCCTTCGGTTAGTTAGGTTTAAGTAGTTCTAAGTCTAGGGGACTGATGACCTCAGATGTTAACTCTCATAGTGCTCAGAGCCATTTGAACCATTTGAACACTGGCAAATTAACTTCTTAACCTTTGTTAATGGCAACGTATTTTACCTAAAATCACACTTAACAACTGCTAATAGATACTCACTTCATAAACTAGTGATATTTGGTTTGTGAGCGCTCAACTGTGTGGTCATCAGCTCCCGGCTTCATAAACTGAAAATAACTCCATTATACTAGCACAATGTCTGCGAAATTATTTTATCTGCTTATTTAAGAGACCTGGACAAGAAATGCTTCTCATGTGTAGTCCGTGTGTAAATTGAAAACGGAGCAGCGCTCGTGATGAGGGATGTTGGCTTTTCAGAAGAACACTACGTTTGCGGTACAGGATGACTACAAATCAATTTCCCCTCTAGCAATGTAGAACAGTGTGCAGGGGTATACGTAGAATCTGCACAAATGCTTTTCTTCCGTTAGTTTCATAACTCCATTCATATCTGTATTCAGTGTAGTGGTAACACACTCCGTTACTGTAATGAAATTTCCAAAAAAATCCAAAAACACACTTAAAGAAGCCTTTAGAAAAATTTTTGAAGATGGATGAAAATTCTTCAAGGTCGCATCAGATGTATACAGGTCCCTTTCTGAGGCAACACCGCCTATTTCAAGTGATAATCTATTCTCAATACAAACGATGTTTTTATAAAATGATGTTAATGCATTGTATACAATAACGAGAAAAAGGAAAAGGGTTTTACTAACAACTATGTCCTACATAAGGCTAGAGACCATGTGCAATGTCCCAATATTCAGACTGTATACGGATTATTTGCGAAACCTCCGAAAAGGTTGATAATCGAACGGCTAAATTGATACACCGTAAGGTGAACTGCAAAATCTTCAAAACTCACGCTCCGGTAAAATACCTGGGAAACGAGAGCAATGACTACAAATTACAACATATAGGACATAGGAAAGAAAGAGTGGTAATGGACACGCACACTTCAATGAAATGCCTAGGGAACGAGAGCAGATCATTACAAATTAAAATATACATGGCAGAAACTGTGGTTAAGCGCAACATACAATGAAAGATGTAACGCATCCAAGGCTGTGTTTCAATAAATTCATGGTGTAAAAAGTTGACTCATCACTGAACGTAGTACTAAAATTCAGTCCACACTTAGAGTGAAATTAGCATACAGAAGATCTCTGCCAGGTGGATATTAAACTATAGTTCACAGACAAAAAATAACCGACAGGAAGCGACTGTAGTAGAGCAAAATAGTTCATATTAACAAACTCTCCTGAAAATAACCCCACCCCCCTCCCCACGGTGTGTTCGCGCACTACGTCGCCACTGATTCGTACGGCAAGCTGCGGATACGTCGGTATAACTTGGTGAAACAGCCAGTCGCTAAGTGCGGCAGAGAGAGTGTGGAACTCCTGCTCGCTCTTCATTTCGCACACCTACAATAATTTTTATTTCCTCTCACACGCTCGATCCACCTCATATCGCTTTGCAACGTTGCGTACGGATGTTTAAGCGACTAGACTGTGTCAAGCAGGGCACTAGTGATACTGCATCCCAACATCACAGGTTTGATCTTCCTACTCATCCACATTTTTCTCGCGTTTAGGGCTAGTGCCGTTCATCACACCAACTGGAACTTTTGTCTTAGTCTTCTTGTATCTTTTTACTGTCACTCAGGTTCGACACCTTACTTGTACACAGCGGCATCATAGCGAACAACCGCAGATCGCTGCCCAACCTGTCCACCAAAATGAACAACAGCGGTTGATCACCCTTGCCTGAGGGACTCCTCACAATACCCTTGTCCCTGATGCTCAATCGCCGTCGAGGACTAATTGGAATTCTACGTTACTGCCTCCTCTGGTTTATTAATCATACACTGCACTCACACTGGCGTTCGCTGTCCATTAGCGTGTCTCTGAACGCGAGCCCCTTCAGTTTCCTGCCAGTGGATTTAATGATATAATTGCGTAGGCTTCCGCGGCCAGAGTCAGTCGACACAAAAGTTTTCTGGGTTTGGTACCGCGTCATAATGTAAAAACTACTGCTGCTATAGAAAAGCCAACGTTTCGGCCACGATTGCAGCGGCCTTCTTCTGGCCACGTCAAACGTCACAAATTACACGGTGCAATTTCAGCGGAATTACGACACATGTCAGTGGGACTTCCTTCGAATGGGACACTCTGTAGTTGTTCTCTATCTGGGAACTGAGACCCAGAAGAAGGCGCTGCAATCGTGGCCGAAACGTTGGCTTTTCTATAGCAGCAGTAGTTTTTACATTATGACGCGGTACCAAGCCCAGAAAACTTTTATGTCGACTGGATTTAATGAGTTTGTGTGGTACACATTCAGGTTGGTATGCATGTGTAACGTGGCTGATGACATACACTACATTTGTTTGTTTGTTCAGTGGATGCAGCGGAGCTGTTAGTTCTGTAAATGTTTGTGTTGCCACAGATGTGCCACTGGCCGCCTCGGCGCAGCATAGTGAATCACACGGTTGTGTCGGGGCGAACTTGGTGCAGATACGAGGGAATTTAGCTAACCCGGCGGCTTAGCGCGTGTTCCCTGTATACGAAAGTGATACCACTGAAACACTGACAAGGCCGAACAGCATGCGTTCCTATTGCCACTGTTGTTGCATTGTTGATATTTATACCGGATAAACGGAAGCGTAACCATTAGGATCCGTGAGTAAATAAATATAAAATAAAGGGACGTGCATTATTAAGTCAGACAGATTAATCGGAAAGGTCGATCACAACAACTACTGAATATTTTGAAAGGAAGAGTCTATGAAACTGTTGGCAAAATTTTATAGCAAGCAGGATGTAGTGTTGCCACGTCAAACGTCACAAATTACACGGTGCAATTTCAGCGGAATTACGACACATGTCTGTGGGACCTCCTTCGAATGGGACACCCTGTAGTTGTTCCCTATCTGGGAACTGCGCGGACTGCTGATGGTTCAAATGGTTCAAATGGTTCTCAGCACTATGGGACTTAACATCTGAGGTCATCAGTCCCCTAGAACTCAGAACTACTTAAACCTAACTAACCTAAGGACATCACACACATCCATGCCCGAGGCAGGATTCGAACCTGCGACCGTAGCAGTCGCGCGGTTCCGGACTGTAGCGCCCAGAACCGCGAGACCACAGCGGCCGGCAGGACTGCTGCTGAGCGACGTTGCATTGTGTTCGGCAGTGAATCGCAGTTCTGCACTACGCCAGAATCGCCGGCGAGTGTGGTGCTGACGTGGCAGAAGCCCCATTCTCCCTGTGTTTTGGAGAGGCGCAGCGTTGTTACTTCTGGCGTCACAGTTTGGGGAGTCATCTGGTATGACCTCAGATCACAGCTGGTAGTTGTTGAGGGAACTCTGACAGCACAACGAGACGTCAGAGACATCCGGAGTCCTGACGTATTACGTCTCTTACAACAGTATAGCAGTGCCACTTTTCAACAGAACAATGCTCATCGATACGTGGTACGCGTCTTCTGTGAACAGTCTGCTTGATTTTGAGGTACTCCTGCGGCCAGCCTGATCCCCAGGTCTGTCCCTCACGGAACACATGTGGGACAATATTTAACAGTCACTTTCTGAGCATTGCTGGTGAGTTAAATAAAAACTTAGTTTCTGTAGGGAATCATATAACTCTCTCGAAAAATGCCTTTCCGAGGTTGACGTCTGAAATACTCCTCTGTTGTACTGACAAGGGCGAGATTGAGTCGATAATTGAATCACTTAAGGACTTTCATGGATGTGATGGAGTGCTTAGCAGAATAATAAAGTACTGTGCTGCACATGTTAGCCCTGTATGTAGCCATAGTTGTAATTTTTCCTATAAGAATCGTCAGTTTCGTGAACGATTAATGTACGTAGTAGTAAAGCCGCTTTATAAAAGGGAAAAAAAGATAATGCAGACAATTTTAGACCTATTCTATGCCACCAGTGTTTGCTAAAGTTGTTGAAAAGGCTGTGTATGTAAGCATAACTGATCATTTTATTGCACATAATTTACTGTCAAATGTACAGATCGGTTTTAGAAGTGGTTTAACAACAAATCAAATGATGTATTCTCTCTGAGTTACTGAATGGATTAAACAAAAGGTTTCGAACGCTAGGCGTCTATTTTGATTTAACTAAGGCGTTTGATTGTGTTGATCACAAAATAATGCTCCAGAATTGGACCATTATGGAATACGGGGAAAGGCTCACAGCTGGTTCACCTCTTACTTTAACAACAGACAGCAAAAGGTCATTATTCACAGTGTTGAGAATGGCTGTGATGTGGGCTCTCAATGGGCCACAGTCAAATGGGGGTGCCCCAGGGATCAGTGCTGGGGCCAGTCCTATTCCTTATTTATATAGATGATTTGCCCTGTGGTACTACAGGTAATTCTAAAATATTCTGTTTGCTGATGAAATTAGCTTGGTAGTAACGGATGTTGTGTGCAACATTGGCTATGTTTCAAATAGTGCAGTTCATAAGGTAAGTTCATGGCTTGTAGACAATCACAGTAAGGCTCAGTTTTTACAGTTTCTAACACACAATTCAACAAAACCCGACGTTTTAATTTCACAGAATGGGCATACGATTAGTGATACTGAACATTCAAATTTCGATGTGTTCAGATAGATAGTAAACTGTCGTGGAAAGCCCACTTTCGGAATTTTGTTCAAAGACTTAATGTTTCCAGTTTTACTATTCGAACCGTATATAAGGTAAGTGATGGTTCGACAGCAAAAGTAATCTACTTTGCTTATTTTCATTCGCTTACGGCGTATGATATTATATTTTGGGGTAACTCTTTCCATTCTCAAAGGATATTTTTGGCTTAGAAATGGACGGTTCGGACAATAACTGGTGTACGTTCGCGAACCTCTTGTCGACCCCTGTTCATTACTCTAGGTATTCTGGCATTGACTCCTCGAGATGTGTGTGTGCTTGTGTGTGTGTGTGTGTGTGTGTGTGTGTGTGTGTGTGTGTGTGTTCTTTACTTTCACTTCTTGTTAATAATATCAGCTTACTCCCAAGAATTGGCAGCTTTCACTCAGTTAATACTAGGCAGGAATCCAATCTGTATCTGGATCGCACTTTCTTGACTCCTGTGCAGAAAGGCGTGCAGTATACTGCTGCATCCATTTTCAATAAGCTGCCACAAGAATTCAAATCGAAACTGAAGAGTTTCCTCATGAGGCGCTCCTTCTATTCTGTCAAGGAGTTCCTTGAAATATTAAGCTGATTCCTCTGTTACATTGTTGATTGCGTTTACATAAAATTATGGCTTGTCTTTCTTTGGGTTCATAAACATTTTATGTTATTACATTTATGTTGTAATTTCATGACCTAGGAGATTTGCTCCTGAGTTTGGTCCTACGGAACTAAACGTGTAATAAATAAATAATTAAATAAAAACGAGCTCATGTATCAACTACGTCCCAGTCCCAATATCCCGGATATTGCAACAGCTGTTGGCCAGCTTGCCTCAGGGTAGGCTACAACGGCTCTGATACCATTCCTAATCGAATGAGTGCATGCACTAAGGCCAGAAGTGATACAACCTCACGGTGATAAGTGGGCTGATACTGCTAACATCTTAATAAATTTGACTCGATGTTGTACTCACTGAAATAACATCACACTTTTCAAGCCTAGAAATTTTATTTTGTCCCACCCTCCCCTTCCGACCTCCTCCTGGGTGCGTCACTTTTTTTCTGGCAGTATATAACGAGGATGGAAAGTTTGTTCCGAGCACTTTCTACATCAAAGCGAAAGTTTCTTAAGCATTAATGCCAGCGTTCTTTTTTCTACCTTTGCTAGTTGCTCTCACTGCGCAGTACCGTAATGAGCGCCGGTTCCGTGTAATAACAGTGTGGCTCGTTTCCTCCGTCTGTTGCTAGCGTCGTCCTTAAATAATGCCCTTTTTGCAGTTTTCTAGACTGCACTAGTGCAGCCACGCTCGAAACGGAGCTTTCTGACTGTTGCAGACAGCTACTGGCAGTTGAATAATGTAGTTCGTAATCAGCACGCACGCTGTATTCGTGACTCTACGAAATTCTAAAACGTAGTTTCTTCCGTTGGAACTTAAATTCTTCCCCTGTAGCTAAACAGTCATCTCTTCTTTCTCCTACGCGGTGGAACTTGTGATGTCATCTGAGGAGATAGTCTGGAAATATGAGAGAGCGGTACGCTGACTCTAAGCCTGTCTATATCGCATCCCAGTGACGTTATATGGTAAAGGCCGACATGGCGGTCGGTCGCCATCGTGCGGTAGTCCGATCCTGACCGCGGACTTTTTTATTTATGGTAGAAGAAAGTAAAGGTAAAAAAGGCTATAATGTGAACAGCTATCTAGATCAGAACAAGTTCATTAGTAATTTATCAAGAGGTATTTTTCTCTGTTTCGGAATGCGAAAAATACTGACCGGCCCCAAGTCTGCGTTACAGATAGATGAAAGAATAGATGTAAGAACACGAGAGGCAGTACTGAATCTACGACTTATTTTAGGAAATATGTTGAAGACAGGCAAACCTACAACTATAACGTTTGTAGATTTAGAGAAATCCGTTGGCAGCATGGACTGGACTACAATCTTTTAAATTCTGAAGATAGCACGGGTAAAATAAAGGGAACAGAAGGTCACTGATAACTTGTGCAGAAACCAGTCTGTAGTTATAATAGTTGAAGGACATAAATGGAAGCAGTGATTGCGAAGGGAGGGAGACAATGTTGTGGCCACTCCAAGAAGTTATTCAACCTGTAAATGGAGCAAACTATGAAGGAAACCAAAGAAAAATTTAGAGAAGAGATTAAAGTTGAGGGAGAAGAAATAAAATCGATGACGGCCGAAATAAAGACGATATGAAATGCAGTCTGGTAATTACAAAAAAATCATTCAGAATAAGGCAATGTTAATACCCAATATAAAATTAGATGTTTTTAAATGTTTTCTCTGGAGTGTAGCACTCCCTTGGTGTGCAACGTGGACTGTAAGTAAATCAGATAATAAGACAATAGAAGCTTTTGAAATGTGCTGCTACAGAAGAATGCCGGAGATTAGATGGGTAGATCGAATAACTAATGAAGAGCCACTGAATAGAAATGCGGAAAAAAAAATTTATGTCGCTATTTCACTTAAAAAAACGGATCGGTTGATAGGGCACATTCTGAGACATCAAGGGATCAGCAATTTAGTACTAGAGAGAAGTGTGAAGGGTAAAAATGGTAGAGGGAGACCAACAGATCAGTGTAGTAAGCAGATTCAGAAAGGATGTAGATTGCAGTATTTATTCGGGAAAGAAGAGGGTTGCACAGCATAGAGCAGCATGGACAGCTACATCAAACCAGTCTACGGACTGAATGCCGCAACAACGTTGCCAAAAGGTTTTTATAAGGCTATATAAGTGTCTCCGAGTAATCCCAGTTTTCTGGTTGTTAGCAGTGTATCAGAAAAGAAATGGTTCAAGTGGGCATGACCTTCCACTAAAAAATAGTTCTGCTTGTAAGGTTTCATGTAGCTTTGTGGAAAGGATGAAATTTATCTCAGGCCTTACATTTTTGTCTGAAATATTTGCCCTTCACGTTTGTATTTAACTTTTTACGTTCATTGGTAGATGCAAACAAAGGCCGGCCGAGCGGTTCTAGGCGCTTCAGTTTGGAACCGCGCGACTGCTACGGTCGCAGGTTCGAATCCTGCCTCGGGCATGGATGTGTGTGATGTCCTTAGGTTAGTTAGGTTTAAGTAGTTCAAAGTTCTGGGGGACTGATGACCTCAGATGTTAAGTCCCATAGTGCTAAGAGCCATTTTTTTTTGCAAACAAAGCATGATTTCCATATTGGATAAGGTATTTTAAGTAAGTTCTTGTGTTTGTTTCCGTGACCGTTCTCCACAGCAAACCTACTTTTCTTGCTGCACTGAATTTTATTTCTTCCAGATGCCAATCAAACATTTCGGACGGCAATCGGTGAAATTCAGACCGTTTTTGTTTTGTTTTTTTTTCGATCATAATGGCCGACACGACACCAAATATGGACTGTGAGAAACTAAAAAGTTTAGTCTGAAGGGGAGTTTGTGGCGTCCTGAGGATGAAAAATATCATAATCGGGATATAGTTCGGACTCTGTGGATTGAAAAATCAAAATGTTCAAATGTGTGTGAATTCTTATGGGACTTAACTGCTAAGGTCATCAGTCCCTAAGCTTACACACTACTTAACCTAAATTATCCTAAGGACAAACACACACACCCATGCCCGAGGGAGGACTCGAACCTCCACCGGGACCAGCCGCACAGTCCATGCCTCCAGCGCCTGAGACCGCTCGGCTAATCCACCGCGGCTATGGACTGAAATTGCAGGTTTATTGGAAATAGAAACTAAGAAAAATCTTCATCCGAAATTTAAGGTGCAGCTCGTAACCTCGAAAAACAATTCATTCAAGTGGAGAGGATGACTTATCTTGTGCTTACGGTAAGGAATGTTTTTGGGCTGTAGTGGGTGAAAATTAGCTCTCCACGAATTACTATACTGCTTACTGCCATTTTTATGCCAGTAGGATGGTGATTCTGTTACACGTGGTTTGCAGATGTGTTGTACCTGTGTGCTTCCACTTTTCAGTGCTTTAGTTGTTCTTATTCTAAATTTTGTTTATCTTACACACGTATGTTGAATGACGGTCACTGAAGGTCAATTGATGTAGCTCTTCACAACTTCAAATAAATTCAGGAAAACCGATTTCTAGGCCTTATAAAGGTGTGATTCGAGTACTATTAAAAAAACCGATACTCAAATTAAAGATACAGTTGTGACTCAAGTAAAACTAGAAGTGAAACTTCGACATCTTTTCAATGATTAGGCCTATGCCAGGTTCTGAAACGTATAGCTTCGAGGTTTTTGTGTGATTTGTTGGATGCTATTCAAGGTGCCCTAAATACTAATTTGAAAGCTGGTATGTTCACTCTTGCACCCCAAATACTACGATTTTTTTTATTTATTCTGTACCGAATTTTGGAGCTGTGTTTCGTGCAAACGCACTAAAGGACGCTGTAATACAGATTTCCTTCATTAAAAGCTGTACTCAATCTGAAATAATACTGCCACCAGAAATCTTGTTACTCCCTTTCTCAAATCCGCTGGGCAAGTGTTTAAAGTGCAGTGAAGTTTATAGCACTAGCCACGGTCTTTTCGAGACAGCCCTATAGCTGATTCGCATGCATTCAGCTTGTCCTTAATACCAAACACCGCATCGCAGTACTCGTATCCAAGCACACAAGTGTCACGGTATCCATCTGAAGGTTAAAATCTAACGTACTTCATAGATGGAATAGATTCTAACCCAACAAAACATAAACTAACGTCGTCGAACGCGGCGAACACTGACGAATGAGATCGGAAGCACCGTGACAAAGCTGTCGGCCGGAGTTATCGAGCAACCTCTGGTCCAGCGTCTGACGACCGCTGTTGGTGCCACTGTGAACGCAACCTAACACTGTACAGATCCCTTTCAGACATCTTTAGGAACACATCAACGAAAACACTGCGAAATTACAAAATTACCGTTAGTTTTTAACAGGACTCGTATATGAAAAAATAAAATAATTGTACACTACTGGCCATGAAGATTGCTACACCACGAAGATGACGTGCTACAGACGCGAAAATTAACCGACAGGAAGAAGACGCTGTGATATGCAAATGATTAGCTTTTCAGAGCATTCACACAAGGCTGGCGCCGGTGGCGACACCTGAATCGTGCTGACATGAAGAAAGTTTCCAACCGATTTCTCATACACAACAGCAGTTGACCGGCGTTGCCTGGTGAAACGTTGTGATGCCTCGTGTAAGGAGGAGAAATGCGTACCATCACGTTTCCGACTTGGATAAAGGTTGGGTTGTACCCTATCGCGACTGCGATTTATCCTATCGCGACATTGGTGCTCGCGTTGGTCGAGATCCAATGACTGTTGGCAGAATATGGAATCGGTGGGTTCAGGAGGGTAATACGGAACGCCGTGCTGGATCCCAACGGCCTCGTATCACTAGCAGTCGAGGTGACAGGCACCTTATCCGCATGGCTGTAACGGATCGTGCAGCCACGTCTCGATCCCTGAGTCAAGAGATGGGGGCGTTTGCAAGACAACAACCATCTGCACGAACAGTTCGACGACGTTCGCAGCAGCATTGACTATCAGCTCGGAGACCATGGCTGCGGTTACCCTTGACGCTGCATCACAGACAGGAGCGCCTGCTAAGGTGTACTCAACGACGAACCTGGGTGCACGAATGGCAAAACGTCATTTTTTTGGATGAATCCAGGTTCTGTTTACAGCATCGTGATGGTCGCATCGGTGTTTGGCGACATCGCGGTCAAGCCCCATTGGAAGCGTGTATTCGTCATCGCCATACTGGCGTATCACCCGGCGTCATGGTATGGAGTGCCTTTGGTTGCACGTTTCGGTCACCTCTTGTTCGCATTGACGGCACTTTGAACAGTGGACGTTACATTTCAGATGTGTTACGACCTGTGGCTGTACCCTTCATTCGATCCCTGCGAAACCCTACATTTCAGCAGGATAATGCACGACGGCATGTTGCAGGTCCTGTACGGGCCTTTCTGGATACAGAATATGTTCGACTGCTACCCTGGCAGCACATTCTCCAGACCTCTGACCCATTGCAAACATCTGGTCAATGGTGGTCGAGCAACTGGCTCGTCACAATCCGCCAGTCACTACTCTTGAAGAACTGTGGTATCGTGTTGAAGCTGCATGAGCAGCTGTACCTGTACACGCCATCCAAGCTCTGTTTGACTGATTGCCCAGGCGTATCAAGGCCGTTATTTCGGCTAGAGGTGGTTGTTTTGGGTACTGATTTCTCAGGATCTAAGCACCCAAATTGCGTGAAAATGTAATCACATGTCAATCCTAGTATAATATATTTGTCCAGTGAATACTCGTTTATCATCTGCATTTCTTCTTGGTGTAGCAATTTTAGTGGCCAGTAGTGTAATTTTTTTTTTTTTTTTTTTTTAGGAAGGAAGCAGAAGAACACTCTGTACGACGTCTAAAACTCCAGTCTCGCGCTTACATTTTGGTCTGAAATGGAAATAGAGTGTTTGTAAGAGCTGTTGATGAAGAGAGGTCGTTTGCTAAAGGGTCGAGCGAGCTGCGTCGGTCATCGGGCGGTCGACCGCAGCGTTCGCTGTCGATATTGCAGTAATGGAGCGGTCCGAACGGCATTAGCATAGCAAGCGACCGGGCTCCGGAAAGAGGCGAGGGAAGGGGCAGGGAGTGCTGGCGCTGTGCCAGATTGCGTGGCCCCCCTGGGGACTGGGACCTAGCTGGCACACGCGGGCACCCACATAGCAGTAGCAGACCGCCAACGTCTGCGATAAGCCCCGCTGCACCGTGTACGGGTCCCTAATTCGTTGTGGTGCAGATAAAAACGTCATCAACGAAGCAATTTGTAGCACGTATATGAGAAATATGCCAACATCTCTCACATCTACAGCCGTACGACTCAAGCCATCCTACAGTTTGCTCCGCAGGGCCCTATCCACCTCGCCAAAAAGCAGTGATGTAGATATTAGAGACAGAGCGATGTGACGCAGTGGTAGCACACTGGACTCGCATTCGGGAGGACGACGGCTCAATCCCGCGTCCGGCCATCCTGATTTAGGTTTTCCGTGGTTTCCCTAAATCGCTCCAGGCAAATGCTGGGATGGTTCCTTTCAAAGGACACGGCCGACTTCCATCCTTCCCTAATCCGATGAGACCGATGACCTCACTGTTTGGTCTCTTCCCCCAAAACAACCCAACAACCCAAGATATTAGAGTCAGCGGCATTTAGGAGTATGGGTCCGCTAAGTTACTCCCCCTCTTAATCATTATCTGCTGTAGAACGGATCCATTAAAAAAAAAACTCGCCCGTTTTTCGATCAAAGCACACGTCACAGTCGTCTACATTCAAGACTGGCAGCAAAAGTAAGGGATACTCGGCGCATGGTCGTAGCGTTTAAGAATCCTCTCTTTTACCAGTACGTGTGCTCCACCCTCCAAATAAATACGAGGGTCCTTCAGTAAGTAATGACCCACACTCTTTTAGAGAGCCACTAATATACACTACTGACCATTAAAATTGCTACACCAAGAAGAAATGAAGATGTTTCGGGTATTCATTGGACAAATATATTATACTAGAACTGACATGTTATTACCTTTTTAACTCAATTTTGGAGCATAGATAACGAGAAATCAGTACCCAGACCAACCACCTCTGATCGTAATAACGGCCTTGATACGCCTGGGCATTGAGTCAAACAGAGCTTGGATGACATGTACAGGTACAGCTGCCCATGCAGTTTCAACACGATACCACAGTTCATCAAGAGTAGTCACTGGCGTATTGTGACGATCAAGTTGCTTGGGCACCACTGACCAGACGTTATCAGTTGGTGAGATATCTGGAGAATGTGCTGGCCAGGGCAGCAGTCGTACATTTTCTGTATCCAGAAAGGCCCGTACAGGACCTGCAACATGCGGTCGTGCATTATCCAGCTGAAATGTAGGGTTTCGCAGAGATCGAATGAAGGGTAGAGCCACGGGTCGTAACACATCTGAAATGTAACGTCCACTGTTCAAAGTGCCGTCAATGCGAACAAGAGGTGACCGAGACGTGTAACCAATGGCACCCTATACCATCACGCTGGGTGATACGCCAGTATGGCGTGGACGAATACACGATTCTAATGTGCGTTCACCGCGATGTCGCCAAACACGGATGCGACCATCATGATGCTGTAAATAGAACCTCGATTCATCCGAAAGTGTGACGTTTTGCCATTCGTGCACCCAGGTTCGTCGTTGAGTACACCATCGCAGGTGCTCCTGTCTGTGATGCAGCGCAAGGGTAACCGCACCCACGGTCTCCCAGCTGATAGTCCATGCTGCTGCAAACGTCGTCGAACTGTTCATGCAGATGGTTGTTGTCTTGCAAACGTCGCCATCTGTTGACTCAGGGATCGAGACGTGGCTGCACGATCGGTTACAGCCATGCGGATAAGATGCCTGTCATGTCGACTGCTAGTGGTACGAGGCCGCTGAGATCCAGCACGGCGTTCCGTATTAACCTCGTGAACCCACCGATTCCATATTCTGCTAACAGTCATTGGATTTCGACGAACGCGAGCAGCAATGTCGCGATACGATGAGCCGCAATTGCGATAGGCTACAACGAGACCTCCTTACACGAGGCATCACAACATCGTTTCACCAGGCAACTCCGGTCAACTGCTGTTTGTGTATGAGAAATCGGTTGGAAACTTTCCTCATGTCAGAACGTTGTAGGCCCTGTAAAGCTAATAATTTGCGTATCACAGCATCTTCTTCCTGTCGGTTAAATTTCCCTTTTGTAGCTTGTCATCATCGTGATGTAGCAATTTTAATGGGCAGTAGTGTACATAGACAAACGTCCTTGTTGGTGCTTCGCATTTGATGTATGTTCTGTGCGCCGGTGAAGTTTCGAACCGTTTTGGAACATGGCAGAGCCGTAGTACAGCGTCAAAATGGCTTTTACAAACGACTCATGTTACAATCAGCGTGCTGTTATTGAATTCTCGTGGCGCAGAAAAAGAAACCGAGGTGAACATCCATAAACGTTCGTGTGCAGTGTACGGCGATGCTGCAGTTGACAGGAGTACATTTGGGCGACGGGTAAAGTAAGTTACAACCTCAGAAAATGCAGAAACAGAGCTCCATGATCAGCCACGCTCGGGACGTCCTGTCGCAGCCACTGCTCCGGACATGCTGAATCGTGCGGATGCCATGATTCGTGCCGACCGGCGCATCACAAATCGACATTTGGCTGGACAGTTGTCTGTCATCATTGGAAGTGCGTCTGCAATGATCGAGACTCTCAGATATTCAAAGAGGTGCTCACGATGGGTTCCATGAATGCTCACAGCGGACCACAAGATTCAAAGAAATGCCATTTGATTTTGTTTGGGCGTTTTGAGACCGACGGAGAGGCCTTTCTGTCATGGATCGTTACGTGGGACGAAAGCTTGGTACACCACCTCGCGCCGGAAACAAAAAGACAGTCCATGGAGTGGCATCATCCTCATTCACCACAAAAGATTAAATTCCAACCTCCTCTGCCGGAAAAGTCTTTGTGACAGTCTTCTGGGATTGTGAATATGTAAACTGCTGAGGCGGCAAGACGTGCAAGGAAGAAGAAAAACCAGTAACGAAACGTTTCCGTTATTCCGACTTCGCCGAGGATAACGAATTGGGTGAGAATGAAAACTCGTCGCGATTCGTGACGAGCTTCCTGGCGGTAGGGGGGGGGGGGGGGGGGAATACTCGTTGTGGAATACTCGTTATTCAGTAACGAATTTATGCAACACGCTAGTATCTGCCCAGCTAATGCAAACACCTGGGCAGCTGGAAGGTAAGTGCCAGGGATCTTCAGCAGGGAACTGTCCTGGTCGCCTCTTGTAAGCTTGTGGGCAGTGGCGTCGACATCTCGCTAATCTGAATGGCAGGACCACCAGGCATCGGGAATACGTACCAGAGGGTGCGGATTTCGATAGACGATGCTCCTGTGTCGGCCGCCAATGTGCATGCGTTTCCGAGCCAATTTTTATTATAAAGCCGACATCGTGAACTTGCGGTCTCCAGTGGCAAGAATTCAAAATGATCCGGCTGCAATCCCGAAACCTCATAGAATATTCAGTACGTGGGGAAATCTTCAAGACTGGCATTATCATAAGGCTTGCCACTCTGTCTCTTTTACTGCAAAGGCCTTACTTTGTTTTAAATTTGGTTTCACTGGTTTAACGACCTGTGTTCTATTTTTATATTTTATTAATAACTGATTGAAATATTATTCTAATATTTGTCATATTTTATGGTTTTCCACAACTGAAGATTGTGTTATAGAGGATGCATGCATATGGTGCTAAGATTGTGGGAAGAAGAACACACATAGTTGTATCTATATAATTCCATTATTTCCGATATTCCCCCCCATGAACCATGGACCTTGCCGTTGGTGGGGAGGCTTGCGTGCCTCAGCGATACAGATAGCCGTACCGTAGGTGCAACCACAACGGAGGGGTATCTGTTGAGAGGCCAGACAAACGTGTGGTTCCTGAAGAGGGGCAGCAGCCTTTTCAGTAGTTGCAAGGGCAACAGTCTGGATGATTGACTGATCTGGCCTTGTAACAATAACCAAAACGGCCTTGCTGTGCTGGTACTGCGAACGGCTGAAAGCAAGGGGAAACTACAGCCGTAACTTTTACCGAGGGCATGCAGCTTTACTGTATGATTACATGATGATGGCGTCCTCTTGGATAAAATATTCCGGAGGTAAAATAGTCCCCCATTCGGATCTCCGGGCGGGGACTACTCAAGAGGATGTCGTTATCAGGAGAAAGAAAACTGGCGTTCTACGGATCGGAGCGTGGAATGTCAGATCCCTTAATCGGGCAGGTAGGTTAGAAAATTTAAAAAGGGAAATGGATAGGTTGAAGTTAGATTTAGTGGGAATTAGTGAAGTTCGGTGGCAGGAGGAACAAGACTTCTGGTCAGGTGACTACAGGGTTATAAACACAAAATCAAATAGGGGTAATGCAGGAGTAGGTTTAATAATGAATAGGAAAATAGGAATGCGGGTAAGCTACTACAAACAGCATAGTGAACGCATTATTGTGGCCAAGATAGATACGAAGCCCACACCTACTACAGTAGTACAAGTTTATATGCCAACTAGCTCTGCAGATGACGAAGAAATTGAAGAAATGTATGATGAAATAAAAGAAATTATTCAGATTGTGAAGGGAGACGAAAATTTAATAGTCATGAGTGACTGGAATTCGAGTGTAGGAAAAGGGAGAGAAGGAAACATAGTAGGTGAATATGGATTGGGGGACAGAAATGAAAGAGGAAGCCGCCTGGTAGAATTTTGCACAGAGCACAACATAATCATAACTAACACTTGGTTTAAGAATCATGATAGAAGGTTGTATACATGGAAGAACCCTGGAGATACTAAAAGGTATCAGATAGATTATATAATGGTAAGACAGAGATTTAGGAACCAGGTTTTAAATTGTAAGACATTTCCAGGGGCAGATGTGGACTCTGACCACAATCTATTGGTTATGACCTGTAGATTAAAACTGAAGAAACTGCAAAAAGGCGGGAATTTAAGGAGATGGGACCTGGATAAACTAAAAGAACCAGAAGTTGTACAGAGATTCAGGGAGAGCATAAGGGAGCAATTGACAGGAATGGGGGAAATAAATACAGTAGAAGAAGAATGGGTAGCTTTGAGGGATGAAGTAGTGAAGGCAGCAGAGGATCAAGTAGGTAAAAAGACGAGGGCTAGTAGAAATCCTTGGGTAACAGAAGAAATATTGAATTTAATTGATGAAAGGAGAAAATATAAAAATGCAGTAAGTGAAACAGGCAAAAAGGAATACAAACGTCTCAAAAATGAGATCGACAGGAAGTGCAAAATGGCTAAGCAGGGATGGCTAGAGGACAAATGTAAGGATGTAGAGGCCTATCTCACTAGGGGTAAGATAGATACCGCCTACAGGAAAATTAAAGAGACCTTTGGAGATAAGAGAACCACTTGTATGAATATCAAGAGCTCAGATGGAAACCCAGTTCTAAGCAAAGAAGGGAAAGCAGAAAGGTGGAAGGAGTATATAGAGGGTCTATACAAGGGCGATGTACTTGAGGACAATATTATGGAAATGGAAGAGGATGTAGATGAAGATGAAATGGGAGATACGATACTGCGTGAAGAGTTTGACAGAGCACTGAAAGACCTGAGTCGAAACAAGGCCCCCAGAGTAGACAATATTCCATTGGAACTACTGACGGCCGTGGGAGAGCGAGTCCTGACGAAACTCTACCATCTGGTGAGCAAGATGTATGAAACAGGCGAAATACCCTCAGACTTCAAGAAGAATATAATAATTCCAATCCCAAAGAAAGCAGGTGTTGACAGATGTGAAAATTACCGAACTATCAGCTTAATAAGTCACAGCTGCAAAATACTAACACGAATTCTTTACAGACGAATGGAAAAACTAGTAGACGCCAACCTCGGGGAAGATCAGTTTGGATTCCGTAGAAACACTGGAACACGTGAGGCAATACTGAGCTTACGACTTATCTTAGAAGAAAGATTAAGGAAAGGCAAACCTACGTTTCTAGCATTTGTAGACTTAGAGAAAGCTTTTGACAATGTTGACTGGAATACTCTCTTTCAAATTCTAAAGGTGGCAGGGGTAAAATATAGGGAGCGAAAGGCTATTTACAATTTGTACAGAAACCAGATGGCAGTTATAAGAGTCGAGGGACATGAAAGGGAAGCAGTGGTTGGGAAGGGAGTAAGACAGGGTTGTAGCCTGTCCCCGATGTTGTTCAATCTGTATATTGAGCAAGCAGTAAAGGAAACAAAAGAAAAATTCGGAGTAGGTATTAAAATTCATGGAGAAGAAATAAAAACTTTGAGGTTCGCCGATGACATTGTAATTCTGTCAGAGACAGCAAAGGACTTGGAAGAGCAGTTGAATGGAATGGACAGTGTCTTGAAAGGAGGATATAAGATGAACATCAACAAAAGCAAAACAAGGATAATGGAATGTAGTCGAATTAAGTCGGGTGATGCTGAAGGAATTAGATTAGGAAATGAGGCACTTAAAGTAGTAAAGGAGTTTTGCTATTTGGGGAGCAAAATAACTGATGATGGTCGAAGTAGAGAGGATATAAAATGTAGGCTGGCAATGGCAAGGAAAGCGTTTCTGAAGAAGAGAAATTTGTTAACATCCAGTATTGATTTAGGTGTCAGGAAGTCATTTCTGAAAGTATTCGTATGGAGTGTTGCGATGTATGGAAGTGAAACATGGACGATAAATAGTTTGGACAAGAAGAGAATAGAATCTTTCGAAATGTGGTGCTACAGAAGAATGCTGAAGATTAGATGGGTAGATCACATAACTAATGAGGAAGTATTGAATAGGATTGGGGAGAAGAGAAGTTTGTGGCACAACTTGACCAGAAGAAGGGATCGGTTGGTAGGACATGTTCTGAGGCATCAAGGGATCACCAATTTAGTATTGGAGGGCAGCGTGGAGGGTAAAAATCGTAGGGGGAGACCAAGAGATGAATACACTAAGCAGATTCAGAAGGATGTAGGTTGCAGTAGGTACTGGGAGATGAAAAAGCTTGCACAGGATAGAGTAGCATGGAGAGCTGCATCAAACCAGTCTCAGGACTGAAGACCACAACAACAACAACATTTCCGATATTATGTTCAGTTGACATGAACGTTTGGAATTCTGTTTGAGGTACCAGGGGTTCCCCCTGCGTTCCACTCCCGCTCGCTGCGATCTTCTCGAGCGTTTCCGTTCTGTTTTCGGTCCGCTGCGGTTCTGGGTGTTCCCTCTGCAGTCCGCTCCAGTCGTTTTCCGTCTGCTGCTGTTCTGGGTGTTCCCTCTGTGGTCCGCGCCAACCAGACCCGCTTCTGGGTATTCCATCGTCAGTCTGGAGCGTTTGGCGCGCCCGGGTTCCCGGGTTCGATTCCCGGCGGGGTCAGGGATTTTCGCAGCCTCGTGATGACTGGGTGTTGTGTGATGTCCTTAGGTTAGTTAGGTTTAAGTAGTCCTAAGTTCTAGTGGACTGATGACCATAGATGTTAAGTCCCATAGTGCTCAGAGCCATTTGAACCATTTTTCTGGAGCGTTTGGAATTCAGTCTGAGGTACCAGGCGTTCCCCTGCGGTTCGCTCCCGCTTACTGCGATCTGCTGGAGCGTTTCCGTTCCGTTTTAGGTCCGCTGCGGTTCTGGGTGTTCCCTCTGCAGTCCGCTCCAGTCGTTTTCCGTCTGCTGCTGTTCTGGGTGTTCCCTCTGTGGTCCGCGCCCACCAGACCCGCTTCTGGGTGATCCGTCGTCAGTCTGGAGCGTTCGGAATTCAGTCTGAGGTGCCAGGCGTTCCCCTGCGGTTCGCTCCCGCTCACTGCAATCTTCTGGAGCGTTTCAGTTCCGTTTTCGGTCCGCTGCAGTTCCCTCTGCGGTCCCCGCCCGTCGTTTACCGTCCGCCGCTACTGTTCTGGGTGTCCTCTCTGCGGTCCGCGCCCGTGGGATCCGCTGCTGGACGTTCGATCTTCGGTCCGCTGCGCCTGCCACTCTGTCTGGTGATCGTTTTCCACATCCACGCTTTCCGTTCTTCTATTTGTGGAGTGCTGCAGCCGTCCCCGTTGCTCCTTTAACAATTCCAGAGCAGGATCCCAGGCTCGACTTAGCTGGTACCCCATGTCGCGGTTCGTGAGATGGTCAGTCATTTTTATCTCATCGATTACCTTATAACACTGTCCCAAAATGTGAGTGTCTGTGTTAGAATCTTGAAGGTTACGAGCTACATTACGGAAATATTGGGCTAGTACGAAGCTAATATCCAGCAGAACACCTGACAGCCCAAAATGTCAGTGGACATAATGTTTTGTCTTATCAGCACAGAGCAGTTCCACGCGACACTCGCCAGCAGTGCCAGGCACGGAGTGAGCTGCGTTTCGGCGTCGCGCCGTGGCACCATCCTCAGGTCGCAGCGAGGAGTAGGTCAGGCGGCCTTGGCCCGCTTCCTGGGCCGCCCTCAGGCGACTGTGCGTGCTCCACCCCCACACCCCCCGCCTGCTGCTGTTCCACAGGGGAGCGACGCCGCCTCCGCAGGATATAGTGCCCGGGCGCACGCAGGGCACGGTCGCTCCGGGGCGAAGTAATCGAGAGGCGCCGCCACTTCTGAATGGCGGATAAAAATTCTCGCTGCCGTTGTCTCGCGTGTGAAACAGCCACTGCGCGGCAGTGAATCTGGAAACGGAACGGCCACTGAGATAGCCCAACCTTATTTTCGGTCAGAAAATAGCACGCCAATATACACGGCACGGTGCACCGCACACTGGATTTAGTTGCGCAGCCGTGGCGCGACGCCTTCGCTTTCTGCTGTTATTCTGCCGCTGGGGGCGACCGTAGAACACGAATATCTTTGGAGTACGCGTAGCGTATTGCGCACGTCGCCAACACCATACCGAAAATCTCGCGCCAGTCATCTGTATAACGCTGTCTGTTTACATTATGCGCTCATGCACTGGCCATTTTCAGATTTTTTTTCCTATTTGAGGATTTGAGGTAGATATGGGAGAGGCGAGTCGTTTAAAGGCAGTACCAATACACTGAGATGACCCAACACATGGGGTAGCGATATACATATACACTACTGGCCATTAAAATTCCTACACCACGAAGATGACGTGCTACAGACGCGAAATTTAACCGACTGGAGAAGATGCTGTGATATGCAAATGATTAGCTCTTCGGAGCATTCACACATGGTTGGTGCCGGTGGCGACACCTACAACGTGCTGACATGAGCAAAGTTTCCAACCGGTTACTCATACACAAACAGCAGTTGACCGGCGTTGCCTGGTGAAACGTTGTTGTGATGCCTCGTGTAACGAGGAGAAATGCGTACTATCACGTTTCCGACTTCGATGAAGGTCTTATTGTAGCCTATGGCGATTGCGGTTTATCGTATCGCGACATTGCTGCTCCCTTTGGTCGAGATCCAATGACTGTTAGCAGAATACGGAACGCCGTGCTGGATCCCAACAGCCTCGTATCACTAGAAGTCGAGATGACAGGCATCTCATCCGCACGGCTGTAACGAATCGTGCAGCCACGTCTCGATCCCTGAGTCAACAGATGGCGACGTTTGCAAGACATCAACCATCTGCACGAACAGTTCGACGACGTTTGCAGCAGCACGGACTATCAGCCCTGAGACCATGGCTACGGTTACCCCTGACGCTGCATCACAGACAGGAGCGCCTGCGATGGTGTACTCAACGACGAACCTGGGTGTACGAATGGCAAAACGTCATTTTTTCGGATGAATCCAGTTTCTGTTTACAGCATCATGATGGTCGCATCCGTCTTTGGCGACATCGCGGTGAACGCACATTGGTAGCGTGTATTCGTCATCGCCATACTGGCGTATCACCCAGCGTGATGGTATAGGGTGCCATTGGTTACACGTCTCGGTCACCTCTTGTTCGCATTGACGGCACTTTGAACAGTGGACGTTACATTTCAGATGTGTTACGACCCGTGGCTCTACGCTTCATTCGATCCCTGCGAAACCCTACATTTCAGCAGGATAACGCACGACCGCATGTTGAAGGTCCTGTACAGGCCTTTCTGGATACAGAAAATATTCGACTGCTGCCCTGGCCGCCACATCCTCCAGATATGTCACCAATTGAAAACGTCTGGTCAATGGTGGCCAAGTAACTGGCTCTTCACAATACGCCACTCACTACTCTTGATGAACTGTGGTATCGTGTTGAACCTGCATGGGCAGCTGTACCTGTACACGCCATCCAAGCTCTGTTTGACTGAATGCCCAGGCGTATCAAGGCCGCTATTACGGCCAGAGGTGGTTGTTCTGGGTGCTGATTTCTCAGGATCTATGCACCCAAATTGCGGGGAATATGTAATCACCTGTCAGTTCTATGTAGTATATTTGTCGAATGAATGCCCGTTTATCGTCTGCATTTCTTCTTGGTGTAGCAATTGTAATGGCCAGTAGTGTATACAGATGTATCGCGTACACAAAGTACACATTGCGTTGGTGGAGCTATCATTTGTCCTTATGTGATCCATCTGAAAAGATTTCCGACGTCATTATGGCTGCACGACGAGGATTACCAGAATTTCAAAGCGGAATGGTAGTTGGAGCTAGGGGCATGGGACGTTCCATTTCGGAAATCGTTACGGAATTCAGTGTTCCGAGGTCCACAGTATCAGGAGTGTGTTGAGAATACCAAATTACAAGCATTACCTCTCACCACTGACAACGCAGTGGCAGACAGCTTTCACTTAACGACAGAGAACAGCGGCGTTTGCGTGAAGTTGTCAGTGCTAACAGACAAGCAACACTGCGTGAAATAACCCCAGAAATCAGTGTGTGACATGTAACGAATGTATCCGTTAGGACAGTGCAGCGAAATTTGCTGTTAATAGGCTATCGCACCAGATAAGCGACACGAATGCCTCTGCTAGCAGCTCGACATCGCTTGCAGTGCCTCTCCTGGGGTTGTGAGGGAATCGGTTGGACTTAGACGACTGGAAAACCGTGGCCTGGGCAGATGAGTCCAGATTTCAGTTGGCAAGGGCCAGTGGTAGGGTTCGAGTGTAGTGCGGGTCTCACAAAGCCATGGGCCCAAGTAGTCAACAAGTGGAAGCTGGTGGTGGCTCCATGTGTTCCCATGGAATGGACTGGGTCGTCTAGTCCAATTCCTGCTTTGAGACCATTTGCAGCCATTTATTGACTTCATGTTCACAAACAACGGTAGAATTCATATGGATCACAATGCGCCAACCCACCGGGCCACAGTTGTTCGCGATTGGTTTGGAGAACAGTCTGGGCAGTTCGAGCGAATGGTTTGGCCACCCAGATCGCCCGACATGAATCCCATACACCGTTTATGGGACGTAATCGAATCAGTTTGTGCACAAAAGTCTGCAACGGCAACACTTTCGCAATTATGGACTGTCATGGGCCAATATATCTGGAGACGATATCTAACGACTTGTTCATGCCGTGCCTAGCTGCTGCAGTACCGGGAAAAAGGAGGTCCGACATGATATTACTAGGTAACCCGGTGTATTTTTGTTCTGAATAATCGATATTTTCTGATATTTGTTTCGTATCGGTTCTAAATTTTTTTTTATTTTTTACTAATTACAGGCAAAAAAACGGTATACCAATGTGCCATAGCAGCAGTGCTAAATTTTTTGGATTTTAAATAATTTTTTTTAAAAAAACGAGTAATGTTTATTCGTAAAATTATCATTACTTTGAAATATTGGCGACCAGTTCCATTTCAATAACGATGCCGTCAGGAGGAGCAGACACATGACATAAGAATCAGTATAGCACTGCTGCGACAGTAATGAAGCTGTTGCTGTGTAGTGTGGTATGTTATACCTGCCCGCATAGCGTGCACATGTGCAGGGTTATTACAAATGATTGAAGCGATTTCACAGCTCTACAATAACTTTATTATTTGAGGTATTTTCACAATGCTTTGCACACACATACAAAAACTCAAAAAGTATTTTTTAGGCACTCACAAGTGTTCGATATGTGCCCCTTTAGTGATTCGGCAGACATCAAGCCAATAATCAAGTTCCTCCCACACTCGGCGCAGCATGTCCCCATCAATGAGTTCGAAAGCATCGTTGATGCGAGCTCGCAGTTCTGGCACGTTTCTTGGTAGAGGAGGTTTAAACACTGAATCTTTCACATCACTATGAGTGAAACTTGCCCTCACGCGTTCAACCGTTTCTTCGCACACTGCAGGCCGACCCGTTGATTTCCCCTTACAGAGGCATCCAGAAGCTTTAAACTGCGCATGCCATCGCCGAATGGAGTTGGCAGTTGGTGGATCTTTGTTGAACTTCGTCCTGAAGTGTCGTCGCACTGTTATGACTGACTGATGTGAGTGCATTTGAAGCACGACATACGCTTTCTCGGCTCCTGTCGCCATTTTGTCTCACTGCGCTCTCGAGCGCTCTGGCGGCAGAAACCTGAAGTGCGGCTTCAGCCGAACAAAACTTTATGAGTTTTTCTACGTATCTGTAGTATGTCGTGACCATATGTCAATGAATGGAGCTACAGTGAATTTATGAAATCGCTTCAATCATTTGTAGTAGCCCTGTATTGTTGAAGACTTGCTAACGCCTGGTTAAATAGTAAATAAAAACATTAGATTACAAAACGGATTTTTCATTTGGGGTAATTAATGAAAATAACGCTACAAATCTTACACAAAAGCTTATTATTTGTCTGCCATTCAAATAACATAATAAAAGTGGAAGAAATTAAGCTAACAGTAATAAATTAAAAATGAGTAGTGATTAGCGCATCTGCTTACTAGGAGACCCGGGTTCGAATCACGGTCACCACAAATTTTCAACTTGCCCATTGATATAAATCAATTTTCACTGTCAGCTGATGTCTTCAATTCCTTAGTATCTTCATTCATAGTGGCTGCATGATCTAAATGGTGTAAGAGTTGTGCTACCTCAATTTTCATCCTTTAACACCGACTATTCGTAATGCCCAAATGCTTGTATGATCTTCGGTAAAAACAAGATTTTTGAGCGAAGTTTCAAAAAATTAGAATGAATAGGAAATACTGGTTATTTTTTGTAGAATCCGAGTTCTCATTATTTTTCGAGAAAAGCAGTGAATGGTCAACTGCCTAAGTTTCCTTTTATTTATCTATTTTTTATATATTTTGAGTCTGTAGCTTTTGAAACGCGCAATGCAGAAAGTCTGAGGGAGTCTTAGAATATGTAATAAAAAATAATAATAAATAACCGATAAAATAAAACGTGACACAGACATACGAAATCCGTTTTTGATAACTGAAAAAAGAAATTGTACACATCAATAACACTGTTCACTATCTAGAACTAAAAGAGTGGTTCATTTTCTATGCCATGTTTCTCCTGTTTGTGCCAAATTGTAATTTTTTATGAATACTTACATTTTCATGCCATTAATAATTCAGATTTTTATTTATTAATATACTGAATTCAAATAAAATTTTAAAGAAGTTGTTTCTAGCGAGCCGGCGACTGTATCAGTCACTTTCACGCTATCAACTCAACTTCTGGCGACTACATTAATGTGCTTGAAGTGTTTTGTTGTTCACAATCGAATTTTTTTTCAGAAACAATTTTTCAAGCTTTTTTTGTAGAATTGCTCAAGAAAATGGATGTCCTACTGTACAGTTCTCGAATTATAACTTCTTTATAATGGTATGCATTTTACTAAATTTTATTTGTACTGTGAATTGCTCTACATGAGCACTAAAAAGGAATCCGTTAAATGTCGGTCATAAAATAAATAACAAAGTACTTTATATCAGGGTTACAATAACGAACAATTTAAACTGGAAAGAACGCACAGAAAATACTGTGGGAAAGGCTAATTAAAGAGTACGTTATACTGGCTGAAGACTTACAAGATGCCGGCCGTGGTGGCCGAGCGGTTCTAGGCGCTACAGTATGGAACCGCGCGACTGCTACGGTCGCAGGTTCGAATCCCGCCTCGGGCATGGATGTGTGTGATGTCCTTAGGTTAGTTAGGTTTAAGTAGTTCTAAGTTCTAGGGGACTGATGACCTCAGAAGTTAAGTCCCATAGTGCTCAGAGCCATTTGAGCCAACTTACAAGATGCAGTAAACCTAGTAAACAAACTGCCTGCACTACGCTTGTCCGTCTTCAGCTAGAGTATTGCAGTTTGGTATGAAATGGTTCAAATGGCTCTAAACACTATGGGACTTATCATCTGAGGTCATCAGTCCCCCAGACTTAGAACTACTTAAACCTAACTAAACTAAGGACATCACACACATCCACGCGCGACGCAGGATTCGAACCTGCGACCGTAGCAGCCGCGTGGTTCCGGACTGAAGCGCCTAGAACCGCAAGGCCACAGCGGCCATCTGGTATGAAATCCTCAGCAGACAGGATTGATGGAAGACGTTTTGTATTATCGCGAAAAAGAGCAGTGAGTGTCACTGTTATGGAACGCGAACTAGAGTGTCAAACATCTAAACATAGGCATTTTTTGTTGTGGCGAGATCTTTTCACAAAATAACCGTCACCAACTACCTCGTCCGAATGCGCAAACATTTCATACTTTTGCGTTACTCGTTGTTGGCGAGACCTTCAAATAATTGTGAAGCGAAAAATGTTTATTGCTTATTATATTTTCGTTGTTCATGGAGTAAATCTTCGTTATGAGGCATAGCGTTCTAATTTACTGCTTCTTTACGGCCACCTCCATTCACAACAAATTTTGCAGACAGTATCCACATTGAAACTTCCTGGCAAATTAAAACCGTGTGCCGGACCGAGACTCGAACTCGGGACCTATACCTTTCGCGGGCAAGTGCTCTACCAACTGAGCTACCCAAGCACGATTCACGCCCCGTCCTCACAGCTTTACTTCTACCAGTACCTCGTCTCCTACCTTCCAAACTTTACAGAAGCTTTCCTGCAGGAGAGAGCACTTGCCCGCGAAAGGCAAAGGTCCCGAGTTCGAGTGTCGGTCGGGCACACAGTTTTAATCTGCCAGGAAGTTTCATATCAGCGCACACTCCGGTGCAGATTGAAAATCTCATTAAAGACCTTAGGGGTTTAACGAACGGTCTAAGGCGCAGCAGTCATGCACTGTGCGGCTGGTCCCGGCGGAGGTTCGAGTCCTCCCTCCGGCATGGGTGTGTGTGTTCGTCCTTAGGATAATTTAGATTAAGTAGTGTGTAAGCTTAGGGACTGATGACCTTAACAGTTAAGTCCCATAAGATTTCACAGTCACATTTGAACATTTTTGGTTTGACGAAGATCGTTTAATTCTTCACAATGATCCACATCAGAGAACTGACAAATCTGATGAACTGTGATCACTCCACCGTGGTGTGACATTTGCATGCACTGGGGAAGGATCGAAAATCGGTTGTATGGGTACCGCGGGCTCTAAGCCAAAATCACAAAAATCGGCAGGTGGCCGTCTCTGCATTTCTACCTGCTTGTCATCGATTGGCTCTTGAACAAGACGGACCATTCCTATCCCGTACTATTACTTGCTAACGTAAGTAAAAGAAGTGAATAGTTGGGCCCAAACAATGCAGCAACTCCCCATACGAAGACATGCGCGCATCCACAAAAGATAATGCTATGCATCTGGTGTGGTGTGCTGCTAAATGCTGCCCCGAGGTGTAACCATCACTGCTGTCATCTATCGTCAGCAACTGAGACGCCTTGCAGATGCAGTCCAAGAACAACGACCAGTAAGTGAGCCGTGCTGCAGCCCGCGTTGTTGCTGTTTGTAGGTTTCCGCCCTCTCTTGGAGGCCAGACGGTATCGTTTAGTTGGCATGGTTGCAGTTGTTTGTCTTCTTCTCCTGTTGACTGGCACCTCCCGGTTTCGCAAGCGTGTCCTGTCCGCTAGTGGCAGCAGCAGCGGTTATCGATATGTAGTAACTGTTGCCCTATCTTTGAGGCGACGTCGTTGTTTTCCCGAGTCGTGTGAGTGGGCCAGTTCGATTGGGAACTCAGGAGGAGCCGCGCAATGCCAGAACACACCGGGACCGCTGGCGTCACGCATGGACTGCCGGATGGAAGGGCTGCACGACCTCGTCGTAAACCGGGTCCAGCAAGCCCTAAGATGAGTACATTTCAACACAAGTAGAGAAATCTCCACCATTGTGATATCTCGCAATTCTCCAGCGACGCCGGCGGTTGTGGCCGAACGGTTCTAGGCGCTTCAGTCCAGAACCGTGCTGCTGATACGGTCACAGGTTCGAATCCTGCCTCGGGCATGGATGTGTGTGATGTCCTTAGGTTTAAGTAGTTCTAAGTCTAGGGTACTGATGACCTCAGATGTTAAGTCCCATAGTGCTCAGAGCCATTTTTTTCTCCAGTGACTTGGGTTTGTGTTGCTGCTCGTAGTGTCGCCGAGGCGAAGAGCAGCGAGTGGAGTGCTTTCTACTCTGGTGTTAGTGGTTCCTTTCACGTTCTGGGCGCTCTAAACACAGAATTCTGGGGACGTAGTGCAGACCGGTTTTGGCGTATTGTTCCATCGTTGCATATGGTTTATCGGACGTCAGGTAGCTTCAGCAAGATCATCATTAGTCATTCGTTAGACTGCCACTAGTCTGAGTTACCATCTTGTGAAGTGAATGCAACTCTTGGCTGCCTATTTCGTCGCTCGCGAAAGTGTTTGTTGTCGGATCTTCTCAGCAGTCGATTCCTGGATCACCGTCTGTGGCCCCTTGTGTTACGAAGTTTACCATCATCTTATTTCGCCCATTTGGTGATCAGTTGCTTGTTTTTTAATTAACCTTTGCTACTGTATTTGCTGTTTTACAGCACGTTTCTAAATTTTTTATATTATTGCCGTTCCTGGCGTGTAAGGCCTTCAGCCGTGATTGTTGGTCACCTGCCTTAAAATTCTAATTTGGTATTTGTATTTACATGGTAAGCCTTTAAAATCTTACATACTGCCATTCCTGGCATCTGATGCCTTCTGCTGTGTTTGTGGAGACTTGCCTTTAATATTTCATACCTGTAATTTGTACGTTGCAGCGAGTTTTAAACTATTCTTAATTTATTGCCATCCCTGGCGTGTAAGGCCTTCTGCCCGGATCACAATGGCTCGTTTTTAAAACATTATCTCTTGTATCTGTATTTAATGGTGATTTGCTAAATTGTAGCTCACTGAAAACACTACTATTTGCACCATTGTTTATTCCTTCATTAATAACGTGTGGTATTTTATTTATTGTTGAGTCTGGAATTACTAGTTTAAAATAAATTGTGTGCAGCTGTAAAAGGGAACCAATAGTAACTGATTACGGCCCCGTCCACAATCGTAACCGAATCCTGCCTTACCTTGACTTTCAGATCTCATTAAGCTGCGTGAAGTGATGCTACTCCCCGTTAACGCCCTCTGTTAGACTGACAAAAAACACTGTAGAGGAGTTGGGTTGTGAAGCCGTTCCGCACCCACCTTGCTCACCTGATCTGGCGCTCTTAGATTTTAACCTTTTCCGTTTTCTATCTGACAACATTCAAGAAACCTCCTTTCCGGATGAAAATGAGCTCAGAACATGCCTCGAGGAATTCTTCACCTCGAAACCACACGATTTCTCCAGTCGCGGAATCGAAAAGTTACCCGAGCGTGTAATGCCACAACAAAGCATAGCCAAGTCGCAGCAGTTGAATAAGTGAATGCTCATGCCATCTGTTGGATAGTTGCGCAAACAAAAGCACAGGCGCTTCCGCCTGGCGGCAGTAAAATGAAATAGTGTTACGAGTAAGACACTATCTGAATAGTGCTGCGCTCGGACGATGAAATAAATAAGCATTAAACTAGGATAATATTATTACGTATAGTAAAAATATTAATTTAATATATAATAATGAAATATATAATAATCAAATAAATAAGCATTAAGCTAGGATAATATTATTATGTATAGTAAAAATATGAATTTAATATATATATATATATATATATATATATATATATATATATATATATATATATATATATCGGTATATTTGAAACGGCAATAAAAACTAAACGAGCAGCGATAGAAATACACCGTTTGTTGCAATATGCTTGGGACAACAGTACATTTTCAGGCAGACAAACTTTCGAAATTACAGTAGTTACAATTTTCAACAACAGATGGTGCTGCGGTCTGGGAAACTCTATAGTACGATATTTTCCACATATCCACCATTCGTAGCAATAATATGGCGTAGTCTCTGAATGAAATTACCCGAAACCTTTGACAATGTGTCTGGCGGAATGGCTTCACATGCAGATGAGATGTACTGCTTCAGCTGTTCAATTGTTTCTGGATTCTGGCGGTACACCTGGTCTTTCAAGTGTCCCCACAGAAAGAAGTCACAGGGGTTCATGTCTGGCGAATACGGAGGCCAATCCACGCCGCCTCCTGTATGTTTCGGATAGCCCAAAGCAATCACACGATCATCGAAATATTCATTCAGGAAATTAAAGACGTCGGCCGTGCGATGTGGTCGGGCACCATCTTGCATAAACCACGAGGTGTTCGCAGTGTCGTCTAAGGCAGTTTGTACCGCCACAAATTCACGAAGAATGTCCAGATAGCGTGATGCAGTAATCGTTTTGGATCTGAAAAATGGGCCAATGATTCCTTTGGAAGAAATGGCGGCCCAGACCAGTACTTTTTGAGGATGCAGGGACGATTGGACTGCAACATGGGGCTTTTCGGTTCCCCATATGCTCCAGTTCTGTTTATTGACGAAGCCGTCCAGGCAAAAATAAGCTTCGTCAGTAAACCAAATGCTGCCCACAAGCATATCGCCGTCATCAATCCTGTGCACTATATCGTTAGCGAATGTCCCTCGTGCAGCAATGGTAGCGGCGCTGAGGGGTTGCCGCGTTTGAATTTTGTATGGATAGAGGTGTAAACTCTGGCGCATGAGACGATACGTAGACGTTGGCGTCATTTGGACCGCAGCTGCAACGGAAACCCGAGGCCGCTGTTGGATCACCTGCTGCACTAGCTGCGCGTTGCCCTCTGTGTTTGCCGTACGCGGTCGCCCTACCTTTCCAGCACGTTCATCTGTCACGTTCCCAGTCCGTTGAAATTTTTCAAACAGATCTTTTATTGTGTCGTTTTTCGGTCCTTTGGTTACATTAAACCTCCGTTGAAAACTTCGTCTTGTTGCAACAACACTGTGTTCTAGGCGGTGGAATTCCAACACCAGAAAAATCCTCTGTTCTAAGGAATAAACCATGTTGTCTATAGCAAACTTGCACGTTGTGAACGGCACACGCTTACAGCGGAAAGACGACGTACAGAATGGCGCACCCACAGACTGCGTTGTCTTTTATATCTTTCACATCACTTGCAGCGCCATCTGTTGTTGAAAATTGTAACTACTGTAATTTCGAAAGTTTGTCCGCCTGAAAATGTACTGTTGTCCCAAGCATATTGCAACAAACGGTGTATTTCTATCGCTGCTCGTTTAGTTTTTATTGCCGTTTCAAATATACCGGTCATTTTTGAAACACCCTGTATAAAATGATTGTAATTGAATATGGTAATTTTATGGTATGTCCATTTGTAAACAGAGAACTTGGCATAGTGTAAATTAATATTTAAATGTGAGGGAAATCCCCGAGCACGCGGACAATGCAGGTTGGCGCGTGAATTTGGCAGTAGAGATGTGTTGTGGAACTGTTCAGATGCAGACCAGAGATTACGCGGCGCGAAAGTGACGGTTTAAGTACGGTACGGTAACGTTGCTTATAGACAGTTAAAAGTGAGCTTACAACAAACATGAACTGGATTTATGGGGTGTCAGCAAGTCAAATGGACAATAGGGCTTGCAGGATGCAACATTTCGACGGAGACGGCTTGTGAGCGATATAGTTGCTGTTTCCGCTCAAAAAGCACATGGCACGCCTTGTGGAAGTCTGCGTAATTTACGACGGACTGCAGCGGCCAGCAGCAAGGTATGAAGTGAAGCGACCAGTGTCTGCAGCTAATGTTGCAGTGTGATCTTACTACCATATGAGATCCTTGATGAGCTCACGCCAACACAAGCAACGAACTCGTAGTTATCGTACGACAGTGAATTTTATACCGCCGCCATAACAAGTACATTTATCCGTAGCGAACCAGTTTATGTATTTATCAAGTCAAGTCCTCTACAGTGTAATGTCTGAGTGAAATAATAAGTTTGTGATTCAAAGTGCATTCTACGAGTGTCATCAATTATTTACAGAAAATAGTTCATTATTATCCCAAATCCTTCACTGTGTGTGTGCAGCAATACCAGTAAAAAGGCTATATTACGTGAGTATCGGCGTATTAATGCAACAAGAGGACATAATCGGAGTTAACGCCGAAAATTTCCAACAAACGCCGCATTATACAACTGACAGAAGACGCCAGGTACTGTGCCACATTAATTACAGTTCAACTCGATGTGGTGGCTTTTCAGTACATTATCAACGTAAAAACTCATTCAGTTTCATTAGAACAAAATGATTCTAAAGTAATGTTTTTAACATCTCTAGTAACCATCAGTTCTATAGTGTTAATTGATTATTCAATTAAAGAATTTATTGCCACCACAGTAGCCGGCCGCTGGTGGCCGAGCGGTTCTGGCGCTACAGTCTGGAACCGCGCGACCGCTACGGTCGCAGGTTCGAATCCTGCCTCGGGCATGGATGTGTGTGTTGTCCTTAGGTTAGTTAGGTTTAAGTAGTTCTAAGTTCTAGGGGACTTATGACCTCAGCAGTTGAGTCCCATAGTGCTCAGAGCCATTTGAACCATTTGAACCACCACAGTACTCATTGTACTTTCAGTACAATGCAAATTCAGTAACATTAAAATCATTACTGACAGATGGTGTAGATCAATCTAACTTACAACAAGTTCAAGTGTTTATCATATGTGTGTGTATATTGTGTTACGTAAATGTTGTTCGCCTGCTGGGTGTGATTAACGTACACCAGTTAGTGCATTCTGTTCAGTCACTTCAAAGAGGTTATTTTTGTTAATGAAAATCAGAATTCATTTAAGATTCGATTTCTTGTACGCCATCGCCAATATTTATTCAGTAATTCCGTGCAGTAGTCTGAACTACATAGCAAAGCTATTCAGGGTTGTTACACGCGATAGCCGCTTTCCAGAAGTCCGATGCCGCATGGTCTAAAAATATTACAGTACATTCGGACAGTGGCATCGCAAGCATTGGCACACTTTTGCAAACAGTGAAGGAGAATATATCATTGACGACTGCAGTGTCTGTTATGTGTATCTGTTTTCTTTATTAAATTTATGCACAACGCTACGAACTTATTTATCAACACAGTATTATTAACTGTGATCTTATTGACAATAAAGTACGGATCTAGTCGTACGACTGAGACGACACTCCATAGACACGCAGTTTGATTACATTCATGGGGACCCAAAAACAGACCAGTATATAATAAACTGCGGGTAGATAACAACGTTTTTTTCGAAGAGGTATCGATTGTGTCCTGAGTGAGACTGTACTACCTGGGAGTAATTACGCCCTAACTTCGCAGAGCCGATGGCGACCTATAGTTGCAGCTGAGCTGTAACCACTTCCGCCTCTCTGGCATCGGTTGCCGGGCAGCGCTTTGTCGTCGCCATCGCGGCCGTCACCTTTAAGTCTGGCAGCTCCATTGAAAGCGAGCTCATTAAAAGGTTTGCGCTCCCTGAAAGCGCGGCCAACCTCGAGAGCGCCGCCTGGCCCCCTAAAACACTCCGGCTGGCTGCCCGCGCCATCTTGCGCGGGAAAGGCCCTGTTTTGATACGTGATACACGCTAACTGCCATTCCTTTTCTTTCTTCGGCAGTTTGTATTTACTAAGCCGTACAACCATCCTTGCTATACAACATATTGTTTTCGGACTCCGTACACACTCATGCTCATAAATTAAGGATAATGCTGATACATGGTGAAACAACGGTCTGGTGGGCGGTTTTCGGGTCTAAACAACACCGACTCAAACTAAGGCCTCGGCGCTTGTTCGTGACGTCACGTCACCTAGGCACGGCGAACGCCAGGTCCGTTGCAGGCATACTCCTAATGGTGGTGTCTCCCTCTCTGACACAGGAAAATGTGAAACTATTGGCGGTAGTTGACCAACCAAATTGTTCTGAGAGATTTCTGCAATCAATTAATTGTGCAATTTATTACACTTCTCAACAAATAGTGAACTCCTGAACTTAAATTTCCACCTGTTTTAAGGATTGACATACAAAAACAACTTCATGGTCCAGCAGCAACAGAATTCTTGCTTCTTTACCTTATTTGTAAACCTGAGGAAGTTACGTTTCTACTGGGTTGCTTTTACAAGAAACTGTGAACATATTGGTGCTCTTCTTTAGGTATCTTGGTTGACTATGGGGTGAGGAGCATTGAATGTTAATGAAATCTCTTGCGATTGTACACGTAGGAGAGGGTGGGGGACAGAACAAGAGGCAAAAGAGAGATACTTGTTTTATCAAATATTTTTTTTTTATCTTATTAAGTTTCTCGTTTCAGTTGCAAAAGGGGAATATTTATCTTTTCTAATGTGCATGTTTAAAAAAGTTTAAGCTCAGCAGTATTTTCGATGTATGAAGCTATTTTGTTTCCTCTTTAGAATTCCTTTCGTTGAAAACGACTGTAATCTAATGACTGGCAACAGTTGGACATTTACACATGTAAATTAGTTCACATTTCCAGTGACGATGTCAAACGAAAATAAATAAATAAATAAAAGAAACGAGTTAATTGTAAGGGGGTTGGGGTAAGTTTCGATAACAAAATGTATCAAGTAAATATAGTTACTTGAATGTAAAATTTCCGAAGCTTGCAATGGGGCAAAGCATCTTCTCATATTGATCTACGTTTGTTACGACAGGATTCAGTAGTACAGAACTATGATCTTCATTTGTAGCTTTACGATAGTAAGAAAATCTTTCATCTAAATAAAACTGCAGAATCCAAAACAATACCAAACATTTTGTCCAAAAATAAGAGATTTATAGTAATAAGCACGCCCAGGCGTTTCTGCCTGCAACAGACCTGGCGTTCGCCGTACCTAGATGACGTGACGTCACCAACAAGCGCCGAGGCCTTCCTTTGAGTCGGTGTTGGTTTAAATCACCTCGGGGTATGACCATGCGGTGCATTTGACCTGCGGTCGTCGCACGGTGGCGCTACCAGCAGTCCACATACGCAAGGGTGTGATGGTGCACGTCAGAGTACAGTGCAGCGAGTAAGTGTGCAAACGTTTTCAGACGTGCTAATGGTGACTGTGTGTTGAAAATGCTCAAAGAACACATATTGATGACGTTATGAGGGGTAGAATATTAGGGCGTCTGGAGGCTGGTCAAAAACAGCAGGTCGTAGTACGGGCCTTCCGTGTGCCACAAAGTGTGATCTCAAGATTATGGCAACGATTCCAGCAGACAGGAAACGTGTCCAGGCGCTACAGTACGGGACGTCCACAGTGCACAACATCACAAGAAGATCGATATCTCACCATCAGTGCCGGCCGAAGTGGCCGTGCGGTTCTAGGCGCTGCAGTCTGGAACCGCGAGACCACTACGGTCGCAGGTTCGAATCCTGCCTCGGGCATGGATGTGTGTGGTGTCCTTAGGTTAGTTAGGTTTAACTAGTTCTAAGTTCTAGGGGACTAATGACCTCAGAAGTTGAGTCCCATAGTGCTCAGAGCCATTTGAACCATTTTTGAACCATCAGTGCCCGCAGACGGCTACGGAGTACTGCAGGTAGCCTCGCTCGGGACCTTACCGCAGTCACTGGAACAGATGTCTCCAGACACACAGTCTCCGGACGACTGAACAGACACGGTTTATTCGCTCGGAGACCTGCAAGCTGCATTCCACTCACCCGTGGTCACAGGAGAGCCAGCCTGGTGTCAAGAACACAGTACACGGTCATTGGCACAGTGGTCCCAGGTTATGTTCCCGGACGAGTCCAGGTATAGTCTGAACAGTGAATCTCGCCGGGTTTTCATCTGCCGTGAACCAGGAACCAGATACCAACCCCTTAATGTCCTACCGAGCGAGGTGGCCCAGTGGCTAGCACACTGGACTCGCATTAGGGAGGACGACGGTTCAATCCCGCGTCCGGCCATCCTGCTTTAGGTTTTCCCTGATTTCCCTAAATCACTCCAGGCAAATGCCGGGATGGTTCCTTTGAAAGGGCACGGCCGACTTCCTTCTCCGTCCTTCCCTAATCTGATGAGACCGATGACCTCGCTGTTGGGTCTCTTCCCCCAAACCAACCAACCACCCTTAATGTCCTTGAAAAGGACCTGTATGGAGGTCGTGGTTTGATGGTGTGGGGTGGGATTACGATTAGTGCACGTACACCCCTGCTTGTCTTTTACAGAGGAACTGTAACAGGTCAGGTGTATTGGGACATCATTTTGCACCAGTATGTCCGCCTTTTCAGGGGTGCAGTGGGTCCCACCTTCCTCCTGATGGACGATAACTCACGGCCCCACCGAGCTGCCATTGTGGAGGAGTACCTTGAAACAGAAGATATCAGGCGAATACAGTGGCCTGCCTGTTCTCCACACCTAAACCCCATCGAGCACGTCTCGGATGCTCTCGGTCGACGTAGCGTTGCACGTCTTCAAACACCTACGACACTTCAGGAGCTCCGACAGGCACTGGTGCAAGAATGGGAGGCTGTACCCCATCAGCTGCTCGACCACCTGATCCAGAGTATGCCAACCCGTTGTGCGGCATGTGTACGTGTGCATGGTGATCATATCCCATACTGATGTCGGGGTATATGCGCAGGAAACAGTGGCGTTTTGTAGCACATCTGTTTCGGGACGATTTTCTCAAATTATCACCAATCCGTGTGTGTTCCCTATGTGCCTATCCTATTAGCGCCATTTTTGTGTAGTGCCACGTTCTGTGGCACCACTTTCTGCAATTATCCTTAATTTATGAACATGAGTGTATAAGGGCGATCAAAAATTTTCCGTTCGAGGACGTTGATGCTGCCTATATGTAGCGTAGAGCGACTCCGATGCGGGTATACAAGCACCGACATGTATGCAAGGGATTAGAGAGTTATTCCTGTCTTTCCAACGTGCGTGCAGTGAATGCCAAAACTTGAACTACGACGACATAGTTGTGTTTATTAAATGTATGGAAAAACGCTGCGAACTTATCCACCAACCCAATGTTATTAACTGTGACCTCCCTGACACTAAATCATGAAGCAGTCGTACAACTGAGACGATACTCCGGAGGCACACAGTTTGATTACATTCATGTTGTGGTCTTCAGTCCTGAGACTGCTTTGATGCAGCTCTCCATGCTACTCTATCCTGTGCAAGCTTCTTCATCTCCCAGTACCTACTGCAGCCTACATCCTTCTCAATCTGCTTAGTGTGTTCATCTGTTGGTCTCCCTCTACGATTTTTACCCTCCACGCTGCCCTCCAATACTAAATTGGTGATCCCTCGATGTCTCAGAACATGTCCTATCAACCGATCCCTTCTTCTAGTCAAGTTGTGCCACAAGCTCCTCTTCTCCCCAATTCTATTCAGTACCTCCTTATTAGTTATGTGATCTACCCATCTAATCTTCAGCATTCTTCTGTAGCACCACATTTCGAAAGCTTCTATTCAATTCTTGTCCTAACTATTTATCGTCCACGTTTCACTTCCATACGTGGCTACCGTCCATACAAATACTTTCAGAAACGACTTCCTGACATTTAAATCTATACTCGATGTTAACAAATTTTTCTTCTTCAGAAACGCTTTCCATTGCCAGTCTACATTTTATATCCTCTCCACTTCGACCATCATCAGTTATTTTGCTCCCCAAATAGCAAAACTTTTTTACTACTTTAAGTGTCTCATTTCCTAATCTAATTCCCCCAGCATCACCCGACTTAATTAGACTACATTCCATTATCCTCGTTTTGCTTTTGTTGATGTCCATCTTATGCCCTCCTTTCAAGACACTGTCCATTCCGTTCAACTGCTCTTCCAAGTCCTTTGCTGTCTCTGACAGAATTACAATGTCATCGCCGAACCTCATAGTTTTTATTTCTTCTCCATGGATTTTAATACCTACTCCGAACTTTTCTTTTGTTTCCTTTACTGCTTGCTCAATATACAGATTGAATAACATCGGGGATAGGCTACAACCCCGTCTCATACCCTTCCCAACCACTGCTCCCCTTTCATACCCCCCGACTTATGACTGCCATCTGGTTTCTGTAAAAATTGTAACTAGCCTTTCGCTCCCTGTATTTTACCCCTGCCACCTTCAGAATTTGAAAGAGAGTATTCCAATCAACTTTGTGAAAAGCTTTCTCTAAGTCTACAAATGCTAGAAATGTAGGTTTGCCTTTCCTTAATCTTTCTCAATGTTTTTCTTTCGAAAGCTGACGGCCGACTCTTGAAGCCCGCCAACCCGGAAGAAAGCCACACGATATCCAAAGATAACATATAACCACTAAAATCGATTGCAACGATATAACGAGCATACCCGGTGCTAGCGCCAGTCCGCCACGGCTCACCCGTACCCCATTTATCGGACATAATCGGGAGGTCAGCTCGGCGATCATTGTAGGCAAAACCATCCCTTCCTTCCGCCTCCTCGATTTCTATATCACCATCTATGGCCGTCCTATCGCCCTCACCCCCACCCTTAAGTACCTTGGCGTCACCCTCGACTGTCGCCTCTCCTGGACCCTCCATCTCCGGACAATCCGAGCCGAGGCACGCTCCCGGCTCCGTCTCCTCGAGCTCCTTTCTGGCCGTTCATGGGGTCTGGACCCCTCCACCATCCTCCACACCTATAAATCCCTCATCCGCCCTATCCTCTGCTACGCCCATCCTGCCCGGATCTCCGCCCCTCCTACCTTTTACAAATCCCTTCAAATCCTCGAACACCACACTCTCCGCCACGCGGATCCTGTACGATCTTATTCCGCTCCCCCAGTTCCTCCTCTTCCTCGAACGGATACGGATCCTATACACCTCCCGTAAACTAGATCCTCCTCATCCGCTCGTCTCTCACATCCTCTCCCACCCCCGTCCAATGCCGCGCCTGTATTTCCACGTCCCACCTGCTCTCCATCTCTCCACCTCTCCCAAGGTGGCTTCTGCCAGCTCCCTCCTCCCCTCCATTTACCCCTTCCATCAACTTTGATCCTCCCCTCCCATTTCCTGTGGTTTTTCCTTCGTGCACTCTCTCTCCCTTCTCTCCCCCTTCCCTCCCTCCTCCCTTTCTCCCCACTCCTCCCCCAGTCTTCCCCTACCCCCTTACCTTCATTCCTCCCCCCATCCCCTCTGCCATCAGCATCTTTGTTCTCCCCTCTCCCCCCTCACCACCCATTCTTCCCCTCAAGGCAGGTCCCCAGACTCGCACACGCTGCGTGGACATTCACGCGCCAGAGATCATCGCCATCATTTTCTCGTGTGTGTGCCATCGTGTTTGTGTTTAGTGTTCGCCATCACGCTCCTTCATTCACCTGCGCCGTCGTAGTCGTCAGTGTTTGTGCGCCGTGCCGACAGTTTTTAGTGTGTTTTTCGTCGAGTGTGAACGGCTTCGTGTTCTTTGTTTCTGTGTCTACTTGTTTTTGCCCGCCACTTTGTTCAATCTCTTATGTGTCTTTTTTGTATTTTCATTTGTCGAACTTGTGGCTAAAGAGTGGCGTAGTATGCTGCTGCCAGCCCACCTTATGTAAAGGTGTTAAATTACAATAAAGGGAAAAAAGGGGTCAGTTCGCGCACAAAATCCTTGTGGTGTGCGTACTGTAACACTTTCAGTACACACACAATCAGATTATTTGACTTGTCGCTCTAACGAAGTAGGCGAGTGTTAGCAATATGTCTCATGGTCTTATCGTGGCGTGTTTATCTTCTGCCGTTTGGTCAGACGATAGAAATGCCTTTTGCACGCTTAGAGTAGCAGATTGACATTGACCAACTTTAAACAGAACTTGATTAATTTTCACACACATTTATTAAAATAATAAAAAGCATAGACATTACGTAACTTGATTCTGGATGCTGTTTACAATTGACAGTCTGAATTTCCTTTGGTCTTGGTACGTTAATCTTATTCTCACATATCTCTGATACTTGACAAACTTGACAAAGTGTCTATTCATTTATCTTCATGGCTATGTACAGGAATATGGTAATCTTATTAGGTGCAGACTGAAACTTGACTATAGACTGGTACAGACTTATGCAGACTGGTACAGACAAATGCAGACTGACTGATCGGAGGTCTGTACACCTGTTATAATACCTCGCGCTTTCAGGTATCATTGCGCGAGTGCGATCCGCGAGGAGAAAAGGTTCTACGTTATCAGCAATTAATACGAGGATTGGCGGAAGCAGAATTTGGTCCGTCTCTAAGGGAGCGCCATCTCGTAGTGCGGAGACGGACGAGCGCTGCGCCTGCACTGTTGTGCTTAGCGGGGCGCGCTCTAGTGGGAAAGTTGTGTACGCACTGACTACGTGGAACTATGTACACAACAATCCTGCACCGGCAAAACGTTCGCAGTTAGAGGCTCAGTATTTCTGCAGGGGACTTCCAACGACTTGCCCAGTCCATACCACGTCGAGTTGCTGCCCTACGCAGAGCAAAATGAGGTCCGACACGATGCTAGGAGGTACCCCGTGACTCTTGAACCTCAGCATATGCTGTACACGATTTTGCACGCTTATCAGCTCACTGTATGACTGAAATTACTGTCAGCTAACAACGTAATACATATACTTCTTGTCTAAATTGTAGTTTCATACGGCCCTGTATCAACATCGTGTGTGTCTGCTCTTCGATAGCATATCGCTTCTGCACTTTTTGTAAACATGCCAGTCACTAGTGTGATGCTCGATAGTGTGTGTGTTGTGACAGGCTGGTGTGTGCTGGTGTTGCAGATGTCCTAACATGGGGACGACATCGTGGCTGCTGCACGCGGCCGCCATCTTGCTGTCCCTGTCCCTCGTCACCGGCAGCACGGAAATGTAAGTACGCAGCCCGCCCGCTGCTCATGTTTCGTGACCGTTGTGCGTCGCAGGTCCAGACGTTGAGCCATATTCTGTCCACACACCTGGTCCACGCCGTAGCTTTGTTAACAGGTGATAGAAATTCCTATGTTTCGGACAGGCCCGCTACAAGAGCAGTTCAGGAGCCTGCTCCGAAACTATTTAGAAAAAAAGAAGGCTTAGTTGTAATACTGTGTTGTGGGCGTCCTCCTAATGGTAAAAATCGTAGACATAATTATTTTGTATGAACTTCTTCGGCTTAATTTTTTAGTCGCGACTGCCAGGTAGATGCCGTTTTCGTTGACTTCCGGAAGGCGTTCAATACAGTTCCGCACTGTCGCCTGATAAACTAAGTAAGACAACCTGTGTGGCTGGATTGAAGTTTTTAGCAAACAGAGGACAGCATGTTGTTCTCAATGGAGAGACGTCTACAGACGTTAAAGTAACCTCTGGCGTGCCACAGGGGAGTGTTATGGGACCATTGCTTTTCACAATATACATAAATGACCTAGTAGATAGTGTCGGAAGTTCCACGCGGCTTTTCGCGGATGATGCTGTAGTATACAGAGAAGTTGCAGCATTAGAAAATTGCAGCGAAATGCAGGAAGATCTGCAGCGGATAGGCACTTGGTGCAGGGAGTGGCAACTGACCCTTACCATAGACAAATGGAATGTATTGCGAATACATAGAAAGAAGGATCCTTTATTGTATGATTATATGATAGCGGAACAAACACTGGTAGCAGTTACTTCTGTAAAATATCTGGGAGTATGCGTACGGAACGATTTGAAGTGGAATGATCATATAAAATTAATTGTTGGTAAGGCGGGTACCAGGTTGAGATTCATTGGGAGAGTGCTTAGAAAATGTAGTCCATCAACAAAGGAGGTGGCTTACAAAACACTCGTTCGACCTATACTTGAGTATTGCTCATCAGTGTGGGATCTGTACCAGGTCGGGTTGACGGAGGTCGTAGAGAAGATCCTAAGAAAGGCGGCGCGTTTCGTCACAGGATTATTTGGTAAGCGTGATAGCGTTATGGAGATGTTTAGCAAACTCGAGTGGCAGACTCCACAAGAGAGGCGGTCTGCATCACGGTGTAGCTTGCTGTCCAGGTTTCGAGAGGGTACGTTTCTGTATGAGGTATCGAATATATTGCTTCCCCCTACTTATACCTCCCGAGGAGATCACGAACATAAAATTAAAGAGATTCGAGCGCACACGGAGGCTTTCCGGCAGTCGTTCTTCCCGCGAACCATACGCGACTGGAACAGGAAAGGCAGGTAATGAGAGCGGCACGTTAAGTGCCCTCCGCCACACACCGCTGGGCAGCTTGCGGAGTATAAATGTAGATGTAGATGTAGAATTACTTGTAAATATAATGAAACTATGTGGTGTCAGAGACCTTTTCAAGTCTCAAACATCTATAATGTGTATATGCACACCGAAACGACGAATGAAAATCACGGCCTCGTTACTCATTTTCATTCGTCGCTTCAGTCTGCATATGTACGTCAATTGTAACTCAGTATTCACCTCTGTAACCTACTTGTCAACTGCTACCGTAGCCGGGGTCGCTAACGCCAGATTGCTTACTCGGAGGTAAGCTCGAGGCAGATGGAATTTACACCGCAACTATTTCGTCATCACGGAGACTCGGGGTGATGAGGTAAAGTTCGCCATCACCAGTCTTTGCGCCAGTGTCGTGGAGTAAATTCCAAAGTCCCCCCCTCCCCCTCCCCCCCAGTGTGTCATGAAGTGAGAGCATGTGACAGTGCTGATGGTGATGCATGCGTCTGAGGGTGACTTCTTTGTGAAATTTATTGGTCTTTGGGCCCTACACATTCAACCATCTCAATATAGTGGAATGTCATTTATCGCGATACGAACGTAAGGACAACATAACGCCCAGTCCCCGAGCGGAGAAATCTCCTACCCGGCTGGGAATCGAACCCGGGTCCCTTCGCTTAGCAATCCCCCACGCTGACTACCCAGCTGCCGAGGCGAACGATGTTGACGTTAAACTCGGAGTCCCCGTCCCACAGTGGAGTACTTGTGTCGAAATCCTGACCAAAATTCTTTCACTACTTTCTTAAAGTTTAAATCACTGCTGTTTACTTTTATCATAATTTTAATAGTAAATCGGCCTCTTTTACTTTAAATATACGTAAATATATGTATTTACTTATTTATTATTATTATTATTATTATTATTCAAATTCAAATGGCTCTGAGCACTATGGGACTCAACTGCTGAGGTCATTAGTCCCCTAGAACTTAGAACTAGTTAAACCTAACTAACCTAAGGACATCACAAACATCCATGCCCGAGGCAGGATTCGAACCTCCCGCAGGAGTCCTTTCTTTCTTCATTTGACTACTTGAGGGGTGCGGTTAAGGTCGGTGCTTGGTTCGATGGTCTCTGAAACAGAGGTGTTCTGCATTAGAGACAGCTGATAAAATCTTTCCAAAGAGAGAACTTAAGGTTGAGAAATTCGCAGCAGCGAAAGCCGATAGGAGACGTCAGTTGATGATGAGACAGCCATACGATGTGAAGCGGAATTGTCTCAGACAATTCTTACTTGCTGAAGTATCTGCTAACAAGGGAACCTCCCCATCGCACCCCCCTCAGATTTAGTTATAACTTGGCACAGTGGATAGGCCTTGATAAACTGAACACAGATCAATTGAGAAAACAGGAAGAAGTTGTGTGGAACTGCGAAAAAATAAGCAAAATATACAAACAGAGTAGTCCATGGGCGACATAGGCAACTTCAAGGAGGACGTGAGCTCACGAGTGCTGTGGTCCCGCGGTAGCGTGAGCAGCTGTAGAAGTAGAGGTCCTTGGTTCAAGTCTTCCCCCGGGTGAAAATTTTACTTTCTTTATTTTTGCATAGTTATTATCTGTCCGTTAGTTCATTGACGTCTCTGTTCACTGTAATAAGTTTAGTGTCTGTGTTTTGCGACCGCATCGCAAAACCGTGTGATTAGTAGACGAAAGGACGTGCCTCTCCAATAGGAACCGAAAACATTTGATCGCAAGGTCATAGATCAACCGATTCCTCCACAGGAAAACACATCTGATATATTCTATACGACACTGGTGACGGCATGTGCGTCACATGACAGGAATATGTTGTCGACCCACCTAACTTGTACACTTGGCGAATGGGTAAAAAGATTCTTCTACCTTGCCCGATTTAGGTTTTCTTGTGGATGTGATAATCACTCCCAAAAAAGTGATGAAAACATAAGAGTTTGTCACATAAACTGAAAATAAAAAATTAAACTTTTCACTCGATGGAAGATTTGAACCAAGGACCTTTTGTTCCGCAGCTCCTCACTTTACCACCAGACCACGGCGCTTCTGCGTTCCCAGTGTCCTAGATGTTGCCTATCTTCCCATGAACTGCTCAGTTTGTATATTTTGCTTATTTTTTCATAGTTCCACACAACTTCTTCCTGTTTTCTCAATTGATCTGTGTTCAGTTTTTCAAGGCCTATCCACTGTGCCAACTTATAACTTAATCTGAGGGGGGTGGGATGGGGAGGTTCCCTTGTAAGAAATATTTAGAGCTCCGGTACCAAGCGGAGGAAATCCGACATATTCCGAGCTCAAACGCTATATGGTATCTCGTAGAGAATGATCTCCTTCATACCAACCAGCATGCTTTCCGAAAACATCGATTATACGAAACACAATTTGCTCTTTTCTGATACGGCTTCCTTAAAGGCGTGGATCAAGGCAGTTAGGTAGACGCAATATTTCTCGATTCCCGGAAAGCATTTGGCTCAGAACGTCACCAGCAACGCAAATTGACGGTAGATGAAATGAAGGGAGGCAGGAGAGGAAGGGCAGTGTATTCCAGCAATATGCATTGAGGAGGCTAGTAACGACTCGTCCGATTTGGTAACTGATCATTTGTACAAAAGAAACATTAGTAATAAGTAAATTAACAGAAATCATCAGAGGCATATGCCATAGAGGTCAGAAAATCCTGCCTTTGTAGAAAAGAACTGTTGTGGGCATTGAGTTTTTGTTCTTGTTTGATTGTAATCAGCAACGGTCCGCAGTGAGAATGTACCAGGACGATACGTAGTGTCAACAGATGTGCCGCGAGAGGATGTAAGAAGCAAGTACTGTGTACTCGCTCTAGCAGCATGGCGCCGATGACTTCCCATTTGCCAGAAGTACTGCTCAGCGGCTGAATCGCAAACCAGCTAACAGTCTTACAACTCCCCTCTGGCACTTTCCATTCTCCCTGAGCGAGTCTGAAATTTAAAAGCCCCAGCAATCAACAATGCTGGAGCTACCTTCACACAGAATCGTCTGAGGTGCGTCCACAGTGGAATTTACCACTGCTGGAAGCATTACTCGTTATTGGAGCCGGCAGACGTGTATTTAATGTATGGTGCAGCCGGATGGTAGCGTCCAGAAAGCCGGCGCACTGAACAGAAGGCAGTTCCGCAGCAGACGAATAACTGGCGAGAAACTCGGTCGCTCAGGCCACAAGTAATACTGCGTTTATTTTGATAGGGAGTTAAGCTATAAATTTAAAAAAAATGGAAAAGAAAGATAACGAATTGCCTCTTCTCGATTTTCTGTGTATCCCCGACGCGAGAGAGACGGAAATTACATGCGTAACGGCCAGTCAAATAAAAACGAGACACATGGAAAAAAGTAAATAAATTGTTTATTATTTAAAAAGTAATTAGCATGAATGCTGATATATTTATTCCACTGTGAGACAAGGTGATCAATGCCTTCACGGATTAATGTCCACACCTGCCCCTCTTCGCCTGAAGCAACTCGACGGGCACGAATGTCTTCCTTCAGGGCTCCAGAAATACGGAAAGCGCATGGGGAGAGATCGCGACTGCATGGAAGATGTACCGGGTGATCAAAAAAAGTCAGTATAAATTTGAAAACTTAATAAACCACGGAATATTGTAGATAGAGAGGTAAAAATTGACACATATGCTTGGAATGACATGGGGTTTTATTAGAACCAAAAAAAAAGTCCACAAAATGTCCGACAGATGGCGCTGGACAGCGTAACAAATAGCTTGACGGGTGAGAGGTACGCCAATATGTTACAGAATTGCATCATCCCCAGCCTGGCTGATATACACCTGCTGGAACGTACGATGTTTATGCAGGATGGCGCTCCACCCCATATTGCTAGACGCGTGAAAGATCTCTTGCGCTCGTCGTTTGGTGATGATCGTGTGCTCAGCCGCCGCTTTCGTCATGCTTGGCCTCCCAGGTCCCCAGAACCCAGTCAATGCGATTATTGGCTTTGGGGGTTACCTGAAGTTGCAAGTGTATCGTGATCGACCCACATCTCTAGGGATGCTGAAAGACAACATCCGACGCTATTTGCCTCACCATAACTCCGGGCATGCTTTACAATGCTATTCACAACATTATTCCTCGACTACATCTATTGTTGAGGAATGATGGTGGACATACTGAGCATTTCCTGTAAAAAACATTATCATTGCTTTGTCGTACTTTGTTATGCTAATTATTGCTATTCTGATCAGATGAAGCGCCATCTGTCGGACATTTTTTGAGCTTTTTGCATTTTTTTGGTTCTAATAAAACTCCATGTCATTCCAAGCATGTGTGTCAATTTGTACCTCTCTATCTACATTATTCTGTGATTTATACAGTTTTCAAATTTATACTGACCTTTTGATCACCCGGTATATGGACTTCCCAGCGACCCCTAAAGGGGTGAAATATTGGGTGAAGTTTACATGTATGAAAACTGATATTTACTTCTCGGTTAGAAATTAAAAAAAAAAAGTATTTTGCGGACTATAAGACGCACTTTTTTCCTCGAAAAATTTCTTCCAAAATGCAGGTGCGTCTTATACTAGAAGTTAATAAAAAAAAGTCCAGTGTTTGATGTAAAATTCCCGCCAGTTTTAAAAATGGCCATATATTCGATGCAGCGGGAAACCTGTCTCTATCTGGGAACACTGAATTCAACTGTGAACAGAAGTGCACCGATGCGACGAGCACGAGTTCGGGGAGTCACGAGCTGGCTAACACTGTCTCCCTCCCAACCCGTCTCCACAAACACAGAACACTGTCTGGTCTATGATGCGTCGTTACAGTCTCCGGGCCCAGTGAACATGAACTTGACAGAACATAAACTTGACAGAAAATCCTAGGAAGTTCTGATCTTACGTTAAATCAGTTAGTGGCTCGAAACAGCATATCCAGACACTCCGGAATGATGATGGCATTGAAACAGAGGATGACACGCGTAAAGCTGAAATACTAAACACCTTTTTCCAGTGCTGTTTCACAGAGGAAGACCGCACTGCAGTTCCTTCTCTAAATCCTCGCACAAACGAAAAAATGGCTGACATCGAAATAAGTGTCCAAGGAATAGAAAAACAACCGGAATCACTCAACAGAGGAAAGTCCACTGGACCTGACGGGATACCAATTCGATTCTACACAGAGTACGCGAAAGAACTTGCCCCCCTTCTAACAGCCGTGTACCCCAAGTCTCTAGAGGAACGGAAGGTTCCAAATGATTGGAAAAGAGCACAGGTAGTCCCAGTCTTCAAGAAGGGTCGTCGAGCAGATGCTCAAAACTATAGACTTATATCTCTGACGTCGATCTGTTGTAGAATTTTAGAACATGTTTTTTGTTCGAGTATCATGTCGTTTTTGGAAACCCAGAATCTACTATGTAGGAATCAACATGGATTCCGGAAACAGCGATCGTGTGAGACCCAACTCGCTTTATTTGTTCATGAAACTCAGAAAATATTAGATACAGGCTCCCAGGTAGATGCTATTTTCCTTGACTTCCGGAAGGCGTTCGATACAGTTCCGCACTGTCGCCAGATAAACAAAGTAAGAGCCTACGGAATATCAGACCAGCTGTGTGTCTGGATTGAAGAGTTTTTAGAAAACAGAACACAGCATGTTGTTCTCAATGGAGAGACGTCTACAGACGTTAAAGTAACCTCTGACGTGGCCCAGGGGAGTGTTATGGGACCATTGCTTTTCACAATATATATAAATGACCTAGTAGATCGTGTCGGAAGTTCCATTCGGCTTTTCGCGGATGATGATGTAGTATACAGAGCAGTTGCAGCATTAGAAAATTGCAGCGAAATGCAGGAAGATCTGCAGCGGATAGGCACTTGGTGCAGGGAGCGGCAACTGACCCTTAACGTAGACAAATGTAATGTATTGCGAATACATAGAAAGAAGGATCCTTTATTGTATGATTATATGATTTCGGAACAAACACTGGTAGCAGTTACTTCTGTAAAATATCTGGGAGTTTGCGTGCAGAACGATTTGAAGTGGAATGAGCATATAAAATTAATTGTTGGTAAGGCGGGTACCAGGTTAACATTCATTGGGAGGGTCCTTAAAAAATGTAGTCCATCAACAAAGGAGGTGGCTTACAAAACACTCGTTCGAGCGATATTTGAGTATTTCTCATCAGTGTGGGATCCGCACCAGATCGGGTTGACGAAGGAGATAGAGAAGATCCAAAGAAAAGCGGCGCGTTTCGTCACAGAATTATTTGGTAACCGTGATAACGTTACGGAGATGTTTAGTAAACTCAAGTGGCAGACTCTGCAAGAGAGGCGCTCTGCATCGCGGCGTAGCTTGCTCGCCAGGATTCGAGAGGGTGCGTTTCTGGATGAGGTATCGAATATATTGCTTCCCCCTACTTATACCTCCCGAGGAGATCACGAATGTAAAATTAGAGAGATTCGAGCGCGCACGGAGGCTTTCCGGCAGTCGTTCTTCCCGCAAACCGTACGCGACTGGAACAGAAAAGGGAGGTAATGACAGTGGCACTTAAAGTGCCCTCCGCCACACACCGTTGGGTGGCTTGCGGTGTATAGATGTAGATGTAGATGTACATGAACTGAAAGTGACTTGCGTTATCGGTAACAGTACAATATCTTTGATAGTTATCAGTTTCGTGACGGAGAAAAATAAAAGGTAGTCATATGATGCGGACTATAAAGTGCAAGTAATAACATAGGCAAAAGAACATGGAAACGGAGTAGCTGAGCGATATTTCGGCCCTCCACCAACAGAAAAAAAACCATTCACCGAGTGACAGAACTGTTGCCAGTAACAGAACAGTTGCCATGAAACGTGCTAAAACTGTAACTATAAAAACAAGTTGACATGAAAAAGAGCACTACACTGCTATCAAAAAATGGTTCAAATGGCTCTGTGCATTATGGGACTCAACATCCGAGGTCATAAGTCCCCTAGCACTTAGAACTACTTAAACCTAACTAACCTAAGGACATCACACACATCCACGTCCGAGGCAGGATTCGAATCTGCGAAAGGTCGCGCGGTTCAAGACTGAAGCGCCTAGAACCGCTCGGACACAACGGCCGGCACACTGCTATCCTTTCACATTGTGCTGACCATACCAAACTTAATCCCGCGATCATTTTCAAGCGCAAAACAATGCCAAAACTATCTGAAATACCGACGGGTGTTGTTGTTCATGTACATGACTACGTTTGGATGGACGAGGTTGGTATTAAATTATGCAGTGACATATTGTGCGAGAGATGGAAAGGTACTGTATTAAAGAAGAGATCTCTTTTTGTCCTCGATCAGTTTAATTCTGTGAAAGAGAAATTGAGACGGGGAATACAGAGCTTATTGTTATTCTGAGAAGACTCACGTCACAATTGCAACCTCGTGAAATCTCGATGAATGAACCATTTATAGTGTATATAAGAGAGGAATGAAACACCTGGATTACGGATCAAACATAACATGAATACACGCCGAAGGAATCCTCTAAACGACCTACAATCCAAAAAAGTGTGTCAGTGGATAAAACAGTCGTGATCTGGAATGAGAGAAGACATTACTGTTAACTCTTTCAAGAAGTGCGCCATAAGTAACGCTCTCGATGGCAGTGAAGACCATCTTATATATGAAGAAACAACGAAGACTACGAAGAGGAAGAAGAAGAAGAAGAAGAAGAATGTTCGGATGACGTTTCTCGTGAATTTTAAAGGTCAGTTCGGTTTAATAAACTAAGAATTTTTTTAGCTTGGCTTTGCAATATAATAATAACATGGTAAAAACGTTATTTTTTAAAAAATGCTTAAAAATTGAGGTGCGTCCTATAGTCCGTAGCGTCTTATAGTCCGTAAAATACGGTTTGTGTTTCAGTGTTTTGCAAATTCAACCCCTAAGAGGATGAAAGGTTGTATGAAAATATTTCATTACGAAAGCGTTTTAAACGCAGATCTATTCTCAGTTAGAAACAAAGAAATACGCATTCACTTCTCTTTCATAACATCAATCTTATCCGCCATATCTGTTAGCAAATGATTCCCTCCTTGCATTAAAAGACTAGATGAATTCAAATTATTGCTGACAGCGACCATAAATTATTTTGTCACTGCTCTAGTTTCCCTAAACTCTGTTTTTTCTGTAATGAAATCGTCTTTGTGCCCGGTGTTGTAACGATGTTCCACTGAATATTTCTCCAGCTCATAATAATGCGACGCTGTATTAAGCACTTTGCATGGCGTTCAAACAGCAATTCCCACTCAGCATTGAATGATGTGACTTCTCCACTTTTCTTTTTTCTTTTTTGAACAAGTGCGTAGACGCAACGGTGTTCCTAATTCAGAACGTAAATCTAATTTAACACAATCGGTGTTGTTGGCAAACTGTGACAAAGCGACTGGCTCGCTCTAGCGGCGTCCGGCTGCAGCCGCGCCCCGCTTTTCCTTCCCTGTTAAGCTGTCCTCGTCGCCCGTCAGCCCCACTCGCGATGGCGCTCGTAGCGCCCGGCAGAAGCGCTGTTTGGTCAATGCCAACTCACTTTTCTTAAACGATACAGAATTCAGTCAATACCTCTCTTCAGTTCAGCGCGAAAATTACTTCTTAAACTGATGTTGACATGTTCTTTGTTGTACAAACAATAACGAAAAAAAACATGAGAAATGTTCTCAAACATAGTTTTAAACACGGGCTGTTAACATATATACGCGGTTTCAAAGGCGTTGCAGCACCAAACGCTGATTGGAAGTATCTTGCATGATGAGGGGCCCTGTAGTCTGCAGGTTGACAGAAACTGTTCCGTCAGTGGAGGCGCGCCTATTTGGTAAAACATCCACACCTTCACCTCCGTACGACTCATCGCCTGCCCCGGGTGGGTCCTGAACCCGTCCTAGAGAGAGGAGGCGTGTTTCAGCCCGAATTAATGGAGCGCTCTGCTAGTTCAGAGACAGGTCTCCGTGCCGGCGCTGACGTACGGCGTGGTAGGAGGTCCACAAAACCTCAGGCGTTGGTGGGGATGTTTTGCACTGTTTCAGAGAATGGCGATTAAATTTTTGCAGTATTACAAGAATTGCTAGTGTGATACCATTTTTGATGTGTGGCTGTGTGCAGCCATGTTACTTTGAACCACCGAAATACTGAACTTTCATGAGAATCTTTTGGTCCTTCTACAGATCTGATGTTTTCACGTTCATCAGTGCATAACTTTTATCTTTGTACCCGAAAAAGTCGTAGTTTTCTCAAGAGACATGTATGGTTACGGCTTTCCATAATTTGGGTGCTCTTACGCAACCTGTCGTAGGTTCTTTTTTTTGTGACTTTTATTTTCTTTTGTTCATGTTACTTGCAGATCATTTTTTAAGAAATTAAATATTTTAGAGTCGGTACAAAGCCGTAATGGAACCCATTTTGATTTTACTCCTCAGAGACAACTGGACTAATGTTACGGAAACAGAAAACGTAATATTGAAACAAGATGTCCGATAAGTGATATCAGGCTAAGGTGTTGAGTATTCTGCTCTGGTTGCTACATGTCACTTGTCTGCATTACTAATCAGCTAAAACGATCACCCAGTCCCGTTTGCAGGATACCTTTCTGACGGCTGTCAGGCCCCATAAAAATTTGATTATCAGTATTATATTTACACTCCTGGAAATTGAAATAAGAACACCGTGAATTCATTGTCCCAGGAAGGGGAAACTTTATTGACACATTCCTGGGGTCAGATACATCACATGATCACACTGACAGAACCACAGGCACATAGACACAGGCAACAGAGCATGCACAATGTCGGCACTAGTACAGTGTATATCCACCTTTCGCAGCAATGCAGGCTGCTATTCTCCCATGGAGACGATCGTAGAGATGCTGGATGTAGTCCTGTGGAACGGCTTGCCATGCCATTTCCACCTGGCACCCCAGTTGGACCAGCGATCGTGCTGGACGTGCAGACCGCGTGAGACGACGCTTCATCCAGTCCCAAACATGCTCAATGGGGGACAGATCCGGAGATCTTGCTGGCCAGGGTAGTTGACTTACACCTTCTAGAGCACGTTGGGTGGCACGGGATACATGCGGACGTGCATTGTCCTGTTCTGTTGGAACAGCAAGTTCCCTTGCCGGTCTAGGAATGGTAGAACGATGGGTTCGATGACGGTTTGGATGTACCGTGCACTATTCAGTGTCCCCTCGACGATCACCAGTGGTGTACGGCCAGTGTAGGAGATCGCTCCCCACACCATGATGCCGGGTGTTGGCCCTGTGTGCCTCGGTCGTATGCAGTCCTGATTGTGGCGCTCACCTGCACGGCGCCAAACACGCATACGACCATCATTGGCACCAAGGCAGAAGCGATTCTCATCGCTGAAGACGACACGTCTCCATTCGTCCCTCCATTCACGCCTGTCGCGACACCACTGGAGGCGGGCTGCACGATGTTGGGGCGTGAGCGGAAGACGGCCTAACGGTGTGCGGGACCGTAGCCCAGCTTCATGGAGACGGTTGCGAATGGTCCTCGCCGATACCCCAGGAGCAACAGTGTCCCTAATTTGCTGGGAAGTGGCGGTGCGGTCCCCTACGGCACTGCGTAGGATCCTACGGTCTTGGCGTGCATCCGTGCGTCGCTGCGGTCCGGTCCCAGGTCGACGGGCACGTGCACCTTCCGCCGACCACTGGCGACAACATCGATGTACTGTGGAGACCTCACGCCCCACGTGTTGAGCAATTCGGCGGTACGTCCACCCGGCCTCCCGCATGCCCACTATACGCCCTCGCTCAAAGTCCGTCAACTGCACATACGGTTCACGTCCACGCTGTCGCGGCATGCTACCAGTGTTAAAGACTGCGATGGAGCTCCGTACGCCACGGCAAACTGGCTGACACTGACGGCGGCGGTGCACAAATGCTGCGCAGCTAGCGCCATTCGACGGCCAACACCGCGGTTCCTGGTGTGTCCGCTGTGCCGTGCGTGTGATCGTTGCTTGTACAGCCCTCTCGCAGTGTCCGGAGCAAGTATGGTGGGTCTGACACACCGGTGTCAATGTGTTCTTTTTTCCATTTCCAGGAGTGTATATTGGTGGTCGAAGTTAAAATTTTAAAATGCTACCAAAGTCGTTTACAGGTTTATCACAATAGCCAAGTTTTAAAGTTCGAAACTTTGTGCACGTCTTGGGGCAGCGTAACTCATCGTGGGCAAGTTACCCAAACCAGCATCTGAAAATGAGCGAGCTTTCCACATAATTTCAAATAACTTACTACATTTTCGCTGTTCATTTAATAAAACATCAGAATCAGGCGTGACTTTAATTTACCACTTCTTTGATATTAGCTCTATTCGCAGAACATTTTGCGGACAGTATCCACATTACATCATTGAACGTACTTGCAAATCAGGACATACACCGTAAACATTGATATTGGTGAAAAACTAACGTTTCTTAGAACGGAACACAAATCACTCAGACTATACGCATCCAGTGGATGATCAGAGACTAAACCAACATAGATAGGATTTTAACAATATTACGAAAAGAGAAGTTGCTACTCACCATATAGTGGAGGTGCTGAGTCGCAGATAGGCACAAAAAAAAAGACTGTCACAAATAAAGCTTTCGGTCATTAAGCCCTTCGTCAACAATACACACACGTCCGGTGTCTCAGGCGACGGAAACCACACTGCGACCGGCAGCACCAGTGCATTGGTTTTTTTTTTTTGTTTTTTTTTTTTGGAAATTCGACCACTAACGGGGTGAAATAGGGGACGATAATTTTTATGAAGTTATTTTTTTATATTAAAACGTAGTTAAAGCTAAAATCTATGAAGCTTCGTATTTGACTTCTAAAGAAATGTGTTAAGGGATGGGAGTTTTTAGAGAATATCACCACAAGAAGTCAAAAGGCAGAATTAACGAAGACCGAATCCAGCTACCAGAATCGCATTTTCGTCTGCAGTACATTCGGAAAAGATCGTGCTTTTATGCATTTAACTAGAAGTGGTTGCAATTTGTGAACAACGTAAAAGTTCGATTACAGAAAAACAAAAAAAAAAAATCTGTGCAAACCGTACAGTGTACAAGAGCAATGCAGCAGGCTCTAATCTAGTAAACGAGTGGAATTAGGACTCCTGCCCTTATTAGTATTGTGGTACAGTCCTTCTTGTCTTCCTGTTCACCTACACCCCCATGATATGTTTTTATCAATCGATGTTCGAACTGACTGACTGATTCAGGCATGCAAGTGGGGTCGAATCTGTTGCTGCAAGACCACATTGTTTGGCGTCATCTCCTGTGGGTTTTAAATTTTGTTCAGACAGTGGAATTGATGAAATGGTGTTGCAACGTGCAGCAGGTGCATCAGCCTGTCTGTACAACGCTCGCTTCGAAGAATGCAGTCTGGATGGTACTGATGGAGTGGCAGCTACACCTCCAGCATAAACAACAAGTACACTGAATCGCCAAAGAAACTGGTACACCTGCCTAATATCGTGTAGGGCCTCCACGAACACACGGAAGTGCCGCAACACGACGTGCCATGGACTCAACTAATGCCTCAAGTAGTGCTAGAGGGAAATGACACCATTAATCCTGCAGGGCTGCCCATAAATCCGTAAGAGTACGAGGGGGTGGAGATCTCTTCTGAACAGCCTGTTGCAAGGCATCCCAGATATGCTAAATTATATTCATGTCTGGGGAGTTAGGTGGCCAGCGGAAGTGTTTAAGCTCAGAAGAGTGTTCTTGGAGCCACTCTGTAGCAGTTTTAGATGTGTGTGGTGTCGCATTGTCCTGCTGGAATTGTCCAAGTCAGTCGGAATGCAAAATGTGTATGAATGGAAGCAGGTGATCAGACGGGATGCTTACGTAGTGTCACATGGCAGAGTCGTATCTAGTCGTATGAGGGCTTCCATATCACTCCAACTGCACACGACCCACACCATTGCAGAGCTTCCGCCAGCTTGAACAGTCCCCTGCTCACATACAGGGTCCATGGATTCAAGAGGTTTTCTCCGTACACGTTCATCTGTTCGATGCAATTAGAAACGAGAATCGTCCGACCAGGTAACATGTCTCCAGTCATCAACAGTGCAATGTGGGTACTGACGGGCCCAGGCGAGGCGTAAAGCTTTGTGTAGTGCAGTCATCAAAGGTACACGAGTGGCCCTTCGGATCCGAAAGCCCATATCGATGATGTTTCGTTGAATGGTACCCACGCTGACACTTGTTGATGGCTCAGCACTGAAATCTGTAGCAATTTGCGGAATGGTTGCACTTCTGTCACGTCTAACGATTCTCTTCAGTCACCGTTGATCCCATTCTTGCAGGATCTTTTCCGGCCGCATACAGCTAAGAAGAGGCGAGCCATAGAGTAGTTTGCAAAATCGCATTGTAGATACGCGAAGGAGCTGTGCCCATCGTACATAAGCTGTCCGGGATACTATGTGATCAAAAGTATCCGGACACCCCCAAAAACATACGTTTTTCATATTAGGTGCATTGTACTGCCACCTATTGCCAGTTACTCCATATCAGCGACGTCAGTAGTCAATAGACATCTTGAGATGTGAAAGGTGGTCAGGTAATTGAGTGTCACTTGTGTCATATGTCTGTACGCGAGATTTCCATACTCCTAAACATCCCTAGGTTCACTGTTGCCGATGTCATAGTTAAGTGAAAACATGAAGTGACACGTACAGCACAAAAGCGTAGAGGCCGACTTCGTCTGTTGACTGACACAGACCGCCGACAGTTGGAGAGGGTCGTAATGTGTAATAGGCAGACATCTATCCAGACCATCACAAAGGAATTCCAAACTTCATCAGGATGCACTGCAAGTACTATGACAGTTAGGCGGGAGGTGAGAAAACTTGGAATTCATGGTCGAGCAACTGCTCATAAGCTACACATCACGCCGGTAAATGCCAAACGACGCCTCGCTTGGTGTAAGGAGCGTAAACATTGGACGATTAAACAGTGGAAAAACGTTGTGTGCAGTGACGAATCACGGTACACAATGTGGCGATCCGATGGCAGGGTGTGGGTATGGCGAATGCCCGGTGAACGTCATCTGCCAGCGTGTGTAGTGCCAACAGTAAAATTCGGAGGCGGTGATGTTATGGTGTAGTCGTGTTTTTCATGGAGGGGGCTTGCACCCCTTGTTGTTTTGCGTGACACTGTCACAGCACAGGCCTACACTGATGTCTTAAGCACCTTCTTGCTTCCCACTGTTGAAGAGCAATTCAGGGACCGCAATTTCATCTTTCAACACGATCGAGCACCTGTTCATAATGCACGGCCTGTGGCGGAGTGGTTATACGACAACAACATCTCTGTAATGGACTGGCCTGCACAGAGTCCTGACCTGAATCCTACAGATCACCTCTGGGATGTTTTGGAACGCCGACTTCGTGGCAGGGCTCACCGACCGACATCGATACCTCTCCTCAGTGCAGCACTCCGTGAAGAATGCGCTGGCATTCCCCAAGAAACCTTCCAGCGCCTGATTGAACGTATGCCTGCGAGAGTGGAAACTGTAATCAAGGCTAAGGGTGGGCCAACAATATACTGAGTTCCAGCATTACCGATGGAGGGCGCCGGGAACTGGTAAGTCATTTTCAGTCAGGTGTCCGGATACGTTTGATCACATAGTGTACATTTGTACATAACGGATGTTTCTTTCTAGGACTGTTTCATTACTTCAAAGGTGTTTCCACGAATATATTGAAATGAAATTTTTTCGACATTACGCTACAAACACAATTCATTTTAGGCTTCCGTCTCTAATAGAAAATTGACTACACGGGTAATGCTGTGTTTGTCAGCTAGTTCTGTGCACGAAGAAAGATTGAGCAGCGGCTAGTTCACTCTTAGATCGCCTTTGAATATTGGTTGTGAGAAGTCATGTTATGCCACGTGTACGAATGAGACAAGTCTACTTAGCATGCCGGCCGGTCTGGCCGCGTGGTTCTAGGCGCTTCAGTCTGGAACCGCGTGACCGCTACGCTCGCAGGTTCGAATCCTGCCTGGGACATGGATGTGTGTGATGTTCTTAGGTTAGTTAGGTTTAAGTAGTCCTAAGTTCTAGGGGACTGATGACCCCAGATGCTAAGTCTCATAGTGCTCAGAGCCATTTGAACCATCTACTTAGCTAGTGCCCGAATTCGACTGCGTCAGGATCGTGGCCTGTCGAAATTGTGTTTGGCTTATTGTTCCCCGATACTGCTGCTCACTATGATCGAGGTCCCACGAGTGACATGGATATATGGAATCCAAGAGTTCGCGAGTACCATACTCAGCGCTATGCGGGGTCTCAGTGGTCTCAACGACTAGTGCCCGACGGGATTGGCATATACAGTGACGGAAAAAAAATAGCAACACCAAAAATAATTAATGCAGAGTAATGAAGTTTCCTGAATACATTTGTCTCGGTAATGCATCTAAGCAATAAACATTACAAGATCACATCTTAATGTAAGTGCGAGATAAACCATTTCAAATGTGAAAATATGGTGCACTAATAACCGGTGTAACCGCCAGACTTTTGCATGCAAGCATGAAAGCCTGTGTGCACTATGTTGTACAGACGGCAGGTTTTTGGGTGGAGTTTCAATCCTGTTGCTCCTGGTTGGTCAATAGACAAACAGTTAATGTTATTTGTGGACGACGCTGGAGTCGTTTGATGAAGTTCCGTATTTGCTAGGTTGGAGACAGGTCTTGTGATCGAGCACGCCAGGATAACACGTCGACATTCTGTAGGTCACGTTGGGGTACAATAGCGGTATGTGGGCGAGCGTTATCCTGTTGGAAAACACCCCCTGGAATGCTGTTCATGAATGGCAGCACAACAGGTCGAATTACTAGATTGACGTACAGTTTTTTTTTTGTCGGGGTGCGTGGGATAACAACGAGGGCGCCCCTGCTGTCATACAAAATGGCACCCCAGAGCATAACTCCAGTTGTATGTCCAGACATGTTGGCTGCAGGACCTCCACTGACCTCGTTCTAACCAAAACACAGCCATCACTGGCGCCGAGACAGGACCACCTTCCATCAGAAAACGCAACAGACCTCCACCCTGCCCTCCAATAAAGACAGAAGTCGCATATGGCGTAGGTTTGGGATCAGTGGAATGCACGCTGCAGGGCGTCTGGCTCGGAGCTGTCCTCCAAGTAACCGACTTGTAACAGTTTGTTGTGTCGCTGTGGTGCCAACTGCTGCTCAAATCGTTGCTGCAGATGCAGTACGATGCGCCACAGCTGTAAGCTGAACACGATAGTCTTCCCTCTCGGTAGCGTTATGTGACCGTCCGGAGCGCGGTCTTCTCGCAACCGTACATTCTCGTGACCATCTCTGCCAGTAATTAAGTATAGTGGAAAGGCTACATTCCTGCCAGGCATTTCTGCAGTATTGCAGAGGAAACATCCAGCTTCTCGTAACCCTATTAAACGACCTCGTTCAAAGTTAGTGGGGTGTTGATAATGGCTTCTTTGTCGCCTTAAAGGCATTCTTGACTAACATCAACTCATAACGCCCAATCTTGAAAGATGGCTACACTGAGTCACAGCGCCAGAGATTGCGCCAAAGAGTATGATTCTGCCGCCTCCACTGGGCAGTAGAGTTGGGCAACACGATTCTTTTTGCCGATTCGATTCCTACGATTCAATCTCACATTGCGAATCGATTCCTACGATTCGTTCACGATTCTTTCACGATTCATTCTAGTCTGCGATGGCACGATTCTTACGGAATGCAAAAAGTTCTACATCTTACTCACAGATGGCAGGACATGTCTGAAATCGTCAATGGGGTTAGAATCGAACTGTGTCAGAAATAGTTTATTTATGAGTAAACATGCGTATGACGTTACAAATGTGATTCTCGATTTATACGTGTAATGCCTTAATTGACGAAAGGTCACGTTTGATTTGATTGCATCTATTGTTTTAGTTCGCTATGCCAGGGAAGAGGAGTCGATTTGAGCAAGAGGAGGTGCAAAATTGCTTCCTTTGTTCACACGCATCCTCCACTTGACTGCCATCTGGCGGTCGTAATCATTCGGCACGACTCGGCATGATTCGGAAGTTGCCTTCGAAGCATAGCGTAGTGCGTACTAAGAATCGATGAACCGTCGGAACTTGGAATCGTCACGACTCGGAAACACGCAATCGTTCTTACGATTCTTTAGAACGACGATTCGTCAGTATCACGATTCGATTCTTACGATTCTTTACTTGGAGTCGTTCAAATGAACGACTCATTCACGAATCGCCACAACTCTACTGGGCAGTAGTAGTTCAGAGGTTGCCGTGGGCAGTGCTTGTTGAGAGGATGTCGATAGCTGTACTAGTTGAGGCCAGGTCGTGTGCAGTTGTTTTGATGGGCTAGACAGCAGATGCTGTTCGATTGGGGATGTTGCAATGATCAAAGTGTATTTTTCGTCAATATATATGAAGGTAACAAAAAAAATTTGTTTATTTATTTCAAATTTCCTAAATAACAATGCCTCTAGGTCACAGGTTCAGTCGACAAAGCATCTGGCTTGTGTTCATGTATTAGACTGTAATTCTGGTTTCTATGTGCAATTATAGTATTTCTGGTTTTTTAATTACTTCATTGTAAATGGTGTTTAAAATATCTTGTCGTATTGAGGAAGAACCGTGCCAGATGTGTACGTTGAGTCACACTTCCACATACAGAACAGTTACACCTATGCTTTGTTGTTTCGTAGCTTTTATAGTTGATGGGGACTTAATTAATCTATTGTGTTAACGGAAATTTCCTTTCATTCTTTATTGTTTTTCTATGCAGTCAGATTGCGTACTAATACTACTCAGGGCCAACCGGTTACGAGACAGCTACTAAAATTATTTGCATTTTATTTAATTAAGCCCCCATGCAGTCTCAAAGGCAAATAACGCTCACGACCGTTACTGAGTGGTTTTTTTTTTTTTTTTTTTTTTGGTAGGGGGAGGGGAGGGGGAGATTTGAGGTCCGCCAGTTTCGCAAAACACCGTTTTTCTCAGTACCCAAACATGTTTCGGCACCACTGTGCCATCATCAGTGGGTTTTCGTTTTCATCTATTCTTCAGTGAAGTGTTCACTGACGTGTGCAGGTGCAGCATCCCGTGCAGAAATTCTTGGGTAAAGCACAAAATTTTAACTGCAAACACGGCCAATACAATGAGCTGCAAATGAAAAGATGGATGTTACTGAGTGTATTTAAAGCAAACCTGATTTGCATCCTCATAATGGCGCTGCACAACTCCTTCTCGGTGTTGCAATTTTTTTTCGTCACTGTATTTCGCTCAGCCGCGAGAGATTGTACAACAGCATCACGTATTTTGAGTCAGGAAACGGTCTTGTTCACAGTGAGGCAAGCATTTACGTGGACAGCTCGACATCAAGAGCTCAACTGACAGTCGGTACGGTGACCGGTGCTGTCTCTGTCTCTGGTACAGCAGCAGCAAGAAAAAGGCCCCACGACAATGCTGGCTGAAGGAAAAGCACCAAATCGTTGCACTCTGCGTACAACGCCACAGTGGATGTATTTATTTGTGCGACGCTCCTAAGAGAACGAACATTGGCAGACTGCATCCGTCATCGTCATACAGGCGAAGCTGCTGGCGCGACGTTATGCGGTGGCGGTGGGAAATACCGACCAGTTAAAGCCGATGCCGGTGTTGTAATTTTGAGTACTTGTTTGGTCTCGGTTACAACAGCCGTATTTTACATTTCGCTAATTACCGAGTAACAATAAGCCTTAGCAGCAGTTATAAAATTTTTCGTTTTTAAATAAATCATTTTTTAAGGGGTAATTTTTATTCGTAAAATTTGCAGTGGTTTGAAATAGTGTAGTAAACGGGAAAAGCGATCACTGCTATTTTAAGAACAATGCCGACAGAACCGAGCAACAAACGCATGGCATAAAAATTGGTAGAGCATTGCTGAGGCAATAATGTCCCTGTTTGCTGTGTGTCGTGGCTTAAGGTACGGTAGTTTCTCGCCGTCTCGCCTAACATCCGTTGCATTTCGAGTGGCACCAACCCTAGTCTCGACATACACTCCTGGAAATGGAAAAAAGAACACATTGACACCGGTGTGTCAGACCCACCATACTTGCTCCGGACACTGCGAGAGGGCTGTACAAGCAATGATCACACGCACGGCACAGCGGACACACCAGGAACCGCGGTGTTGGCCGTCGAATGGCGCTAGCTGCGCAGCATTTGTGCACCGCCGCCGTCAGTGTCAGCCAGTTTGCCGTGGCATACGGAGCTCCGTCGCAGTCTTTAACACTGGTAGCATGCCGCGACAGCGTGGACGTGAACCGTATGTGCAGTTGACGGACTTTGAGCGAGGGAGTATAGTGGGCATGCGGGAGGCCGGGTGGACGTACCGCCGAATTGCTCAACACGTGGGGCGTGAGGTCTCCACAGTACATCGATGTTGTCGCCAGTGGTCGGCGGAAGGTGCACGTGCCCGTCGACCTGGGACCCGACCGCAGCGACGCACGGATGCACGCCAAGACCGTAGGATCCTACGTAGTGTCGTAGGGGACCACACCGCCACTTCCCAGCAAATTAGGGACACTGTTGCTCCTGGGGTATCGGCGAGGACCATTCGCAACCGTCTCCATGAAGCTGGGCTACGGTCCCGCACACCGTTAGGCCGTCTTCCGCTCACGCCCCAACATCGTGCAGCCCGCCTCCAGTGGTGTCGCGACAGGCGTGAATGGAGGGACGAATGGAGACATGTCGTCTTCAGCGATGAGAGTCGCTTCTGCCTTGGTGCCAATGATGGTCGTATGCGTGTTTGGCGCCGTGCAGGTGAGCGCCACAATCAGGACTGCAAACGACCGAGGCACTCAGGGCCAACACCCGGCATCATGGTGTGGGGAGCGATCTCCTACACTGGCCGTACACCACTGGTGATCGTCGAGGGGACACTGAATAGTGCACGGTTCATCCAAACCGTCATCGAACCCATCGTTCTACCATTCCTAGACCGGCAAGGGAACTTGCTGTTCCAACAGGACAATGCACGTCCGCATGTATCCCGTGCCACCCAACGTGCTCTAGAAGGTGTAAGTCAACTACCCTGGCCAGCAAGATCTCCGGATCTGTCCCCCATTGAGCATGTTTGGGACTGGATGAAGCGTCGTCTCACGCGGTCTGCACGTCCAGCACGAACGCTGGTCCAACTGAGGCGCCAGGTGGAAATGGCATGGCAAGCCGTTCCACAGGACTACATCCAGCATCTCTACGATCGTCTCCATGGGAGAATAGCAGCCTGCATTGCTGCGAAAGGCGGATATACACTGTACTAGTGCCGACATTGTGCATGCTCTGTTGCCTGTGTCTATGTGCCTGTGGTTCTGTCAGTGTGATCATGTGATGTATCTGACCCCAGGAATGTGTCAATAAAGTTTCCCCTTCCTGGGACAATGAATTCACGGTGTTCTTATTTCAATTTCCAGGAGTGTATTTTTACGAAGTGACGTAGAAGTGAAATACAGTGTATCATTTACTTTACAAGATTGAAGGCTTGTCTGCAACATCTATGAAACAATAAAATAGGCGGGAAGTTATGGTAGCAACAATAAATTAAAGACACCACAACAATTCGTTCACTGTTTGCAATCAAAAAACGAATTATCTGATCTGTTGCCTGTGTCTACTTAATCTCTTTTTTTTGCTTCTAGCCCTTGAAAACGGACGAATTTCACTCTTTAGCTTTGACTATGCATGATGCCCAAATAGCGGTACGATCCCCAATTACAACAACATGATTTTTTTTTTTAGGAGAGTTTCGAAAAATTAGAATCGATAGAATATTGGAGCTTCCTTATAGTATTCAACCACTTATTATTTTTCGAGAAAAGCAACGAACGGTGAACGGACTAACTTTTCTCTTATTTGCCTATTTAATTTAAAACTTTGATTCTATGTATCTTGAAACTGACAGAGCTAAAATTTTCAAGCTTTGTTCCATCTCTACGTTTATTACAAGAAATAACAGAAATAAAAAACCGGAAATGAGTTATTTCAGAAACCAGTTATTTTGAGTTTTTATAACATTCGGGTTAAACAGACGTGGAAAGAAAAGATATAACCGAAAACCAGTTGTTTCAGCGATAACCGCCATCCCTGTGAAGGGGTGACATTGTGTATATTAGATGATCACCTCCGGTTCGCATAGTCACCAATTTGGACGGCAGCCGTTACGTTTTTCACTTGTAAGGATGGCTTTGCCCTATCTTCGAGGTCTCCGTGGCGTTATCTTCCAACAAGATAACCATGTTGTCCTGAAATTTCCGAGAAAATCATGTTGGACATCAACAGAAACAACCGGTATAATACGTCACTGAGAATGTGAAGAAGCTTTAAAAACGGTTATTCAACTTTCTTCCGACGTAAAAAATTTGTTTTATTATATGAAGCCTCGGCTGGTTTCGACTTGTCACAAAATGGTCCCTAACACGCTCGGGTTTGTATGAGCAGACCACGTTCGCAAAACGACCGTCTGCAAAACTGATCTGCAGTATTCAGTTCGCATTTACACCTACCGGGCACATTGCAACTTTCGCACACTCCTGGTTCAGTAGTCCGAGAGCGCAAAATATTTTCTGGCCATGGCTAAATTAAGTAAATTTGGTTATAAAATAAAGACTCTCTCAAAAAAAAAAAAAAAAAAAAAATCAGAAAAAAGAAGAATATTAGCAAGGAGAAGATGGACGGAAGGGTGACTAGTGAAAAGTGTATAGCTTTCGTATGTTAATCTTCCGAAGAAGCTAAAAATTGAGAAGAAGACTGGTGTAATTACCTAGGTCGAAGTGACGTTCTTTGGTATACCATATACAGGGCGATGTAAAGCGGCATAGATAACGCTGAGACAAGTAATTTAATATAAGACACATGGTGCCTCACATGTCGGGAAATACCCCACATGTGAATGACAAAATTCGAACATATGACGTCACTCCAAGATGTGCCTGCCGCACTTGCAGCGGTGGAGCCTATTTGTCTGTCGCACCTGTTTATCCCAACTCAAGTAATCCACGTCACGTCGGTGTGGCTCTGGGCCCATGTAAGCGACTTTAGCTCTTGGAGCTCAGGGTTCGTGTTTTGCGTCTGGCAAGCAATGTTTATTATTGCGTTAGACAATTATGAGTGTACATTGAGGTAAGATTTTGCCGGCCGCAGTGATTCAAATGGCTCTGAGCACTATGGGACTTAACATCTGAGGTCATCAGACCCCTAGAACCGGCCGGCCGCAGTGGCCGAGCGGTTCTAGACGCTACTGTCTGGAACCGCGCGACCGCTACGGTGGCAGGTTCGAATCCTGCCTCGGGCATGGATGTGTGTGATGTCCTTAGGTTAGTTAGGTTTAAGTAGTTCTAAGTTCTAGGGGACTGATGACCTCAGAAGTTAAGTCCCATAGTGCTCAGAGCCATTTGAACCATTTTGAACCAGGTAAGATTTATTATTTTGTTTACCATCCTTGCAGTCTACGCTGGTTTATTGCAAAGTACGGTATAACAAAAACATACCGTATTGCATCACGAGTATAAGCTTCCGAAATGCGTCGTTACCAATAGATGACCTTCGTCTTCTTTGTTAAATAATCTCTATAAACAAAAACAAAAGAGGGACAAATGGAGAGAAACATAAAGTAAGAACAGCTTTTGCTTGGTTACAGCTAGGACAATAATTTTGTACCTTGTACGATCACAACAGATCACATTTACAGAAGATGTTCGAAATGTGCGCCGTTTGCTCGAATGGAAATATTTCATTGTTCAGTCATCCCTTCGCGCTCAACACTAGACTTGCAATCAGGAGAATAACGGCTCAATCCCGCGTCCGGTCATCCTCATTTAGGTTTTCCGTTATTTTCCTAAATCGCTTCAGGCAAATGCCAGGATGGTTCCTTTGAAAGGGCACGGCCAGTTTCTTTCCCTATCCTTCCCTAATCCGATGGGACCGATGACTTCGTTATTTAGTCCCCTCTCCCACATCAGCCAACCAACCAACCTTCACTCCCAACCCAACAGCTGCAGTTGAGGTAAGTCGTCTTGTGACGTCACATGTTCAACACTTCTCATCCATTTTTGGGGTGTTTCCCGACACTTCCGACCACGTGTGTCATTGTTAAATTACTTGTCTCAGCATCATCTACGTCGCTTCGGTTTTTTTTTAATGTTAGTAAGAATCACCCCGTGTAACTTGCTGTAACATCGAGGTATTTGGCAACTGACAAAAGCCACGCTGATCTGCTATGAAATCACCTTCCTCGTTGACCAGTATCCTTTCGGTAACGTGCCGCGTAATATATGGAACACTAATGCACTTCATCTGGTCTGCGTCGTTTCGAACGCCGACAGACTTCGCACAGGCCGAACGCAGAAAGTAACTCAGACAAATTTTTCAATCAGTGATACATTCACACGCAATGATCTGTCTCTGGACCCACTGTTTTTACAGATAAAGCCGGTGCAAATATCTGAGCGTGTAAAACTCCCTAAGTCATCATCAGATTATCTGTTTGAAGAGCAAGAAAAAGGGCACAGTATAATATTGGGAAACTAAACTACAAGTGTAACTTCTATGCAAAACCATACGCACTTGATTGCGTGTTCCAGGTCGAAGGGTCAGTATACCACGACATGACAGGAACGACCATTGTAAGCAACAAAATTAAGTAAACATCGACTCTAAAATGCGTGCTATTAGAGCTACGAACACTTCTTTATCTTCGATGTTTCAAGAGAAGAAGCGCTCACGGTGTTAACATATTTGCGCACTCATTGTTGATACTCGAGGCTACGTCACAGTGTACTCTTGCGACCGACGACTGCTTGTTTGATACCCATGGATCGCGTCATCTACCATGTTTCTAGCGCTCGTCTACCTTACCTACAGCAGTAGTTCAGAAATTTTTTAATAGTTTCACTTTTAGAGCGCTTGCGTTTCCAGGATGGAAACTGGTATATAGGCACTCACTGTCCTGTTATGTTATTGCATTGTTAGTACTTTGCCCGACCTCCGTTATTCCCAATTACCTCAAAAATTCTCTTAGGCATTGATTTTGGTAGGGTTTGTAATTCTTGCAATGAAATTGTCGTCCGCTCTTCTCGTATCGCTCTTTCCAGCTCGCACACAGCCACAAATTGCCTTCCATTGCGATAAACACGCCTTGCAAATATTCTCCAAAAGTTTTTCCGCGGTGTTCAAATCCATGCTACGTGCAGGCCAGGGCTATCGGTGTTCTTGTTGTACACGATGTACCACTGGGCTGTGCCCGTCTGACTTCAGAATGCGCTAGGATTTTTTTTTCTTTTTTTAAAAAAAAAATGAAAGATTGGGACTGTGTGTGTTCTCTGTGTGTAAGCTTTGTGGTTTTATTGGTCTCTAAAGAGGCATGTAAGGGTTGATTTTGGCCGTTTGTCAGAAACTTCTGGTGTTTCGTTTTCTAAATTTTGTATGAGAAAGTGGGAAGAAGTTTTTGCAGTTCCGTAAAATTTTGTGGATTTTTCCTGAATAAGTTCAAATGGCTCTAAGCACTATGGGGCTTAACATCTGAGGTCATCAGTCCCCTAGTCTTACAACTACTTAAACATAACTAACCTAAGGACATCACACACATTCATGCCCGAGGCAGGATTCGAACCTGCGACCGTAACAGCAGCGCGGTTCCGGACTGAAGCACCTAGAACCGCTCGGTCACAGGGCTCGGCCCCTGATTAAGAGTGTAGATGGTTGTTGGCCTAGGAGGTCTCTTATGTGTGTGTTAGGGACGTATCTGCCCGCGCCAGAGATGACACGGGAAACTTAGTTCTGGAGACGTTGCAGTTGGGGAAGTCCCGTGTCTGACGCCATACTTCCGACCCATATAGGATGACGAAGTATGAGCTGGCGCCAGAGGAGTTTGCATTGGATGGTTATACCATCACCTTTCAGGAGTGGGTATAGCTTACAGAAGAGGGCGCAGCCCTTGTTTGCAGCAGTAGTGATGTGCCTGTTCCATGTTAAGCGGCGATCTATTTCGACCCCCAGGTAAATGATTGAGTTTTTCCAGGTTAGCTCTCGGCCGTCAGTTGTGAGTTGGCGATCCGGGAGTTTGATCTTAGGGGTGAAATAGATCGCTTGGCACTTTGCAGGATTGATTTTAATGTTCCAACGGTTGCACCACTGGGTTATTTTGTCGAGATGTTGGTGGAGGTGGCGATGTATAAGGAGGAGGCTGCGATTGCTTCTGTATATAGAGGTGTCGTCCGCATAGAGAGCATTATCTCCACCCAGCTGCCTAGGGATGTCATTCGTGTATATGGCACAGAGGACAGGACCCAAAACCGAGCCCTGCGGGACTCCTGCCGCAATCCGTCGTGTCTGGCTGGACTTGTCCCGTTTCTTACGAAGAACTGACGTCCTGTAAGGAAGGAGTCAATGATCCAGGTTATATGAGCTGGGCACCCTATTTGATCAAGTTTGTAGATTAGGCCATCATGCCAGACGCGGTCAAATAGACGGGACATTGCTACTGTTGCTTCTCTCCTTGCTCTGGCCAGACAAATGTGTTCTATCAAGCGAAGGGATTGTTGGATAGTGGAGTGCTCAATGCGGAAACCAAACAGTTCGGGCATAAGGATGTTGTTTTCAGTCAGGAATTGACGAAGGGGTGAAAGGACTGCAGGCCAGGGCAAGTCGTCGATATTCTTATCTTCAAACCCCTTTTTTGGGGGCAGAAACATGCACAGATACATTATCTTGATGAAGCATTAGTTCCCTAGTCCTCATACATTCAAAGCCATTCTGTCTCTGGACAGTGTTCACTCAAGCAAGGCTTGATTTACCTTTAGTGCAGAATGCCTCCAAAATCATAACACTTCCGTCACCAAAATTTCTGCTCATTCTTACCTGCTGCTCTGTTCTCAGATTATGCCAGTCGTACTGAAATCTATCCGGGCTATCTAAATTAAAATTCTTCTCATCACTGAAGATAACTTTATCCCATTCTCGAGTCCGTGACGTACCTGTTTCAGCCAACTCCAATATAGCCAGTTTATTTTAAGGCGTTAGAGTAGGTTTCTGCAGTAGTTTTTTGAATGCAAGATCTTTTCGTTTGACAAGATCTGTCGTACATGTCTGGGCAGTTACTGGCAACTATAAATCAGCTAGAAGTTGAGAAGAATTACGGGTTTTGGGGGATCGTGGTCCTTGCTTTGCGCAAAAGTAACAGTTTCGATGCCTCTGATAATTTTCTGCTTTGCTCATACCTTTCGTTCCGTCCATGTCGTGCGCCGAATCTAAAGAAATTATAAATCACTGTACTCGAACGGTACAACTTCTTGGCAGTTTGACGATTAGAGAATCCCTTTTCCTTCTACGCACCGATTTTTGCTGTTTCATCAAATGACAGCTGTTTCGTTGTGGCTACGTCACACTCGTGGTTCGTGTACATAATGCGCACTGTTACCAATAGTGATCATTGTCCTATCTACAGGAAAGACATGTACTCACACACTACATCACACAGAGCCGACTGCCCTCACACCGAGTTCCATCCTCTATAACCTCAGGTCTTTGATGTCTTGTTACATGCTGTACTACTGACATCAAATGCGATACCATGTGACTGCATTTTTAGGTATTCTGGGTTCTTATGCTGTTGCATGTACACTGCGCGCAACTGTTCCAACCGACAATGTTAATTTTCTTACAAATATCCATGCCTTTATACTGAGTTCCACTACTGTACTGGCGTAGCAACGACTAAACATAACATCAGCTTGCAGAAAACGTCTGTTGCTTAACACGAACGTTGTCCGCCCCGGTAGCTGAATGGTCAGCGTGACAGACTGTCAATCCTAAGGGCCCGGGTTCGATTCCCGGCTGGGTCGGAAATTTTCTCCGCTCAGGGACTACGTTCATTACGCGTTGTGAAGTGCAATATTTTTCATTTTTGAACGTTTAAAGCCAGTGGCCAATCTTCACACGATTTTGAAACTTCATCAATATCTGACTGAAGATTTGTGCAGTTTTCATTTGACAATGTTTTATTAGAGATAAGTGCATCATCTACGAAAGCTCTGAGGTTGCTATTAATATTCCAGACTGAATTTTTCACTCTGCAGCGGGGTGTGCACTGATATTGCCTGTCGCGGGCAAGTGTTTTACCGACTGAACTGTGCAAGCACTATTCACTTTTAGGCTTACAAGATTAAATTGGCAAAATTACCGAACATTTCCTGGCGAAAGGATTTGCTGAGCTGAGGGTGGACACAATAAAACGCTTAGAAAACATTAAAAATTGTATTTATTATTGCCACTTACAATCTTCGACAGTTTTTTATTTTTTTATTGCTAGTTACAGTTTCTTAACCTTTAATTTTTTGGCAAAAATCATTGTATGTTGCAAACTTCAAATTGCAACGAATGCATAATTCTTCTTTTACAGATCGACACTCAGTTTGTTTCTCGCTCAGCCCATGAATGATTTATGTGAAGCAAGAGTATTCCCACACAGGCATTCCTGCACGGAATCGCCATTATCCTTTTGATAATATTTTTGTGTTAGCCGTTTCTTCTCCGTTGAATAACGTTTTCTTGAAAAACGAGTTCGTGGACATACAAGACTGACTTTGTTCCAAAGTATAGTATATGGACATCTTTGTATAAACTGCCGGTATCTAAATTAGTAATATGAATGGAATTCTAAAATTATCAAACTATTCGTACTTCGGTACGGAATACGGAGCTGAAATACCAAACAGTTCGGTAAAGAACCGAACACCTGGCAACGCAGCTCACGACCCGTCCTCGCAGCTTTACTTCAGCCAGTATCTCATCTTTTATCTTCCAAACTTACCCGCGAAAGACAAAGGTCCCAGGTTCGAGCCTCGGTCCAACGCACAGTTTTAATCAGCCAGGAAGTATCACTATTAATATTGTTCTCAAGGTCATTAATATAAAACATATCTCTTGGCACTTCGTAATTATGATGATACTTTCGACAGAATATATGGTATTGAGTCAAATGGCTTTGAGAAACAGGACCGTACCGAGGTGATCCAGTGCCCATAGCAAAACTACCCTTCATCCCCGCAATAAAGCTACTTTTCTGAATTTGATTTCTGCACCGATTCAGCAAACTTTATAATTTGTAAGAAGGCTTTAAAAGTAAAGCATACTTGACAAATATTACTTAAATCAATGGTACTGATGAAAAATATGGCACCCAACAAATTGAACGTATCATTTTAGTAATTAATACATTGATTACATAAGACTTCTAAGAAACTGGAAGTAAAACAAAATCTGAATCTCTTGTTTGCGGCAGCTGCTGTACATTGGTTTTAATATAATGTATAATGAAGACATCGGCTCTTATAGGCTCCTCGTATGTTAGTAATAGTGGGTAACTATTAATTAAAAATGAAAGGAAGACTATAATTAAGACGTGGGAAAATAGCCCTTTCCAAAAATTGTGTTTTTATTATAATTTCACCCTTACGTTTTCTTGCTTTGAGCAAAGCAAACTAGCACATTTCTTTCAGCATCCGCTTGCCGACATTTTAGATCCTACAATTCCATTGCGAGTTACCGCAAGAACTCCACTGCTGGACGTGAGCGAGCTGTGTATATCAAGTGCACCGTTTCCACAAAAACCGTGTTAACGATAATAAGCGCTTATTTATTATGCTACTTAGGTTGAAAGACATTGTAGACATGACACTGTGACAACAGCGTTCGTTTATAGTCACAGTCGACAAAAAGCTTTCTTCTCATAGGCAGATGGTAGGACAGGAGAAATCACGAACTTCTCATGTTTAATTCTTAAACTTTTTTTCGGCCAGCTTTTGCGCCCACTCTGTGCCTGCCTCGGCTGACCAGATTTCAAAGGGAAAAAACCATCACACTTGTGATTCTACGTAACGTCATTACTATATGGACGTTTACCTTTCTTGACAATCATCGTGATACTTTGAAATCGATAACAGACTTATGACGATGCAGCAGATGAAAAACTCATGGCAAGAGCGTATCCTTATTTTGTGAATTGGAAATGAAAACATAGTTAAATTACACACAAATAAAATTCTTTTCCTCTGAAATAACAAAGACTGATACATTGTATCGTGTTGTATTGAACTGGGGACCTAGAAACGACGGAGAGGCTTCGTCCTCGCAGTAGCCCACACTGGTACACAACCCCACAACAGGCCACAACAGTCCAGTCGCCCCACCGCCTCCCCACACCGAACCCAGGGTTATTGTGCGGTTCGTTCCCAAGTGGACCACCCCCCCCCCCCCCCTCCCCCCCGGGAACGACGAGTGTGACCCCAATGTTTGCGTGGTAGAGTAATTATGGTGTACGCGTACGTGGAGAAAGTGTCTGCGCAGCTATCGCCGACGTAGTGTTACTGAGGCGGAATACGGGGAACCAGCCCGCATTCGCCGAGGCAGGAAAACCGCCTCAAAAGCCATCCACAGACTGGCCGGCACACCGGACCTCGACACTAATCCGCTGGGTGGACTCGTGCCGGGGACCGGCACGCCTTCCCGCCCGGAAAGCAGGAGAGTGAAACATACTTTCCTACTACAATAGCTTGGATATACAGGGTGTCCCACTCAACCCCCCCCTGATTTCGAGGACCCAGGAGAGAAAAACCACAGTAGACACGACAATGAAAAATGCACCACATTGTGGAGCATCTCAAAGAATTTATATTCCCGCGTCAAAAGTGCCAAGTATCGTCGCCAGAGTGCAGCATGGTCGCTTGAAGTGAAAATGGCGATACCACAGCAGTGTGTGCAAGCATTAGTGTTGTTTGCAGAAACAAAACCGCCGATTGCTGTGCAAAGAAATTATCGTTGTGTGCATGAATGTGATCCACCTGATGTGAAAACAATTAAGGAATGGTATAGGAAGTTTCTGGCAACAGGAAGAGTTTTGAAACACTCTGGCGGTGCACGTTACCGAGTCTCAGAAGAGACAGTGGAGGGCATCAGACAAACGTTTCTCAGAAGCGCACGTAAGTCAATTGGTCAAGCATCTAGGCAACTTGATGCACCCCGATCAACATTGCATCGTGTAGTTCACCAGCGTCTTACAAAGTGCAAATTCTGCAACATCTGACGCCGAACGACAAACAACGCCGACAACAATTTGCTGCAGATATGCTGCAGCTTGATTTTACTGTTATTATTACCTTTATTACCAATTCTATGTCATTTACCAACCACAGCTGGACAGACAGAGTCAAAATATGATGTTTATTCTCAGATGAGGCAACCTTTCATCTACTAGGAAGGAATAATAAGCATAATGTGCGGATTTTGGGTTCGCAAAATCCGCACGTTGTCATTGAACGTGTTCGCAATAGCCCTAAACTAAATGTCCGGTGCGGGCTAATGCACGACAGGATTGTTGGACCGTTCTCCTTTGCGGAACAAACAGTGAATGGGTCAGTGTATCTGGACATGTTGGAGCAGTTTGTGTACCCTCAGATACAAGACTTGCAACCCAACAATTTTTCAACACGCTGGAGCTCCGCCGCAGTGGTCAACTGCTGTTCGCAAGTTCCTCGAAAGGAAATTTCCCAGTCGTTGGATCGGACGCGGAGGACCCATTGCCTGGCCACCACGTTCACGCGACATTACGTCGCTTGATTTCTTCATGTGGGGATTCGTGAAGGAGCGCGTGTATGCGACCAAAGTGGACGATGTTCCTACGTTGCGACATCGTATCACTAATGCGACTGCAACAATAACAGAGAAAATGTTACAAAGAACTTGGCAAGAAACCGAATATAGACTCGATATTCTTCGTGCTACAAATGGTTCACATGCAGAGGTGTATTGGAGATAAATAAATAAATTCTTTGAGATGCTCTACAATGTGGTGCATTTTTCATTGTCGTATCTACTTTGTCTTTTCCTGGGTCTTTGAAATCAGGGATGTTTGAGTGGGACACCCTGTATTTTCATTGCGTACGTAGCTACTATTTGTTAATCCTTAAAACTGTGTAATAATACAGATCACTAATCAGATACAAGTTACTCACTTCACTCTAAAATTTAAGGTTTCGTTTGACTGCAGACTGTTAGGGCAAGCGTGCAAGCATGCCAAACAATAGCCAAGGACTGCTAACACTTAGCCGCATCATTCACATTCTTCACAGGAGATCGTTCTGTTCGAGCATATGAGCTCGGGATATTTTCTAAGAAAATACAATAAATGCATGTTAAAGATATTGGATGGTAGGTCTGTATCTTGGTATCTTATGTTTTCCTTTTGTTGTTCAAATACTTACACCCTTAAATGTTTATTGCTTTTAAAAACGAGGCTCACTGATTGACGTAATATGGCTAGAGGAACAAACAACAATCGACTGATCGGACAAAGATGTTCGAAAAAAATATTATTGTTTCGTTTTTCGCAAAATGTGTGAATATACCAGTGCTACTACTACTTCGACTATGTCAGTTGAGATACAGCATTTTATGGTTGTGGTGCAATTTGTTACTGCCCCTTTTAATCTTTCTTATATTAAGTAGCATTTTGATCAAAAACTTTCAGTGATTTAGCTGTAACAACGATAGTCGATGGTTTATCTGCACAAGTTGGTTAACTGCTAACATTTAAATTTACGGAGCAGTTACATATAGAAGTATTGTATCGCAGAATCATTAACAATAACTCGATCAAAGAGTCTAGAGAGACGTAATGGGAATTAATTAATGAATCAGACAGTGTTGGAAAATTTAACTTTTTTTTTAATGTTCCAGCGTTATTTGAGCCTTCGTCTCCCCTAAAACAAATAAAGGCAAATTTAAAAGAAGCAGGGATAAGGGTGGCAAACTACCGGTATTTAAGTGTTCATGTTAGGAAAAGAGGCCACTGTGTAATTCCGAGAACAAGCAGTAGGTCAGATTTGAAACTCCATTGCGACTAGTGTTGTGGAATCCTCCACTCAGTCATCAAAAGAAGCAAAACTCAAGTACTATCCTCAACAAAATAAAACACTCTTTGAACAAAGAAAAAACTGCACAGAAAAGAAATAATCCAAATAAAACTGTATCCCCAGAAAATAGCTCTAACAGAAATAGTGGCACTTGCAAATAGTTTGCAACCAAATTCACTGATTACTTCCTCACAGTTACTGCGAATACTGCATTTAGTAGAGGAGAGAGTTCTATCTTGATACACTTTTCAGACTTTTGTCTCTGTTAATAGAAGTTTAATACATTAACTTACGGTATTCAGTTTTTGACTGAAGACAATTTCTATGTACTGCATTCTTTTTCTGAAATTACTCTGGAAAATTAATGTTTTTATCTGTGTGAAAACTTGGTCATGTACGTCGGAACAAATATTCGATTAATATTTGAAAACGTTGCAACAAAGAAAATCTTGTTAATACTGTACTTAATAGTCTGTCTGTTACATTCTTACCATACTATACACCAAAAATGAAATTGAACAGATGTGTTGTAAAAAAAACAGGGTAAAGAAGAGAGGAGCTATGTTGTTTCTGTTTCTGTTCTCGACCCACCACCTCAAGACATGCAGACCCATATGAGCAAAAGTCTTTCCAAATGTGCCCAGAAGGCGAAAAACCAAGAACTGCAAAGCAATATTTATACACGCACAACACTGCTGGTTGGTCTTTGCCCAGTGCTAAAGGGAGCACATTGGCTGTGAAAAAAGTGGAACATAGTAAGTCACTTGTAATTGCAGCAAATTCTATACGGATCAGACCACCAGAACAATATTCACGTGCTTAAAGCAATATTATAGAAGTTGGAAACCTAGAGGAGGAGACTATATTTGTGCAGACCACCTGCTTGAGAAAGGCCAAAGTTAAAAACATGCAACAGGATGTCACACTCATAATGAAAGGAAGATGTAGTACCCTGAACCAATGGAAATAATTAAATACATGTCCATTTACCCAGTCTTAGTGCTGAATGATCACGTTTTCCTTACTTGCTACTTCTAACTGCAGATACTGCTTGTAATCCCACCCAGACGATGTTGTAAATTACCCCTCCCACTCACATGCCCCATTGTTTCCCTTTGTATCGGTTACCATAATTTCACTTGCATAGTTAATTTTTTTGTGTGGGCCTAATCATAGCTGTTTCACTTACCTGCTTAATCTCACACTTGTATCTTACCTATTTGTAATATTGGACTTTTTGAAGACAAAATTATTTTGTTCCACCATTCCTTTGGAACATGTCACCAAAGTATATTGTTCAGTTTATTTTCTCTTAGAACAGTTGTAATTCATTATATAGTTCATTATTTAATGTGTTATATATTTTATTTATGTTCATAGTTTTACAAAATTAGAAGTCTTTTTCTTTGTGGCCTCCTTGCCATTATTCAGTAGCTTTGCACCACATTTTATTTAGCAACTTGGGGTGCATATATATAGGTCAGATCCAAGTACATATCTGCAGTGCCAGTTTAACACAATAATAATTACATACACTACTTAATTATCAAGTTACATCATTTTTAAATATAATAGCATCATACATAAGTACTCATTTTGTATCTGTTATACAATCTACCCACTAACTATATGCATTTTGTTTCTACTTATAAGCAGTACTTCTTTCAAGTTTAGCTCTGTTGTGTAATATAACTCTTAACTTTATACTTTCTCTTGTAGCATGGTTATGTATCTGTTCAAAAAGTAGTCTTTTATGTATACATACAGTAGAAAGTTAAAACCTTTTTGTAGTAATGGCCCACAGCTGGTCTGTTCTTCTTGGTTTATCCATTGCTCTGATGGTTACGTTTCTCTGTTTAAAAAATTTTTTGCACACTCTACTGACCCCATATTTCTATTCCATAGGTCATGACACCATCAAAATATAAGGAAGACAACATTCACATAGCATCCTCTGTTAATGAGTGGTCTAATGTTTTGCAGTAAAAATTTAGCTAAACTGAGTTTGCTGGCTATGGTAGCAGTGTGATCTCTCCACATTGTCATCCTGAAAACCAACTAAGATACTGAATAGATGCATTCATTTAAAATGTTTGAGCCTACAAAAATTTCGCTGCCACATATATTTATCTCTGTTCCTCACAATAGCGTAACAGCCGAAAACCTGTTCGTAACATCGAACAGTAAATATTGAAGAATATTACACCAGTGTCATGTGTTTTCTTTCATAATGTATAAAATATTCCGCCAAGAATTAACGAAACAGTCAGTGAATGACAAATAGTATGTAAATAGGAATCAGTATTTAAAAATCTAAAAGACATGTTTTTTGAAAAGTACCATTGTAATAAAGTAAATGTTTAGCTGCTGATAGCAGATAAACAGCAGTTGCATGGTAAAAATGCAGAGCTAGCAGTTTCCTTCAAAGTTGCAGTTTCCTTACTAATTTACTCATGTAAATTTAAGTGGCATAAGTGTGAGTAGCATTAAGCAGTCTAGTAGTAGTTCATTGTTAGTACAGTACACAGATAAAGTGTCTATCTTGTTAATGTATACCTTGCCTTGTTCCACATCACTGAATTTTTCCATTTTTTCTACATCTACATCATTATTTCACAGGCCCCCTAATGGTGTGTGCCGCGAGGTACTTCTACTGCGACTAACTGATTAGCTTCTCTCTTCCACTTACAATTGGTGCATGGAAAGATCATTGTCAGTAAGCCTCTGTATTAGCTCTAATGTCTCAAATGTTTCCATTGCGGACATATTGTGACATATATGTGGCAGGAAGTAATATGTTGCCCAACTCTCCCCAGAGAGTATTCCCTCAAAATTTCAATAGTGAACCTTTTCATGATGCACAATTCCTTTCTTGTAGCGCCTGGAGTTTGTCGAGCATTTCAGTAATGCTCTCAAACCGACTAAACAACCCCATGACAATACATGCCATTCTTTGTTGGATCTCTCTCTCTCTTCCATCAGCTCTACCTGGTAAGGGTCCCAGATTCATGAACAGTACTCAAGAACTGATTGAACAAACACCTTATAAACCACTTCTTTCATGGGTGAGTTACATTTCATAAAGATTCTTCCTATGAATGTCAGGCTGGCATCTGCTTTTCCTACTATTTTTTTATGTGATCGTTCCTCTTAAGATCACTCTTCTACATATTTTACAGTAGATACAATTTCCAGCAGTTCATCATCAGTAGTGTAGTTGTGCAGTAGCGGATTTCTTTTCCTATTTATGCACAATACATTACATTTATTTACGTTTAGCTTCAACTTTCAGAGGCTGCACCATTCAACTATACTCTCTAGATCATTTTGCTAATTTGTACAGCCTTCTGGTGATGTTACTTCCTTATAGACAACCACGTCATTTCCAAACAGTCTTAAAGAACTACCGATTCTTTCCACTAGATCATTCATATGGATTTTAAACAGTAATGGTCCTGTTCCTTAGGGTACTCCTGGAATTACCTCTACAGCTGTCAATTTTGTCCCATTAAGAGCATTGTGTTGGGTCCTATCTTCAAGGAAGTCTCGAATCCAGTCGCACATGTGGTCCGATACTGGGTAAGCTCATATTTTTTTTACTAAATCACAATGCAGGACAGTGTCAAATGCCTTCCTGAAGTAGAGGAATGTGGCATTGACCTGAGTACCATTGCCTACAGCATTATGGATCTCATAGAAGAACAGAGAAAGCTGAGTTCTCTTTTTTTGGAATTGATTTTATACAGTAGATTTTTCATTTTCCAAAAAGTCATAATTTGTGAGCATAACATGTTCCATAATTATACAACAGATCGACATAAACAATATAGGCATATAATTACGTACATCAGTCCTACGGCTCTTCTTGACATATACTTTTTCCAGTTGCTAGGTACCCTTCATATCTCCATAGAACTATGGTAAACTGCTGCTAGAAAGATAACTAGTCCCATTGCATAATCTTTGTAGAATCTTACAGGTATCTCATCTGGTCCTGATGTCTTTCCACTATTAAGGGATTGTCATTGCTTTTCTGTTCCACAGTGTGTTATATCAGTATCTGCCATTTCAGTGTTTGTACGATACGGTAAAACAATTTCAGAAGACCAAAAGCAGTATTCCAGCCTTTCTCTCTGTTATATACCGTTTTGGTGCCTGTGGGGTTACTGAGTCTCTGAATAGATGATTTCAAACAATTTACCAATTTTATGAAAGACTAAAACCTCTTATGGTTTTTAGTCAGACTGGTTGACAAAATTTTACTTCCAATGTTATTTAATGCTTGTCTCATTGCTCTCCTTATGCTCATTTTTGTTTCATTTAGTTTCTGTTTGTCTCCTAGGTTTTGACTTTTCCTGAATCTGTAATGAAGCTCTCTTTGTGTACGCAGCAGTTTTCTAACACGGGTCTTTCCCATCCCTTAAGAGCTACTCGTAGCACACTTGCCTTTTATGAAACCTGTGGAACACATTGATGAAACAGTCAATGAAAACTGTTCACTCCAATTACACTTCAGTCACCTGCTACTTGATGAAATGGAAATATTCTTTTTGACATGCTATATGTGAAATCTAAGATGATTTGGTGGTGTGGTCAGTGGGAGTAGCAGTTTGGGAAAATGTAAATGACATTGACTGTTATTCACTCCTGTCTGGTCATTGCCAAAATTGACTAGCAGGTAATGCTGTGTTGCAGAACTAACACATGGAATTACTGATGTAACTGAATTTGAAGTGATCTTAGGGTACAAACATTAAATACAATGTTGTCTCATAGTTAAAGCTGGTAATGACCAAAAAGCAGTCAATTCTTGGTGACTTCATTCCGTTAGTGATTGATCTTTTCCTGTCACTCATCTAGTCTCCATGGAGTGGACGTGTATGAGGCCATGCTGAAATTTAATGCCTCCAAATTTTGTTTTCTGTTCTCCATGTTGCTTGAGGTACTACATATCATGCATACTACTTGGCCACTTTCCTCCTTTGCTGACGCAAGTCGCAATCCTCTACCACTAGAGGGCTTCAGATTGTAGCATACAACATGGCAGTGTGTAACATAATTATGTCAGTGCATGAGAAACAGATGCCCATAAAACGGGAAGCACAAATTCGAAGAGTTCATCCACACTTTGAGCACCCTATCCTTCAGTAAGACAGTACCAGATCACATGAGTGCTACGACATCTGAAACAATCCAATGCCTTGGGTTCACTGTCATTGATCATCCCCCACACAGTGCACCCAGATTACTTTTGCTTCAATAAACTTAATACTTTTCCTGTACTTTCTGAAAATTCCAGGTCAATATTTAGGCATACTATCCTGAAATGTCAAATGATAATATTGCGTATCTGTTATGTTAAACCTTCAGTGAGAGCACAAAAAAATTAAATAAAAAAAGAAAAACGTAAATAAAAAAACAGAAGTATATTTCAGTATTTTCTGTCACTGAGTTAGTTTGTTACACATGATGCATGTATACCAAACTTTATAATTGCTGCTGTTGTTGTATATTTTGGTAGATGTGCACACACATCAGCAGCTCAATTTGAGTTCCCATTGATATTTGAAGTTAAGTTACCCAATGCTATTTCTATTGACAGATTCGATGACTTCAGCGATGGGAAGTCAGATAAAGAAATCCTGGATGAGCTGCTCAGGAAAGAACGCTACGACAAGAGGCTGCGGCCTCCTGTACCAGGTCAGTATGTTCGAAGACAGCCATGTTACTCATACATTGTTACATGATTTGCCTGATTTTACACTTAGAAAACAATAGTATAAATGAATATACATAGCTCAACAACAGATATGACTGATGAAAAAATAAAAGATAATGGCGGTACAAGACTTGTTGAGACTTCTAGCATGGAATCAAAATTTATATCTAATTATATCAAAAGAGTAATTCTCTCAAGAAAACTATGAAATCATGAGAAAGAATTGCTGGTCAGTACTTGCCTTTAGGAGAAATTTGTAATGTAACAGACACATATAAAAGGACTCATGCTGTCCTAACTTGTGGAACTATTGGTTTCTCCCTCAGGCAGGAGAGGTGCATAAATTGGGGAATGTGAAAAGATAGGTTCCAGAATGAGAGTGACCCATGTGTTTTGAGGACCACACAACAGATCTAAATGACCTGCATGCCATTTTTAACCTACCACAACATCTCGTTTCCTCCACGGGGAAGAAACCATTATTTCCAAGAGCTAGTGTGTATCGACTGTATGTAGTTACAATATTCAACACATACATGTACATAAATCAATGTAATAAGATGTCCTGATCGAAAATACAAGATAATAAATGCAGATTATGGTAATGTCACTAACACTGGTAAGACACAAACATATCACTGGAGATATTCTCTTCCATTAATTTGCTCAATGAAGCGGTTTGTCTGTGGATTCAGTCTAGATGTCGGCAGTGAGCCTGTATCCCAGAACACACACACACACACACACACACACACACACACACACACACACACACACACACACACACACAGATATGGGGGGCGGGGGGGGGGGGGGGGGATTGAGAGAGAGAGAGAGAATAGTTTGCAAATTAGTATGTGAACAATAATATGAAGATTAAAATGCTGATGAGCTGTGTGGTTATCAATGCTATAGAATTGTTACCTGTCACATTTTGTTTCATTAAGTTTTAAAGCTATATAGCTGTGATTTTCAATTTAATAAAATTTTGGATGCAATAACACACTGTTATTTAACACAAGGATGTTGTATTTATTCCTCTATTAAATCATCCTTGTTTCTTGTTTTATAATTATGGATATTACTATTCAGTGCTGAGGAGTCTTAGACTGTATAATACTTGCTTTGCTAACTGTGCACTCACTCACACTGATTCAATGACATATCATGGTCTGTAAATCCTGTTATAAAACGAGGCTTTGGGGATGATAAACCAGACAAATTATACAATAATCTTTCAAAACCAGTCACCGCAGGCTAATTCTGTAAAGTATACGTACAGAAAACTTGATTAACGTTAATCTATTTACATTGACAGCTATGAGAATTACTTCTATGTTATTGTAGAGGCTCCTATAGGCTTACATGATCCAAAAATAATCCGTTGCTCTACTTACACTATTCAGCTGCTGTCCTTATCTCCTATTATTTACTTAACATTTAAGTCACTTCACTGACTTCAGTGAACACTTTGAGCTGTCTCTATGCAAAAAATGTTAAAATGCTGTTCAAGGTGAACAGGAATCTGTATCCCCAGATCTAAATATTCTGATAAATTAAACAATGGAAAATCCAGGATGGGATGTAACAATATCAATATTAAGAAAGAAAAGTTGCTGCTTACTATATAGGAGAGCTGGTGAGTCGTAGATAGGCACAACAAAAAGACTGTCACAAATAAGCTTTCAGCCAGCAAGGTCTTCATCAAAAATAGATGACACTCTCTCTCTCTCATGTATGTGTGTTTTTGTCTGTTTTTGACGAAGGCCTTGCTGGCTGAAAGCTTATTTGTGACAGTCTTTTTGTTGTGCCTATCTGCAACTCAGTATCTCTCCTATACAGTGAGTAGCAACTTTCCTTTCATAATATTCTGATAAATTGTAAGAAGAGTGGCTAATATTTATCACTTTCACTTTGTTTCTGAATATCTAGTAATTTTCTATTTTGTTCCTGATGTCTTCTGGCAACCTGTTAAAGATCCTTGTATCAGAATATAGAACTGTATTCTGAACACTAGACAGGGAATCTTATCCAAAATAAAAAATTAATAAATAAAAATAAAGTTACTTGTAATATTGTGGTTCAGAATTGCTGAGTTCATCCTAAATTCACTTATGTTATTAACCCCAAATACCATTAGAGAGTATATGTACTTGCATGCAAGTGTAAGAAGACTTAGGTGCTTGATTAGGCTTCTGTAGAATAGTTGCAAAAGGGCACTACTAAAGATTTTTTTCCTGAATGTCACACCCTCAGTAGATTTCAATGTGGGTCCGTCCCCCCCAGTAGCACCACAAATAACTAGATGATATTCCACCGTGTTCCATCTAGCCTGGAACAAGTTTGGTGTAACTGTTGCCATTGTAACCGTATGCGACCCTTTAGATGCTGCAGACTGTTAATCTTAACATGGTCGATCATGCTTTTGACATAACACCAAAAGAAAAAATGTAATGGGGTTAAGTCTGGAGACCTAGCAGCCCAAGCAGTTGCCCATGTCTGCCAGTCCACTTCCCAGGCATTTCTCTATTCATAAATTCCCTGATGAGCTGAAATGTGGCAGTGCTCTGTCCTACTGGAAGGTAGTTTCATGTGGTACTTGTGGGAGGATGAACTCTTTGAGCATATCCAGGTATGAAACTCCAGTCACTGTCAGTTCTACAAAGAAGGATGGTCCTATCAAAGTGCTATGCATTAAGTCAGTCCACACACTGACTTACGGGCTGTCCCTCTCCTTTTCACATGTGATGTGAGGATTTTCGCAGCCCCACACTCTTCCACTGTGTCTGTTTACAACTCCACTAATACGAAACGCCACTTTGTCAGAGAAATTCACATGTTGGAGATAGTTATGCAACTTAACAATCTTCTGTATTTCTGATGTGCAACTTTTATTGCATGATTCATTTGAAGCTTGCATGCTCTTAGACAGAGCCTTTTGTGGAACACGCCATGTGCTGTCGAATAAGGAATCTGTAACTTCAAACTAGCAGCATAAACAGATTTACGCGGGCTCCATTGAAATGCATCACTAATGCAGCTGATATTTTCTTCAGATGTATGTGGCTTTCTGGAAGATTTTACACATAGCAGACCACCTGTGGTTCTCAGTTTATTCTTCCAGAATCGAATGATTTTCCTTATAAGAAAAACATAATCATACAGATATAACAGATTGCAACTCTGCCAGCCGCAAAATACTCTGAACCTGCTCTCACACTGTTACCATTTTAACAAAACAGACATTATCTGCAGCCTTGCCAACTACGTGAAACAAAACTTCCAGAGATGCTTTTTGTAGTTATGTAACTTGGCTGCATGTCTGTGAATTGTTTGTGAGATATTAAATTTTATTTTGGATACCTTTCAACCAGACAACAAGTACTTTTCTGGCATTAGCAGCATTTCCATAGAACATGATGCCACAGAACAGGTTTTAGTGAAAGTATGCTAGCTGCTCTGTCTGCAAGTCAACATAACGAGAGAGGTTTCTAAGTGCAAAGTGCACAGAACTAAGGTTTTGGGTCAATTTATCCTTGTTAAGGTGCCCCCTCAGTTAATTATCCAGCAGGATGCTTAGGAGCCTTATCCAGTGTGTTACATTGACATATATTTCTGGTACTTGTAAGTCATTTGTATTTGTTTGAAATCACATAATTAGGGTCTTTGTAAGACTGAGAGTTAAACTGTTTGCTGTGAACTAGTTGTAAGTTTGTTACATTATTGAGCTGGCTGTGTATGGTTTACTTGTGTTGGGCACATTATCACCAAACATCACATTTTTTGAAGAGTTTTTCAATGCCAATGTAAATCATTTATGTACCTCAAGAACAAAAGTAGGTCAAACACCAAACTTAGTGTGACACTGTACTTAATATTTCCCCACTCTGAATTTAGTCTCGTTTCCATGATAGTACCAGGTGGTTATAATTAACCCGATGGTGTTCTGAGTGCTTAAGTGGCGGCTGTATACATCTCATGATGCGGAAATATCTTAGGTATGTTCATTCACTAGCACACCGGGAGCATACTGGGAGGGGGGGGGGGGGGGGGGCGGCTTGCAAATACAGTGCGGCAATAGTGATTGTTTAAAAGCCTCCTTATAAGCCTTAATTTATTGCATCTTATGTTTGTGGTCCTTATGCGAAGTGAACAGTGGCAGCACTAGGATCGTTCTGCAGTCAGTCTCAAATGCTTGTTCTCTAAATTTACACAATAGTGCCATCTTGAAAGAGCATTGCTTTTCCTTCACCTATCCCCTTTTAAGTTCAAGAAGCACCTCCTTCCAGGTATTCCAATTTGAGCTCGCAAAGCCTCTCTAATACTTGCATGCTGATCAGACCTACCAGTAACAAATCTAGCAGTCCACCTCTGAATTTGCGTCCACGTCTTCCTTTATTCCGAACTGGTAGGGATCCGAAACATTTGAACATATTCAAGAATGGGTCACAGTAGTGTTCTATATGCTGTCTCCTTTATGGATGAGCTACACTTTCCCAAAATTCTCTCAAGTCGAGCATTCGTCTTCCCTTCTGCCAACACGATGTATTCATTCCGCTTCATATCACTTTCAAATGTTACGTCTTGATATACAATCGAAGAGACTGTGTCAAACTGCACTCTATTAGTGCTATTATTGAATGTTACTGGACTGTTTCTCCTATTCCTCCTTAGTAGTTCTGCTTTCTGCCATCAGGTAAAAATGTGGCACTGTAAGCATTCATAATGTGGTGTGGGTGCAAGAAAATGGGAGGGATGATGAAACATATGATAATGGCAGTTCTGTTACGTTTGTTAGGATATTATTTTTTTTATTTATTTATTTATTGTTCCGTAGGACCAAATTAAGGACAAGTCTCTGTGGTCATGGAACGAGTGAATATGTGAAATTATGACACGATAGTAGAAACATAAAATGAAATATAAGAAACATATTCAGGTTACAAGTCTTAGTTTAAATAAAGAAAATCAACAATGTAACACTGGAATTTGCTTATTTTTTCAGCTCTTCCAGGAGCTCCTCGACAGAATAGAAGGAGTGAGCCATGAGGAAACTCTTCAGTTTAGACTTAAAAGTGTTTGGGCTACTGCTAAGATTTTTGAGTTCTTGTGGTAGCTTATTGAAAATGGATGCAATAGAATACTGCAGTCCTTTCCGCACAAGAGTCAAGGAAGTGCATTCCACATGCAGATTTGATTTCTGCCTAGTATTAACTGAATGAAAGCTGCTAACTCTTGGGAATAAGCTAATATTGCTAACAACAAACGACATTAAAGAAAATGTATACTGTGAGGGCAATGTCAGAATTCCCAGACTATTGAATAGGGGTCGACAAGAGGTTCTCGAGCTTACACCACATATAGCTCGAACAGACCGTTTTTGAGCCAAAAATACCCTTTACAACATGTGTTCAGTATGGTCTCCCGACTCAGCGGCATGCTGCATCCACAACACGGTGAGGTCGACAGTTGCTCGCAACATATCCAGTGTAATCAGATTGGTATATTTTAGGAGGCCATCTTCAGATCAGAAAGAGTCCATATACATCTCTGATAGACATGACCTTTAAGATATCTCCACAACCAGAAGTCCCGTGGATTTACATTTGGGGATCATGAAGGCCACACATCTTTAAATTGCTTGAAGATAATGTGGTTATTACCAAAGGTATCTTGAAGCAAATCTTTCACCTGCCAAGTGATATGGTATTGCCCCATTTTTATGAAAATAGTGCTGTGGACAGAGCTGAAATCACATATGGCACAAGGAGGTCTTTACGGCATTCAGATAACAGGCCAATGAGGTGTCGTATCCTCAAAGAAAAATGGACCAAGAATGAAGGATCTTGTGAAACCATACCACACAGTCACATAAGCTGGGTTCATTGATGTGCGTGCACAACATGTGGCAGAGTAGAACCTCATACATGACAGTTCTGTGCAGTCATGGCACTATGCAGAGTAAAATGTGCCTCATCCATCCAAACAATATTCCCTTGCTACCTCTCATCTATTTCTAAGTATGCCAAAAATGAAGGACAAAGTTACAGCTTTATAGCCTGTCTTGGAGCTTCATCTGATGCACATTCTGAATCCCGTATAGTCATTGGTCTTCTGGCTATTTGATGCTGTGTGCTGAGATTTCCTCTCCTGTCCCAACCTTTTCATCTCAGACTAGCACTTGCAATTTACATCCTCAATTATTTGCTGGATATATTCCTATCTCTGTTTTGCTCTACAGTTTTCACCCTCTACAGCTCCCTCTAGTACCGTGGAAGTTATTCCCTGATGTCTTAAATGGTGCCCTATCATCGTGTACATTCTTCTTGTCAGTGTTTTCCATAAGTTCTTTTCCTTGTCTATTGTGTGGAGAACCTCCTTATCTGATTTTTGGCATTCTTCTGTTGCATCACATCTCAGATACTTCTACTGTCTTCCATTTCAGTTTGGCTGCAGTGCATGTTTCACTACCATACAGAGCTGTACTCCAAACGTACATTCTCAGAAATTTCTTACTCAAATTAAGGTCTGAATTTGATACTTGCAGACTTATCTTGGTTAGTAATGTCATTTTTACCTGTGCTGGTCTGCTTTTTGTATCCTTCTTGCTCTGTCCATAATGCATTATTTAGCTGCCAAGGTAGCAGAATTCCTTAACTTGATCTACTTCACGGTCGCCAAATTTGATGTTAAGTTTGCCGCTCTTCTCATACCTGTTACTTTTCATTGCTTTCATCTTTCTTCAGTTTACTCTCAACAATTTTCTGTACTCATTAGGCTGTTCATTCGATTTAACAGATCCCATAATTCTTCTTCACTTTCACTAAGCATAGCAGTGCATCAGCAAATCTTATAATTGATATTCTTTCACCTTGAATTTTAATCCCATTTTTGAAACGTTCTTTTATATCCATAATTGCTTCTTCAATGTATAGACTGAACAATAGGGACAAAAGACTCCATCCCTGTCTTACACCCTTTTTTGAGCACTTTGTTCTTGGTCTCCCACCCATATTGTTCCCACTTGTTTCTTGTTCATATTGTTTATTACAAATCTTTCCCTATAGCTGACCCCTGTTTTTCTTAGAATATTGAACATCTTACACCATTTTACATTGTCAAATGCTTATTTCAGGATGACAAATCCTATGAATGTGTCTTGATTTTTCTTCAGTCTTGCTTCCATCAACAACTGCATCATTAGAGTTGCCTCTCTGGTGCTTTTACTTTTCCAAAAGCCAAATTGAGTGTCATCTAACAGACCCTTAGTTTCTTTTTGATTCTTCTGTATAAGATTCTTGTCAGCAACTTCCGAATGCATGAACTGTTAAGCTGATTGTGCAATAATTCACACTTGCCAGCCATTGCAGTCCTCAGAATTGTGTGGATGATGTCCAAAAGTATTATGGTATATTGCCAGTCTCATGCATTATACACACCCCAATGAGTTTAGAAATGCAAAGGAATTTTATCTGTCCCATCTGTCTTATGCGAACTTCAGTCATCCAAAGCTCTATCAAATTCTGATTGTAATACTGGATCCCCTCTCCCTTCCCTGTCAATTTCTGCTTCTTCTTGTACCATGTCATCAAACAAGTCATCCCTCATAGAGGCCTTCAGTGTACTCCTTTCACCTATTTACTCTCACATCTACATTTAATAGTAGAATTCCCATTGCACTCTCAATATTACTGCCCTCACTTTTAATTTCACCGAAGGTTGTTTTGATTTTTCTGTATGCTGAATCGGTCCTTCTGACTCCCATTTGTTTTATGAATTCTTCACATTTTTTGGTTTCTTCGCAGTTACGTTCCTAGTGCTTGTGTTTTCTCTCCAACTTCTGTGATTGCCCTTTTTAGGGATGTCCATTCCTTATCAAAGCAACTGCCTATTGATCTATTGCAGTATCTGTAGCATCAAGACTTCAGATGTATCTCTTTTTTCCTTAGTGCTTCCATACCCCCCTTTTCTTTGTGCAATGATTCTTCCTTGGTAGTCTTTTATACTTCAGCTTACTTTTCATCGTCACTAAATTGTGATCTGAGTCTGTATCTGCCCCTGGGTGTATGTTACAATCCAATATCTGATTTCAGAATCTCTTCCTGACCATGATGTAATCTAACTGAAATCTTACTGTACTTCCTGACCTTTTCCAAGTGTACCTCCTGTTCTTGTGAGTCTTGAACAGAGTATTCACTATTACTATCTGAAATTTATTGCAGAACTCAATTACTTTTTCTCCTCTCTCATTCCTGTTACCAGGCCCATATTCTGTTGCATCCTGTTGTAGGAATAACACTGTAAGATGCACCGCAAAATCTTTTGAACTGTTGACCATGGCAGACACAATTTCCATGACACAAATCAAGCACTGTCTGCAGAACATGAGCTATGTTCTCCATGGTCAGCTATAACTACAGCAACTTCATCGACAACTACCAGGTCAATGAACCGCCTCCCTCTCCTGGCCACATGACCTAATTCAACAATTTCTTCAAAATTCTTATATTTTGTAGCCCATTTATTGACATGGGTATTCTTCACAAATGCTTCTGTCAGTGATGTTCTTGCAATGCAGAGCTGCTGTTGATGCCACTCTGATGAAACAACTTCATAAGCGGTGCATTGTCTTTCTTCTTGATAGCCATTGTGTTTCTTATGGAAAGCTTTAACCTTCTTTATCCTTTACATCAACAGTTGCTTCAGAAGAAATCAGCATCTATCACCAAATAACAACAGCATACTGATGTCAGAACAGGAAAATTTCACATTCTGACTGTGTGCACCATCATAATTACTCCATCTGTGCAAGGGCAACACATTTAACACCATACCATTTTCATTTCCCTAGTTGAATTTTGTGATTTACTCAAACAAAGGCTTTGGTAAGATTACAGAAAATGCCAACTGGGTAATTTTTCTTGTTTAGTTCATCACAACTGAGTTTGTGAAATAATATATTGTTTTCTCTGCCTTTACAGAAGCACACATGAGCTGTTTTTAAAAAGTTACAGTCAGAGAGGTGGTTCAATGTTTCACTATAGGCCTAAGCTATTTTCTCAAAAATTGTAATAATATGTGAAGGAAATAGATGGATCACTTAAAGAACTGTATACTTCACCCTTTCAGGAAATACATCTTAACTCATCAGCTGATAACGAGAGTTTGTACCAAGTCAGCACAAGATTTTGACATTGTACGTCAAATAAAATCATAGTAAAAAGCTGATGTCTGTTGGTTGGGTATTTAATGTGTGTCCATAGAGTTGCTCTTTATGCCCCAAATTTCACTCTGTGTTTTCTCCTACTGTTAGGAAGAATTCATTAAGTGGCCAGTTTATCATCATCTGTCTCACTGCTACTGTCACCAGTGAGTTAATTATTTACCTCATTGAGATTATTTGCTTCTTGCCCAAGAAAGCTCCAAAAAGCCTTTGCTCCATTCTTGGAATTTAGAATTTTTCATGCATAGTGCATGGTATTTGCTTTTATTATGACACTATAAATTGTGTAATTTTGCTGCACTGTGGCAGTAAGACTTAATTTAGAGTTTGCCCCATGTGTTAAATAAAATTATTTCATTGTGACACAAGATACTGTAATCCTAGTTGTTAGTCATCATTTTTCTCAACTTCCACTGTAATTTTTCCTCATTAATTTTCTAAGGAAACTGATTTATAGCATTATAAGAATTGCTCTGGGAAAGAAATAAATTTCTGATTTACTGCTTCCCAGTCTTCATCCAGCAAAACTCACTTATATAGTGTGGTTGAGTTAGCATTTATTATTATGTGAAGTTGCAGTTCCCTTCTTCTCTAAACCAGGGGGGCATTTTGTTGCTGTCATGGTAAGTAGAATATGAGGGTTTTCAATAAGTAATGCAACACATTCTTTTCTGACAGTAGGTTGGTTTTATTCAGGATTCGAATATGCCGTATTATTCTTCACTCATTTTACATCCTGCTGCATCAATAACCTCCACATCATCCATGTACTGCTACCCACGGAGTGTATCCTTCACTGGGCCAAACAGATATAAGTCGCAAGGTGCGAGATCCAGGCCGTAGGGTTGATGAGGGAGAATAAACTAATGAAATCTTATAGGTTCCTCTCGGATGTGCAAACTTTTGTGAGGTTGTTATGGAGAAAGGGAAATTTGTTTGCATTTTTGTGAAAACGAACACACTGAAATCATTTCTTCAGTTTTGTGAGGGTGTCACAGTGCTTATCAGAGTTGATCATTGCACCATGAGGGAGAACATCAAACAGAACAACCCCTTCAGAGTCTCAGAAGACCTCTGCCATGAATTTACTGGCTGAGGGTGTGGATATGAACTTTTTCTGCCGAGGAGGGGTTTTGTGGCACCATTACACGGAGCGCCGATTTGTTTCCGGTTCGAAGTGATAAACCCGTGTTTCATCGCCTGTGTCAATGTTTGGTGAAAAACTGTCACGATCGTCATAATGCACAAGCAATTAGGCACAGATGGTCCTTCATTGCTCTTTATGGTCTTCTGTAAGACGGTGATGAACCCATCGGGCACACACCTTTGAGTACTCCAACTTGTGGCTGAGCATGTTAGCATTACCAAGAGAAATGTCCAGTTGTGCAATTGAACCATCAATTTATTTTCAAAACCTTTTCTTAAGAATTTACTTTATTTACTAGCGATTCATCAAGAACATTAACACATTTAATCACAATATGTGAGCGTGGAAGTAGTTGCCAATGGGTAACTGATGACACAAATTTAAAAAAAAATTTTTTTCAATGAATGGAAATTTTACTCCTAAAAGCCCCTTTTTAAAACAGATTTAAAATTATAATCAGAAAGCGCCCTGTAAATATCAAGTTACAATTTATTGAGAGGCAGAAATAACAATTTTTTTTTATAGTATGAGCTTTCGGGCTGTGAACCTTGCCGCTCCCTTTTAACACGGCCGTAGTTATGACCGCTCACAACAACCTCTGAAAGACTACACTGGTGCAAATCTGCAACACACCAGATTACTTTAAACTAAAAATGTTAACAACTCACACAAACACATAAACTATGCACCCCATAGGAGGGATGGAAATGGTACAAAACACACACATTAAAAAAATTGCTTGCCACTGAAAGTGCAACTTGTTTTAAAAAGAAAACTCTTACAGTGGAAGAGTGGCAACTTCATATACCAAAATGACCATTTAAATAAAAACCCATGAAATGCAGTCTTACATAAAATGTACAAACACGCTCTATATTACACATATGCCACCTCTGAAGATGATAGGCAAGATAAAAACATATTTCAGGAATTTGGCCTTTACACCTTAAGCAATAAATTCATTAACACCGAATCCGACAACATGACAGAGGCAGCTATTAACGTACGGCAGACCAACAGACAGACAAACAGACAGACAGTAACTGCCTAACAAATGCGGACGAGGGACAGACAAGCAAGCTGGGGATGAGAGACTGACCAAGGACACAAGTAGAATTTAACAAGTAAATGAAACAACACATCACAAATAACTTAACCTTTAATAAAGTGCAATGTCTGGCGAAGACCTGGCGCGGCACACCCAAAATGCTCTCCTGACAGTCTGCTGCCAGCCGCTTCAACAGACGCATGAAGGCGCGCCCATCTCCCATCTCACGGTGTCGCAGCTCGCGCCAGCCAGTCCAATGTCGCGGGTTGACTCCTGTTGCTCTCGTGTGGACCGCGAAGCCACTACCCCTCGCTATACGGAGCGGCCCACTGGACTGACGTGGTGAACTCACATGCGCTGACGCTCAAGACGGATAAGTCATCTTGTGTCCCTGTGCGCGACCGACCAACCGATCGATCCAACTGCCAATGACCATTGCCCTGAACAACTCGAGCAGACTGGCGGACCCAGCTGTTGCTCTCGTGTTGACCGCGAAGCCACTACCCCTCGCTATACGGAGCGGCCCACTGGACTGACATGGTGAACTCACATGCGCTGACGCTCAAGACTGATAAGTCATCTTGTGTCCCTGTGCGCGACCGACCAACCGATCGATCCAACTGCCAATGACCATTGCCCTGAACAACTCGAGCAGACTGGCGGACCCAGCTGACCAACTGACCAGACTCGCCCCCTAGCGAGCTCATAGCGCCCCTTAAATGCATGTGAACAGCCTACCTTCCCCCTTTACCACCAGAGGGAGACACCAAAGCTGCGATTGCCACAGCGGCGCCAGCACCAGAAATGGAGGGCGACTGCTTCACACTACGTGCTGCGGCGTGATTTTTAAAAGAGCAATTTTTACCATTGCTCAGCAATGAGGAGTTTTTATTGTAATCTGTCAATCATCTCGAATGAAAGTGTTTGTACATTCCGACATTGCAGGAGAGACAGTTGTGTGCAGCTGGTATGACAGACACCTTAACTAACAACTCATTGTGCTTTCTTTCACTGCTGGGTCACCATAGACATTCTGTTAGCACTGATAAATATCGGCAGTGCTTTGTCTTTCCACCAAAAGAAACTCAGGTGACAGCTCTCTGCTCAGAATGCATCTTCACTACAGACACCATTTCGAAGGCTACATATAGCGCCGGTACCTGTCAGAACTTTGTGAAATTGTAGGGACTGAAGCAGGACTATTCCATGATGTTCCACAACAAATTCTACATTTTTTCCGTTGAAATTGGCTGAGGAAAAAATGTGTTGTATTACTTATTGAATGGCTCTTGTATTTCTTATGGAACTCACATGTATTTTATGCATTTCACTTGGATTTAGAAATAAGTTCTCTCTATTCTTCTTGAGACTGTTACCATGGGGAATAAGCCAGTGTTGGCTTTCAGTAACTCTAGGCGCCATTGACCACCACTCTGTGATGGAATCAGTGTCAAACATTCCGTATAAGCAACCTTTAAAAAAATAAATTTGTTCCACATATTTGTGATCATGTGTGGACTTAATTTCAAGAACTAAAAAAAAACTTCACTGTAAATTAAAAACAACACAGTAACCAAAATAAAGGCAATCTGTTCAAAAGAGCACACCTTTGTACCTCTAAGAGATCAGAATCTGTCACTGGGTAACACACAGTACTGTGCTCTGATCCATGCATTGTAACATGATCGAATAGTAAATTTAAAATCTTCTGGGTTGTTAGGCCTCATCATATTTCCTTCTAAAATATCAGTGTTTCGACCCCTCTGTTGGAATCTTCTTCAGGATTGTTTTGGTGTCCACTATTGCTAGAACATACCAACACAGTGGACACCGAAACATCCTGAAGAAGATCCCAGCAGAGGGGTTGAAACGTTGGTTATTTTAGAAGGAAATGTGATGTGGCCTTACAATCCAGAAGCTTTTAACTTTAGTGACAATGATTGAATAGTGTTTAGCATGCTACCCACATTGTGGTCAAGACACAACTGCACAAGCCTGTGCAATCCCAATTTTGCACAGACCTCAAATACCCTCAATATCAATGAGATGTACCTAACATTAAAACATGATACTGCCCCAAAACATGACTGACTCATCTCCCTCCTTCTAGCTGAACCCAATGGACTGTTTACCTGACACAGAAATTATTTTCCTCCACACTTCTACAATAATCATCAGATGTCAGAAGAACCCTGCACTTGTCAGTGAACAGAAGCAGTTGCACTGATTCAGGTTCCATGCTGTGTGTTTCCTTGATGCTTCCTTCCTGCGCAGTGGTCCCATAAATTTGTGCTGTAGTTCTGAAGGGATGCTTAAAGGCCAAATTGATGAAGTGGAGATGGTTGTGTACTGTTTTGATCAACACTGTCCTCTACTTCTGCCCAAAAAGGCAGAGCACAGTTCTGCTGCATTCCTCTGTGGCTGAATTGTAGCTACTGGTCATCAGCTGGTGTTGTTAGCCATGGGCAACCACTACAGATGTATATCTTCACATTTTTTTTGTCTGATGGTAGCGGCTGAAAGTTTGAACAATGTCCCTGTGTCAAGATAGTAAGATAGTAAGATTGAAATACAGATTTTTGACCACGGTTCAATCCCACATCCGGCTATCCTGATTTAGGTTTTCTGTGATATCCCTAAAACTCTCCAGGCAAATGCCAGGTGGTTCCTTTGAAAGGGCACAGCCGACTTCCTTCCCCATCCTTCCCTAACCCGATGAGACCAATGACCTCGCTGTTTGGTCTCTTCCCCCAAAACAACCCATCCAACAGATTTTTGAGGGAGTGTGCTTTGGGTGGCTAGTCTCTTAGTATATGCTTAGTTCTTATAGAGCACCATCAAGAGTAACATCCGTCTCTTTAAATGTTTTGCTTTGGAAAGCATAGATAAAACTTCTTGTGTTGTAAGGAAATGGCTGGTCACTTTCATAAATATTAAACAGCAGCGGAGTTAGCACCCTCCTTGAAGGCGACGGTTTTTCTAGATTATCGGCTTACTTTGTTACCCTTTAAAATCAACAAGAAACCCACAATTCTGCAACAGTGTTGATAACTGTCATATGCTGCACTAAGGGCAATAAGGGTTACTCCTGTGAAGTGCCTATTTTCAAAACCATCCCATAGTAATGTCAACAAAGCGAAGTGCTGTAGTGTGAATGACTGTGCATGCATGGAAGAGACATAACAGAAATATAGCATTTGACAGTGATGTACATGCAGATTTCTGTGTGACTTGATGAGAGATGTGCTGCACTTAAAAATGGCTCCAGAGCCAAAATCATAATAATGGGTATGATAAACATCATTACCATCAAACGGCAGAAATTTTGTGATTTAGAAAAAAGCTGAGAATGCTCTAAAGCAATCCACAATTATTGTCTTTTTCTTTTTTCTGAGGCACATAAACTGTCTGCATAGTTGTGAGCTTTGTATCTTTTACAGAGCATTAGTAAAGTTTCAGTGTGAATGTTTTGATTAAAGTTTGAATGATACTGTCATTCTGCAGTCTAGCTTGCACTGATATTGAAGTTAGTTGAGACTTTCTGTCTCTCTTTTATGTAACAAAGGATTATGTGTTGAACTGCAAGTAATTAAGTCTTTTCCCACGGTTCACAAAATGAGTTTTAAGATCACATACATGTGGTACCAGAGATGGGCATCGGCAGATGGGAAAGCACTGAAGCAGTTTCCCACCGACGGAAGCTGTTGCTCTGTTTCAGATGCGGACTTCTGCTGCGGGATGAGGAAGCCTTCGGACCCGCGGGTCGCCGGCACGTCCCCCACGCAGCACAGTGGTCCGTCGCCGCCTTTATTTCTCTCTGTCACTGTCCTTTACTCACTCTTTTTGTCTCTTCTTTCTCTGTCTCCATGCTCTCTTGCTGCTGTTTTGTTTTACTGAATTATTGTTGCACAGCCAATTTTTGTTTCTTCTATGGAACCAGAATTTGTTGCCAGCCTGTGTGTGTTCTTTCCTTATTCTCCTGTTAATTGCATGGATCTCTATCATGGCAGTCTGTACATAGACATAAAGAATAATTGAGTAGAATAATGTATGGATGTGTAAGACTGACAGATACAGTATTAATGATGGATAATGCAAGTGAGACAGATAAAAATTATTTGAGAATCATCCTTTCCTCTTTATGTGTGTTTGTCAAAAAGGAAAATTCATATTGTTAACCATGTAGTTTTGTTTGGAAATGTGTATGTGACAGCCATTTCATATGTCACAGATACAGACAAAAATTAGTCGTAGTAGTGGATTGCTAATGTTTCTTTTCAGGGAAGAGAGAGGAAAAATAAGTACAAAGTAAATGAAGCTGCAACCAGGAAATATTATGAATTTAATGGTGTAAGTGAGAGTAGGGGAAGGTGCGATTGGAGATCAGAAGAGAGGAAGAGGAGGAAGAGAGGATAAGTTTTATACAGAGCACTGCATAAATCAGAGTTGATATGGCCAAAACCATTTGGAATAGATTAATCGGGAAGAGGGGAGAAGAGGTGTTTGTTAACACTAATGAAGCATTAGGGACCTGCCTCTAACACAGCAAACAACAAATTGACGTTATAAACCGTACCATCATTCAGTCACTTATGTCCGTTGTGAACACTTTGGCATACACACTGATTTTTATCTTACTGCTTCAGTTATATGATCCAGTTAAATAAAATTTTAGTCATCATTTTGGGTGACATAAAGGAAAAACAATAACGTTACATGAAAATTTACAGCAGCCTGTTCTGCGTAAGTATCAGAAGCAGCAGTGATGTCCTCATGTGGAGAAAGCATGAGCATTTCCAGGTGCCAGGAGAGAACACAATTGTAGCATGTGGTGTGAAACAGACAGAGAACAACTACTGAGCTGTTCCACCTCTTTGCACGGAGTACATAATTCACCTGTCTCGTTGCATGTCTAAAACCCTCCTAGTACTGTTCTTATCATTTGAATTACCTGTAACATCTAATGTTCCATCTTTCTGCCGTAAGAGGAGCGACTGACAATGATCATGTTTCTGGGTTTCCAGAAAGCATTTGACACAGTGGCACACTAGAGACGAATACCTGAGCACAAAGAATAGATTCTCAGATATGTTAGTGGCTCAAAGACTTTTTAAATAGTAGAAGCCAGTATGTCCTCTTGAATGACGTGTTTATCAGAGGCAAAGGTATTGTCAGGAGTGCCCCCAGGGAAATGTGATAGCACCACATTTTTTTTCACTTTTTATATGTCAATCTGTTAGATAGCATTGGCAGAAATCATTCATTGTTTGCTGATGATGATGATCATGACTGAGTGACTGTAGAAAGATGTATGTTTTCTTTGACGGGATTTCTGTTCGGTATGATGAGTGGCAGTGTGCTTTATCTGTAAAAAAATGTAAGTTGATGCAGGGGAGTACTAAAAGCGATTCTCTAATGTTAAAATACAATATTTGTGGTGTGCTGCTTGATGCAGTTGAGGCATAATGTTGCAAAGTGATATGAAATGAAACAGCCATGTAAGATCAGTTGTAATGAAGGCAAATGGTCAACTTTAGTTTATTGGAAGAATTCTGGGAAAATACAGCTCATCTACAAAGGAGTCTGTATACAGAACACTTGTGTGACCCATTCTTGAGTAATGCTTGAGTGTTTGTGATCCCCACCAAGTCGGATTGAAGACAGACATTGAAGCAATTCCAAGGCATGCTGCTAGGTTTGTTACCTGTAGGTTTGTTCAACATGAGAGTATTACAGAAGTGTTCCTTGAACTAAACTGGGAATTCTTGGAAGGAAGAAGTTCTTTTTGCAAAATGTTGAGAAAATTTAGAGAACTGACAATTGGTACTAACTGCAGAACAATCCTGCTGCCACCAACATACACGTAAAGTCAGTGAAGGTAAGATTAGAAAAATTGGGGGTTTTACAGAAGCATACAGACTGTTATTTTTCCTTGGCACCCTTTGTGATTGGAACAGAAAAGGGAATGACTAGAAGTGGAACATCATGCCCTCTGCTGTGGACCTTATGGTGACTTGCTGGAGGTAGATACACCCCTTCACAGAATCTCTTCTCTTCCTCCTCTGCTGCCACCAATTGAAGTGATGCGAGAGCTATGACACTGGACTCACATTTAACAGGACTGGTATTCAGTTCCTGATGTGGAATTCTAGATCTGAGTTTCCTAAATAACTTTATGCAGATGCTGAGACAGTTTCTCTGAGGAGAACCCAGTCTCTTTCCTTCCTAACTTTTCATCAAACCAACCTCATGCTTTAATGATATTGTCATTCATGGGATGTAAACCCAAATCACCTTTCCATCCTTCCTTCCCTTCTACATTGTCCATTTTCAAAGCAGAAACCAGAGAATCCAAAGCTTGGTGTCTGATGCTCTTTTGCAATGTCTCCATTAGTATTATTTTATTTTCAGTCATTTTTGGTAAATATGTACCATTCTGTTTATTCATTCTGAAATTTTCTTCCACATTTTTCCCATTTTTACTGTTTTGGCAAATGAGAAGATGACTAGGTGAGGGATTATCCCACAAAAATGGCTAATAAGAATGGTGGCACACAAAGACAAGCATGAGATAAAATATTGAAACGAAGAGACATCAACAGACAAAAGACACAAAAACTACACGGGAATTAGAAATTGGGTGTCTCCCAAGAAAGTGGTGTATCTCTTAAATTTTGTGTGTGTTTTTCTGTTTAAAAGGTTTAATCTCACATTTTTGTAAGGGTAAATTCATTCAGTCTGTAGTGCAGTAGTTGCTCACTGAACAGCCAGCTACATAGCTCATTAACATATCAGCGTCCATTGGTGACACATTAAGAGGCTAGAAAGTCTCATACCTGGGATTCTGTCTGCTGTTATAGTAAGCCAGTCTTGCTAGGATGTTTAGGATGTGTGCATGCTGTGTGTGGACATGAGAGGAGCTGACAGCAGTTCGCGAACAGCTGAATGTGCTTTGGTATATGGTCAGTTACCTTCAGGCTGTTGCCTTGGGGTGTGGTGGTGGTGGAGAATCTGGTATGGCTCATGAGACACCTCAGGAGTCGCTTGTTTTGCACATGATCTCTACTGCTTAGGGACCTTTTAGTCTACCTGATGTGGTGGATCTCCCCTCATCACTGAGTAAGTGGTGGGTGGTAATGCTTTCATGTTGCTCGAGGCAAAGGGCCAATGTGGACACTGGCCGTATAGCCTTGCACATTCACCCTGCGGGTGAACATGTGGCTACTGCTTCAGCAGGGTCTGAGCAGGCACAGGGGGTGGGGGGTTACTAGTTACCAGGAGCTCCAATACTAGGTATGTTATGGAGCTCCTGAGACAGATAGTGTTCAGGACTGGAAAGAAAGCCAATGTGCACTCAGTATGTCTGCCGGGGGGCCCCATCTGAGATGTGGAGGCAGCCCTGCCTGTAGCTATCGAGTGCGTAGGGTGCAGTCTTCTGCAAGTCGTGGCTCACGTCCATTCCAACAACACCTGTCATGTGATTTCTGAGGCCATCCTCAGTTCGTACAGGTGGCTGGCAAAGTTAAGACTGCTGGTCCCGCACATGGGGTACAAGCAGAGCTCACAATTTGCAGCATTATTCTCATAGTTGATTGGGTCATTTGGTTGAACTTGAGTGGAGGGTATCAGCCAAAGGCTTTGTCAAATTTTGTGACCACCACCTTTACTGCAAATTTCTAGACTTGCATTATTGGGTTGGGATTTGTAGGTCCCCCCTTGATAGGTCAGGGGTGCACTACACGAAGGAAGCAGCTACTCAGGTAGGAGAGTACTTGTGGATTGAAAATGAGGACTTTTCAGGCTAGACAGTAGTTTGAGGTACTGTTACTAACACTTGACAGTCAATATGCAGCAAGGGAAGTCAGTCCGCGTTCAGAGTAAAGACACTTCAAATGTCAAAATTTTGTCAGTAATCTGTCAGAGTATTAGTCACAAAACTCCCAAATTTATTGCCCTCCAGGAAACCCCTCACGCTTGAGTTATTCTTGGGCCTAAGAGCTGGTTGAAACTGGAAGTGGAAAGCTCTGAGATACTAAGCAAGTCATAGAATCTATATTGGAAAGACAGATCAGAGACCATAGGAGGGAGATTGATCATTGCAGTTGACAAACGTATTGTCTCTGTTGAGATCGAAGCAGAGTGTGACAGTGACGTTATCTGGTTGCATATAACAAATGTAGATGAAACCAAGTTAATTGTTGTATGTTTTACTGGCCACCTGATTCTGCAGTGACAGTTCTAGACTCATTCAGAAGCCTGTAAATACCCAGATAATGCAATACTAGTTGCAGGTGACTTTAACCCATGAAGTATAGACTGGGATGTCTAAGCATTCAGTGTGGGGGCTGCAGACAGACAGTCATGTGAAATAGTTTTGAATAGGTTCTGAAAACTGTCTTGAGTAGCTAACTTGGGAGCCCGCATGCAGTGTAAATTTCTCAGACGTTATAGTTACAAACAGGTTGGACCTTATCAATGGTCTCAGTATAGAAATGGGGATTAGAGATTATGATGTCACTATAGCAGCTGTGGTTATAAAAGTTAAAAAATCAGTCAAGAATGCACCGAGAGTGTTTTTGCTAGATAGAGCAGATGAGCAATTGTTAGCATCTCATATAGAGAGTGAATTTGATGTCACTTAGTTCCAGTAAGATGGACGTTGAGGGATTATGGGCAAAGTTCAGTTGGGTTGGGTTGTTTGGGAGAAGAGATCAAACAGCGAGGTCATCAGTCTCATCGGATTAGGGAAGGATGGGGAAGGAAGTTGGCCGTGCCCTTTCAAAGGAACCATCCCAGTATTTGCCTTGAGCGATTTAGGGAAATCACGGAAAACCTAAATCGGGATGGCTGGACGCGGGATTGAACCGTCGTCCTCCCGAATGCGAGTCCAGTGTGCTAACCACTGCGCCACCTCGCTCGGTGGCAAAGTTCAGACAGATTGTAAATCGTGGCCAGGAGAGTTATGTGCATAGTAAGTGGATAAAGGATGGGGAAGCAGATGTTGTTACACTCTTGATTCAAAAGAGAACCCACAAATGATGAGAAGCAAAGGTTAGTAGAGATTTGTGTGTTTGTGAAAAGATCTATACATGAAGCAAACAACAACTACTAGTGTCACATCTTAGCAAAAGCTCTGGCAGAAACCTGAGAAAATTCTGGTCCTATGTAAAACCTCTAAGGCTTTCATTCAGTACCTTCTTGACCAGTCTGTTGTGGCAGTGGAAAGGCAGAAAAACAAAAGCATAAGTTTTAAATTTTGCATTCAAGAAATCATTCAAGCAGGAGAATCATTCAAATATACTGTCATTTGACCATCAGTCTGACTCCCATATGGACAACATAGTAATAAGCTTCCCTGGCATAGGAAAACAACTGAATGTCTATGGCATTGGCCCCTTATGTAGCTTTCATTTATCATGAATCTCTCACCCAGTACAAAATCCCAGGTGACTGGAAAAAGCTCAGGTGACTCCTGTATATAAGAAGGACAAAAGAATAGATCCACAAAATTACAGACCAATGTCTCTCACATCAGTTTGCTGCAGAATCCTTGAACATATTCTCAGTTCGAATATAATAAATTTTCGTGAGACTGAGAAGCTTATGTCCATGAAGAAGCATGGTTTTAGAAAGTATTGCTCATGTGAAACTGAGCTTGACTTTTTCTCACATGATATACTGCTATAGATGATGGGCAACAGGAAGATTCGATATTTCAAGATTTCCGGAAAGCATTTGACATGGGCCCCCATTGCACACTGTTAATGAAGGTATGAGCGTATGGAATAAGTTCACATATCTGTAAGTGGCTCAAAGACTTCTTACACAATAGAACGCAGTATGTTGTCCTTGACAGTGAGTGTTCATCAGCGAGAAGGGTATCATTAGGAATGACCCAGGGAAGTGTGGTAGGATCATTGTCGTTCACTATATATGTAAGTGATTTGGTGGACGGGGCTGGCAGCAATCCGTGGTGTTTGCTAATGATACTATGGTGTAGGGTAAGGTGTCAAAATTGAGTGACTGTAGAAGGAAACAGCCACTCACTTTTGTTGGTGTGATGAATAGCAGCTAGCTCTGGATGGGGGAAAATGCAACTCATTGTGAATGAGTAGGAAAAACAAACCTGTGATGTTCGGATATAGCATTAGGAGTGTAGTGCGTGACACAGTCATGTCTTTCAAATGTCTGAATATAACGTTGCAGAGGAATATGAAATGGAACAAGCATGTGAGGACTGTGGTAGGGAAAGTGAACGTTCAACTTCAGTGTATTGAGAGAATTTTAGGAAAGTGTTGTTCATCTGTAAAGGAGACCATACATAGAATGCTGATGTGACCTATTCTTGAATATTGCTTGAGTGTTTGGGATCCATACCAGGTTGGATTGGAGGAGAACATTAAAGCAATTTACAGATGGGCTGCTAGATTTGTTACCAGTAGGTTTGGACAACAAGTAAGTGTCACGGAGATGCTTCTGGAACTTAAATGGGAATCCCTGGAGGGAAGACGATGTTCTTGTCAAGGAATGTTATTGAGAAAACTTAGAGAACCGGCATTTGAAGCTGACTGCCGAATGATTCTACTGCTGCCAACAAACATTAAGTGTAAGGACCACAAACATAAGACACAAAAAAATTAGTGGTCATAGGGAGACATATAGACACTCGTTCTTCCCCCACTCTATTTGCGAGTGGAAGAGGACAGGAAATGAATAGCGGTGGTACACGGCACACCCCATCATGCACGGTATAGTGGAGTGTGGTGTATCTGTGTAGATGTAGATATTGGGGCTGCTGAGTTGTCGGTACAGGGCAATTCAAAATGAATAGAGCAATTAGAAATGGTTATAACTATTTATTGCATAGCAATACTTCAAAAGGAGTATGTTTTACATACTTTATGAGAGTTCTATAAGTCTCTCATAGGCCACTTGGACAACAGCTAAGCAGTAATCTATTTTATGCCATATATTGTGTAGAGTCAGTGGCCCAAACCCTAAAGAAATGAATATCATGAGTTCTGGAATTGTTTCTGGCGAAGTAAGCACATACGCATCTTTCCTGTAACCCCACAAAAAGAAATCCATAGGTGTTGGGTACCAAGATCAAAGTGATCAAGAACAGAACACAATGTCTCGTGTCCAGTATGCCTCATCCAGTTGTTGGGAAGATGTTGATTTAAACGTATGTGAACATCTTATTCACTGTTCTGTACAGTGCTTGAAATTTTGAACTTACTTTTACATTCTCTGTAATTCTTATGGATGTATTGCTATGCATCAAATAATTATAGATGTTTGTACTTTTCATTTTGAATTGCCATTTGGAATAACTAATTTGTCACATTGAGTTAAATTTGTTTTTAAATAAATAAAAAAATAAAAACGAGTGTCAGCAGGCAATGTTGTTGTGTATAGGAGAGTATTACAGCTATATGATTGTTGTAAGGAAAAGAAGTCCACATTTCCACTTCATGTGAAAAATATTTGTAAATAGATAAATGGACAATGAAGCCATAAACAAGAAAAGGAGCCTGATACTGGCTGATTAGAAGATTTGAGTTATTCATCAAGTGTTAAACTGTTATAAGAATAAGCTAAATGTAGTATCTGCAGCAAGTAATAACTAGCTGCAAAATGAGAAGAAGGGTACCAAAGCTTTGTTAAAGTAGTTGCTTTGTCAATATAGAAAGAGAATAAAAGATTACACTGATATCGATTCTGTGTTTAAGGAGACAAAACAGCAAAGGCATCAGTCCCCTAGTCACATTCCCAGCATATTATAAGTACATAGACCTGTTTATTTCTACAGCGGTTTACATCAGTTTACAGCTTGAATATTTAGCTGTTTTTCGACATAATCACCATTTCTGTCGATGCATTTTTGTAGCAGCTGTGGCAGTTTTTGTATGCCCATGTCATACCAGCTCGTTGCCATGCTGTTCAGAAAGTTATGAACCTCTTCTTTCACCTCATCATCGGAGCTGAATCGCTGGGACCACAATTAATGTTGACAGGTACTGTGAGACTCTGAAAAAACTCAAACGGGCAATTCAGAACCGGAGAAGAGGAATGTTGAGGAAGGGCATACACATTCTCCATGACAACACTCCCCCACACAACACTCGGCAAACCGTTGCTCTCCTGCAACAATTTCAGTGGAACACAATCACCCACCCACCCTATAGTCCTCACTTGGTGCCCAGTGACTATCACCTGTTCCCTAGGTTAAAAGAACATTTGGCCGGAAAGCGATTCAGCTCCGTCGACGAGGTGAAAGAAGAGGTTCATACCTTTCTGAACAGCATGGCGGTGAGCTGGTATGACATGTGCAAACAAAAATTGCCACAGCATCTACAAAAATGCATCGACAGAAATGGTAATTATGTCAAAAATTAGCTAAATGTTCAAGCTGTAAACTGATGTAAGCCATTGTAGAAATAAACAGGTCTATGTACTTATAAAAAATAGGAGACCTTACTTTTGGGATTACCCTTGTAGAAGCAGTGTACCCAGTCTGTCTGCATATAGAGTAAATTCTGTGTGCAAGTGTGAGAAGTCAGAAAGTGTTTGAAATGTTTGCATAGCATGTATCGGAGGCAGAATATGGGAATCAGCCCAGTATTCATCTAGTGGGATGTGGGGAACAGCCTAAAAACTGCATCCAGGCTGGCCAGCACACTGATCCATCATTTATAATCTGCCAGGTGGATTCAATCTGGAGCCAGCATACATCTCCATCCTGGAATCGTTAACATTAACATGCGTGGCTGACCAGATGAGTAGAAAATTATGGGAAAGAAAAGCGCAAATCACTTCAAAATTGTATGTAAAGGCGATATAGTTAGATTTACATTATGTAAAATTCTTTTTCCATCTTTTGTTTTTTTTCCATTCCTGTCATGTGATGAAGTTTTTATTTCCCAACATTTGAGATTCGTTTTTAAGTTGCTGCCTAAAAAATCAAAGATATGTGTGACTCCAGGGAATATGAACATTTTTCTCATGCTTAATAAGATGAATAATAATTGCATGGTGTTTCAAAACACCAAATAATAACCTCACTGATAAATATGTTAAACACTCATAAGTAATACTTCAGTGTGGACTTTGTTTTTTGAGAGATGTGTATGAAAACTAAACGTCTTTCAGTTACAAAAAAACTATCCCTTAGGAAAACTTTAATTAGCAATTATAGTTTCCTGCACACTTATTACACTTTTACCCATAGTTGTCATTAAATTTAAGCGCTTTTGTAATGTTGCACTATCTGTTTCAACCTCGTTACATAGAAGTTCTCCATCTTGGAAATGAACCAGTTGAAAATGGCAGTCTTGGTGCGATGCAGCCACAAAGTCAAGGTTTAAGAAATTGCAATAAAAACACATTTTACAAATTTTCTGTTTTCCTTTGTCTTTATTAGAAATTACTTTTGTTTACTTAATTTTGATTTATTACATTGCTTTGAACTCTATAAATGACTTATTTCTGTCTTCTCTGATCATCCAGCCTTTTTAGTATTTTGATCACCCCCTGGTTGCAAAGTGATGGTTAATCGAGGTTCTGCTGTAGCACAGAAGGATAAGTGGTTGTTTTTAAATTGGTGCTGTAACCAGGAACCATTGTTTTCTAATCATTAATGTAGTGCACTTGGATAATGCTCATCTCATCATTTACATGGGTGACCAATCATGTGCAAGCACGGTTGTGCTGAAGAAAGGGATAAAAAGAAGGGGTTCACCCAGTGATTATTGTGGGTTCATATACTCACATTACTTCTAATTTCATCTTGGTGGGCTCCATGTCATGTGACACAGTATCACCTCTGGCAATATTTGAGAACCTCTTACACAAATGTACACTGTGTGATCATAAGTATCTGGACACCTGGCTAAAAATGACTTACAAGTTTGTGGCACCCTCCATCAGTAATGCTGTAATTCAGTATGGTGTTGTCCCACCCTTAGCCTTGATGACAGCTTCCACTCTTGCAGGCATATGTTCAATCAGGTGCTGGAAGGTTTCTTGGAAAATGGCAGCACATTCTTCACAGAGTGCTGCACTGAGGAGAGGTATCGATGTCAGTCAATGAGGCCTGGCATGAAGTCGGGGTTCCAAATCATCCCAAAGGTGTTTTATAGGATTCAGGTCAGGACTCTGTGCCGGCCAGTCCATTACAGGGATGTTATTGTCGTGTAACCACTCCGCCACAGGCCATGCATTGTGAACAGGTGCTCGGTCGTGTTGAAAGATGAAATCGCCATCCCCAAATTGCTCTTCAACAGTGGGAAGCAAGAAGGTGATTAAAACCTCAATGTAGGCCTGTGCTGTGATAGTATCATACAAAATGACAAGGGGTGCAAGCCCCCTCCATGAAAAATGTGGCAACACCATAACACCGCCACCTCCGAATTTTACTGTCGGCACTACACCTGCTGGCAGATGATGTTCACTGGGCACTTTCCATACCCACTCCCTGCCATCAGGTCACCACATTGTGTACTGTGATTCGTCACTCCACATAACATTTTTCCACTGTTTAATTGTCCAATGTTTACACTCCTTACACCAAGCGAGGCATTGTTTGGCATTTACCGGTGTGACGTGTGGCTTATGAGCAGGTGCTCGACCATGAAATCCAAGTTTTCTCACCTTCTGCCTAACTGTCATAGTACTTTCAGTGGATCCTGATGCAGTTTGGAATTCCTGTGTGATGGTCTGGATAGATGTCTGCCTATTACACATTATGACACTCTTCAACTGTCATCGGTCTCTGTCAGTCAGCAGACGAGGTTGGCCTGTACACTTTTGTGCTGTACGTGTCCCTTCACATTTCCACTTAACTATCACATTGGAAACAGTGGGCCTAGGAATGTTTAGGAGTGTGAAAATCTCACAAGTTTATGACACAAGTGACACCCAATCACATGACCATGTTCGAAGTCCGTGAGTTCCACGGAGTGGCCCATTCTGCTCTCTCATAATGTCTAATGACTACTGAGGCTGCTGATTTGGAATACCTGGCAGTAGGTGGCAGTACAATGCACCTAATATGAAAAACATATGTTTTTGTGGGTGTCTGCATACTTTTGATCACATATTGTTCAGTATTAATGACGAAGTGTCCACACAACCCAATGAATGCTTACTTACTATGTGTAGTTCGAGGGTGAACACCTCAAATTTTGTTGGTAAAAAAAATCTCAGTGTCAAAATGGAATGCAGCTTGCATAAATTAGCTGTGAAACTGATATGCAAGCTGACGAACTGGCCTCAGATCATGAGGCGTGCACCAGTCCGAAACCACAAGACGTGTTACTTAAGTATCATAATGATGAACAACTGTTACATTGTGGTCTGAAGAGAATTAGTTGATACTGATGACATGGTGCCTTCAAGCCATGACCTGATGCCTGTCATATGTCTTTGGGATGAACTAGAACATTGGTTATGTTACATATCAAACTGACCAAAAACCCAACAACAACTATTCTTCAACTTCCAGAAAGAAAATAAGTAAATTCTGCTTTAATTGAACTCTATAGAAAGCCTTCCATAATGATTAAACAATGTAATAACAACAAACACACATCCTAGCTATAAATTTCATGGTTGATGTCTTTGAAATGAGGGCCTGTAGGTGTTTCTACACTTCTGGCTGCATAATGCATGTTTTGCATATCATGCTTCTTCATGTTGCATCTCAGAAAACCAAATTGTGATTGCATCTTTCAAACTAAAGTACAGCCTAAACCCAAGTTACCCAGGCCATACAAAACATGTTCGTGTTGCACTCAGTTAAACTGCAAAGATTGTGACAAACTATAAATAGTAACGAGACTACCATCTTGTTGCAATTACTCATATTAGACAACTAGAAAGAAACAAGCAAGTGTATGAGCCTGACCTAATGTACCACCCAGCCACTGTGAGAAGCAGACACTTGGATATTAACCTTGAGATGAGATATATTCAGCTTTGGAAGACGCAGAATTCATAACACAAGAAAAATGATGGGTGAACACCACTTATCACATGCCAACTGGAAAATGTTTTGCTAGCTGATATGGGAATTTCTAGTCATAGGGGCAACAATGTGAAATGGAAATACACTGAGGGCAACAGATCTAGACTCCGGAACAAATGTTCTTCTGGCAGAACATAGATAAAAGTGTGAATTAGTAGAGTCAAATTTTACCAAAGGACAATGCCTTTAAAACTGTGCAACATTGGGAAACTAGGATTTAGTCCAATGCAGACTCAGAATGTCAAGCAAATAGTCCTTCAATAAGGCAATGCTCCTCTCCACAATGTAAATGATTCAATTCATTTTCCATTCAGGCCAGATGGTCTAATGTAAAGCACCTGTCGAAAACCGAAATGTCATGGGATTCAATCCCAGTTGGACCACGGATTTTTCAGTCTGAGTTTTAACGTAGCCTCCACCTGTCAATCAATGTGAGGAGCTGCCAGAAAGCCAGCCACTCTGGCCAAGCAGTTCTAGGCGCTTCAGTCTGGAACCGCGCTGCTGCTACGGTCGCAGGTTCGAATCCTGCCTCATGCATGGATGTGTGTGATCTCCTTAGGTTAGTTAGATTTAGGTAGTTATAAGTCTAGGGGACTGATGATCTCAGATGTTGAGTCCCATAGTGCTTAGAGCCATTTGAATCATTTGAGCTGCCAGAAAAGTCAGGTGGTCCGATTTCAACATTAAACTGAAGGTCCCCTTTCCCCATTTGGGTAACTGGGGTGGGTCGGGAATACGCAAGGCACTTAAATGGCGTGTAATTGAAAAACATGCACCAGGCCACTGCACCACATAAAACTATAATTCATTTTCTGTGCAATGCTAAGTGCTTCCAATGGCTGTAAGGCTCTCTGACCTGTCCCCCCTCTGATGGATCACATGTAAACTCACTATCCATGTGCTACACATTGTAGGCTAGTTACAGCAGTTGTGGATCATTCTGACTCAGGAAAAGGTAGAACTTTTGCAATTTTTCTAATAATTGTAATGCATTCATATAATCTCTCAAATAATGCAGTTTCATTTCTGCTGTTGCTTTCATAATAGAGGGAAACATTCCACGTGGGAAAAATATATCTAAAAACAAAGATGATGAAATGATGTAACTTACCAAATGAAAGTGTTGGTATGTTGATAGAGACACTAACAAAATTCGAGCTTTTGCAACCCACGGTTGCTTCTTCAGGAAAGAGGCAAGGAGAGGGAGAGACAAAAGGATGTGGGCTTTAAGGGAGAGGGTAAGGAGTCATTCCAATCCTGGCAGCAGAAAACCTTAGGGGGAAAAAGGGACAGCTATACACTCACACACACACACATATCCATCCGCACATATACAGACACAAGCAGACATATGTAAAGGCAAAGGGTTTGGGCAGAGATGTCAGTCGAGGCGGAAGTACAGAGGCAAAGATGTTGTCGAATGACAGGTGAAGTATGAGCGGCGGCAACTTGAAATTAGCGGAGGTTGAGGCCTGGTGGGTAGCGGGAAGAGAGGATATATTGAAGGGCAAGTTCCCATCTCCGGAGCTCTGATAGGTTGGTGTCAGTGGGAAGTATCCAGATAAGCCGGATCACCCTGTGGCTAAACATGCCTCGGTGCACGGCCAGCACATCTCGGCACAGTGTTACACCGTCCGGTTATCTGGATACTTCCCACTAACCGAAGATGGGAACTTGCCCTTCAATATATCCTCTCTTCCCGTTATCCACCAGGCCTCAACCTCCACTAATTTCAAGTTGCTGCCCCTCGTACATCACTTGTCATTCAACAACATCGTTGCCTCTGTACTTCCGCCTCGACTGACATCTCTGCCCAAACTCTTTGCCTTTACATATGTCTGCTTGTGTCTGTTAATGTGCAGATGGATATATATGTGTGTGTGTGTGTGTGTGTGTGTGTGTGTGTGTGTGTGTGTGTGTGTGTCAACATCTGTTTGTAAACTAGATGCCATTTGCAGTTCCAAGGTAGTAGGAAGTCTGTTTAAAGGCAACAATAAAGCTAATATCATCTATAGTTTTATAGGTCAAAATGCACATGAAATTAGCCTAATGTCCAGGAACAGGTATTTGTTGTCATCTATACTGCTGTCATCACATGCAGTTACAGATACAAAAATACACTGGATGGTACTCTTTTTGGGTATGCAATTAGATATTGTAGTCCTCTTGACACTTGTGTCAAGATGACAACATTATCCAGCTGCATACCTGAGAAGAGTATCATCAGTCAGTATGGCAGGAAGGTCTATGTAAACACATAGAAATTCACTTATTTTCAAGATTTGGCTTCAGTGAAAATATGAATGTCACATGACAGAGAGTATATTTTCCATCACCCATTTGTCATCCTCGTTTCCTTTCTTGTGAATATATCTGCTACAGTCTTTTTTTTTTTTATAGCTATTCTTTTCTGTTACATGACTGTAGGTATTCACAGTATTTGCAGAACACTCTACACTTAGATAAACTTTAAGTCAGATGGTCATACATCTACACAGGATTTTAGAGACATACTGTCTGCACTGCTTCCCACAGCTGCTGAAGAATATGTGATCAGTGGTTCTCTGAACCGATACAGTGGCTTTGGTGCTCTTCATAATGTTCAGTCTGGATGAGATATGGAGAATTCAGAGATCAGCAGAGAACCTCACAGTTTTGACTGCACTCTTCCAGTGATCTGCATGTACTTGAAACCCTGCATATTCACACTGCAGTTTCAATATTGTTTGTCAATACATCTTTATTTGTGGGACAGACATGACCTATCTGCACTGGAGGGCCAAAGATGGTAGTGTTTACTAAGCCGTTGCATCACACACATGTAGCACCTTCTTGGATTTTCAAAATTGTGAGTCATTCCTCCGTTCCATGTCAGTTGGTCTTTCCATTTATTTGATCTTCAGCTCTGACATTACTAGGTTATTGACCTATGCATATTTCTTTTCAGTTATTCACAGTGTGGCTTTAGATCCAGTAAAGCTACAATTTCAGCACAGAGATGAGTGAAAAATTCACACATCTCGTGTTAATACTGAATCCTCCCTCCATAGCCTGGAGGGCTACGACCATCCCTTTTCCAGCCCTGATAAATTGCTTCCTTTGCATTGATCTGACTTCTATTGTGAATACAGATAGCCTGTCAGTTCTGTTACATAAATAGTTCAAAAGTGTACATCAGGTGTCATATGTAAACTGATTGTGATGTCACTTCGTGGTGGTGGTTGTAGCACTGTGAGCTGACAGTGTATTTTCCCTCTTTCCATCTTTTTCTTGCAACTTTCTTTCCTTCATGCAATTTTTTACTGTTTACTTGCATATCTGCTGGTTTATATCTAAATATTGCAGTTAAAGACAAAACCATAAGTGTAAGAGACTAATACCTGCATATTTATGGAGAACAATTTATTGTTACAAAGTAGGCAATCGATTGTTGTGTGACTTCGGATACCCAATATATGATGGTGCCTTGTTGTGAAAAGAGATGCATAATTGAACATCATTTTACACTGTGCTGATGCATTTTTTGTGTCACTAAGAAGTTGTAAGGTTTTCTCTAATCTGCAGGTGTTGAGTTAATGTAGGACACTTCCACACTATGGCTGCAGAAACTTATCAGTTATGATGCTCATGTAGTTTTAATGTCACTTGCATTAAACTGTGTGTACTATTTGATTCAACAACCCTTCACAATGCAGAATGAATTATGATGTTTAAGGTAACATATCAATACACTTACTCCATAAATATTTTTGTGGTTAATAATATGAGTGAGTTTAGTATGAACTGTGAAATTCACACCCACAATATTAAAAATTGAACAATTTCCATATAGAATATGAATCCCTGTTTAGGACTCAGAATGGAGTTTCATGTACTGATGTAAGAGTCTGCATCGAGTTGCTGAAAGACATCAAGCAGGAAATTGGAAAACTCGTGCAATCAAAGACAAAGAAAAAGAGTAGTCTATCAGCCAGTCGTTCTACAATTTATTACAATATTTTGACATGGGCATGCAAATTCCTTTTAATGCTGATTTTCATATTTAACAGTTTTTCAACTTTTCCATTACACAGGGTGGTCATAAATGGCCTGAAAAGCTTGCAAGGGTGTGTCAAGGTAGGTTGTCCTGAGGAACAATTCTTAAGAAAAAAAATTTGATTTGTGATGACATTTCCATGTTAATTAGCACTGGAGTACACCAATCTGGCCATTGCATGTGCAGATTCAATTGGCCCACTGGATACAATTAGTGTCAGTTGTTCTCACAGGGTAGATAATAGAACATGAGACTGCTCTGCCTATCATTCCTTGTCCAACTTTTGAATCTCTATCTTGTTTGGTTTTAGGAAACCAAATGAAGGACCCATTTGGCAACAGTGTCTTTGGTGGTGCACTTCAGTTTGCATGTGCAATAGCCTGATAAGCTAACTTCAGTACTAATTAAGTCAGAAACAGTTATTTCTCAGCACAACTTACCCTGTAACACCATTAGAAGCTTTTCAGACTATTCCTGACTACCCTGTTTAAACAACTAACAATCCAGAGTATACTCACAAGGGGAAGGCCTCAGACACAGCCAACAGATTCGGCTCAAATTTGGGCGGTCGCTTCTGTACAACCTCAAATGAAGGAATCTAAGATATTTTGGGTCAACACCCCCTCGTTTTTGAGAAAATCACCCCTAAGGGTTACGACAAGCAATCAACTCAAAATTGGCGGGATCGATAGATAATTATAATTAAGGCATTTTTCATCATCAGGTATGGGGTCCGAAAATGTATACTTTTCCAGAAATGGGGGTAAGAAACTTTTAAAACTGCCGCTTCTGTACCGACATGCAAAACGCTTTTTGCCGGCAACACCGATTGCGCAATGGCCAAGGTAACTGACTCGGAATGGGAGAACCCAGGTTCGAATCTCGAAGAAACCTAGCGGATGTTATTCTTTTCATTTGTATTTTTCCATATCTCAATTGATAGGGATAGGAGGGTTAGTAAGGTAAGTAAATCAATAAGGAATGATAATATTAAGGTAGGCAAACTAATTTCCCAAACGCCATGAGTTAGTAAAGTATTAAACTTTTAAGCCTTGTCACATGAAAACAACTCTGAGTAAGAGTGCTGTGAATTCCTCACAAGGGATCACAGACAGCCAACCGCGCGATGCTTGTTTACAGCGAGGCACGGGACAGAATGCACGCGCGGAGAGTTAAGTTGTCCCGGTTGCCTCTTCGTCATATCATAGTTGTGAACCTGTAAGAGTGAAGGTGTCCAGCATGAGCCTTATAGAAGTCAATCGGAAAGAGTTGTTTTCCGCCATTAGGCTGCTGCTAACCTCGTGGATACATGTAGTGATTTTTCCATAGTTAATGCGCCGAATGAAATACGTTTTGTGAATGAATACAGTGTCCTTCCGTAAGTAACGTATGACGAGTACTGTATGTAGTTTGTAGTAATTAGCTCATCTTGTTATGCTGTAGTAACTAGTTATTGTTTGTTGTGTCATATCTTTCAAGATTCGAACCCGGGTTCTTCGAGTCCCAGTGAGCTACCTTGGCTGGTGCGCTATCAGCGCTGTCGCTGAGTAGCGTTTATCATGTGGGTACAGAAGCAGCAGTTATATAAGTCTCTTTCCTCGATTTCTGGAAAAGTTTGCGTTTGCGGACCCCATGCCTGATGATGAAAAATGCTCTATTTACAATTATCTACCAATCCCTCCAATTTTGAGTCGATTGCTCTTCACAACCTTTAGGGGTGATTTTCTCAAAAACATGGGGGTGTTGACCCAAAATAACTTAGATTCCTTCGTTTTAGGTGGTACACAAGCGACCTGCCAAATTTGAGCCAAATCCGTTGGACGTGTCTGAGGCCTTCCCCTTGTCAGTAAAAGTCAGTCGGGACCACTACCCAACCCCTTACCCCCTACACCACCCCCTGCCCCACTGGGATAACTATTTTTTTTCAAATGGAAGTCACATCCTGCCTCCCCAAAGAGGCAAATGCTTTAATTCAGTGTGAGCTGAAAGAAAACCTGGACACATATCCGTATTAACTATAGTAAGTGAGTGCCCCTAGAACTGTATGTTGCAATATCGCAAACTATATCTTTATTGAGTAAAAACCTAATGTAAGTTGTTGACTCCCCCACCTTTCACTACCACTCCTCAACACCTCAGTTTGAGTCCTGGGTACTTGTCAATTATGAAAACTGAAGTTAGCAAAGCTACATAAATATAAAATAGTAGGTAAAAAATAATTATCAATATGAGCAGATTGTCACTAGTCATAATTTGTTGTAGTATATTTTGCAGAAGCTACATGCTTCTGCTTCTTAATGTATAACTTGGCTCATTCCTCATCCCTGATGACGCTCTTCCACAATAATATTTACCGAACATCGTATGGGAATGGACAGCTAAATGAATGAAACAATTTCAGTCCCCAATGTAGGTGAGCCCTTTCAAAATCCCAAAGAGATTAAAACTTCATTCTGAGTGTGAACCAAGACCCATACCTTTTGCAGAAGTGCTGTTGCTGACAGAACTATTGAAGTATGCCTCACAGGTCCAGTGTAGGTAGTTCAGTGAGTAATAGAAAACCTTGCAAAAGTAAAGAGTCAAGGTTCAAGTCCTGATCCAGACTGATTTTTCATCAATCTAGACATTTCAGTGCAATCTGATGATAAGTGCACTCAACACCTTTTATGGACATTGTCACCTGCAATTACTCTATGGAGAGACTCCTTGGTTTTAAGAGTGTGCACTCGTACATTCTTGAGCACTCTTTCTCTTGATAGGCACAAAACACTTGAATGATGCTCCAGGTGACTGCACTTCAACTATAGGGTATCATTGGAAGTGAGAGGTGTTAGTCACTTTGCCACACTTACATGTGGCCAGTTACATCTCTTGCTAGTGTACTATGTATTAACTTCCTTCACTAATTTAACCCTTGACTGTTGCTGCCACTTCACATTGGTGCTGTGGTCTGAAACATAAGAGTTTCTGTCATTTCAATAACTGATTACATATTTTGGCAACATTGCTTCTTGGGCTTTGGTTGTTAGACCACAACCAGAGTTTTTAAGTACAGCATGACTGAAGTAAATACCATCTGTGTAAACATGCACTGAGTCATGTGTATATTACTAGTAGCACTTTTTTAGTTCCCTGCCATGTTGTATGTAACTCATCTAGTAGCTATATCTAAAAACAAAGATGATGTGACTTACCAAATGAAAGTGCTGGCAGGTCGACAGACACACAAACAAACACAAACATACACACAAAATTCAAGCTTTCGCAACAAACTGTTGCCTCATCAGGAAAGAGGGAAGGAGAGGGAAAGACGAAAGGATGTGGGTTTTAAGGGAGAGGGTAAGGAGTGTATACCTGTCCTTTTTTCCCCCTAAGGTAAGTCCTTCTGCTCCCGGGATTGGAATGACTCCTTACCCTCTCCCTTAAAACCCACATCCTTTCATCTTTCCCTCTCCTTCCCTCTTTCCTGATGAGGCAACAGTTTGTTGCGAAAGCTTGAATTTTGTGTGTATGTTTGTGTTTGTTTGTGTGTCTGTCGACCTGCCAGCACTTTCATTTGGTAAGTCACATCATCTTTGTTTTTAGATATATTTTTCCTACGTGGAATGATTCCCTCTATTATAACCATATCATCTAGTAGCTAGATATATTAAAATTTGCTAATCCATTATATTTACTAGGTTGGATAGATTTTGCATGGATTTTGTTTCTAGTTGATATTTTGCTTCTGGTTTATTGATTTCATTCTAAACATATAAGATGTTCTGTTTCGATATACATTTTGTAGAAACATCAAACTGTATACCTTTACCAAATTATATCTTTCCATCTTTCCAGCCACCAATTTAGTCTGAGCTACATTGAAGTTGATTGTTTCCAGACAGCATTAATAGTCATGTTATTATTTGTTTTTACAGCTTACCCTGTCATTATTTCCATGGCACTGAGAGCTTTTCTGGCAGTTCTTGCATTTTAGTTATAAAACAAATGAAAAGTCTCCTCACTTTACATAAAACGGAATTCATGTATTTCACTTTTAGTATTGTAGAATTTTTCTTGACCATGTGTTATACAGAATATCAACATTATGATGAACAGAATCTTGAAAATTAGCTTGTAATTAATTTATGGTAGAAAAACTGAGTAGACTCCTCACCTAAGTGCCCAACACTAAAAACTTATCTGTTTATTCTTGCATACAATAAGTCTTCCTGCTAACTACTTTTTTCTGCGTGTTGTGCTTGGTATGTTGTGTTGGTATGGCTTCAGCATGCTTCTTTCTACAGCATTGTTCCTATATTATCTTCAGGATTTCTGAACCTTACACTATTATTGTTTGACTATTGTGAATGTGGATCAGTGATTGTTACAACATCTTTTCTTATGGTACTATGTGACTGGAATGTTGAGATTGTACAAAAATTTTGGTTGAAGTTTGCACTATAGGCATTGTAGACAAAAAGGTGCAGCTTTCTAGGCAGAAATATGATCTGTTGCTAATAGAAGGTTCCCATTTTTCAGTCAGCAAGTTGTGAAGAACAGTGAGATGTAGGTCATCATTTGCAAAGAAAAGGATAAAGCTGGAGTGAAATTAGTCCACAGGAAATTTGGTTTGTGTTAGGGATAGTAGTAACATTTCCAGATTGTGTTTGTTCTTTGAAGGTAGCCAAAAGAATTATTGCAGCCATTGATCACGTGATTTGTAATGACTCGCAGACCTTTACGGTGTGATTCAACATTACTTACTTTTTTTTTAATCCATCAGTGTTCTGACTGGTTGCACAGCCTGTCATGAATTTCCCTCTTGTGCCAACCTCTTCATCTGCTGCACCACATCTCAGCCACTTCAATTCTCTTCTTTTCTGGTTTTGCCACAGTTGTGCTTTACTTCCGTACAATGATATGCTCCAAACACAGGCTCCCAGTAATTCTTTCCTGAAATTAAGGTCAATGCTAGTAGACTTCTGTTGGCCAGCAATGCCTCTGTTAGTCTTTTTATGTCCAACTCAGTTAATCATTTGTGTGTTATTTTGCTTCCCAGGTGGCAGAATTCCTTCACTTTGTCAGCTTTGCATTCCCTTGTTTCAATATTAAGTTTATCACTGTCATTTATGCTACTCTCCGTTACTTTTACTTTTATTCAGTTTACTCTCAATCCATATTCGGTGCTCATTAGTGTGTTCATTTCATTCAATAGGTCTTCCAATTCTTCCTCACTTTCAGTGGGGATGGCAATATCATCAGCAAATATTATCATTGACATCCTTTAACCTTGAACTTAAATCCCACTCCTGAACCTTTCTTTTCCCTCCGTCAGTGCTTCCTCGATGTATAGGTGGGACGGTAGGTGTGAAAGACTATATACCAGTCTGATACTTTTTCTAATCTGAGCACTTCTCTCTCTGTCTTGCATTCTTATTTTCCCCTCTTGATTATTGTACATACTGGATATTACTGTTTTTTATATATATCCTGCACTTATTCTCCTTTAAATTTGGAATATCTTGCACTATTTTAAATTCTGGAATTTTTTTGTAGTTTGACAAACCTTATGAATTTGTCCTCTTCCTGTACAGTGGACAATTACTTCAGGTACAGCTAATATTTTGAAACAGCTGGTTGCTGATGGACCCGATGGACATATACCAAAAGTACCAGACAACTATGACATGGTGGCTGCACTTAATGCATTATGATGCAGAGTGGTATAACTCCAGAACAAATCATTACAGGTGATGAACTGTGGGCATACACCATGGACAAACCAAACAATAGGGTAGCATAGTTGAACACCACACTCACACTTGGGAGAAGCAGGGTTCAAATCCCCAACAGACAAACTTGAATTAGGTTTTCTGTTGTTTTCATTTATGATTTGAGGTGATGGACAGAATGAATCCTTCAGAAAGGATGTAGTCAAATACCTGTCCCATCCTCAAATAATCTGAGATTGCACTTTGTCTTTAAACAGTTTTCTGTCAATGGGGCATTAAATCTGAACTGTCCTTATTCTTAGTTGACTGAGAAACATAAAAGCCTAGACCTTAAACTGATCAATACTCCAGTGCAGAATACTCCAGTGCAGATGAAAAAGTGAAATCATTTGTATGCATATAAATGCAATCCTGCTACCACTCACCTTAAAAAAAAGTCTCTAGATCTCTCCCCACAGCCCCTTGTGTTAGCATGCTGTTTTGAGGGTTAGAGTAAGCTCACTAATCCTGGATTGAATCTGTCCAGCATTGGTGTGCCTTTAATGTGGTTTTCCACATATGACTAGGTGCACACTAGGGTAATACCCACTCCATGCCTCAGTTACATGAGTTGTAAATACTTCAAAAGTGTTCTTATATTTTCACAAGGGCCATCATTAGATGCAGACAAATGGGGTGCACAGATTCCACAGTACGGGGGAAGGGGGGGTTACAGTAAAGGCATCAAGCCATTGTTAACCACTAATATTGACAAATTCAGATCTGCATGTCAACCCCATGATAAACTACAGGTACAGCTGAGGGGGGAGGGGAGGGGGGACAAATGTCAAAATGCACTGATACAGTCCAACAGAAATAGACAAGACAGAAAAGGTAAGAAGTATGAAGAAATCATGCAAAAAATGGACAAGGATACTCAGCAATAGAAGACACACTCAGTACAGTGGGAAAAATATACTGTCATTACAGTAAAGCTAAGGCACTGCAGTTGACAGTGAATTATAAACTGGTTAGGCAATTGACACTAGAAAGAAGAATAACAAATAAAACCTAAATGTTTCAATACAGACAGAAGTACTACACGGTTTTCAAAAAGATTCATCCAATTTCAGAGGACTCTATCTTCTACATGAATGTTTATAGACGCTTGAAGTGAATTTAAACTTTTATATAGAAACTAACAGTTTACCGCAGCACCAGTTATAACTTGCTGTTTCATGTGGTTGTTGGTAGAAGTCTCCCTGGTGTAGGTAGTTAGCTCACTAAGTGTGCTGAGATAGCAATAACACAGCTACAGCTGTGTGATGTGATTTCTGTTGAGAGTACAGCACTGCACATCCTACGGCTTAAAGAATTTAATGATAGCCACAGCAGTTTAAAAATACTTGTAGTTTATATAAGTGAAAATCCACATGTCACCACATGTGCTCATGCTTGATGTGGAGTGCATTCAACAAGACTTTCACTCATAGTCCACAGAAGTCTAGTGGAAGGTTGTGTAAAACCAGATACGTTAACTTTTCATTCATATAAATTATTTTTGATGATCACCAAGTTTGCAAATTAAGGATATTCATATTTCATATGATACACAGCATGAGACTAGTCCACTTTCAGCATAAAATAAACCATCTCGGCATAAAAAATAATTACCTCATTAGGCACAAATTACTGGATTTTGCTCCACCCATGGGGTAAAACGGAGTGCCCATTTAAATGAATGGAAAAGACTTGAAAACAAGAATAAAGTTTTATTCTACTGCAAAGAAAAATGTTTGAAAACATATAGAAATCCTTAAAAATACTATCAAGGGAGACCATAAATCTGTTTTAAATGCCAAAACAGGTTTTGACAAATAACTCCAATTGTTCAAAACATTAAATTAATATAGGCACAGTTCTCAGTCACTAGGGTGGTGGGGGGAGGGAAATAGACACACATGTTTTTAAGAATAGAAGTCACAAATGTAGCACTTGTCTTCTTACTCAGACAATGGATCCATCCCTCCAGCCTGCTTGTATACAGCCTATTATAAAATACACTGATCAACAAGAACATTATGATCACCTACCTAATAGCCGGGATGCCCACCTTAGGCATGGATAGCAGTGGCAACATGTCATAGCATGGAAGCAATGAGACCATGGTAGGCTACTGGAAGGAGTTGGCTTCAAAATATGCCCACACAAGTCACCTAATTCCCATAAATTCCAGGAATGGGGCAATGAACTTAGATCCCATGTTCACTCATATCCCAGATGTATTTGACTGAGTAGAGATCTCACGAGGTGGGGAGCCAGCACATCAATTGGAACTCACCACTATGTTTCTCGAACCAGTCCATCACCCTCCTGGCCTTGTGACTGGTGCATTATGTTGTTGAAAAATACCACTGCCATCAGAAAACAAGATCGTTATGAAGAGGTGTATGTGGTCTGCGGCCAGTGCACAATACTCCTTGGTGCCTTGCATGAGCTCCACTGGGTGTGTTTATGCCTGTATGAATATTCCCCAGAGCATAATGGATCCACCACCAGCTTGTCTCCATCCCATAGTAAAAGTGTCTAGGAGCTGTTCCCCTGGAATACAGGCAATTCGCAACTGCCCATTGGCATGTCAGAGTAGGTGTTGGGATTCATCAGACCGTGCAACACTCTGCCACTGCGCCAATGTCCAGTGCCACTGGTCATGTGCCCATTTCAAGTCATACCAGCCGATGTCACAGTGTTAACACTGGCACAGGTGTGGGTAGTCAGCTGCGGAGGCCCACAGTTAGGAGTGATGGGTGCACTGTGTGTTCAGACACACTTGTACTCTGCCCGACATTAAAGTCTGATGTTAGTCCTGCCACAGTTCGCTGCCTCCCCTGTTTTACTAGTTTGCTCAGCCAACAACATTCTACATCTGTAATAAGGGGTGGCAGCCCAACTCCATGACATCTGAATGTGGTTTCGCCACATGTTGAAGACACTCGCCACAGCACCCCTCTAATACCAGACAAGTCATGTAGTTTCTAACATGCTCATGCCGAGCCTCCTGGCAGCCACAATCTGCCCTCAGTCAAACTCAAATAGATCACACACCTTCCCATTCCACACACGGACAGCACGCTCACTGATACTATATGCACCATGCATGTATCTGACTAGCAGCCATTCCTCACCAGGTGATGCCGCTGTTGCCCGGATGGGGCTATATCGATAGCAGGTTGATCGACACTAGGTTTTGCTTATTTGCCTTTCTTTCTGCTTGCCCCTTTGGTTATTCCCCATAAAAATTTTTTATTTTGAGTTTTTCTTTCTCTTTCCTGATGTTGTTTTCTTCAGCTTCCAAATTATTTTTGCATGGTGTGAAAGTCAGTGCTAATGTTTTTGTTTTTCTCTGTTGGTAATTTTCTGTGTAATTTCTGAAAGTAAGCCTCTGGAGGCAGCATTAGAAGCTTTAGTGACACAGAAAATGACAGTGACATATGAGAAATTCCAGCAACTGCTACCAGTCTGTGCAGTGTCATTTCTGAAGTACCAGAAATAGCTATCTATTCATATGCTCCAAGAAACACCAGTGTTGGAAAAAAAGTCAGTGAAAACATGCAAACTGTCTGGATGGGAAAGGAAGAGGTATTTGCTAATGAGGATTATCCAAAACTCCCCAGAATAGCAGCTCCTAGCAGTTGCGAATATTATCAGTCCACTGTCAGCACTAATCACAGAAGTCTGGAATTACCTGATTTGACCTGCGTACCTGGATTTACCCAACTTTCCACTACTGTTCCAACTAAGAATTTTCTGTTCCTCATGTGCTTGTCTCTGGAGTGTTTTTCTGTGACGTTTGTATTTCAAACTGTACAAGATTGCTCATTGCAAACCATTTGTGATGGTGATAAATGACAGTATCTGGATTGTTGTGATTTCATTCTGGGTGTGGTGATGGAAAAATAACAATTTTTTTCACATTTAATGTTCAGTGATGAGACTACATCCCACTTAAGAGGAGAAATTAACCTCTGCAGTATAAAAATATAGAAGACCAACAGGGACATGGTGTAGTTGGTCATGCGACAAGCTCTCTAAGGTTTCATGTGTTTTGTATCATTTCCCAAGAAAAGATTAATGGTTCACTGTTTTTCATGGAAAAGATGCTTACAGGTGTCACATACCTGGTTATGTTGGCAATCTAGCATATTTGACAACTGTGAGAATGTGCCAAAAATTTCATTTTTCAAGAGGACAGAGCACCTGCATGCGAGAGCACTTTTTAACAGTGATGGATTGGCTGTGACTGCTAAATACTATACATAACTCCATAAATGTTGGGCTGTTTGTGATGTAAATTACCTATAAAAGGCTTAATTGTTACCAGTCCATTTCTAAAAACGTTTATCAGATGGGTCTTGAACTTTCTTTTTCATGCAGAATATTTATATTCTGTTTATAGCATACATTTGCACATTATACTGCTTTTTTTGTGCAATTCTAAGTATTTAGTCACTTTTCCCCTTCTGAACCAGTTGGACTTCCCATGGCAGATACATTAATAAATATTAAATGATGTGTGTGACTAGGCTACTCAAGAGGTAGCCAGGCTTTAATAATGACCTTTATTATTTTCTGTGTCTCTGATTGATGGTTTACCAACTCTAGGCTAAGTCCTGTGTAGTGCCCTAATCTGTCAATATTTTGTTTGTTACATATTCCCTTTTGTTTCACGGAGATCATTACTTTATTTCTCATTAGTGTGATTCGAGGTACACTTACACCAATTTCTAATTAAAATCAGTGGGGGAACCAGCAGCTTGTGTAGTGTTTGCAGCCAAGTTGTGCAAATTATAAAGATAATTAATAACTATCAAATTGAGATGAATTACTTACAGTATAAAGACCATGACTAACATAGAATGAGAAAACTAGTATGTAGTTTCTTAAGTTAGCATTCCTTCTAACTGGAGCTTTGGCATGATTAAAATGCTTAGAAGACTTAAGCGAATATCATGAAGAATGTTCTTCTTACCTGAGAGAGAAATGCCAACAACATTAACAATTTGTTATTTAAAAAACATCAACAATTTGTTATTTAAAAACACAAAGTGTATCCAGTGCTGCATTTAGGTATTTTTGGCTGTATAATCCACAGCATACTATTTTTGTTATCCAGTTGTTCAACAGATGAAGAAAAGAAAATTTTGATTTTAATGAAGGTGGCCTTTTTTTAAAAAAAAAAAAAATAAAATAAGACCACAGCTTACAGAAGAACGTATATATAATGAAGTACATATATATTCACTCAGACTGTGATAAGATTTTAAAGTAGTGCAAAAAGTGTCAGTCTGCGTATATTCACATATCTAAAATTGTACTTGTCAAAAAAGACAAAAACATAAGACTGCAATAAGAATGAGTCAGAATTAAAATTAATCAATCCATTCAGATTCATGAGTGTCGCTATTTGTGGAGATATGAAATGGAATAATCACATAGTCTTATTTGTAGATGAGCAGGTGGCAGACCTTGGTTCATTGGCAGGAAACTGGGTAAATTCAGTAAGTCTGCAGAGGAGATTACTTACAAAATACACATGAGACCCATAGTAGAACACAGCTCAAGTGTATGGGACACATATCAAGTAGAACTAAAAGACAATATTAAACATATTCTAAGAAGGGAAGCACAAAATCTCACAGGTTTGTTTGACATACAGGAGAGCATCATAGAAGTGCTGAAAATCCTTAATTGAACTGGCAGACAGTTAAGCTTACTTATTAAGTTTCAAGAACCAGTATTGAGTGAAGAACCTAGGAATTTACTGTAGCCCCCTACCTATCACTTCCTTACATACTACAAAGATAAAATTATACTAATTACAGCACACAGAGAGCCGTGTAAGCAGTATTTCTTCCAGTGCTTGTTAGGTGAGTGGGATGGGAAGAATCCATTATAGATGGTACAATGGAAAGTGCCCTTTGCAATGAACTTCACAATGTTTTACAAAAGCTGGATGTTGATATGGAAATCTAGTGATAGATATTTATACTGCCACTTAATAAATAAAATGCTAGACTGAAGAACTATTGGAAAAGATTAGTTATTTATATCTCCAATTGGGTAGACATGCCAGAACAAAAATAACACTTGTGATATCCAACAGCACCATTCATATTTATGATATGCAGTACTGATTTTATAAATAGATACCAACAGAAACAAGCATCAGTGGATAATAATTTGTGTCCTGTCCTGCAACACACGGAAATTGTCTGAGCAGGCAGATCTGATCTGTATTATTTATGTGGCCCAGAATCACAGTATCAGTCAAGTTTCTTGCTCTTTTTGTGGCCCCTTTTGAATTGCAATAATAAAACTTGTTTTTAAGTATCATTGCAAACTCTCTACATGTCATTTTGACCCTTTATTTTTGTGTGTTTTTTAATAGATTACATTTTGGAACAAGGTTGTTTCTGATTCACGGGTGTCGACTAAAAATACTACTTACTGCTTGCCAGAGTAGTGAACTGCAATGAGAAGTTAAGACATCTCAAAGTGTGATTGTAGTGAGAGGCACATGTTATGGTTGCGGTCCCAACTCGGCACATGATTTGAACTTTTCAGAGATTTGCTATATTTGAATATTGCCAATCAACTTAAATATGAATTCTTCTTAACCATTAAAAAACAGAACTATCATATGTCATCAAAGATTATCAATGTCTGAAACTATAATATAAATGGATATATGAAAAAAATAGCTATTCACCAAGTAATGGCAGGTGAAAACACATATAAAAGATGTGGAAATGCTCAAGCTTCCAGAACCAGTGTCCCCTTCTTCTGGCAGAAGGATTTAAGGGAAAGGAAGAGGGATGAAAGAAAAGGACTGACAAGTGTTAGGAAGTGTGGAGAGGGAAATTTGTCCAGAATTAGGGGAGACTTACCGGATGGGATGGAAAGGAAGTATTGATTGTTGGTGCCTGCACTGGATGAGATTTGAAAATCTGCAGGCACCAACAGTCATCTGCTGCCACTTTGTGAATAGATTTTTTCAAGCATCCAATTATATTGTCACACTTTATATGCTAGATTAAAGCCTACATTGGTTTTAGTAACAACTATTGTACTTGAGCCGTAGATACTTCCGTTCTTCTTGACTTTTACATCACTGATTCCCATTCAGCATTTTTAATCTTATGTATTCTAAATGTCATTTTACAGTAACATGTTAGATTATCATAAGAAGCTGAACTTATGATAACCAATTCATGTAAGATAAATAAACCTAGCGGAACAATAATAAAACTCAGGAAACTTCTCCCATAACATGCAAGTTATGTGTAAACCGAGAGAACTTGAAGGAACATAGTGTCTTCATAGTTTCTGTTGCAGACAGCAAGACCTTTTTAGCTAAAGTGTTATGGTGTTGGAAATATGCAGTTGTAAAGTGTGATTTATTGGGCTTACAATTCTCTAATATGGCTCTTTTCAACAAAGAGAGAATGAACTGTCATTTTGCACATCACTCACAGGAATTATTCTCCTGGATGTGGCTTGTTATCCAGAAAGATGTCACACAGGAATATAGAAATTGAGATACATGAATGTATGTAACCACAGAATGAAATCTCTTCTGGACAAGATGAATTTTTCTACATTATCTTAAAAATATGCACACACACACTCTTTCCTATTTTGGTTCACCTCTTCAATGAAAGTTTAAATAAGGTGTACTTTCATCTAAATTAAAATTTATTGGAGTCCAGTCACTACATTAAACAAGTAGTACTAACCAAGCATACAAGCACTGACCAATCAATTTAATTGTGATCCTAAGTACAGTATTAGAAAAAATTATCTCTCATAAAATATTGTGAGATACTGTGCCAAATGCACATGATAGATGTAGGAACAAACATGCCATCATTTATTTCTCATCTGATTTCATTAATACTGTACGCACTAGATAACACATGACAGATGATGTTGAGAAGTATTCCGTTGAATTTCTCGTAATGCTTTCTTTCACAAAGTTTTATGAGAAACTCAACACAATTTTATGGAATGCTGCTCAGCAGCATGTGACGTATGTAGTCTAGTGCATACAGTATTAATAAAATCAGATGAGAAGTAAAGGGTTACATGTTTGTTCCTATATCTGTCATGTGCATTTTGCACAGTATTTCATGGTATCTCATGAGCTGCTACTTGATAAACTGGTAAATTATGATGTAAGAGGAATATCTAAAAGTCTCTTACAGTCATACCTGCAAGACGGACGTCAGGTTAAAAATGTCACACATAAATTGGGTAACTTTATTAAGAAGTGCAACTCCAGTCCATCTATAGTAAAGTGTGTTGTGCCTCAAGGGTTAGTTCTTGGACCTGTATTGTCATAAGTATGACATATTAATTATCAACACACAGTGTACAGTAGCAAGGTACTTACCTATGCAAATGACTCAACAGTTGTTAATTGGGAACCTGTCTAGAACGACCTGGCCTTGAATTGTTCTGATGTCTTACTTGATTTGAATTACTTTCAAAAAATCAAAAAATCACTACCCTTTAAGGGACATGTACATGAACACAAGGAGGAATCTTGAAAAATTCGTCAGTTTTCTAGAAAGTGTAGCTTAAAGAATAAGAACTGCAAGTTCATGTAATAATTACAATCTTTTAACAGATATTTTATGAACATTTTGAGCCATGAACCATATTTTTTTGTCACAAACTTTTTTCTGGGCTGTATTTTTTTGTTGCAAGCGAAATACTGCAAGTTAATTATTTATGTACAGCATATCTCAGAACAAAATCAAAGTACAAGCTTTATTTTTTCTGTAAATTCTTAACCCTATTATATTTAAAGTAGACCTTTAAAAGGATGTTGCTACCACAAATTATGTTAAAAAAATTTTAATAATGCTTAACAAAATCAAAGTACAAGCTTTATTTTTTCTGTAAGTTCTTAACCCTATTATATTTAAAGTAGACCTTTAAAAGGATGTTGCTACCACAAATTATGTTCAAAAAAACTTTTAATAATGCTTATTAAAAATTTCAGTACAGTAATTAACTCATAGTTTTTCTTTAAAAAATCTTTAATTTTCAAAATTAACTAATACAAGTAGTCTACATTGTAGTTAAGTATGATTTAAGACAGTACAGAAAACTTCAGCTCTCTATCTGTAATAGTTTTTATCCAGAGTGTGACAGAACATCAAAAAAGTGCATTTTTGGTAACATCAAGTTAAAGTTGAAACTTGCTTCTCTTTCTAACCTGCATAACATGAATACATCCCATGCCCGTATTCATCTTGTTTCTGATGCTGTTCTTCCTCACATTTCTGTTTAGAATTATTCTTCTTATTATTGCTTCTTTGCTAGCTTCTGACACTGTTTTCTCTGCTTCTAAGAGGTCAATGGCAGTTAAAGCTCTTTGCTTATTTAGTGCTCAAGCCAGTCCCATCAATTCCATAACCTTATACTTGACATTGTGGCACCATTGAAACATAGCATAGCATCCAGCACTCCTATTTACAAAGTATTTAGTCCTAGCAGAACGGTTTTTGGTATCCATTCCTATATACAGTTGTTAAAAACCCTCATTTGGGTTTTGAGTTCTACCACATAAACACTTCTTTAATAATCTTGTGTCACAAAGATCCCTATATATCAGTTTTATGACTTTGGCTATAGCAAATGGCAAAGAATGCTTATTGTTGTAGGTCTTATCTTGAATAATAGCCCTTTGGTAGCCACACCATGACTGCTGCCAGGTGGGCAAACAGCATAATATAGAATGCCATCTGTAGATGTTTAATGAAAGAAGGTAGCCCTTACTACCTTTCTCAAATATTTTCACTATTACTTAAATACAAATAAAATTTTGTGAAGTTTTTGGTAAAGACTGAATCAGAACTACCACAAATATTTCCATTACTTCACTGTAAAGACAGATCTTATCAGCAAAACAAAGACTAAAGTCTCTGTAGAAACAAAAGCAAAGCATCCATGATGCTTTCGTAGGTTAGTCAACATTAGACACTAACAATTCATAAAAAATAAACATGTTAACACCAGGTTCTGTTTTTCTTTGAAATTCCTTTAATTTTGGGGCTTCCTTTGGTCCAACTTCCTTGCAGCAAACTTACTCTTTTTTAGAAAACTACAGAGAATTTTTTGTGACAAAAATTAAAAATTGATTTTTTGACACATATCCACATACTAGTTATTGTGAATCTTGTTTTCCACTCTGATGTCTAGCCTCATTTGACATGATTGTTTGTAGCTCTCACATGCTCCATTCTTGAATTTTACTGTATTAGGCATCAGTGTTGCATATTACTGTCATCTACAGAAGCCCGAGTTAACTCACTGTGGCACTGTACCAGTTGTATTGAGAGAAACATTGTAATTATTATGTTCGAGTTAGTAGGCATGAAATGGCTAGTTCTTCCTGCACAGTCCTTTCTGAGGAATAGATTATAAAGTCTTTAGAAGAATGTCTAAGTGAAAACAAAAGTGACAATGAATTTGATGACAATGATTTTGATGATGACATTGATCAGTTGTAAACAGTTCAAGTGAAATGACAATGAAAACATTCCATCTTGAAGAGCTTAAAAAATATCATACAGTGAAAAGTTTTGTTTTGTAATGCTTATGTAAATATACTTGAATGAAAGCACAGTTTTTGCATTAGTGTGTACCTTCATTCTTGGTAAGTGGCCTTATTGTTTCCGCAAAGAGACTTGCAAAAGCCTCTGTGGTGTGCTCACTGCCCAGGCAGAGGCGATTTAAATAAGAGTGCACTGAGATGCCCTGTGCCTGCATTACAGAGTGCAAAGGATTAAACCTTAGTAAAACAAGTCCAACAGACTTTCAAGTACACCACCAAACTGATTGAGTGCAGTGGAATATTGTATTTAATGATGGAACGGAAATAAAATTGTATCATGAAACTGCCTTCCTTGGTGTAATGTTAGACAGATATCACTCTGAGGAACATCACACTGATTTTTATGCCAAAAATTAAGGAAATCAATTTATGCATCAATTATAGGTTCTTAATTATAAGTAATTGAGTATGATCGACTGTGCTTCAGTGTATCCATACCACACATATAGAATTAAAAGTATTAGTGTGTGTGGCTGTGAAGCATATTAACAGGGTGTTCATTCTTCAAAAAAGGCAATGAGAGTTCTATGCAAGCTTAATTATAAATAGTCATGCAAAGGGATGTTCCAAAGTAAGAATTTACTAACACTGTTGTCTGTATATGTTTACAGAACTGTTCCACTTATTTTAAAATACAAGCAGCACAATAGTCTATTAGAGATGTACATATTTAGGAGTGACTGTGATTTGCATTTAGAAAGGCATAACACAAAATGTGCAGACAACAGCCCCTACTTAATGGGATCAAATTTTATAATGAACTCCAAAGAATTTAAAAATATGAAGTGGAAGTTACTGTGAAATGGCCTTGAAGGAGTTACTTATCAATAAATGTTTTTATGGCATTAAGGAATTTCTTTCAGAGTAGTAGAATACTTTCATTCGTACCAGTAGTATTTGTAGGTACCAGCAATCAAGACATGTATTGATTTTTTACTGTCTGTTTGTTCCCACAAAATTATGATAGGAAATGTAAAATAGTCCACAATCCAAGACAAATTCTGTGGTTGTCTGTAGAGAATAAATAAGTAAATAAATTGATGTTTTAGTCATAGGAAACTACATTTTTGTGTTTTAAGAAGTGAAAAAATGAATATTTCTGAACATTTAAAGGAAGTTACTAATCTTTGTACCACTTTGAAATCTTATGAAGGTCTGACTGAATATTTATGCAACATTTTTCCAGGCAACACTTCACTACAGTTAACTGCCTCATCTGTGAAAAGACTGATGTCACTAGTAATATTGTATGCAAGCTCATTAATATTCAACATGAACATCAATGATCCCAACATATTTCCCATGGCACATCTGTAGTTACAGTGATTCATTATGGAATAAACATGCTATGTCCTCACTAACAAGAAATTCATAATTGAGGCACAAAATGCACTTGATATGCTATACGATCATACACACATCAAAAAATGTTTCGCATCACCTCGGTTCCGGAACCTGTACAGAAAATTGTAATAGAGATAAACATAATCATCATTTCCACCCTTTTTATTGCTCATGAAAACCACACATTGCATGTTGTACCACGGTACAGTGAGACCTTCACAGGTGGTGGTCCAGATTTCTGTACACACCAATACCTCTAGTAGCCAGTAGCACATCCTCTTGCACTGATGCATGCCTGTATTTGTCGTGGCATACTATCCACAATTCCATCAAGGCACTGTTGGTTCAGATTGTTCCACTCCTCAATGGCAATTCAGCATAGACCCCTCAGAGTGGTTGGTGGGTCATGTCATTAGTCTGTCCCAGGCATGTTCGATAGGGTTCATGTCTGGTGACCATGCTGGCCACTTAAGTTGAGCAGTGTTGTTATCCTGAAGGAAGTCATTCACAAGATGTGCATGATGGGGTCGCAAATTGTCGTCCATGAAGACAAATGCCTCGCCAATATGCTGCTGGTATGGTTGTACTATCAGTCGGAGGATGGCATTCACGTATCGTACAACTGTTACGGCACCTTCCATGACCACAAGCAGCATACATTGGCCTGACATAATGCCACCCCAAAATAACAGGGAACCTCCACCTTGCTGTATTCACTGGACAGTGGGTCTAAGGCGTTCAGCCTGACTGGGTTGCCTCCAAACATGTCGCCGACGACTCTCTGGTTGAACGCATATGCAACACTCATCAGTGAAGAGAATGTGATGCCAATCCTGAGCAGTCCATTCGGCATGTTTCTGTGCCCTTCTGTACCCTGCCGCATGGTGTCGTGGTCGCAAAGATGGACCTTGCCATGGACGTCAGGAGTGAAGTTGCACATCATACAGCCTACTGCGCACAGTTTGAGTCATAACACGACATCATGTTGCTGCACGAAAGGCATTATTCAACATGGTGGCGTTGCTGTCACGGTTCCTCCGAGCCATAATCCATAGGTAGCGGTCATCCACTGCAGTAGTAGCCCTTGGGCTGCCTGAGCAAGGCATGTCATCGACAGTTCCTGTCTCTCTGTATCTCCTCCATGTCCGGACATCACTTTGGTTCACTCCAAGATGCCTGGACACTTCCCTTGTTGAGAGCCCTTCCTGGCACAAAGTAATGATGCGAACGTGATCAAACCGTGGTATTGACCATCTGGGCGTGGTTGAACTATAGACAGCATGAGCCGTGTACCTTCTTCCTGGTGGAATGACTGGAACAGATCAGCTGTCGGACCCCTTCCGTTTAATTGGTGCTGCTCGTGCATGGTTGTTACATCTTTGGGCAGATTTAGTGTCATCTCCGAACAGTCAAAGGGTCTGTGTCTGTGATACAGCAGTCAACATATATCTTCAGGAGTTCTGGGAACGAGGGTGATGCAAAACTTTTTTTGATGTGTGTACTTTTGATAATTGGCATAGGACTGCTACTGAGTCAAATGATTTTTGAAAGTCAAGAAATACTGCATCTACCTTACTGCCTTGATTCAAGAATTCGAGGATATTATGTGAAAAAAGCGCAAGTGAGAAAAGCGCAAGTTGGGTTTCACATGATTGATGCTTTCAGAATATTTGCTGATTAGCATGGAGGAGGTCATTAATTTTGAGATACCTTGTTATGTTTGAGCTCAGAATATGTTGTAAGATTCTACAATGAAGGTATGTGAGGGATACTGTGTTGTGGATTACTTCCACTACCCTTCTTGTAGACATGTGTGACTTACAGGGTTTGTATAAAAAGAGATGAGACTGAGCTTGTGATTCAAAATTTATTGTAGATATTGCTACAACCACTTAGTATTCTCCAATGTATGGTCCATGAGAGTCAATAACCTGCTGCATGTGAGATTTCCACACTTCAAATTCTGCCGTGAACACTGAGTCCAGGATGGCCTTCAAAGCCCTTGCCGTGGTGGCTTGGTCCTCCTCTTGGGTCCCATGACAGTGTCCTTTCAGAGAAGTTTTTATTTTGGCAAATAAAAAAAAAGTCTGGCAGGACCACATTGGGACTGTAGGGGTTGAAGGGGGGGGGGGGGGGGGGGGGGGTTGCTGGGGAATCATTGGAATCCCTTTTTTGGCTAGGTAGCTGGCCACCATGAAGAAGGTGTGACGCGCCGGTTGTCATGATGCAGCTGACATCAGAAAACACAGTCAGCATGGGTTTCACCTTCAGTTTGCTCATGCAAGCCTTTTTTGGTCATGGGAATACTGCGGCATGCCATTTGGCACACATGCGCTTTGTCTCTGGGTCATATTGAAACACCCAGGTTTCAACTCCAGTGATAGCATTATCTAAAAATTCCAGATCAGTTTCAAGACTCTGGAGATTGTCTTGGCAGGTGTCCACACATGCTTGATTTTGAACATCTGACAAAATCTTCGGGACCATCTTGGCGCAGATATTCCTCATCGACAATTCTTTGGTGATGATGTCATGCACTGTCATTCTGGTTGATGCTTTCATCAGCTTTGCTGGCTGACAGGCATCCAGAGCAGTCCTCATCCTCAACACTGTTCTGGCCCTCTTTAAAGCTCTTCACCCACCTGAAAACCTGGGCTTTTGACAGGCAATCATCGCCATAGGCTTGCCGACACGTATCCAACATTTCCTTACCCAGTTTTCCGAGTTTCACACAAAGCTTGACGGAATAACATCGCTCGATCGTTTGCTGCACATCGCGCCATGACCAGTGACTTTGCAATGTGTCCATTCAATGCATAATGCTGCCGAGACAAGAGTCTGCAAGCGACTGGTGCACCACGCGTTTTCAGCCAGACATGCCCACCACCAATCCCCCCTGGGCGAGTGCGCGCTGTGAAGTACAGCCTCATTAAATTTATACAAACCCTGTATGTTATCTTCCAACCCCTGGGCACAATGTTTTGTTTGTGGGACCTATAGCACATTTTGGTTAAAAAAAGTATAGAGTGTTGTAGCAATTTAAAAACTAACTTGTAGCATCTATTGATCTGAACTCTCTGTTGTACAGCTGTCTAAACTAAAACACGTTTATTTGTTTGCAGTATGCATATCACTATTCAGAGCCCACAACTAGATCTTACCATCAAAGTTAGCATCCCTCTAACTTTAGAGGAGACCCTGCAATCCTCTGTTGTATAGTCAAGTCAGTAAAACTACAGTCACGAGTTGTAAAATTTCTAGTTTTTACCACAACCACATATATATTACAAAATCTCCATGCCAGAACCCAATATCAGTTGCTGGTTCTCTGTCTAATGGCTACCAGTGGCAACAGAAATTTTATTTCTGATATTCATGTAATTACTGACTAAATTTAAAATGCCGTCTTAATCTGTTCATTAAGAGGTATAATCCTATGTTATAAGTTTAAAACAGTAATGTAAATGTTAGTTAGAAACTGTGTGTTTGTCTTGAGGCAGCATAGCAGATGATGTGCAAATACTGAAACTATATTAATCCTGTATTTGAGAATAAGAGCATTTAGCGACTTCCAGCAAACATTACACATGATTTCAAACCTTTACTAAGCCTTTTCTCACTGACTCCTGTAAAAAAATGATCAAAGGAAAAAAAGTTTATTGCTTACTACACTTAACCTGTTCATGAAGTCAGGCATTATGTTTTAATTTATTACTTCCTTACTACCAACTCTATTCGCAGTACACATTGCAGATAGCATGTACCTGAAAGACTAGCTTCTGCTTAAAATGAGGCATAAATTACCCAGACAATGTTCATCCAGTGGATCATAATGACGGCACTTAGTGACTTCCAACATACTGTAAGCATAATTTCAGTATTGACAGTGGACTGATGTATTGTCTTTTTTGGAGAGGGTCTGTCATCAGTGCTTCCACAACAAATTTTATTGTTGGTATGCATTTCATATATTTTTAATGTTATAAGTGGTAATAACATTATAGATATCAGAAACATAGATGGAAAAAAAAGTTGAATATTCTCACTTGAATATTACTTGAAGAACTACTCCATTCATGTTTTCCTTTAGATCTGTAGAACAGTCATGGATTTTATTACTTCTGGCCATCGTGATTTAGGTTTTCTGCGATTTCCCTAAATTGCTTAAGGCAAATTCCGGGATATTTCCTTCAAAAGGCCACGGCCAATTTCCATCTCCGTACTTCCCTACTCCGAGCTTGTGCTCCATTTCTAATGACCTCACTGTCAATGGGACATTTAACACTAATCTCCCCAAATTATGAGACAGAAGTGTTGGCCAGTATTTAGCTTCAGTTTGTGAAATTTCAGCAGTGCTGATAGATGCAGATGAAAGTACATAAAGTATCCCAGCGTTTGAAAGTAACAGTTTCTTCATCAGGAAAGAGAGAGGATTGCATTAGGGAAGGTTGAAAAGGAAGGGAAGATGCCATGACGAGAGGCACCCACCTGTTGTTTGTAACAGAAATGTTTGGTCGCTGTTGCCAGTGAACACGCGCAACAAAATAATACTCAAAATATTTTTGTTTTGTTGTTAGTTACTTCTATTGCAATGCCTAATGTAGTTTGTATAATTGTTACAAAATTTTTGATTTATTTTCTTTCTCTTGCTAAGCAGAAACTGAGTAATGATGTTTAACATTCTGCAGCATTTACAGAAGTGACCAGTTAGCTCTTTGCATAGACAGCAGCATTTGCAGTTGTGAACAGAAGAATCTAGTGCCCTCAATGTTATCTCAGTGCATTTAAGCAGCACAGTGTATTGGCATCACTGCTGAAGTAAACTGTCATTCTGTTTCAGGCAAGCTCCTGGTCAACGTCAGTGTCTTGCTCCTCAGCCTCGCCTCGCCGGACGAGTCGAGTCTGGTAAGCGTGACAAATACTGATACTGTACTAGGTATTTGATAACAGCATTGTTAAGCTTCGACATTACTGACATTTAAAGAGAAGTTGTATCTGTACACAGTGACATGAAGGAAACTAGATGTTTAGTGATTCACCATAGAAATAACTACCGCACAGTTTGGTAGCTACAGAGGCATACAGAGACAGCTATATAGCCAGCATCTGTGATAATACTGACCATTCAGTAACTGTTCCTTAGGTTATCAAGCATACAGTTTCTTGTTTATTTTAACCTGAATGTGGAGATAAATGCTTCGATGCTAAAAAAGATGTAGTAGTTGTAGTTTTATTTTAAGAAAAAAAAAGGATACTTATTCATATAGATAAGGATTTATGTACTTATACGTCTAATTTGATAAGGGTGGTGCAGGAAACATGCTGTGGCCTTATACTAGCAACCGTCCTGGCATTTGTCTGAAGTACACTGCCTGACAAAAGAAGTGAAGCACCCAGGAGACATGGTCAGATGTCAATGTAACTTCACACATGTACATCATTGGCTGGTATGTAAGTTATTAGAGTTACAGTTCTCTCTGACAGGTAGAATGACCACCAGAGTGCATTAGTAGTTTGAAGGTCAGTGTTGTTACCAGCTCTGGCAGCATGATATGTTGGGTGATCACTCAGAAGGACACAGATGTGACACCTACTCGTGTGAAACAGTGTTATCGGCACCTGACAGTGTTTGACGGGAGCCTCATCATGGGACTCCATTTGGCCGCGTGGCCAAATAGTGCAATATCGAGATTTGTGGCAGTGGCCCCTATGTTAGACTGTATGGGAATCTGATGGCAGGCTAGTTTATGGTTGACCAGGTCTGAATATCACAAGGGATGACTGCTGTATTGTGCACCAAACGTATAATAATCCTTCCACCTCTGCACCTGCCATCTGAGAACAAGCAATGGACACCCTGCAACATTTGTGTCATCCTGCATCCTCAGTCAAAGACTCTCAGCAGTAGCTGGATTGTGGAACTACTATCCCACGTGTAGGCTGTCTTTAACACTACAACACAAACAGCTGCATTAAAAGTGGTGCAATGACGGAGAAATGTGGACTGCTGATGATTGATATTGTGTTGTGTTCAGCAATCAATCAAGGTTCTACACTACTCCGGATGACCACAGTCGGTGAGTATCGAAGTGTATGGGTGACTGGTAGTTTAATGAGGGAACTATGAGAGCTAACAGTACGTCATGGACATCCTGATTCCTATTGTGTTACATCTTGTGTAACAGTATTGTGGTGCCATTTTTCGACAAGCTAATGCTTTTCCCACCGTGGTACATGTTGAAACATTATGTGCGTGTTGCATTTGACAGTGAATGATGTTTCCCAGGTTTCGATTGAAAACACTTTTATTCACAGCACAAGTGTACAGTAAAGTTTGGTTTTGGCTAACAACTGCAAGATTGTCTGTGATTGCTTAAGAGTGAAAAGGGAACTCGGGCTGGCTGCAACCCGAGCCCAAGAACCTTGTACCTGTGAAATAGTTGCTGCCTCAAGTGTGGACAAAGCGTGCAGACCTGTGAAGTGAAAATGGCGGAAATTTACACACTCCAGGGAGTGCAGACAGGAGTGAGCCAACCATTGGTCCACGGAAGCAGGTCCAATGGCCAAGTGGTGCCATTGTGCATGGTGTGAAAATGATGAAAGGTGTCAATGGCAGGGTGTTGGGAGGCACTTGCAGGCTGGGCTCAGCTGATGCGGATGACAGAAGTCAGATGCAGTGGCGGTGGGTGCTGATGAACCTGCAAGCAGCACACGCCGACTGTAAGAGCAAAGAGGATCATCGCTGCTGTGTGTGTGTGTGTGTGTGTGTGTGTGTGTGTGTGTGTGTGTGTGTGTGGCCAGGGATGTTGGGGGTTGGGGGGGGGGGGGGGGGGTGTATCACTTCAGCATGCATATGACCACAAAAAGACCCATATTGCAAAAAGGTTAAAGGTTAGAGAAGGATGTGTGTAACCCAGCAGAAAAGGCATGTGGAAAGAGGTCGACCATAACTGTGTCAGCTTGAATCGGATGAGCATGTTTATGGGCAGCATCAGGCTCGCCTGTGGGAGAGCAGTGACAATTTTGTCTGCAGTGGAGCTGGAAGATGACACTGGGAGTGCACACTGCATGTTTGTCATCAGTGAAGGGGTTGCACTGCCCCATAATGTGAGACTGGCCATGGCTGTACCAAGGCATAGATGCAAAAGGCAAGCAGTGGTAAGTGCAGCCAGGAATTTGCAGCAGCTGGGAGTCAATGGAGTCAAGCAGCTGTGTGAAGAGGGCTGTCCACGGCTATGGTATCACGGCCAAGCCGGATGTGGGTGCAACGCTGGGTGTGGCGGGAGGTACTGTAAGCTGGTATCTCTATGTGGAGGACGTAATGTGCCACACTCACAAGGGAGGCTAGCCTTGTCTGGTTGATGGTATCAACAGTGGCCTTAGACTGTTTGCCGATGATGCTGTAGTGTACAGGAAAGTAGTATCACACGAAAGTTGTGAACAAATCAATGAGGATATGCAGAAAATAAATATGTGGTGTAATGGCTGGCAGTTATCTCTCAATATTAGTAAGTGTAATCTACTGCACATAAAAAGGTGAAAATCCCCAGTCTTTAGAAGCGGTAACATCAGTCAAGTATTTGGGTGTGACTATTCAAAATGATCTCAAATGGAATGATCAGATTACACAAGTAACGGGTAAGGCGAACTCTAGATTGCGGTTTATTGGTAGAATCCTGAAGCGATGCAGTCCTTCAGCAAAGGAAATAGCTTACAATACGTTAGTTTGTTCAGTTTTAGAGTATTGTTTATCTGTATGGGACCCTTACCAGTTGGGTCTGATTCAAGAGATCGAGAAGGTCCAAAGAAGAGCGGCAAGATTCGTGACTGGTATATTTAGCCATCGCGAGAGCATTACAAATCTCATAGAAAGTTTGAAGTGGGACACACTTGCAGATAGACAACGCGCTAAACAGAAGGGGCTGCTCTCTAAATTCCAAAATCCAATCTTCACCGATGGTGTAGAGCATATATTATTACTAGCAACTTTCAGATTGCGTAATGATCACCATTCAAAGATAAGGGAAATAAGAGCTCGTACTGAGGCATTCAGACAGTCATTTTTCCCTCGCGCGATCTGTGAGTGGGGGGGGGGGAAGTATGACTTTGGCGCGAATTGTGCCCTCCGCTTGGCAGCTAGCAGAGTACATATGTAGATGTAGATGGGTCGATGTCTCTGTGGTGAAGATGTGAAGTTCCAGGACAGCATTGGGCATGGCTGAAGGGAGGGGCTTGGCGACCATGTAGGAGAAAAATGGCTGGTGATCCTAGGAGATCTACATCTAAATCTACATCTGCATGATTACTCTGCAAATCACATTTAAGTGCTTGGCAGAGGGTTCATCGAACCACAATCATACTCTCTCTCTACCATTCCACTCCCGAACAGCGTGCGGGAAAAACGAACACCTAAACCTTTCTGTTTGAGCTCTGATTTCTCTTATTTTATCTTGATGATCATTCCTACCTATGTAGGTTGGGCTCAACAAAATATTTTCGCATTCCGAAGAGAAAGTTGGTGACTGAAATTTCGTAAATAGATCTCGCTGCGACGAAAAACGTCTTTGCTTTAATGACTTCCATCCCAACTCGCGTATCATATCTGCCACACTCTCCCCTATTACGTGATAATACAAAATGAGCTGCCCTTTTTTGCACCCTTTCGATGTTCTCTGTCAATCCCACCTGGTAAGGATCCCACACCGCGCAGCAATAGTCTAACGGAGGACGAACGAGTGTAGCATAAGCTGTCTCTTTAGTGGACTTGTTGCATCTTCTAGGTGTCCTGCCAATGACATCTACATCTACATCTACATCCATACTCCGCAAGCCACCTGACGGTGTGTGGCGGAGGGTATCCTGAGTACCTCTATCGGTTCTCCCTTCTGTTCCAGTCTCGTATAGTTCGTGGAAAGAAGGATTGTCGGTATGCTTCTGTGTGGGCTCTAATCTCTCTGATTATTTTGTCATGGTCTCTTTGCGAGATATACGTAGGAGGGAGCAATATACTGCTTGACTCTTCGGTGAAGGTATGTTCTCGAAACTTCAACAAAAGCCCGTACCGAGCTACTGAGCGTCTCTCCTGCAGAGTCTTCCACTGGAGTTTATCTATAATCTCCGTAATGCTTTCGCGATTACTAAATGATCCTGTAACGAAGTGCGCTGCTCTCCGTTGGATCTACTCTATCTCTTCTATCAACCCTATCTGGTACGGATCCCACACTGCTGAGCAGTATTCAAGCAGTGGGCGAACAAGCATACAGTAACCTACTTCCTTTGTTTTTGGATTGCATTTCCTTAGGATTCTTCCAATGAATCTCAGTCTGGCATCTGCTTTACCGACGATCAACTTTATATGATCATTCCATTTTAAATCACTCCTAATGCGTACTCCCGGATAATTTATGGAATTAACTGCTTCCAGTTGCTGACCTGCTATTTTGTAGCTAATGATAAGGGATCTATCTTTCTATGTATTCACAGCACTTTACACTTGTCTACATTGAGATTGAATTGCCATTCCCTGCACCATGCATCAATTCGATGCAGATCCTCCTGCATTTCAGTACAATTTTCCATTTTACAACCTCTCGATACACCACAGCATCATCTGCAAAAAGCCTCAGTGAACTTCTGATGTCATCCACAAGGTCATTTATGTATATTGTGAATAGCAACGGTCCTATGACACCCCCCTGCGGCACACCTGAAATCACTCTTACTTCAGAAGACTTCTCTCCATTGAGAATGACATGCTGTGTTCTGTTATCTAGGAACTCTTCAATCCAATCACACAATTGGTCTGATAGTCCATATGCCCTTACTTTGTTCATTAAATGACTGTGGGGAACTGTATCGAACGCCTTGCGGAAGTCAAGAAACAAGGCATCTACCTGTGAACCCGTGTCTATGGCCCTCTGAGTTTCGTGGACGAATAGCGCGAGCTGGGTTTCACATGACCATCTTTTTCGAAACCCATGCTGATTCCTACAGAGTAGATTTCTAGTCTCCAGAAAAGTCATTATACTCAAACATAATATGTGTTCCAAAATTCTACAACTGATCGACGTTAGAGATATAGGTCTATAGTTCTGCACATCTGTTCTACATCCCTTCTTGAAAACGGGGATGACCTGTGCCCTTTTCCAATCCTTTGGAATGCTACGCTCTTCTACAGACCTATGGTACACCGCTGCAAGAAGGGGGGGCAAGTTTCTTCGCGTACTCTGTGTAAAATCGAACTGGTATCCCATCAGGTCCAGCGGCCTTTCCTCTTTTGAGTGATTTTAATTGTTTCTCTGCCCCTCTGTCGTCTATTTCGATATCTACCATTTTTTCATCTGTGTGACAATCTAGAGAAGGAACTACAGTGCAGTCTTCCTCTGTGAAACAGCTTTGGAAAAAGACATTTAGTATTTCGGCCTTTAGTCTGTCATCCTCTGTTTCAGTACCATTTTGGTCACAGAGTGTCTGGACATTTTGTTTTGATCCACCTACCGCTATGACATAAGACCAAAATTTCTTAGGATTTTCTGCCAAGTCAGTACATAGAACTTTCCTTTCGAATTCATTGAACGCCTCTCACATAGCCCTCCTCACACTACATTTCGCTTCACGTAATTTTTGTTTGTCTGCTAGGCTTTGGCTATGTTTATGTTTGCTGTGAAGTTCCCTTTGCTTCCGCAGCAGTTTTCTAACTCGGTTGTTGTACCACGGTGGCTCTTTTCCATCTCTTACAATCTTGCTTGGCACATACTCATCTAACGCATATTGTACGATGGTTTGAACTTTGTCCACTGATCCTCAACACTATCTGTACTTGAGACAAAACTTTTGTGTTGAGCTGTCAGGTTGTCTGTAATCTGTGTTTTGTCACTTTTGCTAAACAGAAAAATCTTCCTACCTTTTTTAATATTTCTATTTATGCCTGAAATCATCAATGCAGTAGCTGCTTTATGATCGCTGATTCCCTGTTCTGTGTTAACTGTTTCAAATAGTTTGGGTCTGTTTCTCACCAGAAGGTCTAATATGTTATCGCCACGAGTCGGTTCTCTGTTTAACTGCTCAAGGTAGTTTTCAGACAATGCACTTAAAAAAATTTCACTGGATTATTTGTCCCTGCCACCCGTTATGAACATTTGAGTCTCCAAGTCTATATCCGGCAAATTAAAATCTCCACCCAGAACTATAACATGGTGGGGAAATCTACTCGAAATATTTCCCAAATTATCTTACAGGTGCTCAGCCACAACAGCTGCTGAGCCAGGGGGCCTATAGAGACATCCAATTACCATGTCTGAGCCTGCTTTAACCGTGACCTTCACCCAAATTATTTCACATTTCGGATCTCCGTCAATTTCCTTCGATACTATTGCACTTCTTGTCGCTATAAACATGCCCCCCCCCTTCACTGTCCAGCCTGTCTCTGCGGTATACATTCCAATCTGAGTTTAGGATTTCATTACTGTTTACGCCTGGTTTCAGCCAACTTTCTGTCCCTAGTACTATATGGGCGTTGTGACCGTTTATTAATGAGAGCAGTTCTGGGACATTTCTATAGGCGCTCCTGCAGTTTACTATTAGCACATTAATATTGTTATTCCCTGTTGCATTTTGCCTACTCCTACCTTGCCGCGTCTCAGGAGGCGTCTTGGTGGGCCTAGGGAGGGAATTCTCTAACCTAAAAAACCCCCATGTGCACTCCACGCATACTCCGCTACCCTTGTAGCCGCTTCTAGTGTGTAGTGCACACCTGACCTATTCAGGGGGACCCTACATTTTTCCACCCGACAGCGGAGGTCGAGAAATTTGCAACCTTTGGCTTGCCTTCCCCACAATATTATCTATGTGGTCTTTCCAACTGGTTGTTCATAATTTTAACATCCAGGTATTTAGTTGAATTGACAGCCTTGAGAATTGTACTATTTATCGAGTAATCGAATGGATTTCTTTTGGAACTCATGTGGATCACCTCACACTTTTCGTTATTTAGCATCAACTGCCACCTGCCACACCATACAGCAATCTTTTCTAAATCGCTTTGCAACTGATACTGGTCTTCGAATGACCTTACTAGGCAGTAAATTACAGCATCATCTGCGAACAACCTAAGAGAACTGCTCAGATTGTCACCCAGGTCATTTATATAGATCAGGAACAGCAGAGGTCCCAGGACACTTCCCTGGGGAACACCTGATATAACTTCAGTTTTATTCGATGATTTGCCGTCTATCACTATGAACTGCAACTTCCAGACAGGAAATCACGAATCCATTCGTACAACTGAGACGATACCCCATAGGCCCGCAGATCGATTAGAAGTCGCTTGTGAGGAACGGTGTCAAAAGCTTTCCGGAAATCTAGAAATACGGAATCAACTCGAGATCCCGTGTTGATAGCGGCCATTACTTTGTGCGAATAAAGAGCTAGCTGCGTTGCACAAGAACGATGTTTTCTGAAACCGTGCAGATTACGTATCAATAGATCGTTCCCTTCGAGGTGATTCATAATGTTTGAATACAGTATATGCTCCAAAACCCTACTGCAAACCGACGTCAATGATATAGGTCTGTAGTTTGATGGATTACTCCTACTACCCTTCTTAAACACTGGTGCGACCTGCGCAATTTTCCAATCTGTAGGTACAGATCTATCGGTGAGCGAGTGGTTGTATATGATTGATGCAGTATATGAGATGCAGTGTGTGGACTCGTACCTCATCACAAGTGGATGTCCTGGTGGTACCAACCTCAGGAGAAGGGCCAACTGTCACTACAGTCTGTGGACAGAGAACAGCCTAGTTGCCAACTTGGAACTGGTCAGGGCCACCATTGAGAGGAGGGTCAGCAATGGCTGCAAGAGCAGCAGTCACAGCTAGAGGAGGCTGGAAACTGTGTGACAAACGTCACCAGGAGTTGGCTCTGCAGCCAGCAGAGGCACTGGCACTGCAGCTAAGTTTGATGCTGAATCAGTGACGACAAATGAGCAGTAATACCAGCTACCAGTAATGAATCATCTCTCTTGATATTTTTTCGCCACAGGCAGGTACTTCCAAGAGCAAAAAGGGAAAAGTGAACATAAAGACACGGTAATCCAAGTCCAAACAATCCACAAAAGTGCAAAAAATTGTACACACATCATTGACGTACCCAATCTGTATAGGAAAACCGTAGAAATGGAACAGACACATTTAACCATGCAAGCATCTACTGTAACAAATGAAAGAAGGGGCACTATCAGTAGATGTAAACGAGGCAAAATAAATAATAATATAACATATAACGAAGAAAGTGATGGGGCAGAAATTGGTCGTACACAATGCAAAGGGGAAGGCTATCCAGTTGAGCATAAAGATACACGAAATGGAGCTCCACAACCGAAACAGTTGGTGCTGAAGAAGTCGACCCTCCTCTCCACTGTTTGGATAAGGAAGCATAGCAGGAAACATTTTTTTTTTTACCTTTTCGCCACTGTTGAAACCCATTGTGAATGATTCTCACAACAGTGAATGACATTTCCCAGGCTGCAATTAAGGACACTTTTATTCACATCGTAACTTCACAATAAAGTTTGGTGCAGGCTAACAAGTGGAAGGTCATATGTGATCACATAAGAGTGGTAGAAATAGGATCTGTCACTGTAATACAAATCCTGCTACGGAGTCTCCTTCTGGAAGACTCTCGGAGCAACGTCCGTAGTGCTGCACAGTGAGTCTCATTGGGCTGGCAGTACAGTAGGTACGGTGTGACGTTGCTGCACATGGATCATGTGGCACGTAGACAGTGCTGAGATGAGTGCAGCAAGCTGTGGTGCAGTGCTGTAGTTGCAAGTATCTGTGCTGGTCTAGTTCTGACTGACGGGCTGCAAGCTTCAGCCATCTCTCGGCCCAGAACTGAGTGAGCGATGGAATGCTGCCTACTCAACATTGTGCTCCTCCTTACATATCCAGTTGGCACGAGGATGTTCACAGGAGTTTCACGGGAATCGGTTCCTCGATGGCAGTGTTGCCATTTTGCTGACGGGTGCACTGCTCAGGTGCATGGCCGATGTCACTGGTGGTGCCTCTAACAGTCAATGTGTCGACAGATTATTTATAAATGTTATTGTGTGCACAACACGTGATGCCCTAGTAATATTTGCAAATAGTCTTGGAAGAGGAACACCTGCGGACCAAGGCTAGGCAAACCTGTGGTCAGAGATGTTGTGCTGGGAGCATGGTGTAGTCGGTGTATAGCTGGTGTTTAGCAGCACATGTCTCTGCTGTCTATGAAATATCGACATGATGTTGTGGTAACCCTGCAGCTAGTAAGAGTCTCAGATCGTTCCCTGATAGAACTTATCTGAGGTCTATCAAATCACTGAAACTGGTAGCTATATGATACACTACTGGCCATTAAATTAGCTACACCATGAATATGACTTGCTACATACGCGAAATTTGACCAACAGGAAGAAGATGCTGTGATATGCAAATGATTAGCTTTTCAGAGCATTCACACAAGGCTGGCACTGGTGGTGACACCTACAACGTGCTGACATGAAGAAAGTTTCCAACCGATTTCTCATACGCAAACAGCAGTTGACCGGCGTTGCCTGGTGAAACATTGTTGTGATGCCTCGTGTAAGGAGGAGAAATGCGTACCATCACATTTCTGACTTGGATAAAGGTTGGATTGTAGCCTACCGCCATTGTGGTTTATAGTATCACAACATTGCTGCTCGCATTGGTCGAGATCCAATGACTGTTAGCAGAATACGAAATCGGTTGGTTCAGGAGGGTAATATGGAATGCTGTGCTGGATCCCAACAGCCTTGTATAACTAGCAGTTGAGATGACTGGCATCTTTTCCACATGGCTGTAAAGGATCGTGCGGCCACGTCTCGATCCCTGAGTCAACAGATGGGGACGTTTGCAAGACAACAACCATCTGCACGAACAGTTCGATGACGTTTGCAGCAGCATGGACTATCAGCTACCTTGACGCTACATCACAGACAGGAGCACCTGCGATGGTGTAGTCAATGACAAACCTGGGTGCACGAATGGCAAAACGTCATTTTTTCGGATAAATCCGGGTTCTGTTTACAGCATCATGATGGTCGCATCCGTGTTTGGCGACATCGCAGTGAACGCACGTTGGAAGCGTGTGTTCATCATCTCCATACTGGCATATCACCCAGTGTGATGGTATGGGGTGCCATTGGTTACACGTCTCGGTCACCTCTTGTTTGCATTGACGGCACTTTGAACAGTGGATGTTACATTTCAGATGTGTTACGACCCGTGGCTCTACCCTTCATTCGATCCCTGTGAAACCCTACATTTCAGTAGGATAATGCACGACCGCATGTTGCAGGTCCTGTACGGTCCTTTCTGGATACAGAAAATGTTCGATTGCTGCCCTGGCCAGCACATTCTCCAGATCTCTAACTAGCTGAAAATGTCTGCTCAATGGTGGCCGAGCAACTGGCTTGTCACAATATGCCAGTCACTACTCCTGCTGAACTGTGGCATCGTGTTGAAGCTGCATGGGCATCTGTACCTGTACACTCCATCCGAGCTCTGTTTCACTCAATGCCCAGACATGTCAAGGCCGTTATTACGGCCAGATGTGGTTGTTTTGGGTACTGATTTCTCAGGATCTATGCACCCAAATTGCATGAAAATGTAATCACATGTCATTTCTAGTATAATATATTTGTCCAATGAATACCCATTTATCATCTGCATTTCTTCTTGGTGTAGCAATTTTAATGGCCAGTAGTGTAAATAGCATTGGAAGGATGGCTGCAGGTGTTCCATTTTATTACATGTCTGACACTAGCAGAATCATCAGCTCCATCCCATTGCCAGTAGAACAGTTGTTGGCCAGACTGCCTTGACAGAGGATACAAAGGCCTTATAACATGGCTCCTAATGGAATCAGTACAAGCAATCAGGCCACAGGTAGTACAATGTCATACTGCCAAGTTCTTTGTACACCGGAGTAGATGTCTTTAATATGTACAACAATATCACATACTCTCTAAATATATGAAGTTTAATTTTTATTTCCTCCTCCCCTTCTGGGTGCTTCACTTTTTTCATCAGGCATTATAATTTAGGTAAACCACAGAAAACATAAAACAAGATGGCTGAGTGGAGATTAGACCCTCCTTCCTCCCACATACAAGTTTAGTCTGTTTAAAATGGTGCAACCCCATTTTGATTATCCCTATTTGTACAAAAACTGTTTCACAGATAAGCTATTGAATAATGTAAGATACTAGTGCTAGAGTCCGCACAGACGGCGGGGCACACATGGGAAGAGTGGTAGTGGTGGGAGCTGTGGGCAGGCATTGTAGAGGAAATGCGGAATGCTGGAGGGGAAGTGCTATTCTAAACTGAAGCCAAAGCTCATATTTTTTTTAAATATTAAGTAGAGACCCTCCACAACCACACTTGCATTGTGACCACTTGAAAAGATCTGTCACCTCTGCTTTGGTTAGTATCTAAAAAGAATTTCACTGAAAATCCAGCAACTTACTTTTGCCTGGCATGTTAACAATTTGTAGCTTTCAGAGAAATGTCATGAATTGAGAATTTTGAGTGAAACCTATACATTTCTCTGGTTGCCATGTTACAATGCACGATGGAGTTTACACAGTCTCACCTCAGTAGCATGTTGTGCAGACAATTGCGAGAGGATTCTGAAACAGTGGTTTATTGAGTTTATTAAGTGAGGAAAAGTAAGGTTAGCAGCTTATGAAAACGCAATCCTTGGTACAAAAAAATGTGTAATGTCTTCACTTATGTTATTCCCAAACCCACAGTACTTCTCATTCCAGCAGTTTTTGATGGACCTTAAAAACTACATTCTTTCATTGAAAAAGTCTGTAGTTGGAATAAAATGATAGATAATGAAGTTTTGCATGATAACAATGTGGTAAAATATTCTCCTCTTTATGTGCTATCATTCGCCAAAATCTCATTTCGGTGTCTGAAACCGTTTATGAAATATGAGACATGCTGTGGATATTTCACTCTGGCTTTATCACTGTCAAAGCGCGAACACAAATTGGCGTCCTATGTCAGATCAGTTTTCTCAAGATTGGTGACAATATGTTAGCTAAAAAGTCAATATGTGAGCTAAATTTCATATGCAGCTACATATTATATAATATGCACCAAACGCAAAATCATAGCGACTTCTATTTTCCATCGCAAACATTTCCAAATTTCATGCAGTATCTTACTTCCACATAAATATCACAATAACTATGGCCATTAACAAAATGATGGGCACAGCATCATGAACCTGACACACAAAGCTTATAAGTAAAGCAAAAATGACTTTTTTTTACTGGATAGTTTCTGTAAAATTATTTGAGGAAGATTGCAGGTAATACACCTTAATTCTGTCATTTCTGACTGGCTGAAAGTTGGCAAAAACTTGTCGGCCTCCTCTTCAGAACAAACGAATGGATGTGCCCAGCCCTGTGGATGAAAACTAATCACTGCGCATCAGCCGCCAGCTGAGAGATGGCAAACATTTGTCGGCCTTCCCTTCCAAACAAACAAATGAACATGCCCAACTCTTTGGACGAAAACTGATCACATCAGCTGACTTCAGAATCATTGGGACGATGTGTCTTTTCAATTTTGTGTACCACAACTTTCCACTTGCTTGCCTGAAAAACTGAGTGAGGCATCCTGCCATAACCAGTGAGATGTTCAGGCCAGATAGATAATGAGAATTTTGGAGTATTGCTCTCCAGGATTTGTTGGGAGGGGAAGATGACACACTGCAAAGAAAATGTATGAAATGATAGATGATTTTTATTATTATTATTGTTATTATTTACTTGTGTTACTTTTTTTCCAGACCCTTATGCTGTTTTATACAAACAAACTTTCACTGTACAGGATGTACTGCTAGTCAAGAAATTTTTAACTTCTCTTTTAAATAAGTTTGTTTTTGTAATGTTTTTAATCTCCTAGGGCTATTTGTTGTACAATTTTAGTCTTTTACATAAAATGCGTTTTGAATTTTATGTTTATTCTTTCCTGATTACCGTAGTTTCAGTCTAGATCTCATTTCATTGTCATGGGTAGAGATATTTGTGCAGTAATTATCAAGATTATTTTTAATTTGTACAGCTGCTTGATAAATCTACTCACACAATATAATTAAAATCCATCAGTGTTTTGAACGGTTCTTTAGAATGAGCCTGGTTACTATTTTTGTCTATTATTTTTATAAATGTGTTGTTGTTGTGGTCTTCAGTCCAGAGACTGGTTTGATGCAGCTCTCCATGCTACTCTATCCTGTGCCAGCTTCTTCATCTCCCAGTACCCACTGCAACATACATCCTTCTGACCCTGCTTACTGTATTCATCTCTTGGTCTTCCTCTATGGCTTTTACCCTCCATGCTGCCCGCCAATACTAAATTGGTGATCCCTTGATGCCTCAGAACATTTCCTACCAACCGATCCCTTCTTCTAGTCAAGTTGTGCCACAAACTCCTCTTCTCCCCAATTCTATTCAATACCTCCTCATTAGTTTTGTGATCTACCCATCTACTCTTCAGCATTCTTCTGTAACACCACATTTCGAAAGCTTCTATTCTCTTCTTGTCCAAACTATTTATCATCCACGTTTCACTTCCATACATGGCTACACTCCATACAAATACTTTCAGAAACGACTTCCTGACACTTAAATCTATATTCGATATTAACAATTTTCTATTCTTCAGAAACGCCTTCCTTGCCATTGCCAGTCTACATTTTATATCCTCTCTACTTTGACCACCATCAGTTATTTTGCTCCCGAAATAGCAAAACTCATTTACTACTTTAAGTGTCTCATTTCCTAATCTAATTCCCTCACCATCACCCGATTTAATTTGACTACATTCCATTATCCTTGTTTTGCTTCTGTTGATGTTCATCTTATATCCTCCTTTCAAGACACTGTCCAGTCCATTCAACTGCTCTCCCAAGTCCTTTGCTGTCTCTGACAGAACTACAATGTCACTGGTGAACCTCAAAGTTTTTATTTCTTCTCCATGGATTTTAATACCTACTCCGAATTTTTCTTTTGTTTCCTTTACTGCTTGCTCAATATGCAGATTGAATAACATAAGGGAGAGGCTACAACCCTGTCTCACTCCCTTCCCAACCACTGCTTCCCTTTCATGTCCTTCGACTCTTATAACTTCCATCTGGTTTCTGTACAAATTGTAAATAGCCTTTCGCTCCCTGTATTTTACCCCTGCCACCTTCAGAATTTGAAAGAGAGTATTCCAGTCAACATTGTCAAAAGCTTTCTCTAAGTCTACAAATGCTAGAAATTTAGGTCTGCCTTTCCTTAATCTATTTTCTAAGATAAGTCGTAGGGTTGGTATTGCCTCACGTGTTCCAATATTTCTACATAATCCAAACTGATCTTCCCCGAGGTCGGCTTCTACCAGTTTTTCCATTCGTCTGTAAAGAATTTGTGTTAGTATTTTGCAGCCGTGACATATTAACCTGATAGTTCGGTAATTTTCACATCTGTCAACACCTGCTTTCTTTGGGATTGGAATTATTATATTCTTCTTGAAGTCTGAGGGAATTTCGCCTGTCTCATACATCTTGCTCACCAGATGGTAGAGTTTTCTCAGGACTGGCTCTCCCAATGCTGTCAGTAGTTCTAATGGAATGTTGTCTACTCCCGGGGCCTTGTTTTGACTCAGGTCTTTCAGTGCTCTGTCAAACTCTTCACGCAGTATCACATCTCCCATTTCATCTTTATCTACATCCTCTTCCATTTCCACAATATTGTCCTCAAGTACATAGCCCTTGTATAGACCCTCTATATACTCTTTCCACTTTTCTGCTTTCCCTTCTTTGCTTAGAACTGGGTTTAGATCTGAGCTCTTGATATTCATACAAGTGGTTCTCTTTTCTCCAAAGGCCACTTTAATTTTCCTGTAGGCAGTATGTGTCTTACCCCTAGTGAAATAAGCTTCTATATCCTTACATTTGTCCTCTAGCCATCCCTGTTTAGCCATTTTGCACTTCCTGTCAATCTCATTTTTGAGATGTTTGTGTTCCTTTTTGCCTGCTTTCATCAATTAAATTCAATATTTCTTCTGTTACCGAAGGATCTCTACTAGCCCTCGTCTTTTTACCTACTTGATCCTCTGCTGCCTTCACTACTTCATCCCTCAAAGCTACGCATTCTTCTTCTACTGTATTTCTTTCCCCCATTACTGCCAATTGTTCCCTTATGCTCTCCCTGAAACCCTGTACAACCTCTGGTTTAGTCAGTTTATCCAGGTCCCATCTCCTTAAATTCTCATCTTTTTGCAGTTAGCCGGCCGGTGTGGCCGTGCGGTTAAAGGCGCTTCAGTCTGGAACCGCGTGACCGCTACGGTCGCAGGTTCGAATCCTGCCTCGGGCATGGATGTGTGTGATGTCCTTAGGTTAGTTAGGTTTAATTAGTTCTAAGTTCTAGGCGACTGATGACCTCAGAAGTTAAGTCGCATAGTGCTCAGAGCCATTTTTTTTTTTTTTGCAGTTTCTTCAGTTTTAATCTACAGTTTATAACCAATATATTGTGGTCAGAGTCCACATCTGCCCCTGGAAATGTCTTAAAATTTAAAACCTGGTTCCTAAATCTCTGTCTTTCCATTATATAATCTATGTGAAACATGTCAGTATTTCCAGGCTTCTTCCATGTATACAACCTTCTTTCATGATTCTTGAACCAGGTGTTAGCTATGATTAAGTTATGCTCTGTGCAAAATTCCACCAGGCGGCTTTCTCTTTCATTTCTTAACCCCAATCCATATTCACCTACTACCTTCCTTCTCTTCCTTTTCCTGCTATCGATTTCCAGTCACCCATGACTATTAAATTTTCATCTCCCTTCACTATCTGAATAATTTCTTTTATCTCATAATACATTTCATCAATTTCTTTGTCATCTGCAGAGCTAATTGGCATATAAACTTGTACTACTGTAATAGGCATGGGCTTTGTGTCTATCTTGGCTACAATAATGCATTCACTATGCTGTTTGTAGTAGCTTACCCACATTCCTATTTTTTTGTTCATTATTAAACCCACTCCTGCATTACCCCTATTTGATTTTGTATTCATAACCCTGTATTCACTTGGCCAAAAGTCTTGTTCCTCCTGCCACCGAACTTCACTAATTCCCACTTTACCTAACTTTAACCTATCCATTTCCCTTTTTAAATTTTCTAACCTACCTGCCCGATTAAGGGATCTGACATTCCACGCTCCGATCCGTAGAACGCCAGTTTTCTATCTCTTGATAATGATGACCTCTGGAGTAGTCCCCGCCCGGAGATTCGAATGGGGGACTATTTTACCTCCAGAATATTTTACCCAAGAGGACGCCATCATCATTTAACTATACAGTAAAGCTGCATCCCCTCAGAAAAAATTATGGCTTTAGTTTCCCCTTGCCTCCAGCCTTATTTTTATAAATAAGACACAATATTTATAGATGCAAGCAAGTATTTTGAAAACACCACTGTAACCACATAGGTATTAAGCTATCAATAGTAGATAGGCAGCAGTTCCACAGGGTGTAGTGTAGATAAGTGCAGATATTTTTATTGCCAATTAATAACAATGTTCGGGACAACATACATCAGTATTTCCTTCATTTGCAGATTGGTAAGTATAGCTATTAGGAGTAGTGTGTTTTTAGGTTGGTTAGTACCTCCGAGTACATGTGGCAAGAGCAAGCCATTAGTGCTTGTTTTGTTCCACTGGACAGCAGGGCAGATGTTGAGTGTGTGTGCAGGAACATAGAACAGTTATCCCATACTGACACTGCTTAGTAGTGCAATTATAACTGTGCGGAAAATATCAGATGGTGAATTATGTGCATGTTTGTGGGAAGACTGTTTGACATAGGAAAACAGTGTTACCTTTGGGATCACTCTATGTACATCAGTGTTCCACTTGAGTTGAACTGTCACAAGCACATGAAAACGAAACTGCATAATTTCAAAATCAGTTACGTGTTTAAATTTCCTCAAAACAACTGAATGGTTTGTCCAATTACAGTATAGTAAAGCTGCAGTTCATTGTAGAGTAGACTTAATGGAAAATAACATGGCTGTTTCATTATTTCACAGGAAATTTGATCCAGAAAGGGTACTTGTGGATTAACAGATGTCAAAGGTAGATTTCACTTATTAATTTGTTCCTAATGGAGAAATGAGAAGGGGTACTGATGAGCAAAATTGGTCTCTTCAATGCGATGAAATACAGAGGTTTATTCATTACAAAAAAAGACGAATTATTGGCCAGAGAGAGAGAGAGAGAGAGAGAGAGAGAGAGAGAATAGGGACAGGGATAGGGAGCAGAGCCATCCACATATCAGCTGCTGGTTTGCTCTACTGCTAGGCAAGGACTGTGAGATGTAATCACTGCTTTTAGTCATGTCTACTGGATATTGTTTTTATTAAGTTGTCTGTTATCTTTAGAATGGGTCAGAGATACTTTATTGTACTGTGAGATATATAATCTGCAAGTGGCATAAAGATAGATTCTATTCCTTAGAGCTGCAGCTTGCGTGTGCACTTTTGTTCCAGATATTTCACAAAGCCTACCAATATTTTTATAGAAAAGTAGATTTTTGAATTTAAATATTTACTTAACCAACATGTTATTCTGGCAAAAGTAAAAATTTTCAGAAACAGAAAAAGTAGAGCTGCAAGACAATGTCTTTGGAGTTTCAAAAGGATTATATTTATTGATTCAAACAATCTGAAAATAACAATTTTGGTTAAGTATAACATATGAAACACAATTTTCAGAAAAGATAAGATGTTAATCAGAAAGAAGAGAGCATGAGTTTTTATATAAAATACGTTAATCATAAAACAAATAAGTATTAGTGGAGTCCAATTTTAAAGTGCTCATTGTTTAAATGAGAAAAATCAATTATTGATAAAATTATTTAATTGGATAGATAATGTACTCACCAAGCAGCAGCAGAACACACACATAAAAGACTGTTGTGTTTGGCAAGCTTTTGGAGCCAGTGGCTCCATCTTCAGAAGGATTGAAGGGGAAGGAACAAAAGGAGGTCTAGGAAAATAGGTAGATTTTGGGAAACTTACCATCTGCTTGAAGAAGGAGCCACTGGCTCCTAAAGCTTGTCAATCACAACAGTCTTTATGTGTGAGGTTTGCACTGTTTGGTGAGTAGATTTTTTACCTATCTATTGTTTTAAATGAGTTGTACATTTTGAATATTTAATTACATAAACTGGTTCTGCACAAACTACTTATACTGATATTTGTAGCAATATGAAAATTGTGTATAGAATAATAGTGTTCACAAAAACACAGCTGGGAAAAGAATTTGGAGATTTCATGTACACACACAGTATACGTATTATATGTAAAAAAAGACACCAGGAAATAAAAAATAATAATTGTATTTATATTAGGAGTGGTATTATTGCAACTGAAAGTATTCCACCTTGCTGCATTTAAAATTAAATTTTGTTCTTGTTGTTTTGATACATTACATGAGAGAAGTGTAAAGACTTTAAATATGTCTGCTTGTGTCTGTATATGTGTGGATGGATATGTGTGTGTGTGCGAGTGTATACCCGACCTTTTTTCCCCCTAAGGTAAGTCTTTCTGCTCCTGGGATTGGAATGACTCCTTACCCTCTCCCTTAAAACCCACTTCCTTTCATCTTTCCCTCTCCTTCCGTCTTTCCTGATGAGGCAACAGTTTGTTGCGAAAGCTTGAATTTTGTGTGTATGTATGTGTCTGTTTGTGTTTCTATCGACCTGCCAGCGCTTTCGTATGGTAAGTCACATCATCTTTGTTTGTAAATGTAAATTATTTAACAGTTACATTGCAGACCCATACACATTCCCTGATACACTTACACATGGAATAACTTACCTGAAACCTAAATATCAAGCAGACACAGCAAACCCAGCTAAATATTGCCCCATAACATGCCTACCAACAATATACAAAATATTAACTTCAGTCATTACACAGAAATTAATGACAGATACAACACAGAACAAAATTATAAATGAAGAACAAAAAGGCTGTTGCAAAGGAGCATGAGGATGTAAAGAGCAACTGATAATAGATGCAGAGGTGACATATCAAGCTAAAACTAAACAAAGGTCGCTACCCTACGCATACATTGATTACCAAAAAGCTTTTGATAGTGTACCCCACTCATGGTTACTACAAATATTGGAAATATACAAAGTAGATCCTAAATTGATACAGTTCCTAAACATCGTAATGAAAAATTGGAAAACCACACTTAATATCCAAACAAATTCAAATAATATCACATCACAGCCAATACAGATTAAGCGTGGAATATACCAAGGAGAATGAATTAAGTCCTTTCTGGTTCTGCCTTGTTCTGAACCCACTATCCAACATGCTAAATAATACAATAATGGATACAATATTACTGGAACATACCAACACAAAATCACACATTTGCTATACATAGATGATCTAAAACTACTGGCAGCAACAAATCAACAACTTAACCAATTACTAAGGATAACAGAATTATTCAGCAATGATATAAATATGGCTTTTGGAACAGACAAATGTAAGAAAAATAGCATGGTCAAGGGAAAACACACTAAACAAGAAGATTACATGTTGGATAACCACAGCAACTGCATAGAAGTGATGGAAAAACAGACGCCTATAAATATCTAGGATATGGACAAAAAATAGGAATAGATAATACAAATATTAAAGAAGAACTAAAAGAAAAATATAGACAAAGACTAACAAAAATACTGAAAACAGAATTGACAGCAAGAAACAAGACAAAAGCTATAAATACTTATGCTATACCAATATTGACCTACTCATTTGCAGTAGTGAAATGGAGTAACACAGACCTAGAAGCACTCAATACACTTACACGTTCACAATGCCACAAATATAGAATACATAACATACATTCAGCAACAGAAAGATTCACATTAAGCAGAAAGGAAGGAGGAAGGGGATTCATCGACATAAAAAACCTACATTATGGACAGGTAGACAATTTAAGAAAATTCTTTCTAGAACGAGCAGAAACTAGCAAAATACACAAAGCAATCACTCATATAAATACATCGGCTACACCAGTGCAATTTCATAACCACTTCTACAACCCTTTAGATCACATAACATCAACAGATACGAAGAAAGTCAATTGGAAAAAGAAAACACTACATGGCAAGCACCCGTATCATCTAACACAGCCACACATCGATCAAGATGCATCCATCACATGGCTAAGAAAAGGCAATGTATACAGTGAGACGTAAGAATTCATGATTGCAATACAGGATCAAACAATAAACACCACATATTACAGCAAGCATATTATTAAAGATCCCAATACCACAACAGATAAATGCAGACTTTGCAAACAACAAACAGAAACAGTAGATCACATCACAAACGAATGTACAATACTTGCAAATACAGAATACACCAGAAGACATGACAATGTAGCAAAAATAATACATCAACAACTTGCCATACAACATAAACTAAAAAAACAACACATTCCCACATACAAGCATGCACCACAAAATGTAATGGAGAATGATGAATACAAATTATACTGGAACAGAACCATTATAACAGATAAAACAACACCACATAACAAACCTGATATCATACTCACCAATAAAAAGAAGAAATTAACACAACTAATCGAAATATCCATACCCAATACAACAAATATACAGAAGAAAACAGGAGAAAAAATTGAAAAATACATCCAACTGGCTGAGGAAGTCAAGGACATGTGACATCAGGATAAAGTTGACATTATACCAATCACACTTTCGACTACAGGAGTCATACCACACAATATCCACTAGTACATCAGTGCAATACAGCTACATCCAAACTTATATATACAACTACAGAAATCTGTAATTATTGATACATGTTCAATTACCCGAAAGTTCCTAAAAGCAATGTAACATATACCATGCAGTTAAAAGGAAGTCACGCTTGATCAAGCTCCGTGTCACTTTCCATTTTTAACCAGACATAATGTCTGAGAAAGGAAAGAATAATAATAATAATCCAGTTGCTAGGTAGTAGAAACTGGAGGGCAAAATTTTCTTGCCATGTCATTGTGTGTCACACTTTTTTTGTGTACTCTGAACAGCCACTCTTTCCAAACTGAGCTTCTCATGTGGGAAATGAAGGGAAATATAGCCCTAAACACTAGCACTCGAAAACCTTTTGTAATTATGTATCAGTTTCAATTTCTACTGTTATTTGGCTACTGTAGTATCCGTGTTAGCCACATTTCAGTAGGGAATACGCAACTGTGCAGCATTACAAATTTTATGTTTCTAACTGACGTCATGCTGTTGTGTTACAGAAATATGAGGTGGAGTTCCTGTTGGAGCAGCAGTGGTACGACCCACGCCTGCGCTACTCCAACCACAGCAACTTCGAATTCCTCAACGCCATCCACCACAATGAGGAAGTCTGGTTGCCCGACACGTATTTCATAATGCACGGCGACTTCAAAGACCCCCTCATTCCCGTCCACTTTGCTCTCCGCATCTACCGCAATGGCACTGTCGTCTATCTTATGAGGTGGGTACATGGAGATACTGAACTTACTCTTGCGCTGTGCACTGTGTGTTACAGAAGAAGTAGCTTACACTGATAATGGAAATAAGTTATCTGTTCTCATTAAGAAGTGTGTTGTTTTTATCTTCACATTAGATGTGGAAGTTTGTAGAGATATTGTGTTGCAGAGTTCTTAACAAATCTGCCAATGCCCTAACATTGTTGACAATGTTATCACTGGTACAGCAACTTAAAAATGAAGTTTAATCCTTTAACAGTCAGTTAACTTTATCTTAACATTTTCCTGTCTTCAGGCATTTTATATATCTTATTGTGGAGTATACGACTGCCGAGTATGGTCCAGTTTAAGTAACTTGCATGCATGGCTTACTTACAAACTTCACTGCTTTGTGTCAGAGAATGCAACAGTGCTGTCAACCTGTGTTCTTAGTTTTTCATATTACTCATCAGATTTGGTTGGTGTACTGCACTGAAAATTGTTAAAGAAGAGGAGAGAATATTAGACAAATGGATCAGAGTCATGTTAAGTAGATATTTGAAACCTTGCTTTGTGCGTGTGTGTATGTGTGTGTGTGTGTGTGTGTGTGAGAGAGAGAGAGAGAGAGAGAGAGAGAGAGAGAGAGAGAGAATCAGCACTTATAATTACTGCCCCTCCTTTACCACCCATCCGGCAACATTTGGTTACATTAATTCTTCTTTCCTTCTTTTTTCCCTTGTATACAGTTTTTTCTTTGTGAATATTCTTCGCCAGTCCCTGCTGGCTGCTCGAGTTTTATTTGTTGCTATCATCTCATTTTTATTATGTCAGTTGAAGGTGGAGGGGGAAGAAAGAAAAGGAAAGGGATGGAACTAATGATATCAACTGCATCGAGATTTTATGCAGAATCAGTGGTGATGAGAGAAAGTGTGTGCTGGATCGGGACTCGAACACTGAATCTCCTGCTTACTAGGCAGTTGTGTTAACCACTGCACCATTCGGACACAGTGTTTATTGTAAATGCACGGACTGCCTCGGCACACTCTGCAGCTGACCCACATTCCCACCTGCCAAGTCATATTTCCAGTCCCCATCCATGTCCTCCGTGCTTGCTAATTTTAGATTCTTGACAGAGGTCGAATGATATTGTGAATTCACAGGGGACTGCAGATAGGTAGCACGAGGTGGGAATGTGGATCGGTGGGTCAGCCAGGGAGTGTGTCGAGATAGTCGTGCATTTGCAATAAACACTATGTCAGGATGGCACACTGGTTAACACAACTGCCTAGTAAGCAGGAGATCATGGGTTCAAGTCCCAGTCTTGCACACATTTTCACTCGTTACCGCCAATTCCTTGTAAAGTCCCGATGCAGCTGATATCGTTAGTTCCTTTCCTGTCTCCTCCCTCCACCTTCAATGTACATAATATGTATCATGGATCTGGATATCGAAAGAACAGATATCACACCTTTATGTAATCTGTTTTTAATGTCCCTTGTGTCCTGTTTTTATGTCTGCTTTCATTCTCGGTTCAAGGCGATAACCGAGTATGAGAATTTAAGAAGTACTGCTTCATCCACACATATTCCTCTCTTTATCTGTACAAAGGGCACTTAGTTTCCGAGAATGTTATGATTTTTCATTTTTCCACAAGTGTGTGTGCTCTGTAGAATGTTTGTGACATGTTAAAACAGTCCCATCTTGCACTTGGCCTCCCAAAAATGAACAGAATTTTCTACTTGTGTATGTAATTTATTGGGTTTCCCTAGAGTTTGAGACATTGTTGAAAGATAAAAACACCATAAATTGTGTTATTGATTATTGCAATGGTTTGTATCTTACAAATGTTTCCAAGGTGGTCCTCTTATTTTCCAAGTAAACAGGCCCATCCTGTTTTTTCTAATTCTGTTATGAAATATTGCAATTTCAGGGAATACTTTTCTGCACCAGTATAAAATTCATTGTTATGGTGCAACAAGTTTTCAAGTATAAACTACAGCATATATGATAGATAGCCCTTGTACCTAAAACTCTTACAGTCTAAAAATTAAGAACATTCCATGAATTACATGTATGAAAAATTTGAGAAGTTAAATTGTGTGCATGAGAAAGCTTCTAGGAAGGTGGTGCCTTTAACACAGGGTGTCCATTTCATTTTTGTTAAACCTGAGATTTTTAAAAAGTTTAGAAAAACATGTATTTTATTAATAAATGCATTTTTTCTGACATTTTGTCATCAAAATGAGCACATGATATTGAATTAAAGTATGTTTTGACAGTGAGCAAAGTCTTCACTGTTTCAGCTTTCATTCAATGTTTTTCATCTTACCACAGAGATTTCACCAAGAAAAACACACATACATTTCAGTTTCTACACTACTGGAGATAAAAGCAAACTCACATTTTAGATTTGGTTGCTGTTAAAATTACACTTACATTTTCTCATGATGAAATAGTCATTGCACAGATTTAAAATTGTCACATATCCACTATAATGTCTTGAGACTGCTTACCAAAATGGAAAATGAAATTCTTACTATCCACACCAATCGAAAATATAGCTTAATGTGAATCTGTAATTCTAACACTGCAAAACACTTACAGTAAATAAACAAAGATTGTAGAGCAAGTTGCACTATTGTTACTTCCTAGTGTGTATGCTTATGCAGGGAAAACTAGCATAAAATACTTTAGCCATACACAATCACAAAAAAGTAGGGCATCTGAGCATCCCCAAATAGCTTTTGGGACCCTGGAACTGGGGAAAAGAAGGAAAGAAGGTGGGGGACTGTCCTGGGAAAAATGGGACAAATGAACATTCTACTTCATTGCAATGTTTCTTAATATAATAGTCCATGTTACTCACTTAATGTGAGAAGAGAGGCTTCTGATTCTGTTAAGTAGAATATGTAGAACCAGACTTTCAGTAATCAAAGTAGCAGTGTTAAAAAGCACACAGCACTCTGTCTTCAGGCCAAAAGTGGCCCATTTGGACCATCCGACCACCATTCATCCTCAGCTGAGAATGCTGATAGGAGGGGCGTGGGGTCAGTACACTGGTCTCCCAGTCGTTATGTTGGCTTTCTTTAACCAGAGCCACTACTGTTCGGTCGTGTAGCTCCTCAATAGGCATCGTGAGACTGAGTGGACCCCGAAAAACGGCAACGGTGCATGGTGATCCAGATGGTCACCCATCTAAGTGCCGGCCATGCCCAACAGTGCTTAACTTTGGTGATCTGACGGGAACTGGTGTATCCACTGCAGCAAGGCCATTGCCCACCAGTCTTAAAGGCTGCATATAAAATAATATTATGCAATACTTGTAGTGAATATTGATGGCAATAAAATGAAATCGTGGGCCTGTGATTATTGCACATCAGTTTTCTTCCTGGAGTTTTATTCCAATAGCCAAAATACAGTGGGGCATAATTCAGTATTTCATTACATATTTCAAGACTGTCAGGTCTCAACTGGTAGCTTTGTATATTATTAGTGTTGTATGTCAAATAATAGCAGCATTTTATATCCTGGGAGTGAAAGTTTTTTGAAATTTATGTTAGGGTTAAAACCTTTCATGTCACCATAAGTACCATATGTGTCAAATAAATTTTCTTTGTAATAGCCTAGATTAATCACTTCCTTAGTTATCTTCACATACACAAAGTGTAAAGTATTTTTGAAATCCTCAGTAGTTTGGCTTTGGAGCTCGTTTAGGAACAAAACATTGTTCATAAAAAATTGCACTGCAGATTAAAGATGGTGCAGTATCTATTTCACATGTGTAGTATAGAAGGTAAATAAAGATGAAACAATATATAAAACAAAATAAAACTGTTAAGTATTCATATATTTTAGACAGCCAATAAGTATCTGGATACCTAAGGTTTTCTTTTTTCTTGTAATGGTTCCTGTGATCCAATTCTTGGCTAACATTGTATTTGTAAACATAAAGTAAGTATGGGGGATGGTACTTCATGTACTGCTGCCCTTGATTTGTAACATAGCTTCTGCACACTCCTGAAAGTTTGCCATCAGTATATCAACACATCATGTTGCCCATTATTCTTTCAATGAAATGCAGGTTTCTGATTGCTGCCCAACTTATTATGCACCCCTAAAAAAACCATTGACGCAACTCCAAACTTTATGGGAAGAATTACTGTAGTCTACAGGTCTGGATTTCAGTTCTGTATGTGCTAGACATATCATTAAAGTGATGTAAATAATATAATCAATGCAAAATTGTTTCGGTAAGGGTTGAATAAACTGTTCTTACAAATTTTTTATTTTATACAGTATTACGGACCATACAACAAAAATTATTCTATTCATGAAACTTCCTGGCAGATTAAAACTGTATTCCAGGCCGGGATCGAAACCAGGGTCTTTGCCTCTCAGGCCCAATTGCTGTACCAACTTAGATATCCGAGTAGCCCACCATCATAGGTTTTTATTATTTTTTTTCATCAAGGGGTAATTCAATGGAAAACGGATAAAATTTAGTTCTATTGAATGCAATAAAATGCATTTGTCTCTAATAAAAGTCAAACAGTTGTTCAATATGTGTCTGACAAACAGTCATGCTCCAAATCTGTGTAGCTGTGGACAACATTGAGGTTCATTTGCCTATGGTACATTGTATTATACTTTCACGTCTACAAGGAGAAAAATAAATTTTGAAACTGATTTCAATCAGTCATCTATGTGAGAGAAATCTTACTTCATATCTTTAGAATGTTGTGTTTGCTGCTCCACTGCTATAGTATAGTGCACAGAATCATTTTTGAGACCGTGACACAAACAGGTGCTTAATAAGCGTCCGACAGATAGTCACACTCCTAGGTTATAGCTCTTACACTATAGTCTGCGTCACACAGGAAGGTGCTGAGAGGTAGAGTGATAGGGAAGTGTGGAGGGGATAGGGTTTGCCTAAGGCTGGTGGCAGGAATGGGCGAACAAGGGGAATGTTGCAAATATGTGTAGGTGCAGACAACAGTGAGGTATATTTGCCTATACATTCAAATGTGTGAGGAGAAAAATACATTTTGAAACTGATTTCAGTCAATTGTCTACATGAGAGCAATCTTAATTCACATCTTGAGGATTTTGCATTTGCTGCTCCACAGCAATAGTCCACATGATGTCGGAATGCTGATGCAGCTTTGTGAAGACATCAGGTATAATTTTTCTCAGAAAGACAATTGTCTAATGACAAGTTCATCAAAACTGGTTACAATATTTGTCAGTTTTGTGCCAATTGGACTGTGTCATAAGTAATATGTACTAAAATTCACTTCAGACAGAAACTGAAATCATTATGTATGCTTGACACCTTCTACTACTTCATAGAGCTTTTTTAAAAACATGTAATTTTGTAAAGTGTGTATATGGGTTTATTTTACTGAATTTAAGTGTAAATCTGTGTACATAAGAAATAATTACTGATAGCAAATGCCTATCATGTAAATGATTGGTATGTTCTCATATTTTTCACTGTCAAAGAGTGTTATAAGTGTAAACTAAGTTGTTCATCTGTACAGTGAGAGACCACATTTAGGATTGATGGAAAAAGCAAACAACTAATCATCTTTTTTGAATAACTTGAACGAATGCTGCCCTACAACATAAAAAACTAGTGGTAACTCAAAATATCAAAGTCTCTGATAAATTTATCCTGCTGCATTCCTGCAAGTGATTAGGACATGCATGGTAGATGCGGGGAAAAGCTTAAATTTCACAACCAATCATCTCACTTACAACAAGTGAATATTTACACACTTCTTAGGGTACAAATTGCCAATCAATAAAGGTTAAGAAGTTCTCAAGAGTTGTTTATGCAATTGATATGAAGACAAACAAAAACTTTTGTTTTTAAACCATGAATCTTTAGAACCGAGAACTATTATTACTTTACTTTGTTTTCAAATTTAAATCATAGGTCCATTGTCACTGTTATCTGAGTCTGTGATTGAACAACATGACTGGAAATTTATGATGATAGATTCGAGGTTTGTATCCATCTTCACTTCCCTATAAGAATTTTCTTCTTGGAGGTTTTCGTTGTGACATGCACAGTCTTTCCATGCTAAAGGGAAAATGTTGTCCCTTGCTTTGTTTCATGCTCACACAATTCAATGCCTCTTTTGTTCTTTTCTGCCACATAGCCTTTAACATCTGTGCAAATTAATACACTCAGATTATACTGACAGTAAGGTGGGGGTAAACACAAAATTTTGTGTGTATGTTCATGTACAAGGAAGTCAAGCACATACATTTTGTCACGTGGCAGGTATAAATTAATAGCACATAGGTGTTTGGCATGAGTCTTGTTTATACTGTGCTGACTTTTCTTTCTTAAACCACAGTACAATATTTGATTTCATTGAGTTTGTACTTGGTGTTTAGTGGAGTGATAATTGTCAATGTCCATTACAAAGATCGAGTTTGGAGCAGGATTTGACAAGAACTGTTCAATGAATCACTTCTTGAAAGGGACAGCGTTCATTTCCATGTGGTAGTCATTGCAGTTCCTCTTACACCTATAAACACAATTTTTTTCTCAGGGAAAAAACCAGAAAAACAGCCAGGATGCTGAATAATTGTCCAAGAACTTTTTCCTATGGGAACTGTAAAACCGTCAGTACCATCACTCATTATCAAGCAGATTTTGCTGGAATTATTTTGATTAATCCATGTTTCATTAAGGTAATACATTGTTAAATGACCTTCTTCTCTTATTTTGTGCACCTTTCTTAGGAATGTGGCTTTTGCTGCAGCTGTGTCACTTCTTTCTATTAAAATTTTTTTTCATTGTTACTTTTAACTTATTTGAAACAATTGTCCTTTAAAATTCTGTTGATTGACAAAGCATTACCTTTGAAGCCAATTTATTCATCCATAATTGTAACAAGTTTTTGTGACACTGGATATGCACCATTTGTATACATTTCAAACAAAGAGAGCCTTTAAACATCGTTGTCACACCCATCCATTTGTGTCATGCATTTCTCACTGTTTTGATGCTTTCCTGGTGACACAATAACAACTTTTCCTGACAGTTCTACAGCTCTGACACTTTCATTTACAATTCACTGTACAGTTCTCTTGCTAACACTACTAGCTTCCACCATTCATTCTTGTGTCTTCCAAACATCAACAACAATTGTCCATCTTTCAGACTGAAAAAGTTGAAAACACAGTAAATAATCCCCCTTGCCTGCTTGTGAAGCACTTCACATTTATTGCCATCACATGACATATTTATTTGGAAATCACACCAACCAATTTACAGAAATACATTCACAGCTACACTGCTACAAAAAAATAACTTTAATAGTTGAATCAATATTTAGGTCATTCTGTGGATGAAATTGTATAGTCGCAAAGTACAGCAACAGTACAGCCTTCAGGAAAGAAACATTCACTATATAGCAGTAATAAGTGGCTAGCCACTCAGGAAGGAAATGACTCTTATTGACTACTAGCAGTTAATAGAGGGGGATGCACAGAATGGCTGAAAGCTGGGACACCTTCCTATGTGATGCAGACTACTAACATTACATCGATTTGTATACCTATTCGAGAGATAGTTCAACAGTTTTTGAGATGCATTATGAGATTCTTGAGAGTTTAACTATTTTTCATGAGACACCCAAGCTAGACAAATTCCTGTTACTACTAGAATCTATGAACACCTTGGTACGTACATAGATCAAAGTATTAGATGGATAGACCACATTCATTTTGTCTTAAAATCACTAGTCACTTCTAACAACCAAGTCAGATATCACATGTAGCCCCCTAGCAAAACATTAAAAATTACTTACAGTGGGGTCTGGGTGTCAGTTTCTTAAGTATGTAAGATTTGTTGCTAAATAGAAGTGCTTTCTACAGCAAAGGAAATAAAGTGTTTTTATGAACTAGGCTGTGTAGAATGTTGTAAGGGAGCCTTTTGAAGCATAAGTACTTTGCAAAATATTCTTTGTTTATATTTCAGTTAATAAACTTTTCCTTCCATTGAAATACTGAATCAAATAAGTGTAGCTATTTACATGACTGCAACCATGTGGCCAAATATAATTACTTTCACTGAAAAATGAAGTTAAAAATGATAGTGCAAAGTCCATCAATTAACAAGTTGATATGATATAACTATCTACTAAACTCGCGCGTCGCCGAAGTGGCGTCAAATCGAAAGACCTGCACCAGGCGAGCGTACCCGACGGGAGGCCCTAGCCACACGACATTTCCATATTTTTGAGAACTTATAATGTGAATAGTTCCAAAACAAAACTAAAAAAAATGTGATTCATCCATGCCTAGGACATAGCTTATATTATTTTGCATAAGATTATATATGAGACAGTAACATTTAAAAATGTAAATAATAGATGTAAGATAATGACCAAATTTCCACTCTGCAGTGGAATGTGCGTTGTTTTCAAACTTTGGGGCTGATTAAAACTGTGTCTTGGACTGGGATATATAGATGTAAGATTGCTTGTTTTTCATATATGTAAAAAAATAATAATAAAACTACATCAAATCCCCAACTATCATGCTTGTCCATAGTTTTAAGTTGTTTTTCATATTGGATAGAGTTTGTTGCATAGTGATTTTGACACTTCAGTTGCACTAACTGTTTGTATAATGCTAAATACAAAATAATTATAAAAACATGATTAATGAAAATTAATTAACAGGTAATAGAAATTTTCAAATTTTACCAATTTTTCCTTGGTTGGGAGCTGTTTGAAAAAAAAGTAGAAATAAAGGGTAAACGTACTTGGTGGTTAAGGAAAGGAACTGGTTATTGGAGTGGAAATAATGTGAGATTTAGTACAGGCACAAGAATATTGTGCTAGATGAGATTGTAATGCCAAGATTGTTACCGGTTTAAAGTGATTCATTGTTCAAGAATAGTGATTTTACCCAAAATGAAATACAGAAAAATGGAGATCAGAAATGTGTAGATAAAGTAAATTTCATGTAAGTGAATACAGCAATCATATACTATAAACAGTATTTGCTGTAGAAGTGATACGAAGTTGAAAGAATCAATTTCAACATTGTCCAGGCAGAGAGTGAAAGAAAAACAGAAAAAAATGTTAAGCTGTGAGGAACGAAATTATTGTGTGAGGTAGTGGGACAATGCATTGTGATAGAAAAGTGTTTTGGGCAAATAAGGCAAGTATGGAAGGTGACATGTTGTGAGGTAGATTTTATGGCAAAAGGCTCCACATCCTCCCATAAAAAAGCATCCTGTGCATATCCTTATGATTTCATAGTAGTAAATATACTTAAATCCAATTCTGCAATATTATTGTGAACATAAAACGGCAAGGACTCCTTGCACTAAAGAGCTAACTAGATTGCTATTTAACAAATTTAAAGCATACTAAAACACTAGTCATCTGATATCATTATGAACTATAAGGGAGTCCTGTTAAGTGACTCAGTTACAGGGGCCAATGAGTGTTATTGTGGCATCAGCAAAATTTCTTGTGGGTGATGGGGTGACTGGGAGTTGTGTTGTTTTTTTCCAGTTTTTGACTCAAAATCCTGCCAAAGATTTTTGAGAAGAAATATAGCATCACTTTTTTGGCAGATGGATTCACCAGAAAATTTGACAGCCACCATACATAAAACTTCGAGTGATATATCAAGGAATTACATCTTTGATATGTTGTGACTTAAAGAAAAATCTCCTTTAAGGTTTAAAGGTAGGCTATAAGTGTAGTGAAGTGATCACCTACATATTATTAGTTTGACACCTTAGTGGTGAATGGTGGTGGATTCCTACACAATTTTGGCCATATAATTTGGTTAGAAAAACAAATAAAATAAATACCCTGACCATTTGTGTGTTTTGCAGGTTGAGCTCTGCCTTAGAATATTGTCAGAGATATTAATTAATTAATGTACCTGAGTCTCAACAGGACTCCTTTGCAATAGTTCATAATGATATCAGATGATTAGTTCTATTAGTACACTTTAAATTTGTAAAATGACAATCCAGTTAATTCTCACTGGAAACTGGGCAGTTCTCATGCAGATATAATACAGTGTTTTTGTCTGTCCCTCAATTTTTACTTAATCTGTTTCTCCTTAGTTTTTCATTCAGCTGACAGCGATGGAGTATTGCCTCGAAGAGGTGGATATTAGACTGTATTTCAGTGTGCTGAATCTGGTTCATATAATATTTAATTTATGATTCCAGTAATCATCATAAATGATGATTAAATTTAATAATGTTTTCAATTTTATAAAACATAGCTACTGTAGACTGTGAACATATATGTATACTGTGTTAAGTTGTTCAGCATCCTCTCACCAAATACAGCCAATAGACTACTTTCCTGATAATTAAAACTGCTTCTTCTGTCATGTAAGCAAGAACCTTGACAGCTTTCAGGACCACATGATTTTAATAAAAGTTTTAAATAATTATTCTTTTCTATTTCTAATATCTTTTACCTAAGCCTGTTTGTACCTAAATCTGTCACCTGTCTTTAATTAAAGGAATAAAATTTTGTTTGGAATTAGAAGTGATAGCATATGAATATGCTAATCAGTGGAATTACAGTTGTTCTGTGTGTCCAATATGGGTGACTAACTGTGGATCTTAAGCAAAAATTATAGCACTGCAGAAAATTAGTTTGCCACAATTCTCTTTTTTGCACCCAGAGCTTCATCAGGCAGTTCATTTATTACTGAGAGCTCATGTTAAGTAGAGAAGAGTCATTAAGCTGAAAATATTGGATGTAGAAAGGTGTTAGATTTGTGAGTATGGTGTTGCAGGCGTCATCTCATTCTCTCGTGCCAAGGCAGTCTGCACATCTTTCCCTTCGATGACCCACTTTGTTCCTTTGCGATGGAAAGCAGTGAGTATTTAAGAACAACTGAATTACCTAGCTCCTTCTGCACAGTTTTCCTCCTTACCCCTCACAGGAAGGAGCCTTGCAATGTTTTTGTTGCAATTTCCTGCACTAATCCATTCCACAGAGTGTAATGTCCAATTTTAAACCTTGTCGCCATTTGCATGTTGTTGTTGTTATTGTTGTTGCTTCTTCAGTGACTGGCCTTGAAAATGAAAGAGCAAAGCAAAAAGTGGAAAATAAAAAAAGAGGCAAAACTGAAACCTTGTAAATACTTCTGCATGTAGAAGAGTCCTCCCTCACCTTTGACTTTATTTTTTTCAGTTTTGCTTGAAAGAAATTTCTTGCAGATTGAGTGTTGGTCACAAACATACAAATTTAGAAATAAATTGCCTTGGATTTGGAACATTTCACATGGCATTAAAGTAGGCCAGTAAGGTAACACTATAAACTTACTTCTCATTTGATTACTTGAATGCATAATAAACCACAGTAACAGTAACTAAAGACATTCTGTTTTATGGTGCATTCCATACATTTGGTTCTGAGAACATCGATACGAGAACAATTATTATGTATTCACTTTGTGGTATATTGTGTGCTCACCTGGCTGTGCTCCCTTTGGCAGCTTAGTTCAAAGGAAAATGTTGCAACATCAAACTGACTTTAACTGCATAAAATACTGAAACTGTATTAATTTGCCATATTGTAGTAATTTGAACCTTTTGACCCTGTATGCTAAAATGCTGTATATATTAATACTGAAAGAATTTTGCATGTAATTTCACTCTTAAATTCCATTCTGTGTTTTTGCTTTTCTTGCTATTTTAAATGTGTGCGTTTCTTCCTTTGTACTTTGTGCACTAATAATAATATTTTGTTGACAATTCAGTTACTACCTTCTGTTGTTGCAAGAAATCTTCCAGGAATGTCAGAACTTATGTTTACTGAACTAAAAATTTTACTTTCTTAATATAAGAAAATACAAATATGGTTTTGTAGCACAGTCTTAATATTTATTTCATAATTTCTAGATTGATAGTTTAAATGCATATAATGAATTCCACAGTGTAAATGTGTATGTGCTCCGTTCCATAATTTACACACAGCAATATTAAATGGCACTGAAGCTGCCTTACTTAAAGTGATAGAAAATTGTTTGATAATAAGTGTATCAGTTAATAGTACATGGCGTATGTAATCTGCATATCACTCAGTGTGTCCAGTGACTGACAAAAAGTGCTTATTGACAGTAGTTCGTGACATAATCAGTAGTTGAGAGAGTTCTAAGTGGAATGACAAAGGACATTATCTTGCCATTTTTTTGTGAGTGCAGCAGTATTTTTAATCCATACGATCAATTTGCCCCGTGTGCGAATTTTTTCTTTGTAGACTTTCCAATTAAACCACCACCACAGTCAATAATCTAAAGGGGTATTTCTGGAAATCTCAGTGGTCAAGAAACATGACCATCTCTGCCAGTCCATCTTCCAGGGAATGTTAGGTTTAGATGATGTGTCACGTGGTGACTAGAATGTGCAGGGACTTTGTCATACTGGAAGAATGTACTGACCCTTGTTGTCAAAGGAACCTCTTCCAATAATGCCAGAAGCTCTTTTCAAGAAAGTCTAGATAACAGAACCCTATAAGACAATGCAATAACACAATGAGGTCACTCAATTGATTGCACACATTTGCAGAAAAGCATTCTAGAAAATGTGTTTCTTCAGAGACATGTGAGTTTTTGCTGGACCACTGATATAATTTATGAATGTTATTGATACCATCATGAATGTGGCTTCAGCAGTAAACAGTAGTAATGGGATTATTCAGCAATTTTCAGTTAACCAGACTGCCTTTCCTTCTCAAAGATGGCGAGTCTGCTGTAAATGATAAGGACAGGGACTGTGCCGATGTAACGTCTGCTGTATTCTGCATGTTCATGTTGAAATATTACATTCTACTTGTTCAATAATGACTTCTTTTTCACCCACACTCTGTTCATTTTCACATTCAGATGTAATGTGACTGCTGTGCACTGCAACATTCTCACACAGTTTATTGGAAATATGAGGAAATTGCCTGCTGTTGTCTCTGCGGGCAACCGCAGCATTGTCATTACAAACTCGTACATAAACACCATACTGGTGTACTCAGCATTTGTAAATCCATGTGGCATGCTTAAATGATAGTTTCCATCATGGAATTTCCACTATTGTAGTATTTGCAGAAACGGGTTTGAATATGAAAGGAAATCATTGGTGGACTCTCAGAAAAAGACTTGCAAATTTCAAGAGCATAGTGTGCATGTGAAATATCAGTGTTGGGAGAAAGCAAGTATGATAAGAACAAACCTAAGGAAGAAGTGAAGGAAGAATTGTAGGAACTTATGACTGTTAGGAATTTAAGAGTAGTCTTCTATCAAACAAATGGTAATAAGCAACTACTCATCTGCAGATGAAATGTGGGCATTATATAAGACCTAGAAAGAAGTGTAACTATCACTGTGGGGGATAATACATAGTTTTTTGTTCTTACATTGAGAAAGAGAGTGAAAGCTGAGAAGCTAGCAGTTGTCTGTGTGCGTGACTCTGTGCCGCCTGTATTCCATTTGCGATTGAATTTCCTCAATGTTGTTTACATCCTGAAATATTATAATTGTCATGCTTCATTTGAAAAATAAAAGTGTAAATCGTGTTGAATCTAATGGGTTCTTAGCTACAGTAGCACCCTAAAAAAAAAGAGATGACTATTGCAGTATGAAAATAGTTATTGTCTGTGTATTAATTTAATTCATTTTAAGAAATGTAACATTCAAAACAAATACAAAGTATGTTTGTGAAGGGAGGTAAGTGTTGTTGCCATTTGCTGGAAATGATCTCATAGAATAAAAGTATGTTAATTGAGTCCATCATTTTTACATTTGAATCTTTATTTGTCTTAATTTATTGATATTTATCTGATTTGACCATTTTTACTTATCCCCAAACTAATCATAATTACAAGTAGCAAGTGTCTTTATTTTGTTTTTCATTTTCTTATTTCTCTTCTTTCTCTGACTTTGGTTCTTCTGTCTCTGTTTCTTGCTCTTCTCTTTCCAAGTCTTAGAGTTTTTCAAAAGTATGTTAAAACTCATTTACAGAAAAAACAGATTCACATATCAGTTGACATTGTAATGAGATCTTTAAGTAAAAGTCTCATAATATGACCAACTCTAGCATATTTTATGTAGGATCACTGTAGTTATTATGACAGTAATTGTAGAAGTTACATGAAAAGGACCGTGTTTCATTACAGCCTGCATTATTTTATTAAAATAAAAGTGAATTTTGTTATTTCTGGACAGGAAGATCCTTCTTCAGTTGTTGAGGATAATAAAAATAGCAAATGAAAAGGAACTGAAAAGTAATGGATGTTGTAATGACAATAGTTAACTTGGTCATACTTCCAGATAAACATTTTAGGCAGATTTGATGTGTGCAAAGAATTTGTTCTATAATATTTTGTAATACATTTTACCTCTTTGAAATGAGGCAGCTGTCACAGACCATTGTTTGTTTATGGTTTGTTCCCTCTTGTATGACTCTTGGCATTATCGGATGTGGATTCTGAACTATTAACCACACTTTTTTCATGTGATTCATTTTTATGTCATGTCTTGGGGGAACCAAAAAAATATTTTTACAAACTTATTTATGTGTGTGCTTAGCTGAAGATCACAAATTTGAAAGCTAAACTGCTGTCACTGACACTCAGTTTATCTATCTGCCCCTCAACTCTGTTTGTTTACAACAAGTAGTTTTCTGACACTGGACTGCTGTTTCTTTTCCAGTTTTTCCTTTATGTCAGAAGTATCCCTCAGAGTTTACTCACTTTCATTTTTTCCGTTTATTGCTGAAACCTGAATCCCAGTCATTGAAAGTATGACAGCGTCTCTCTCCTTCATGTATCAGCTGTTATCTATAACTTTCATCCTATGTTAGTGTTTAAAATTCATAAGCTTCGTGATGTACATGGTGGTTGTTCCATATTTCGGGACCATAAAAAAATCAGGAAATTGCAGCCTTTTCAAGGAATGTACATGAACAAGAATTATGAGTTATTGATATAAATGGTATGTTCGGCACATTTGATTGGTAGCTGTTATATAGACTGCTGACCATTAAAACTGTATCTCTATGAAAGTGACTTGCAACTAATGCCAAATTAGCAAGAAGTGTGCAGCATTGCTTGGCTAAGCAAATGATATAATTTCAGTGCAACTATACCAAGTGGGTTGGGGTAATGATATTTACATTATGCATGTGAGGTAAGATTAGACAGTGGGTTTCTCATTCAGAAACATCTACCAGCACACATCAAGATTTGATAGCAGCAGTTTTGTGAACTATGAAGGCAGCAGTCTATTATTAGACAAATTCCACAAATTGATGCTCTCATTTATCAGGATGCCTTGACTGTCATGTGAATGTTGACACAGTGGGTTCAGGATGGCCGTGCTCAATGTCATGCGGGATCTAAATGCCCCCATGTGACTAGCGTATGAGGGGACTGACGTATCGTTAGTTCAGCTGTGCAGGGTCGTACAGCAGAGTCATGTACATTGATTCAAGAAATGAGCTCATTTGCAGCAAAACAACTACCTACACAGCAGGGAACAGTGCTGAAGTACGACAGACTGTCAGCACAGCAACCACTGTTGTGACTTTCATTCACACAACAGCTGAGGTGGGCATGCCGAAGGTGGTGAACCTGATGACAACCCTGAAAAAAGTAGTGGCACCATGTTATCTTTACAACCTTTCTGATTCTGCATACAGCATCATAGTGGATATATCTGTGAGTAAAGGATCCAAGGAGAATGTTATTGTCATACTGTCTCAGTACCTGGAGTGATGGTACAGTGTGTCACTGCGTACACAGCACGATCAGCTCTGTTTTGCATAGCCAGTAATTTCAACAGCAACTGTCACATTTCCAACATGTTACGGACAATGACTGTGCACCATCTTTGAGATCTCTGTGATTTTATTTTTCAGCAAGAGAAGGCAAGACTGCGTGTAGCCCCTGCTGTTCTGACCTATCTCAATGCTGAATGCAGATGTAGATGAGAAGGCAGGGGCTGTAGTTACAGCTGATGGCGGCTCCCTGCCAGCATCCTGGTATCCACCTAGAGAGTGATCGGGAACACTGGCAGAAAAACCAGCCACAGGGTACTCATCTGCATTCATGGATGCAGACTATGGTCAGAAGGACAGGAAGCAGAACTATAGGGGCACTGTGACGACTGTCGAGAGGCAGTGCCTCTGTGGACATCAGCTGAGACTGCAGGTTCAGTGGCAGTGCAACTTCAATCTCTGTCAATGCCACACTGTATGGCACTGACCAGGATGGGCTGAGTGCCAGAGATTACCGCTGTTGCATACCCTAGCAATGTTCTGGCTCTGTGGACAAAAATTCTGCATCATAATCAGTCACAGAAGAATGCCGCAGCTGGTTCTGGTGATGTCAGTGCAGTGCAGAGGAAGCTTAAATTACCTAAGGCGAATGACCCAATACATGAGTGATAACACCTTGATCATAGTGTTGTTTCTTGCCAAAAACTTTTAAAAACACTTTATCCTGTGTTTGAAACTTTGTCTTACCCATCAGAATGAACTATTTCTATGGCAAACACAGACGGTGCAACAAGGTATGGTGACGAGAACCGTGTAGTAATTCTGCCAGCAACTTCTCGTCATGTGGCAAAGAATGGTAGGAGGAAAGAAATATCTTTAAGTGATTGCTTCCATGTGTGGGAGAAACAGAGTTTTTTGAAGTGACTTTCAAATGTTCAAATGAACCATTCAGCTTCACCACTAGACTGAGGGTGAAAATGTGCAGTAATTAGATAGTGTGTGCCATTGTTGGCACAAAACTGTTGAAAATCAGCCAATGTGAACTGTGGTTCACTGTCTGAGACAAAGACTGAGAAGACCTATGAAACAAAAAATAAAGGATAAAGCCGATACAGTACTGGCGGATGTCATGCGGCCGACAAATGTAAATCTGCGAAATCAATATGCAAGTGTTGCCATGGTCCGGATGGATTTGGCCATTGAATGAAGCATTGTGGTGGAGTGGACTTACACTCCACACAAGCAACGCAGTGAGAGGTAATTTGCTGAATTTGGGAGTCAGTGCCATACCGAGCACAATGACTTCCTGCTGGAGGTAGTGAGGAATCACAACTGGTGCATCGTCATTCTCTGTATGGAGCAGCTAAACACGTGACTGCGTGGATAGTGCATGACAATGTGAAAAGCAGCAACACACCACTGGGTGGGGAATGCCTTTCAAACTATGTAACCACCCGTAATATGCATATTGCTAAACTACTAGAAGAGCTGGGTCTGAAGCAGTTGCTTCAGCAATAAACCAAAAGCCCAGAGGAAAATTTTGAAATGTTTCGAGATCTTGAGAATCAATTTCTTAAAATGATTCCTCAGATGAATCAAACGCTAACCGAGGCAACAAGTCACCATTCAGCCTGTACAACAACTTGTATTGATAATTAGACAATAACAGAGCCCAACATTATGATTTTTGTGTTGTCCATGGAAGGACAGGCTTCAAAGGATTGAGCAAAGCTGTTAAACACTGGTGATCAGTAATCAAATAGAACTTCCAACCTTACAAATATTGGTGTGACTTGGTAACACCATAGACAATGCCAAGCACCTCTTTTTCACTGCAGTGCAATTTGCTGAGAGATTTTGGAGCAAAAGCAGTGGTTTGATCTTAAGAGGGCATCCTGAGGGAGCGCATAGTTCCAATCCCATAAAAAGATGTATGCACAACTAACACAACAGGATTAGCTGGATCAAAAATAACCACACAACAAAGATGTCTTAACAAAGCATTCTTTAACTGCTGAAATGCAATCTGACATTCTTGGCAGTTCAGTGGATCACAATTTGCGATAAACTTAATGTAATATGTTAATTTCCTCATAGTGGCCTGTAACTCCATGATGTTACAGGGTGCCAGCAATTCTTTAATTGCATACAAGAGCAAATGAGCAGGATGAGTACGCTGCTTATTAATGCCATGTCCTAAATATTCAAGTTCTTTATGGAAGAATGTACAATTTTCCTTGTTACATTTTAAGCCAGTCTCTGTGAGCAGTTGAAAGAAACATTCTAAATTTGCCATATGTTTCGCAGGCTTATGTCTCACGACAACTATGTCATCTGAATAGTTCCTACACGAAGGGACTTTTGCTGTTAATTGTTTCAGGAAACATTGAAAATAGTAGGAGCTGAAGCACTATGAAAGCTAGTGTGTGAAACTGAAACAATCTCACATGGTTATTGGTCACAAAATATTACTTGGACTGGTCTGTCCAGTGCTTACTGTAAATATATCTCATGTAAATCAGCCTTCAAAAAGAAACTGCCACATCCCAACATGCCAATCAATAGCTGTGGTTGTGGGAGAGGATAGTAATCCATGACAATTTGTGGGTTTACTGTGGCTTTAAAATCAACACACTGAGGTTTCTCGCAATGGCTCTTTAAGTATAACTGTGAGGGGAGGAGGGAGGTTGCCCGCTGGCTTGCAGGAATGAATTGTATTGTCCCCACCGTCTTTCTGTCATTGCAGTGCCTTTGCAACCTGCTCACATATAGCAGTGGGAGAGGTCTAGCATGGTAAAATTCTGATTGCACATTGTGTTTAAAAGTAATGAGTCACTCAAAATTTTTAAGTAATCCTAATCGTGATTAAAAAAAGTTCACTGCACTTGTTGTACAAGTCAGAAACAATGGTATGAGGCATCAAAACACTGATTCATAACACATTGTCTTGTATGCACTGATTGAATGATTAAAACAAGGCTAAACCAAAAATGTTTGCACTGTTTCTGGAACACAATAGATGGAATGAAACACAATTTGTAACATCATGAGAAGTTGCTGGCAAACTGCGCAAGGCAAGTACTGGTATTTCATTATAAACAGACAAAACAGAAGCAAGCTTCTGTAGCCAAGGGCTACTGATCATGTATAAGTGTCTTTATGTACTAGAAAAACACACATACATGTGTTTAATTTAAGTTTAATTTTCTTGTTAGCCTCTCATAAGTGCACAAAAAAGTTCATTCTGCTTTCTGTGGACTACAGCAGAAGGTTTCCTGGAAGTGTAAAACTGATGCTTTATTTGTGCCTGCAATAATGGACAGATGCTCTGGACACGACTGTGCTTACCACACTTAAAAAACTGTGCTTCATGACAAGGACAAGTTTTTCTGTCAGTAGTAGGAAAACACAAAGGACAGGATATCCTCACCTTATTCCGAAGTACAATGTGATGGTAAAGCTTTGCCTTTAAACTGATGCCTGTTCTTACTCACCTTAACGTCAACTGTAGACTGAGCACCCTGTGCACTACAAATAAGAGAATTATATATTTTGCATGATTGCATCACATGGCATGACATCACTGTAATTTTGTCTGCAAGGACAAGTGAACCAGAATGTCTTGTAAGCCCTCGTAAGTTCAGCAGTCTACTGCTGCAATGACTGTTCAGAGTGGCTCTTAAGATGAAAAAATTTAAATCTCGCCACAGCGATTCGAATCTGTGCTTCGTAATGCTCATGGATTCTTCTTACGAGTTCTTCTGGATGTGAGTCAGAAAGCAAATTGAGACACAGACGATAGACGTCGGTTCTAACAGTGGACAGAAAGAATGCAATCCATGCCGTACCATTAACACTGCATGCAGTGTAGTGTGCTTCTAGTTGGGTGTGATATTGTGATTAGTCTTCTTCCTTGCTGTTAAACTGGCAAAACTAGGATGCAGTAACTGGCTGTCGTGCTGCTTGTTGCGACAGTAAGTTTGTTATCTGTTGAACACGGAGCAGTTGTCGCTCAATCTGCTGTGCCTGGAACTGAACACCTTTATTTAGTTATAGCTCACATGGGGACTCAGACATGGTTAAGCACTTTAGCCCCGGTACAATACACAAAAAAGAATATAGCCACTGTGACTACGGGAACACCAGGCACAATCACCCAGACAGGTGTCGGTGAAGTCTAATCAAAATTACACATCGTGGTGATTATACGTAGTGGACAGATAACCACACTTGAACACAAAATTTTTGATATGCCATAGGAACAGTTGAATAGGTTTGACTTTGGAAGCGGTCGAGCAGATACTACAACATATAAAGAATTTTAGCCCAGTTTCAATGAAACAGATGAATACAGTAATACAGAACACTTAACTTGGAAGACATCCACTTCCACATGAGGGATGGTAAACATTTAATACTGTTGTAGAACACAAGAATGGCTGTTTATTACTTTGAATATTACCGAATGATAGTCAAATATCACATTGCATTTGAGTATGAACTTTAATATACAGTTCTTATTAGTGACACATGCTCACTCTTGGATCTAAACTGTGATGCTGTGCTATCAGACTGATGTGAGTGGCACTGCACTCTGATGTAAACAGACATCCAGCAGCAGTGGATTACTGAACCCCTTGATGGCGTGTCTTCATCGACGTTTCAAATTTGTGACTGCATCTGGCAGTGACTGCCTGTAGCTTGTGGGTCTGTTGTGAGGTGCCAACTTCCAACCTTTTGCTTCACTCTTCAAATGACACCACAATTCTTTCTGCTCTGTTCTGGAGCCTGAATGTCCTATCCGTGTAGACCAATGGTTCTCAAATTTTTTCAGACCATCTCCCACCCAGCCAAATGTACTTGTCCTCAGTGGCCTCCTAAATTATCATATCCTATATCTTTAAAATCGAAATATGGATAACTGATTCATATTATTTTAAAACATGAATTCTAATTTATTTTAAATTGAATAGTGGCCCTAACTTTATAACGGAACAGTGACTTTACATTGGAGTATAAAAAGATAGAATTAATATTCTGAGTTGACATTCAGAATAACCATAATGGGGTGATAGACTTGATGAAGAGATATCAGTTTTCCAATATCTAGTTTAATAAGAGCCCCGGATCTCCACATTGAGTTATCTGAAGTCTATTTCTTTGCTTTGACAGAAGTCACACCACGACACTGAAACCACATTCTACCAAATATGCTGTTGCGAATAAAATAAGAAGTTTCTTAATCTCTTTACATGCTGCAATATATCTCAGCAATCTCTTTCTGCAACCAGAAAATTATATTTCAGCCCCATTAGTTCTTCCTCCAAAATTCTCACTTTTCCAATATCTGAAAATGGACATATCACCCAGTCTGGAATTTCCATCAAAAGCAGGTTCTGCTCTGTCATATCTTCATGCAACACACTCAAATGATAGCAGCCAATTTGCATGTCATCGCCAAAGATTCTACTCTTTTCATATAACCCGGAGAGGCTTGGAAATTGTTGTAACTCTTGATGGCTTATGTTTATATTGAACCTAACTAATTTCAAAACAAATGTTAAAATAACAATTATGGCTTTAGTAAGTTTGATTTCATTACTTTACAGGTGGACATGAATTTCATGAGGTTTGGCAAATAAACTGCCAGGCAAGCAATGCCAAATCTGATCGCTTTCAGTTCTTCACTGAACAAAGAGTTATTTCTTTCAAAATACTCCACAACAGTATCAAAATAGACATAAACCTTCTGACACAGTTGCCTTTTGAGAGCCATCAAACTTCTGTATTAAACAGCAAATGTTCATCATTCTTGTCATAGAGCACCTGAAAAAGTCTAGCATTGAGAGCTTGGAGTTTAATTTAATTCATTGGAATGATTGCAGTCTGAAGTGAGTTGTGTAAGTGATCACTTAGGTTTTACATTACTAAATGTTGGCAATAAATGACATAATGAATTGTAAACACATCCGGGACAGCTTTCTTCATTTATACAGTAAAGTAACTGTAGCAACCTATTGTTGGTGGCGCTCCATCGATTGCAAAAGAATGCATATTTCTAAGAGAGATTTCCTTCTCTCTGAATAATTGTTCAACTCCATATATTTTTGCTCGTTTAGTGTGTATGTCTGGTAGCCTTGCAAATAATAGCTCCTCAACTAATCTTTCATCCTTAATATACAGCACATGAGTTAAAAGTAAAAATTCATTCATTGGTAAAGTTGACTCATCAAGTTTTAATGCAAAATCTGTTATTCTCAATATAGAGCATAATGTGTTTCCACATTATCAGCCATTTCACCTATTCATCTTTATACAGAATTTTTACTCTATGGAATAATCTTAAACATGTCACATGGTGACTTACGTAAAACAGTTCATTGTTGGCAGGATGAGTCCGTCACCTACTGTACACAGATATCCATATTTAACTATCAAAAATAAAACATTTATGTAGCAAGCAACTCATCAGTATTTTGTTGTAAATCATGGCAAAAGATGTTTGAGAGAATCGTCATGTCTCAAATTCATTACAGAGGGCTGAGAGAGTCGTCATGTCTCAAATTCATTACAGAGGGGCTTTATAAAATTTTAATCTGAGTTCGCCTTCTCAGGATGTGCCTTTCTCAGACGTTCTATTGTGCTGTAAGGATTACCCCATAAACAAAGACTCTTTCACATATTATATACATTGGTAGCTTTTGGTTTGTAGGTGTTGGTGTATATTTATTTATCACATACTCAGTGTTATATTGTCTTCATTTCTTGTTAGTGTAGTAACCGACACAAGGAAACAAGAATGCGCAACAGACTGTTTTGATTGACACTGAACACAATGTTACAATAAACATACAAATCACAAGTTTGAAGAGCTATACTGTAAGAAAGTCCAACAACAAGCTGAGTAACACACATTTACTGAGTACAGCTATGTGTTGTTGTTGTTGTGGTCTTCAGTCCTGAGACTGGTTTGATGCAGCTCTCCATGTTACTCTATCCTGTGCAAGCTTCTTCATCTCCCAGTACCTACTGCAACATACATCCTTCTGAATCTGCTTAGTGTATTCATCTCTTGGTCTCCCCCTATGATTTTTACCCTCCACGCTGCCCTCCAATACTAAATTGGTGATCCCTTGATGCCTCAGAACATGTCCTACCAACCGATCCCTTCTTCTGGTCAAGTTGTGCCACAAACTTCTCTTCTCCCCAATCCTATTCAATACTTCCTCATTAGTTATGTGATCTACCCATCTAATCTTCAGCATTCTTCTGTAGCACCACATTTCAAAAGCTTCTATTCTCTTCTTGTCCAAACTATTTACCGTCCATGTTTCACTTCCATAGATGGCTACACTCCTATGTAGGCACTATCAAACTTGGTGAGTGAAGTCCGGACGATGGGACAGCTGCCTTAGATGTCGACAGGCAGTATCACTATAGAACTGGCACAGGGGGTTGGTGGTAGAACCCTGATGAGGCCCCACTCTCTTGTAATTATATCCCATCTGCACAAAGTATGATTTTTTTGTCTAATACCAATTTTTATATGCTGATTTCATTGTGCAAAATGCTTATTTGGCATTATAGCAAGATAATTCTGTAAGCTTTGTGTGTTGTGAGGCTAATATTTATTTCAATTTGCTTCAGCTATTTTTACCAGGATTCCATTTTGCTTTCTAGAATGTCTTAAAGTAGATTTTTCTGATATTAGTTCAGTAATATGCTTAATATGTGAGTGTTTATAGAAAGTGACTTTCAATTTCAATTTGCTATTTGTAATTAGTTATCTGGTGATAATCCTGAATTTTAATGAAATAAATGTCAACAATCCTTAAACACAGTTATTAAATATTCTTTGTCCTCTCTCACAGTATCATACGAGCAGAAATACATTACGTATGTGTGGAAAAACAGTGAGGAGACATTGCGAAAGTCTCCCAGTCTGACCACCCTTAATGCGTATCTCATCAAGAATGCAACCACTGAATGCGAGAAGAAGTCCATCTGGAGAGGTAGGTAAAACCTTATACTGAGAGGGATTCAACTAGCTAAATGTGATTCTAACCTATTACATTATTATCAGTCCTTGAAACATTGACATGTGGAACAGGTGTGGACATGTCAATAAAATAACACTTGTTTCTATGGATGGAGAAACATGCTGTGTTGAAATATGAATTATTGTGTTAGTAATATAAATGTTAGATGCTACTAAATGAAAATGGCATTACACAGCTTTATTTCGAAAGAATTGGTATTTCTCAAAATGCATTAAAAATACTTTTGACAGCAAGTTTCAGTTATAAGCTTTTATGGTACATGCCATGTTATCTGTAAACAAATAAATAAATAAATTAGAATATCTGTCAGGTATGGTACATTTTGCTCATAAGAGCCAATGACATAATTTATAAATTATGATTAATAGCTGAAACTGAAGAAGACCATTAATAAGATAAAAACTCAAAAAGCCAAATAATGACACGTTAATAATTTATTTGACTAAAGTAACATTCAACAGTAGTACAGCTGGAGGCTCAAGAGTCCAAAGTAACTTCAGCTTTTGGAATGAAGAGTTTCTCTCCACAGAAATGAATAAGAAAGATTTTGTGGAAAGGACTAAAATGTAATATAAATTCAAATCCCAACACAGCTGTGAGTCATGAGTAGGAGGAGGGAGCGGGAGGGGAGGGGCAGATATTCTTGAGAGAGGATCAGAAGTGGTTTGTGGAAGAAAAGTTGAGGTTGGCAACAGTAAAAAGATTGCTGTAATTATGTAATTAGCTGTTCAAGATACCTTGCAGAACAAGTTACAATGTTTACTAGAATGCTTTGTCCCATTAAGGTGATTAAGTCAACAATTTATATGTGGTGACACTACAAAAGGCATTAAAAATTGAGTACAACAAAAAACTTAGCATATTCTCTTTATTTGTAACCGCTTATTGGTATAGCCCACGTGGGACGTGGTAACCGATGAGCAGTGACCAATTTTCATCCAAAGCACTGGGCGAGCTTGTTCAGAAGGGGATGCCGACAGTGTCTGAGACCAGTCAGCAATGACAGAATTGAGGCATAAGCCCTGCAATCTTTCTCGAATGATTTTACAGAAACTATTTGTTAGAAAAACTCATTTTTGCTTTATTTTTAACTTTTTATGTCAGGTTTATGATGGCGTGCCTGTCATTTCATCAGTGGTCATAGTTATTGGGATATTTATGTGGAAGTAAGACACTGCATGAAATTCGTAAATGTTTGTAGTGAAAAATTGAGGTTGCTGTGATTTTACATTTGGTACATACTACATAATATGTTGCTGTGTATGAAATTTAGCAAATATATTGAATTTTTCTTTAGACTTGGTTGCAGGTCTCTATCTGTCACCAATCTTAAGAAAATTTGTCTGACGTAGCAAACTCATTTGCAATTGGGCCATGCCAGTGACAAAACCAGAGTGAAATATCAACAACATTCCTCATATTTCATAAACATTCTGAGATATTAAAATGATATTTTGGCAAATAATAGCATGCAAAGAGAAGAGTATTTTGTGATATGTTTATTATGCAAAAATTCATTATCTATCATGCTATCACACTAACTACAAGCTTTTTCGATGAAATAATGCAATTTATAAGGGCCATTGATAGCTGGTAAAACGAGAAATGCTATGAGTTTTGGAACAACATAAGTGAAGACATTACATGTTTATTTTTTACCAAGAATGTGCAATTGCACAACTTTTAGTGAAGTGAGACTATGTGAACTCTGCTGTGTTTGGCAAAAGTAGCTAATTTTAACATGGCAACAGTAGGAATATGTAGGTTTTACTCAAAATTTGACTCTTATGATGCTTCTCTGAAAGCTACAAGTGGTTAACAAGCCAAGTGAAAATAAATCATTGCATTTTTAATTAAATTAAATAATAACCAAAGCAGAGGTGACAGCAGAACATTTTAAATGACCACCATGCAAATTGGGCATAGAAGGCCTCCCACTTAATATTTACAAAAAATGTTAGCATAGGCTTCAGTTTCAAATGCCAATTCCCCTCCAACACTTGGTTTGGTATTACCCCTACAATACCTGCCCATAACTCCAACCACTAGCACTCATCCCATGTGTGTCCTTCTGTCTGTGCATGTAGTGACCATGACATTCTGCATTCACTATACAATTTTTTCAATTACTTTAACAAAAAATATCCTTCAAGTGGCAACCATTATTGAATTCATTTCCTAATTAGTTTTTCTTCTTTTAACCATTTAAAAGTTATTGAGAGATTGTGTGCAGAACTTGTATTCCAGGTATCTCAAGAGAGGAAAATAAAATCACCCAGGGCTAAGTAGGGTGATGTGCATGCCACCCCATGTTACACAAAGATAAGAGCGATGTGAAAGTTTCAAATGTGCAACTGCACATCCTTTGGTAATGTGTCCAGGTTTGGTCACAGAAAGTTCTGTACAATGCCATTATATCTTAAATTTGGCTATAGTGCATCAAAAAGATTCATTGGGCGTATGCAACAGACATTTGAAAAGTTGAGATTAGTTTTCCTTTCACCTGGTACTGATAGCTTTTTCTGGAGCACACAAATTAAAATACACCTTAATAACATGTAGCAGATTAAGTGTGTCACAAATGATCGACAGACCTGCCATACCTGAACCAGAGAATTCTCCTGGTCACCAGCAAGTCTGAACTTTTCAAATCAGTTAGCATAGAACTGGGAAGCAGTGATCATAGCACCATTACATCACCAGTGAATATGGCTGTAAATAGGAATATGAGGAAAGTTAAGAAGATATTTATACTTAGCAAGAGTGAAAACAAGCACATTTCAGATTACCTGAGCAGTCAAATTGAAAATTTTATTTCCAGCACTGACAATGTTGAACATTAAAGAACAAAGTTCAGTAGTACTGTAGAGTAAACCTTAGATAGGTATGGGTTGCACAAAGTTGTGAGGGATAGGAAGGATTTGCCATGTTTCAACAACCTTGCTAGAAAACTGATATGGAAGTGGATTTAAACATAGAAGAAGCCTCATTGTCAAACAAGAATTGGACTAAGCCAAAATTAGTGTAAGGAGATCCGCATGAATATTCAACAAAATCTAAAGTAAAGCTCTATCTACTGATCTGACAGGAAATTGTAAGAAGTTTGGTCTTACATTGAATCAGAAAATGGATCAAAGCCAACTGTTAAGATGCTCTGTGACTTTATTGCGATCAGAACAGAATATGACATAGAGAAGGCTGAAATACTCCATAATAAGTGCTGCTGCAGTAGAAAAGGAACTGAAATCACTCAACAGAAGAAAGGGCACTGGATTTGATGGGATACCTGCACAGTTCTACATGTAGTATGTGAAAGAACGTGCTCTTCTTCTAGCATTAGGTTCCTGTAGGAGCAAAACATTCCTAGTGATTGAAAAAAAAATGCTTGTCACTCCCATTTTCAAGAAAGGTCATCTAATAAATGACCAGAACTATAGGCCTGTATCTCTGACATCAGTCTATTATAGAATTTTGGAACTGATTTATGTATCATATTATGAGATTTGTGGAGACGGAATATCTCCTCTGTAGGAATCAACACGGGTTTTCGGCAAACACGTACCTTGCGTAACCTAGGTCACTCTGTTCAGCCACGAAAGCCAGTAAGTGCTCGTATCCTGGTTGGTGTTGTGTTCCTGGACTTCTGGAAGGCTTTTGTTATAGTTCCACACTGCTGCCTAATGAACAGAATACAAGTGTATGGAATATTGGACCAGCTGTGTGATTGGATTGAAGAGTTTCTAGCAAACAGAATACAGCACGTCGTTCCCCACTGTACGTACATAAAAGTAGCTATGGGCTTACCCCAATGGATTATTATAGGACCATTACTGTTCATGGTATATATAAACGATATATCAGATAACATCACAACATCCTTGAGGCTGTCAGAGGATAGACATGATGTCAGCAATTACGAGGGTTGCCCAGTAAATAATGCCCAATATTTTTTTTCTCCGAAATAAAAAATATTAGAAATGTGACACTTTAGGTGCGAGTTATTTGAAGTTTCCCGCGTGTGTACGCAAAGTTTAAATTTCCTCCGACAGAGAGTGGTGGTGTAGGAATGTTCTAAAATGGCGTCTGCAAGTGACATCCGTCAGAAACAACGTGCAGTGATTGAATTTCTCGTAGCAGAGGAAGAAACCGTGGGCAATATTCATAAACGCTTGTGCAACGTCTACGGAACATCTGCAGTCGATAGGAGTACTGTTGGTCGCTGGGCACAGAGGGTGAAAGCATCAGAGGGCGGTGCTGCGGAGCTCCGAGATTTGCCGCGGTCAGGAAGGCCTCCCACGGCTGTCACGCCTGACATGTTGCAGCGGGCTGATGTTCTCATTCGACGGGATCGACGCATTACGACTCGACAATTGGCACTGGAGTTGTCAGTAAGCAAAGGAAGTGTGGATGTGATTATCAATCAGCTTGGATACTCAAAAGTGTGTGCAAGATGGGTTCCTCGGTGTCTTACTGTCGATCACAAATCCCAAAGAAAAGACATTTCTTTCGATTTGTTGCGACGCTTTCACGTTGACGGGGAGGCCTTTTTGTCACGGATTGTGACAGGTGATGAAACTTGGGTGCATCATTTTGAGCCCGAAACAAAAAGACAATCGATGGAATGGCGTCATGCTTACTCTCCACAGAAGAAAAAATTCAAAACAGTTCCTTCAGCCGGAAAAGTCATGATGACTGTGTTTTGGGATTGCGAGGGCGTAATTCTCATTGATGTGATGCCAAAAGGCAGTACCATTAATTCAGAGGCTTATGTCAAAACATTAGACAAACTTAAGCAGCGCTTCCGGCGCCTTGGGCGTCATGTTAACCCACAGGATGTTTTGATTCAGCATGATAACGCTCGTCCTCACACAAGTTTGAGGACTTGTGAACACATCGCAAAACTGGGTTGGATAGTGTTACCCCATCCACCCTACAGCCCCGATTTGGCTCCTTCAGACTTTCACTTGTTTGGGCCAATGAAGAATTTCATTTGTGGAAGACGTTTTGCCGATGACGAAGAAGTGATTCACGAAGTGAAAACCTGGCTCCGTAGGCAGAGTAAAGATTTTTACCGGCAGGGAATACACGCTCTTGTGTCTCGCTGGAAAAAGGCCGTCGAACTTGAAGGAGATTATGTGGAAAAATAAAGCAAGTAGACAAAACATCAGTCTTTCACATATGTAAATTTGATTGTTGTGGAATAAATACTTCTGGAGAAAAAAAATATGGGGCATTATTTACTGGGCAACCCTCGTATTTGGTTTACTGAATTATGCAATAAACTGCAGGGAACCATCTAAGTTACAATATTGATTTTCTTTATTACTTGATTAATAGTTTGAGCCTGAGCTCATTAGATAATCATTGTAAAAAACAGAAACCAAGCAGCAAGTACTTTGTACATTACAAAAACAGAGCCACAGTACAAAGCTAACAGATGATAATTGGTACACACCACTAACCTATGCAACAACATCTGTTAAGACAACCACATGCCTATGGATTCCAGTTACACACATCTTGCAAATTAGTGCAGGGCTGAACTTCATTCCCTTAACTGACACATTACAGTGTGAAAGGTATTAGGAAGACTAAGACAGTGGTGATTATCAGAACTGTGCCATCTAGCAGCAACTATAATTTACATATTTTCTTTTTTTTATTCCCTCTTTCTTCAGTATTTTATAAAGCATTATAAAATATATATTTCAAATACAACAAAAATCATTACAAGAAGATATTTAAGTTACAATATGTAACAGAAACAAAAAGGTGTCTGTATGTCATCATGCCAGCACCATACTCAGCACACCATGAAAACAAATTTTGAATGTCTCGACGATGCTGGTAATACAGAAACAAGTTTTCAAAATGCCAGCAGACAGATCTGTAGATTAGGCTTGACACAGGAGAATTTTTTAAACTATGTGACTAATATAAGAGTGCTGTATTTTGGGTTCATGGTGAGAATGCTGCAGGAACTTAGTTTTGTAGTGTTTGGCATCTCAATTTAATACCTATGAAACTATTTTTAAGGATGAAGCACTGTTAAAATTCTGTCAGAAGTAGGCTGTAATGCTTATAATGTTGTTTTACCTACATCAACTCTAAATTCTTTTTTGAGAGGTAAAATAATGGAGTTCTACCATGTAAAAGAAAGAAAAACTATGTGTTTACCTACAACAATTTGCAACATGTGTGAATATAGGCTCTACGTTGTGAGTATAGAACTTTGTTACCATGAGGTCAAAGGCAGATGCACCTGTAATATTTATTCATTACCTTTAATTTATGTCCAATTCCTTGTAATGGTTTTATACCTTACTCTGTGATTTTACCACTATTTTGTCGTTTTACCCTCTTACTCCTAACTGTCTGTAATGGTTTATTCTTGACGATATGGTTTTATCATTTTTCATGTCAGACGTTATGTAATCATTTTATACTTGAATGTGTGGTTTCAATACAGTTGGGGTTTCTTATCTTGCCATATATTACTAAGTTGTCTGTAGAAAAAGTCTATGGATCTGTTTGTTTGTGTTTTGAAAACTCATTTTTGTGTTACTGGTGTGGTCAAGGTGTTCAAAATTTGTTTCAGGAGTGTACCACATATGGTGCTGGCATGATGATGTATAGACACCTTTTTGTTCCCATTACATATTGAAACTTAATATTTCTTGTAAAAAATTGTATTTGAAATATGTATTTTGTAATGCTTGTTACCATGTATGCTGTTACTTCATAAGAAACTGAAAAGAGAGAAGAAAAAAGGGAAATATGTAAATATAGTTGCTGCTAGATGGTGCAGTTCTGATAAGCACCCCTTACCCCAGTGTTTCTAATACTTTCCACTTCGTGGTGTCTGAGTTAGGTGAATGAAGTTCAGCTCTGTACTAATTCACAAGATGTGTTTAACTGGAATGTATAGGCATGTGACTATCATAATTGATGTTGCTGTATAACTTAATGGTATGTATCAATTATCGCCCATTAACTTTGTATTGTGGCACTGTTTTTGTAATTACTGTTTGGTTTCTGTGTTCTTAGAAACTAGAGCGGGTGATAAAGAAAAGTAATATTGCAACTTGGACAGTTCTCTGCAACTTATTACCTAATTTGATAAACAAATGTAACATATTGAGTATAAATAGGTGGAGATCCCAGTTACTGTAGGATTACAAAATCCTCAATCAATCATTGGAAGCAGTAACATCAGTTAAATAGCTGGGAGTGTGCATACGGAGAGGCTTAAAGTGGAACAACCACATAAAACTAACCCCAGGTAAGTCTGGGATCCATACCAAACTGGATTGATAAACGAAATAGACAAGAGTCAAGAAGACCTGCACATTTCACTACAGGTTCATTTAGTAAGCACAAAACCATCATGGAGATGCTCAGCCAACTCCATTGGCAGATGCTGCAAGAGAGGCATTCTGCAGCACATTGTGGTTTACTGTTACATTTCCAAAAGCTTACATTCAAAGCAAAATCAACGAATATATTGCTTCCTCCTACACATATCTCATGGAAATAGCATAAAGTTTAAATTCTAGAGATATGAGCTCACACAAAGGCTTAATAACACTTTTTTGTGATGCAACAGAAAAGGAGGAAGTGACTTTGGTGCACTAAGAACCCCCCACCACACACCATAAAAATGGCTTGTAGAGTATAGGTGTAAATGTAAATGTTATACTTCAAAATTATTTGTAAATGAAAAATGTAGTAAATACCCAAATATATATATATTTTTTCCCGAATTAAGTCTCAATTCCATTTATTATTATTTTTTGGTCTTGTTTCATATTATAGTTTCTGTCCAATATAGTACTCTTTTTTCATTTTGTCAATGAAGTTAATTCATACAGAGTAATTATGAAATCTGATGAAACTTTTAAAAATTCAGTACAGAGAAATTGCCAATTACAAGTGATACCATATGTGAAAGACAAACTCTCAAAGCTTTTTCTACTATTTTTATAAACATTTTTTTTTGTCCATGTTTTGTCACATGGCACACTTTCTGCCCATACCCCATCCAGCATATATAGAGTGACAGTAAGGACAACTGCAGTGATGTAGTTTCACGAATCATTGATGTTCTGTGCTGTAGTTGATATACAAGCACTATCTTTGGTGTAACCCCACAAGGAAAAGTATTGCAAGGGGTCAAGCCTGGCAGAACTGCAGAAGGCACAATTTGTCACAATAGTTTATATCTTGCAGAAGCTGCTATTTGCATGGCTTACTTTTAATAGTTTATGAAGAATTTTCAACACCGTTGGCAAGGAATATTCAGTTCTGTACTAGCTCGAGTGGTAGTCTTTGTGAGACTTTGCATCACACCCCTCAAACAGACATACTGATCAGCCTAAAGTTTTACTTTGCACAAATAATTATTCTCCTAGAATGTCTTGTTCCATTGTACACTGCTCTTGTAAACTGATGGTGTCTTCGTAGCATGCCATGGAAAGCTCTTTGCACAATCACTACTGATTGGAAAATTATGCACACAAAATTGTTTCTGTGCCTTTTTCTCCACCATTTTCAGCAACTATGGTTTGTAGCTTACCTGTCAGCGGTTGTTCAGACTACCTTGCAGGTACCATGTTCTATAAAGCTTTGAGAGTCCGTCTTTCATGTATTGTATCATATCTTATGTTATGTTTAGCCATTTATTTGTACCATTTTTTTGAAATGTTTCATGGACTTTACAACACTACTTAGTGCATTTGGAAATGCTAATTATATTTTTTTATAATGGAAATATGCATATAAAGTCTTATTTCATTTTCTTCCTATATATTTCATTCTGTTGTTGTTGTTGAGAAATAGAGAAATGTCACAACAGCTGAAATATGAGACTGTTAAATCACTCTGGTTTTGTAGATTTGTCAAGAAACAGTCCTTATCCGTCTTAATTATTGACAGTTTTTTTAAAATTTTTATGTTAATTATGTGGCTTCTGGAAATATAAGATAGCTAATTGAATATACAGGGAAAGTACTGAAACAGGTAATGACATAAAATGTTTCCAGTGAGTCAGTGTAATATTTTATACAAATCTGAAATCCAGGTGATGAGATGTTCTACTGCCCTATTAGTTCTTTTATCATCTGTCTTGATTATACGTGTGTCTTTTGTGGTGTACCTGAATACAAAAAATTGTAATCGTTTACATCTTAAAGCACTTACATCAGACAGTATATTTTTTGTTGAAAATGTGATGCTGTTGGAATCACTAAAAGTTTATTGATAGTATCTACTTTCTTTGTTGTATCCAATGTAGTCAGTGACATTCCTGTTTCAAAGAATTTATTCCATTTTATTGTTTAATTTTGCTGAATCGCCAAGTGGTTCAGTTAATCTTTGTAGTTTGTTTTTAAATCTAAGTAGCAGCATGTATTGTTTGCAGAAAGCTTCCAAAGCTAAAATATAGTTTGATAACGCACACTAGCCCACACGTCTGGCACTGCAGAGTCTGCTAGAGCACATTTCATGATAAATGAGGCACTTACATGGGCTATGTATTCACAGTCATTCATAATTCATTTCTGAGCTGTGGCTTATTTCTACATATGTGTGCAACTAAAGTTATCAAAATGCATTTAAGCGAGCATAGTTTCAGTAATGTGTTGTTTGTTGGATCCTAGTGCCAAGCAGTGAGCTTACAGAGTGGCTATAATCAGCTCATTTGCACACATTAAGTGTGTGCATATTTTTGAAAATAACAAAATACAGTCTTGTTCATTTTATATTTTCATTGCCTAGAATTCAAGAAGCTTCTGCTTGGGAAACATCTGGCATAAAGCAGCATATAGCAGAAATACCATTGCCAAGTTTTCTTTCTTCTTCTTCTTCTCCTTCTTCTTCTTCTTCTTCTTCTCCTTCTCCATATTGTTACATAGATAGTTAAACCGCCATGGAATTATGTGTTGGATTGGCCATAATTGTGTTAATATTCTTTACTAATGGGTCACTATCCAATAAATATATTTCTGATATGTCTGTCTCAGTTACTTAATGCATAAGTTTCTGTGAAATGTATAATATATGTGAAACAATGTTAACAGTTTTTGAAGATTTGTATTTTCTACAAATTCTTTGTTTCTACTGACAATACTGTTCACATTTTTCATATCTCAAAAAGAGAAATTTATAATCACTGAAGAGACTGAATAATTTGGATATTTTTCTGCATTATTTCTTTAACCAAATTTTATCTTAACTACCGCTAGGAGGAACTTTAACATTTTTTTTGCATTTCGCATGTTACATCTGTAGTTTTTTCGGAATGGCTTTTCTTACATCAGATGGACTTATGTGAGCCTTGGAAATAGAGGCCAAAGGCTTTGTATGGTCATGGCTTGGTCTCGCTTTAAGTAAGTCTGTTCCTGTCTTATTTACTCTGTCCTGTGGCCCCCATCACAAATGAAACTTATCCCATCACCAATTATAACCTTTTTACGAGCGCTATTTAAGATGTGGCTCTTCTTGTACTCAGCATTCCAGGTATGTATTTTGTATATCCAGGTATGTATTTTGGTATATCTTTCATGGCAGTATATTACTACTATGTTTTGCCACATTGTATTGCTATTTCTGAGGGCAAGTTAATAAAGACTGAGAATAAATACCAAACGAATCAGGTAGGGTCCACTTTGGTATGATCTTTTTGTAAAGTAGTTTTCATTGAATTATATGAACAAAGTTTGCAACAGATTCCCATCTTGTTTTATCTTCTAACATTTCCTTCATAACTGCCTCCACTTTCTTCTTAACAACTCCCAATGTTTCACGTTGATTTAATTTCAGTCCAGAAGAAATAAAAACTTTAGGTGGGAAGTTGTGGCCTGCATGGAGAAGAGAGATAAGTTTAGTGTTATTACTTCCAGTTATTGTTGCCAGTTTGAACACAAAACTGTATTCTAGTGCAAGCACAGAACAGATAGATACAGACCAATTCAATCCAGAGACTTGAAATCTGATGCAAAGTAGACTGCATGTGGAGACACTATTCAGTGAAGGGAATTGGCATTACTTTCACTGCAGACCAAATACTCCTTGACTTTGTATCATTGTGTTTGCTTCTGCATTCATAAGGATGAAGACAGCTTCAGCAACAGTGCTGACAGAAGTAAAATAGAGTCTCCCAACAAAACTTTATTTGCACCTGATTCTGTTCATATGGTAGCACTCTTGACACCTAGTATTGCACACACCTTTCAAGTGCAGTCAGTTATGCTAAATGGTTTATGCACTACTACAGACCATGTTTAGCATTTCTGTTGGTGTATCTTGTGTTGTGCAGCAACCTTTTCTTAACAACACTGTTGGCTATTCAAAGGGCATGTTCTGGCTTCCCAGATGACTTTTGACTGCCAGACTGGGTGAGGAGTGACATCACTGGGGAGCTATGGGAGTTCAGCTACAAAACACATGCCACTGCTAGCAATTTTGTGCTCACTTGGTAGTCTGTACATAAGGTGATGTGTGATGTATTCCAGGACCATAAAAGTTCTTTATGATCTTGTTTGCATTATTTACCATGCAAAATGAGTAAAAACCCTCCATATTATGCTGTTGCTAACTGCAGTAGCTCAGTGTGTTGAGCTGAGTGCAAAATTTAAAATTAGTCCCCAAAATATGTGTATCACCAATATTAATGCCTATAGTCATTTACCACATTGATGGTATTAATTTTCCACAACTGTAGTAATGTAGTTTATATGTATTTACCACAGCCACTCAGAGTGTTATTGTTCACTTTAGTTTATTTATGACACATTTCAATCTGCTGGTGTTCATCATTTGGCATTAAAGGTTTACAAAACTGTTAAATGCTGCCAACTCAAAATATTAAACAATTCTATCCACTGGATTAAAAATAAGATGTCCAAAATTGATTGTGTGGTGTAAGAACATTATTGAACTGCTACAGAAAAGCCAAAGAAACTGTTACACTGTCTGACATCATGTAGTGCCCCCCACGAGCACGCAGAAGTGCCGCAACACAATGTTGCATGGTCTCGACTAACATCTGAAGTAGTGTTGGAGGGAACTGACAAATTGACACCCCGAATTCTGAAGGACTGCCCATAAATCTGCAAGAGCACAAGGGGGTGAAGATCTCTTCTGAACAGCATGTTGCAAGGCATCCCAGATATACCCTATAATGTTCATGTCTGGGGAGCTTGGTAGCCACCAGAAGTGTTCAGACTCATAAAAGTGTTCCCAGTGCCACTCTGTAGCAATTTTGGATGTATGGAGTGTCACATTGTCCTGCTGGAATTGCCAAAGTCCATCGGAGTGCAAAGTGGACATGAATGAATGCAGATGATCAGACAGGATGCTGATGTACGTGTCGCCTATCAGAGTTGTATCTAGAGGCATCAGGGGTCCCATATCACTCCAGCTGCACATGCCCCACACCATTACAGAGCCTGAACCAGCTTGAACAGTCCCGTGCTGACATGCAGGGTCCATGGATTCATGAGCTAGTCTCCATACACATACATGTCCATCCGCTCGATACAATTTGAAATGAGACTCGTCCTACCAGGCAATATGTTTACAGTCATCAACAGTCCAATGTCGGTGTTGACAGGCTCAGGTGAGGATTAATCATGCAGCCATCAAGGGTACATGAGTGGACCTTCAGCTCCAAAAGCCCATATCGATGATGTTTCATTGAATGCTGTGCACACTGACACTTGTTGATGACCCAGCATCAAAATCTCAGCAATTTGTGGAAGGGTTGCACTTCTGTCACATTGAACGATTCTCTTCAGTCATCGTTGGTCCCATTCTTGCAGGATCTTTTTCTGGCTGCAGTGATGTCAGAGATCTGATATTTTACTGAATTCATGATATTTACGGTACACTCGTGAAATGATCATATGGGAAAATCCCCAATTCATCACTGCCTCGGAGATGCTGTTGCTCGTGTACCAACTATAACACCATGTTCAGACTCACTTAAATCTTGATAACCTGCCATTGTAGTAGCAATCTAACAACTGTGCCAGACATTTGTTGTCTTATAGGTTTTGCCGACCGCAGCACTGTATTCTGCCTGTTTACATATCTCTGTATTTGAATACGCACACCTGTACCAGTTTCTTTGGCACTTCAGTGTGTGTGTGTGTGTGTGTGTGTGTGTGTGTGTGTGTGTGTGTTTTGTCACTATCAGTTCTAACAACACAGAAATTGATGATGTAACAGAAGGAGGGTGCCCCTAAAAGTATTATTGCAAGACGTAAAATATACACCCACAGATCAGTCCATTAAAATCACATTGATGATCGACTTTCATAGCATTTCAACAAAATCACAGAGTCTCATATCTTAAAAAGCAGTCGAGCTATGTATTACTACATACAAAAAACTGGGGAAAAACCTAAATTGACAGTAGGAAATTTTTGGGGTGAATCTAATTGTATGTATTTAGGGTAACATAATGGGAAATGGCAGTGGTATACTCATTAGAGGAGATGCGAAACTCAAATTCATCAGAATAGGAATTGAAGTTACATGTAAGATCATTTGGCGAAGACTCTGTGCGAAGGGTGCACACAGGGTTCTGAATGGACTTTTGTATCAGCCTCCATATGTAACCAAAACTTTTGAGAAATCATCAGCCAACTTACAAATCTTTTTTTGCCAAATATGCTGTCAATGTCAGAGAAAACTTAAATGTTATGGAATAAGTAAAGTTTTCTTAATGGTGGTCCTGACAGTTCATTTTGTAAAACAATACTAAATGCCCATCTATGAAACTAAGTAAAATAGATAGATTAGGAGCCCACTCATTATGGAGATGGATTATATATAATGCATCCTTTTTCGTGAATTCCATTTTAAAACTGGTATCAGTGTTCATGAGGCAGTACACCAATGATTACCAAATACAAGGGCAACTAACACAAGCAGAAAGATTTATATGTTCAGTAAAGTAGGTAATGGCTCTCATGTCATATTTCAAAGAGGTGTTCAAAACATTTACCTCTGGGCAGGGGGCATATAGAGAAACTGTGGCTCAGATTTAAAAGAACGGTTGTCCAACCACTGGACAGGTGTGTACCCAGTAACATTATTCATTATGGGAAGGACTGTTCATGTTAACACAGGTCTCTAAATAAACATCTAAGGAAACAGTGGCTACTGGAAAATAAATGTAAAACAAAGTATAGGGCTATAGGTAGACAGATGCTAAATGAAACACATTTGGCTGTTGAATGGGTAATATGTGAAGAAAGAAAAGTGTGAAATGGAGCTCAAAGTAGCAAATGCTGCCACTTCAAGAGCTTCATTCCTAAAATTATATGCTTAACTGAGCAGAAATGTGCGTCCTTCACAATGGCCATCAGTACTCCAGAAAACTACAAAACAAATTAAGTGTTAACTGTGTGTTCTGAAAGGGGTATTTCAATGAGTTAAAGCTAGGTCAAAAATATTTTCTGTGTTCAAGGCAGCGGTTATTCTGAACTTTGCTGAAATGAATATTGGTGGTTATGTGGCTGTGTTTGTCTAGTGATAAGGATTACTATAATTGCATACTACTTTTATTTTGATTGTTTCATATATCAATTCTAAGCCAAATTGTAAATGCATAGAAAAAAGATGCATGACAAAGGAATTATTCAAGTGGGATGGTAATTGGTAGATATGATGTACATATACAGACAATCAAATGACAGTTTCATAATAATTGGATGCTTTATTCAAAAGAAAGAGATTCATAAGTTGAGCAAGTCAATAATGTATTGGTCCATCTGTGGTCCTTATGTAATCAATTTTTTGGCATGTCATTTATTGACAGAGTTGTTGGATGTCCTCCTGATGGACATTGTGCCATATTCTGTCCAGTTGCTGTGTTAGATCATCAGAAACCCAAGATGGCCGGAGAGATCATCAGAATCCCAAGATGGTTGGAGGGCCCTGCCCATAGTGCTCCAAATATTCTCAATTGGGGAGAGATCTGGTGACCTTGCTAGCCAAGGTATGGTTTGGCAAGGATGAAGACAAGCAATAGAAACTCTCACTGTGTGTGAGTGTCATTTTCTCGCAGAAATGTAAGCTGAAGATGGTTTGCCATGAAGGGCAACAAAATGGGAATACTATTGATGTACCACTGTGATGGAGTGGTAATGTGATGACAACCAAAAGGGTCATGCTATGAAAAGAAATGACACCCCAGACCATCACTCCTGGTTGTCAACCCGTATGGTGGGTGAGCGATATTTCAGAGCTGCATACTCTTCATTGTGAGTGAATTACATGTCTCATACCTCCCATCAGTTAAGTGTTTCCATTCTAATCCTCCTCTTGTAAACTGCTAACCTATTTTGCACTACACTCAGATGTAGTGTGTGCTATTTGTGACATGCAAAAAGTTTGGAAAGTGCTCCTTCTGTTTTGTAAGCAGACAGTCTGTGGGTCAGCTGAGGGCCTTCTTTAGTGTGGGTGGTGGCACACCAAGTGTCTAGCACCTGTGAAATATTTGTCTTGTTCTCCAACATATAACCAGAGTGTTAGAAAGTAGCTTTAGTTATTTCTAACAAACAAAATGCATGATATTTCAAAACTTAGAACTGTTTATATATTTACGTACACATTTTGTGTACTACTTTTTTTCATATTTTCTTTTAACTTTTTAATTAATTTTCCTTTTGTAGTGTTGATTTACTACATTATTTATTTGATATGACTTTATATTTATTTGCACTTGGGCCCTAATAACCATGTCATTGTTTGCCAAATCCACAATGATAACTGACCAATATTGATTTATCATTACTCGAAGATCAACAAAATAAATACAGCCAACCACAGGGAGATTGGTTCATTGACACAAGGTGAAAAAAATTCTTTCATTCTCTGTTGACTTGCTCTTGTAGATTTACTTACAGAATATTGCTTTATTGTAATACTTCCTTTCTAGGGGAAGGTCTGTGCTGTGCAAAAACAATGTAGTTCACTCATATGTACATGTAGATATCCACAAGTAGGCCTATTGGAAACAAGTATTTTAGAAGGAAGCAGTTTTAACCCTAGAAGCATCAGTAATGCTGCAAAAGTTGCACACTTACACTGGGTAATAGATAATTTAAATGCTCAGTCAGCTAAGTATTAAAATATAGGAACAAAACTTAATAAGCATATTTTGTCAGTGAAGCTATCACAGTTATTAATTGAAAACAAAATTTTTAAACTTTTTAGTTTTATTTATAATGCTGTATAATGCTATAAGTTTTTGATTAATGTGGTTTTTTTCCATGGGAGAAAGTCTGTTTGATCCAGTATTTTATTGATCAACTTTAGGTACCAGATAATCTGCTATTATACCACTGGAAAATATGGGACAAAACCTACAATAGTTTGATACCTTACATAAGATTTCCTGATAATCATCTAATTGCTTTTTCTGCATCTCATTTTTGTGGCCGAAAATGATTGACTTAATTTCACCTAATGTTTTATGGACAACAGCATCCAGCAAAGTTTTCGGTGCATTGGCTGAATTTCTTTGTTCCCCACTTTTGATCATTCTTGTAACTTTTACATGCAGAGGAAATCATAAGATCGGATAACAGGTACCAGCTGCGAGAATACTGTGGTTCAATTTATTAAAGTCTTGTGGAAAGATATAAAGCAAAAGCACTGTTAGATATTTTATTGTTTCTGTCAGGCAGTAAACATAATATAATAGTAGAATATTATCCATATTGTTGAAACCTGTTGTGGGTAATGCATGCTTCAGTGAATGATGATTCACAGGTTCAATTTAAGAAAACTTCTGTTTTCACAATAAAGCTTGGTTAGTGCTAACAACTGAGAGATAGTCTGTGATCATATAAGAGTAACAGAAATGAAGTCCATTGACCCAATACCAAAATACCAATCCCATTGGGGAGTCTCATCCCAAGTGGCCGTGGGAGCGATGTCCAAAGTGCTGCAATGTGCGGCCTACCGTGGAGCAGTACGGAGACAGTGCACTGTGGTGTAGATGCAAGCATCTGTGCTGATCTCATTGAGTTCTGAGTGATGGTTATGAAGTGTAGCCACCTCATGGTCCAGAACTGAGTGAGCAGTTGAATGCTGCTACTGGGGGTTGTGCAATATAAGAGCAAACCTTGGCATATTTTTGTTTCTGTCTCAAGACCCATTTATTCTTGAAGTGTTGAACAAAAACACCTTTTTTTTAGATATTTTATTTAGAGTAAATGCTAATTATATTTTGCTAGTTCTGCGTACTATTCATTTTAAAAGAAATTGCATTTTGTGTTGTATAGTTAATAATTTGTGATTAATGAACAGCATATCCCTGAGGTATGTGCTGAGCTGTATTTTCTATTTTCACTGTCATTTGTTTCTTCTGTATTAGAGGAAATCAGACTACTCTGTCTCCATAGATGCGTCACAAGCAGTGATTGATACTGAGGAATAAAGGTGTAGTTGTAGGTAAACAACTAGAATTCTCTCCAATACAGATTTATTAGCACTTCGCTTCTACACAGATACAGGTCCGGAGGCTAACTCCTGTTAGTGTCCAACATCCTGCCCAAAGCCCTCTCCTCAAAGATTGCACACCTACGTACTGAACGAATATCGATATTTATGTCGCTCTACACCACATAGCCCCCGAGCCCCTCCCCCCCTCCCCCCCCCCCCTGCACAGTATGGAGTACGTCCCTGTGAATGGGGGGGGGGGGGGGGGGGTGAGAAGTTAGGAAGGTAATGTACAGTTCTTCAGTTCTTCTGCATCAGGCGGAAGTGGTCGATTGCTAGGAGACCGGGGGGTGAAACCCGGTACGTCGACGGCGAAGTCGGCAAGCGACACCGGCGGCTGAAGACGACGTCCTGTCCTGGAGCGGAGGTGTAGCACTTCGTCAGCAGGCAGGCGGAGAATCATCTTGCCAGAGGGTCTAACAAAAGCACGTAAATTGCCACACGCAGCACTTCTGCTCAATTTAAAGCGGCACACCACACGAGATTCTGCACTTCCTCCCTCAACATTGTCACACGCGAGTACCACACAAACCGTATTGCCATCTACCACAACAGATAATTTATGTATGTCATCAGGGTGTACATGTGTTGTGAATTCTTGGGTGGCACCTGTATGAGCAATGGCAGGGAGGTGTGGGAAAGCCATGGCAGGGGGAAGCATCTGCTAAGAGGGGGGTGACAGGTGCACTGGACTGCGCAGGCGACAACCTCGGGCGATCAGCTGACAGACGAGGGAGCATGGCCGAAGGCAATGAGGAGCCAGCGTGGATTGAACAGCGTGACAAAGAGCTGTCACACGAAGATGGTAAGACAATGGTAGAATCCGAGTGGTTGGCAGTTCGACTGGGAGGGCTGTGAGGAGTGAAACCCCGAAAAGATTGGCCACTCGAATTAGATGAACGCGGAGAAGGAGCAGTGCTCGGCAGAGAAGCACGCTGTGGAGAATCAATACCCGAATGCATGGTATGGGAAGATGGATGGCCGCTCGAAGCAGGAGTGGGAGAAATAGGTGCAGAATCAGGGAGGTTCACCTGAGGGTCAATGAAAGCTGGTTTCACTCGGTTGAGTGAGACCATGGTTGGAGAGCCTTTTATGAGGAGATCCATGTTATTCCATGGGCGTTTGACGACCTTGTAAGGACCTGTGTAGGGCGACTGAAGCGGAGCTTTGATTGAGTTGTCTTTGAGAAACACGTACTCATAAGAGTCTAGCGTGCGCAGTACGTACACATGCGGAGGTGTATGAGCAGCCGGAGGTGGCGGCTGAATTTTGCTGCAGTGCAAGCGCACCCACTCGAGAAGTGAAGGGATTTCAGAGGGCTGTGGAAGTGGGGTGGGAGTGACTCATTCTCCAGGCAGAACCAGAGGTTGGCCATACACAAACTCGGCTACGGAACCCTTGAGGTCTTCCTTGAAAGTCGCATGAAGGCCAAGAAGCACAAAGGGCAGAGCCTCTGTCCATAGTGAGTCATGGCAATGCAAGGCAGACTTTAAGGTGCGATGCCATTACTCGACAAGCCCATTGCTTTGGGGGTGGTATGCAGAAGTATGAATTTTGACAATACCACACATTTTACATAAATCAGAGAAAACTGAAGACTCGAACTGTCGCCCCTGGTCAGTGGTGAGGTAAACAGGTGAGCCAAATCTAGAGATCCACAAATCTAAGAAAGCTCGACTTACTGTCTCAGAGCTAATGTTCGGAATAGGCACAGCCTCAGCCCACCAAGTCATCCTGTCAATAGCTGTAAACAAGTAACGGAAACCCTCGGAGGGGGGCAAAGGGCCTACGAGGTCGACATGAACGTGGTGAAACCGGCCTGGCGGTTGGGCAAAACAGCCAAAGGGTGGAGAAGTGTGCCTGGCAACTTTGTTCTGTTGACACAACATGCATGCCGTGGCCTAAGACTGACAGTCGCACTGCATGTCTCTCCAGACAAACCATTCAGCTACCAGACGGGTGCAAGCTTTGACATCAGGATGTGCTAATGTGTGTAATTTGTCAAAGACCTGGCATTGAAGGGGCTTAGGAATGAATGGCCGCAACGTACCAGTCTATTCATCACACCACACTAAGTCGGATACGCCAGGGAAAGTAGAGCGTACTGGTTGGAGAGAGGAGCTGTGGTCCAAAATTAACTGCATGGTATCGGGGTCTGCCGATTGCAACCGAGGTAGGTCCGTTAAGTCAATTAAGGTTGTGACAGCACCAACATGCAAGAGAAAATCAGCAACCACATTGTCCACTCCTCGGATGTAGCGAATGTCATTTGTAAATTGCAAGATGTAATTGATGTGACGAAAGCGTCATGGGGGCGGATCAGCCGCAGGATTTTTTATGGCAGGAACCAATGGCTTGTGATCAATGAGCACATAGAAATCTCGTCCCTCAACATCAGTTCTGAAGTGTCTTATGGCCTCATAAACTGCAAGTAATTCTCTGTTGAATGCTGAGTCTTTCTTCTGCGCATTGTTTAGCTTTTTTGATAGCATTGTCACTAGCGTCGGTAGTGGTAAACATTGTGGCATCCGCACGTGGGTGAGCAATAATGGCAGCGGAGGCCAACAGCTGTTTGAGTTCATTAAATGCCTTGTCCATGTCCGGTGTCCATGGGACCTGGCGGGTGCCAGAAGTTTGTGGGCCAGCGAGAGCATCTGTGAGAGGAGCCTGCACTGCAGAAGCGGCTGGCAAATGTTTATGGTAATAATTAACTGTTCCGATGAACCTGCATAATTCCCTATAGGTCTGGGGGCGTAGCATCTCAAGAACAGGCTTGATCTTGTCCTGTGGTGGTGTCAGACCGTCCGATGACACAACGTAACTTAGGAATGTGACGGATGACTGGTGCAATTGAGTCTTTTTATTGTTCAGTTCAATACCAGCGGCTGCTAAAATATCTGTCATGACTTGAACATGCTCCTCACTCTGTTCCAAAGTAGAAGCAAAAACCAATATGTCGTCCATGTACACGAAACAAAAGTCTAGATGGGATAAAGTTTGATTGATGAAACGCTGCCACGTATGGGGGGCGTTTTTCAACCCAAACATCATAAATTTGTATTGAAACAGCCCAAGCCATAGGAACCTGATGAAATACGTGCTTACAGTCCAAAACAGAGAAGTACATTGCACCTGCAAGTGCATGATTGAAGTCTGCAATGTGTGGGACCGGATATTTATCAATGATGGTGCAGGCATTTAAACGCCTGTAGTCTCCGACCATACGCCAAGTACCGTCTTTCTTTTGGTCAAACAGGATAGGACTAGCCCAGCAACCGGAAGAAGGTTCAGTTATTCCCTTTTGTAATAGATAATCTAATTGTTCTTTTGCAATTTTCATAAATTCCAGCTTGAGGTGGTGTGGGCATTGTGATATGGGCGGCCCATCGGTTAGACATAACCGATAAACTGTGCCATTAGTGACCACTGCAATACGTGGCGCGGCATGACAGTGTGATGTCCATGAAGCGGAGCAGGCAGTGGCAGACGGGCAAAGCTGTGGTGCTGAGGGCACAGAAATACAGGTGTGCCAACCACTTGTAGGCTGCGTAAGGGCCGCACGCGTGATAACATGGGCGAGGTTGGTACACTGGTTCTTGGTAGCGGGCCATGCCGCTACGAGCGCTGTAGGCACGAGTGGGCGTGCCCGAACAGCAGATGGCCGTAGTTCATAGCCACGAGCTTCGGAAGTTAATTGTCCATTCGGAACGCAAGGAGCATGAGCACTCGGGCATACACTGTCATTACAAAAGGGGGTGCTGACACAGTTTACAGAGTTCACAACATCGTTGTTAATGTGCGCGGACATGGGAACACCAGATTCGCACGGACTGAACTTGTCTGTAGATGACGAGTCGTCTCCTTGTAGTGCCGCGAGGCATTGTTGTGTGGAGGCCAACTCGTGGTGTATGTTGCGGAGATGCAGCAGCATTTCCGTACGTTCCATCCGCAACTTTGAAGACTTGGCGCACTCCACTATCCACTTGTTTGTCTGAGATTGCAGCTCCTAGGATAGGTTGAAACACTTCTTAGCACAGCACACATGTTTGGTGTTAGCCGAACTGTCACTCGGCGGAGCGATAGGAATATGTTTGTTAAGGGGGGGGTGGGGGTAAAACACAGTATTTTGCACAAAATCTAGTGACAGCTGATAGTGCTTGAGGAAATCAATTCTGAGAATAGGTTTTTCAATTGTTTACACTAAAAACGTCCACTCCAGCTTGCACCCGGGCAAAAGTTTCACTGTATACAAAGTAGAACCCGAACACTGTAGGGTAGACAAGTTCACTGCACCAAGTACTGTTTTGTGTGGTTGCACTTTATTAGTTGCTAAGCAAACTGGCAGCAAAGAGATGTCTGCACCAGTGTCAACCAGAAAACGTACACCTGATTGTAAATCGCAAACATCGACTCGACCACACTTACTGTTGTTGTCCGAAACGGAGTGCAACGTTGGATGGTGCCCACTGTTTACATGCAGGAGGTGGCACCGTAGCCTACCTGCAGTTGGAGTTTGGGTAAGAACATGGTGACTGGCATTTGCGAGCTTGCTCCCCGAATCTTGCGTGGAAGAAACAGTAAGGTTGGGCGGGCCTATGCTCCTGTGGGTAGTTGCTAGGTGACGGAGTATGTGACCCAGAGTCTTCCACAGAGGCCGATGCACTGTCGTTGCGGGGAGTTGAAGGTGCAGGCAGGGCGGCTAGTTTAACAAACTTGTTATTAGCAGCACCAGACAAGGGTGTGGTGTCAGAAAGCATCATAGTGCGGTCACGTCCAGAATGCAGTTCACGGAGCTCACGTTGCCTGGCGGAGTATGCTCTGTCGGTGGTGCATAAATGTTCATTTACTGGCCTATCTTCATACACAGAGATTGCAGTCTGGACCAGGCAAAGGCAGCTTTTCAGTCGAGATTTCTGCGAGCGTGTCATCAGGCATAACTTGCTTATCGACGAGAAGACAGATGCACCGCCACAGCTGGGACGGAGACCTTTCGCTGAGATGCTCTTCGTAGATGAGCTGTCGCACATTCGCACATTTTCTCTCCTGGTTTTTGAGATGCACTCCAGTATCGTCTGTTTTGCCACAGCATACTTCCCAGCTAGGGGACGGAGGGGGGGGGGGGTGCTTTGACCAGATCGTAAATTAAATCAACGCGGTCGAGAAGGTGGTTCATGAGGCAGGCGAAGCGTGCGTCATCGTCCAAAACACAGACATTGAATGTTTGCTCAACCAGGTTAAACCAGAACTCTGGGTGAGCGGGTTTGAAGTCTGGTAGTTTCGGCAGATTCGGCACTGCAGTCACTGTGGAGGTGCGCCTATTACTTCGGATGGAAGTAGAGCATGCAGAAGATAGCGAGTCTGAATTATTGGCGTCCCGTAATGCGGGAATCGTGAAATTCACTTGACGCCGTGGGGGCGGCTGAGAAGCGATGGACACTCGAACGGTGTGAGGATCGTAGTCCAAATGTGCATTCTCATTGACGTGGTAGCTAGGAGAGAAGCCACAAGTACTTAAGTATGCCGGTGAATGTCCATTATGCACACTATATTCACTCGACTGAGAGTGGTGGGGCTGGTTGTAGATGACCAAGTAATTACTGACCAGCACAGAATTGTTGACTTGATTAGAAGCAACACAAGGATCCCACACACGTCCACTAGGATGCACACTCGGTGCGATATTTGCTGTTTGGCGAGCATTGAGCACCTGTTGACTAGCCGGCACGGAAGGATACACACGTGGCGGGAACTGATTCGAGTTTGAATTTACTACTGGATTTTCCAAAGTAGCAAAACTTCACTCAACGTCATGAACTGTTTTGAATTGTGCGTTCAACACAGGAGTAGGAATGTTCCGAACAACACTCTGTGGAGAACACGTGGGAAGGTCTAGGCTAACAAAGCCAGAGTCCGCGACCGTTGGCAGTTGGAAGAAACCGGCGGCACTCGATGAATTCCACTGCATGTTCTGGCTGAAGGATTCCGAAGAGTCTTGCGGCATGTCCACTACGATGGCAGGAGTGCTGGAGAGATGTTGCTGAAATCCGGGCGGCGGTGAGTGCTGAAAGGCGATTGTCTGGAGCTGAACAAAGGCCCTCACGATCGCGAAGAAACCCGACATGGTAGGCGCGTAAATAACCTTCGGGCGGTAACTCAGGCACGTATTTCACAAAAAAAATGGGGTCACCAATGAGGAATAAATGTATAGTTGTAGGTAAACAACTAGAATTCTCTCCAATACAGATTTATTAGCACTTCACTTCTACACAGATACAAGTCCAGAGGCTAACTCCTGTTAGTGTCCAACATCCTGCCCAAAGCCCTCTCCTCAAAGAAAGCACACCTACGTACTGAACGAATATCGATATTTATGGCGCTCTATGCCACAATACCATTAAGTCAAATAGGGCTAACGCAGGAGTGGGTTTGGTAATAAATAAGAAAGTAGGAATGCAGGTAAGCTACTATGAACAGCATAATAAATGCATTATCATAGCAAAGATAGACACGAAGCCCATGCCTACCACAGTAGTAAAAGTTTACATGCCAAGTAGCTCTGCAGATGATGAAGAAATTGAGGAAATGAATGATGAGATAAAAGAAATTTTTCAGATAGTTAAAGGAGGCAAAAATTTATTTGTAGTGTACATGGAAGAGACCTGGAGACACCGGAAAGTTTCAGCTTGATTATATAATGGTTAGACAGAGATTTAGGAACTAGATTTTAAATTGTAAGACATTTCCAGGGACAGATGTGGACTCTGATCACAATTTATTGGTTATGAACTGTAGCTTAAAAGTGAACATATTGGAAAAAGGTAGGAAAGTAAGGAAATATAGGACCTGGATAAGTTGAAAGAACCAAAGGTTGTTGAGAACTTCAGAGGGAGTATCAGGCAATGGCTGACTAGAACAGGAGAAAGGAATACAGTAGAAGACGAGTGGGTAGCTTAAAGAGAAAGGCTATTTACAACAAATCAGACAGCAGTAATAATAGTCAAAGGGCATGGAAGGGAAGCAGTGGTTGAGAAGGAAGTGAGACAGGTTTGTAGTCTATCTGTGATGTTATTAAATTTGCGCACTGAACAAGCAGTAAAGGCAACCAAAGAAAAATGTCGTGTAGGAATTAAAATTCAGGGAGAAGAAATAAAAAATTCAAGGTTTGCTGATGACGTTGAAAGTCTGTCAGGGAGAGGGCTTTGAAGAGCAGTTGAATGGAACGGAAAATATTTTGAAAGAAGAATATAAGATGAAATCAACAAAAGCAAAGCAAGGATAATGGAATGTAATTGAATTAAATGAAGTGATACTAAGGGAATCAGATTAGGAAATGAGACTCTGAAAATATTAGATGAGTTTTATATTTGGTCATCAAAATTACTGATTATGGTGATAAAATGTAGAAGCAGTAGCAAGAAAAGCATTTCTAAAGAAGAAGAATATGTTAACATCAAATACAGATTTCAGTGTGGAAGTCTTTTCTGAAGGTATTTGTCTGGAGTGCAGCCATGTGTATGAGTGAAAATGGACAATAAACAGTTTATAGACGTTTTTGAAATGTGGTGCTACAGAAGAATGCTGAAGATTAGATGGCTCAATCATATAACTAATGAGGAAATACTGAATAGAAATGGGAGACAAGAACTTTGTGGCACAATTTGACCAAAAGAAGGGATCGGCTGATAGGACACATTCTGAGACATCAGTGGATGACTAGTATTTGAGGGAGTGTGGAGGGTAAAAATCATAGAGGGAGACCAAGAGATGAATACAATAAGCAGATTCAGAAAGATGTAGGTTGCAGTAGGTACTGGGAAATGAAGAGGCTCACACAGGATAGAGTAGTATGGAGAGCTGTAACAAGCCACTCTTGTAGACGGTAGAATGGACTGAAGACCCCAGCAAAAATGCCATTGTACATAATTTGCCTTCAAGAACTATCACAGTGTATTTTAAATGCTAGGATTTTTTGCGTGATTCACATAGGAAATTTTGTTACTGCTTTTACAAAGATTACAAGAGATCAGAATAATTAATGGTGACACTGAGTGAAACATTAGGTGATTTAAGGAGGTTGGCCTTCTCTTCCTATTTAATTTCATTTTTTGTAATCAAAAAGAAAGTATTAACTGTGAATATTGTACAGAGTAACACTGATGCTCTAGTCTTTGCAGTTGTTGAGGTGATACATAGGAATATAAGGAAAGGTAAAGAAGAAAAATAATAATTTTTCTGAACACTCAGTTGGAAGTTTCCTATAAATTTAATTAAAGCAAAATTCATATTGGTAATGAACAGGAAGAAAATACCAAACCAAGTGACAAAAAGGTAGAAAATTTGTCAGCCCTACATAAATAACGCAATTTGAAGATAGCAGATACCAAAAGAAATAAAACACAAGTAGAATTGGAGTTGAGGTAAGATCACTTATCATTAAACACAAAGTGACAAAGAAATGTTACTATACAACTCATTTCGCTGAGTGCACACATGTGTGCGTGAAAGAGAGAGAGAGAGAGAGAGAGAGAGAGAGAGAGAGAGAGAGAGAGAATTTCAATGCCGTACCTTTCTATAATTCTTAATTCTCCATTGATAGCCACATATCAAGTGCGTCTTGTGGTGATCTTTAATTTCATCCACTGTATAAGGACATCATATGCATGTTGAACACCTGTTAGTTTTAATTGTAGAAAAAGATTGGTTAGCATACAAAAGAAACATGTTTTATCATTTACAGTAAATGGGCTGTAGACGAAAATTGTCTTAATGATGAAATGTGACTTAAATTCCATCCCTTAATATAGTTCTAATTAGAGGTATTGTTAACAACATAGCAATTAAACTTAAATTAACCATATAAATCTTCTGTTGCAACAAAGGTTGCTAAATTGTACTGTTGGGATGGTGCTTAATACATATTTGGTTTGAGTCTTAATTTTATGAGATTCAGTTGTTGGAATTCACCTAATTATTGGAGGGGAAGGAAAGATAGGAGAGGAGATGGTATCATTCTAACCACCTTCCTTCTTTTTATTTTCATGTTCATCTATAACTGCTCAAATGCAAACCTACACCCCATTGAATGAATCACAGCTACCCATATTACGCAACTACACAGCTAATACTTGACACTAGGAAGCAGTGCTTTTATTCTTTCCCTTACATAAGGCCACTCAGTATATTGATTATTAACATTTCAGTACTTTTGTAAAAGGTATTGCAACACAAAATTGTAAAAATGCCTGTAATTAATCATTGTTTAAAATACATCACAGCTGGTGTCCATTCCACTACAAGAGGTATGGTATTAAACTTACTAAGTCTATGGATTTTCCTCCCAGTGCTTTCCATTGTCACGCCTGTGACTATTGCAGGAAACAATTTAAACTCTTAATAAAATGACAGGTTTTCCTTGTGAAAGTCACAGTTATTGTCTATACCTTTTCCCTGCTTTATAGTTTTTTTCACCTTTCCTTGCTCCACAAAATAAAATTATCTGCACGACAGGCAGAGTTAACAAGCTAGTCTGTTAGATATGTAGCCCTATCTCTTTTCCAGATAAATCCTGCTTGGTACAGAGCCATCGTATTCTCCCATAAAGTAAAATTTCATGTGCCACAGGAAGAGCTAAGAAACAAATCTGAGCTTTGCAGCCCTCTCTATCAGATAAGGTACGAGAAATGCTAATGTTACTATTGTACGACAGTGCAAAGAGTGTCACCGTGGACTAGTAGAAGTGCTTCGGAGATGGTTCCTCCAGTGAGGCTGATGTCAGTTCCTTCTTCAACCTAGCCTAACTGCCCCATCCCTAATAACCTTACTGTTGATGAAAATCTAAGTTCTAAGATTTATTCCCTTTGCCAAGCTCATTATTTTCTCATATCTGTAACACCGTGCCATTAACTTCACATGAGAATTGTATACAATACTGAGCAGGGTTTGTTGTGGTGTCTCTGGTCTACTGCTTTAAGACTTGTTATCAGTTCCCATGTCCTCAACATTTATGTGTAGTTTATAACTGTCCAGGTCAGTCCTGTTATTTGAAGCACATATTATTAATGTGTAACATTTTTAACTGCTTATATGATTATAATGCTTTTAAGCATGAGAAACTTAGGGTGTGCTATTGTAAAGCCAGTGTAACATAAAGCTTTATAAGGTAGGTGCTAAGAAGGCAGTAGTTAAGTACCTTATAATTTCATAATGAATCTTGCCTTTTTGTCTTGTTGTACTGCTAATGAAGAAAGCAAGCAACTTTCTCCCTCAGCAGTGTGTTGTCGGTTAAGCTTACTCTCGCTGGGATGCCGCCCAAATCTGTACACGAGAGCTGTACGTCTTCTCTTACAGAGGAGGACTACTCTGAGGACGGTTACACAGGGGACTGCAGGTGTTCTCTGTGCCAGAGAAGGTTCGAGGAGCAAGGTAAAGCGTATCACAGGCCTGAGTAGCACCTACGTGCAGAGCACTTCGTCATAGACAGCGCTTATGTACTTGTACTGCTAGAACTACAAGTGCCAGGGATTCCGGAACTCACCAACAACCCATTGAAGAGTATAGCTTATTTATAGCTCGGCCAGTTTCAGGCATCACATTGTGTGACACTGTCCGTGGTATTTCTCTTTGATGATGGGCTGGGCTTTGACTAGATTTCTGTAGGCAGAATGTTGCTCCCCTCTTAAGGGAATATCTAAAACTTCTATTCACAATAGTTTTACTCACACAGATGTGACTGTGCATATTGGCATGCTCAGTTCTTGCTATGAAACAGCATACCATGATTTTAGTAGTAGATATTACTGATACTCCCCATCCAGTGACATGCACTTCTGTAATTCATTCATCCATCGCCTACATGTCACAAAAGTGTCAAAGAGGAAGCCAGTATTGTCTAGTTAAGTACTTTGTGAGGATTCCTTTGGTTTCTTAAGAGAAAAATCTTTTTCTTTTGTTTGTGAAAGGGAGTCAATCAAGCATTAAAAAGGCCACTTTAGGATCACCTTAATTGACTGTTAATTGAAGGATGCTCTACTTGATCATAGTAGCTCCTAAACTTTACATAACTTTCACACAATGGGTACTGTTGACTGGTAGGATGTGAAGTAGCCTCATTCTACCGATATCAAAGTACAGGGTTATCGAAAAGTCGTGCACATCCACCTTAAGATGTCAAATGAACTGTATGACAGTGTCTTGGTACACAACACTATTCACTGCAACTTAAAAGGAAATGGAGCTCACTATTTGATGACATGATGCGGTATGCCAGACTCCAGTTTTCTATGGTGCAAAGTATTCTCATGAAATATGTGTGGATTTTTGGTTGGACAAATTTTAGTGTTTTAAGTATTCACATATCTACTAAGATAAAACCATGCCATACCAGTGAACAAAACATGGTTCAGTTCTGCAATTGCATGGGCATCAACAAATGATGAAAACATGTGTGCACATAAGTTACATTTCTTTGTTTAGTGCCTTCAATTCCTGCACTCTACAAACGTGATTTGCATGAAATTTTAACTTCTCTGTTACAGTCTAAGGACTACCATACAAAATCTGAGATTGGACAGACAGTCTCTTCATGCTTTTTGAAGTAAAATGCAGCATCACATTCCTCACCTGAGCCAGTTAACATTCGCCAAATGGCTGGTCTCCTGGTCCTCTTCATGACTGCAACAGATCTGCATTGCTGGAAATGGGTAGTTAATCTCATTATAGTTCAACTGTTCAGCACTCTGGTACCTGGATATTTCCCAGGAAATGCTTCTACAACATGTGCCTTTGAACAATTGACAAAACACTGTTGTACAATGAAAAGTCATTTCTGTTGGAAAAACAACATAGAACTGCTCAGTGCTACATATGTTACGTGACCCCTACCTGTTACATTGTCATCTTCATTTGTTGTTGACAGTACCTGTACTTGCCCGCGAAAGGCAAAGGTCCCGAGTTTGAGTCTCGGTCGGGCACACAGTTTTAATCTGCCAGGAAGTTTCAGTACCTGTAGTGTTTTCTTGCTGTGGCTAATCAAATGAATGTAATGCAACTCCTATTGACAGACTCATTTGTTTTCATGTGCTCAACTTTTCGATCACAGTGTAGAAGGTACAAAGATTACCCTTAGGATGGGAAATTACTTCCAAAGGTAGGAGAAACATCTGTTCTCTTCAATATTAAGATACAGAAGACAACATGTACCATAGGATTAAAGAAAGATAGAAAACATATCCTCTGAAAACCCAGTGTGGTTTCTTTCTTTGTAAAAGGTAAAGTAAGCATCAAGTCAGTTTTCAGGAAAGAATTGTTTGGGGCAGCTTAATAGGTAGTAAACAAAACCAGAATTCCACAAGTAGAAGCATGATCAAATTTGAGAAGACTGCATGTATAAGATCTTTAAGGGGAAATAATTGGGCTAATACTTGATTTATTCATGATTAGCAAAGTAAAATGAGAGAAGAGTTTTTGGTCAGACAACTCCCCCTTCAGGCAGTGGTGTAATAAATGCTTGAATCATCATGACAGGGAAAGTGGTATAGGGAATTAAGGAATTAGTAAAGTGCTTGAAACCTTCCAAATACTCTATAATCACAGGAAATTCTATCACTTAACAAGAACGTAGTGGTGGAAAATAGGCAGAATTCTTGTAGAACAAAGGTGGGAGGAAGAACAAGTTAGAAGTAATTAATTGTTTAAAAGGTAATGCAACACAGTACAATATCAGCTGTTCTGTATTCTTGTTAGGCAAGACTTATACAGTGGTTACTGTGCAGCCGAGTGAGTCCGTGTGCTATTTAGCGGTGATGAGAAGACAACTGAAACTGAAAATAATGAAATAAGATGTGCCACTGATTAGTTAAGTTATAAATTATATTGAAATTTAAATATACTGATTATTATATGTCTAAAGACTTTTGTGCCATCTTCATGGAGTTGTTAGACCATGTCATATTCATCCTTTCTGTAACATAGCATTAAATGGAAGGGCTAGGGGTTAGGAGGTAGGCATAATACAACAGTTCTAAGCATAATTTTTTAAACCCAAACTTTTGAAAACAACATGAAACAATTGATTTAAAATAATATGTCCAAAAAAGTTTACAATTAAATGTTTAATTTAATTTGATGTGTTCCCTTAGGCAAGAAAACTTTACAACCACATGTGAATATAACACATATGCTCATATCAAAATTACTGCAGTTCCTCATTTGTCTTTCTTTGCTCAATGCAAACAGTCACAAAAGAAAACACAACTATCAGACTTTGTCTCTGGAAGGGACACGAAAATAACCATCTGAATACAGTACATATGAGTAGCATGACAAGTTTTCGGACTCCCCTTCTGCAGAGTTCTCTTAGTTAAATATGTGCCACAGCTGAGCCACATAGAACATGCCCAGTATTCAGATCCTTGGGCGACGACTGTTCCAATCACCTCAGCTCACTATAACTCAAAAATGTTAGTGATCAGTACTATCCACAGTGTCACCGATACCGACCAAAGACCTGTTCTGTCCAGAACAAGTCATGTAGCAGGTTGACACAATTCGAGGCTCAGCTCTTCCATCTTTCTCTCTGGTTGCAACTGTTCTTCACGTAGTTCACTCTTCTGCCGCTCTTGGCAGTTGGCAGAGGGCGACATCTTAGTGGTGCTAGTCATGCCACACTGTAGCACCGATGTGGGAAGATAGCGTGCAGCATTCAAAGGCATCGGACATGTGATGATGATACCATAGGCACATTTTCAATATCTCAAAGCTTGAAGTTTTGACCCTGCTTCTGGGATTGTCTGTAGGAGTCCTCTGGTGGTTGAACCATCTCAGTTCACTAGAGGACTCTTGAAGAAAATCCCACAGTAGGGCCAAAACATTGAGTTTTGAACATGTCAAAGAAGAATATTACATGGGCTAACAAGTCACGGGATTTTGCTTACACTGATTACTGCTGCAATCATATTTGTCTTGTGGCCATTTATCCTCACATTCTGTGCAAGTTGTACCTTCAGTGAGTGTCTGCAGAATCAGTGTCCCCGTAGAATATTAGTATTTGAGGTGTATAATGACATATAACTGTACTAATGGGTTATACTGAATCAGCACTAGACAAAAAATTTCAAATCCTCAGGGACAGTGACCACTTGTCAGAATAAAAGGATCAAGGGTAATTCAGAAGACGCAGAGTGGAATATATATAATAAAAATCAACATTTAAGATCAGAAACGTAAAGTTTGGGAGAAAAAGAAACAGATTTACCTTAGAAATTAGCCAATTTAACAGCAAAAATAATTCAAATGAAAGAATTTGCAAAATGTGAAAGGATATTGGTAATCTAGGTTTCTTATGAATAGAATTTTAAAAAAGTGAAAATGTATTATTGCAGTTCTAAAGGAGTCCTGATTGGCTTATAAACACTGAAATGAGTAAAGATAACCACTTACCATGTGGTGTAGATATTGAGTAGCAGGTAGTCACATAAGTGCGAACAGGTGCAGGTTTCAGCTGTTATGTCTGACTGTGGTGAGGTGAGCAGTTATTTGATGGAGCAGGTGAGATGAACGAGCAAGAAGAAAGGGAGGAGGGGGGAGATTATCAGTGGGATTAAAAGTGTGTGTGTGTGTGTGTGTGTGTGTGTGTGTGTGTGTGTGTGTGAGTGAGTGAGTGAGAGAGAGAGAGAGAGAGAGAGAGAGTGAATAGGTAGGTATGGTTAAAAGGGGCAGGGATTACTGAGGTAGCTTTGGGGCCAGGGGGGGTGGGGGGTGAGGGGGGGGGGGGGGGGGGGGGAGATCGCACATGTGCTTGAGAACATCCTTTGCCACTAAGTGTTCAACAACCTAGCTCATGGCCTCATGGCCGCGGGTTGACAATGACCATTGACCATTCGTATTGGTGGGACCAAGCAAGGTGGCGCAGCGATTAGCACATTGGACTCACATTCAGGAGGGTGACTGTTCAAATCCATGTCCAGCCATCCTGTTTTAAGGTTTCCACGATTTCCCTAAATCGCATCGGGCAAATGCCAGGAGGGTTCCTTTAAAAAAGGGCATGACCAATTTCCTTCCACATCCGAGCTTATGTTCTGTCTCTAATGACCTCATTTTCAATGGGACATTAACCACTAACCTCCTCCTCCGTATTGATGGACATTTTCAGTGGTCATGACCTCATAAAAGGCTGTACTAAAGCTGCAGTTGAGATGAACTGTGACATCTTATTCTGCAGTTGGCACCAGCTGTTATGAGGTAGGATATGCAGTGTGTCTTGGGAGGAATGGTCAGTATTCAGGAATATGGCAGGAATGATCATTTGAACCAAAAAAGTCTAGTAATCGTGGGCTCTGAAATGCATACCTTAGAGCTACACTGATCAACCAGAACACCATAACCATCTACCTAATAGCCAGCATGTCCATCTTTGGCACAAATGACGGCAGCAGCGCGTCGTGGCATGGAAGCAATGAGGCCTTGGTAAATCCCTGGAGGGAGTTGGCGCCACATCTGCACTCACAAGTCACCTAATTCCTGTAAAGTTGGGGGGCCAGCACATAAAGTGGAACTTGCCACTGCGTTCCTCAAACCACTCCATCACACTCCTGGTCTTATTGAAAAATATCATTGCCACCAGGAAACATGATCATCATGAAGAGGTGTATGTGGTCTTCAGCCAGTGCACAATACTCATTCACAGTCATAGTACCTTGCATGGGCTTCATGGAACTGTAGATATCCATGCAAATGTTCCCCAGAGGACAATGGAGCTGCCACCAGCTTGTCTCCATCCCATAGTACAGATGTCAAGGAGCAGTTCCTCCGGAAGACAACCTATTTGCACCATCCCATCAGGATGAAAAAGAAGGCAGCGGGATTCATCAGACCGTGCAACACTCAACCACTGTGCCGATATCCAGTGCTGATAGTTGTGTGCCCATTTCAGTCACAGCTGTTGATGTCGTGGTGTTAAAGTTTGCACACGCACGGGTAGTCGGCTGTGGAGGCCCACTGTTAGGAGTGTTCGGTGTACTACATGTTCCGACACACTTGTACTCTACCCAGCACTAAAGTCTGATGTTAGTTCTACCACAGTTCGCCACTTGTCTTGTCTTACCAGCCTGCCCAGCCTCTGACATCCGACATCTGTAGTGAGGGATGGCCACCGAACCTCTTGACATCTGGACGTGGTTTCACCTTGTGTTGAAGACACTCACCACAGCACTCCTTGAACTCCTGACAACTCATCCAGTTTGTGAAATGCTCATGCGAAGCCTCCTGGTCATCACAATCTGCTCTCGGTCAAACTCAGATAGATCGCGCGCCTTCCGCATTCAACACAAGGAGAGCATGCTCACTGATATTAAATGCACCGTGTGCATGTCTGACTAGCAGTCATTCCTCACCAGGTGATGTTGCCATGGCCCGGGTGGGTTTATATCGATTGCAGGTTGGTGGTCATGATGTTCGGGCTGATCAGAGCATTTATTCAGTAGAAGAGATACGTTCCCAGTATCAGAGATGAAAAAGTGCTCATAGTTCTTCTAATACGAATTTTAGGGCTCATGTTTACTAGACTTTTTTCTTCAAATGATTATTCCTGACATATCCTAGAATACTGACCATTCCTGCTGGGATACCCTATATAAGTGACAAGACTGTAATAGGATATGCTGGTTGGCTGCACAGCTTGACCTTTCAAACAGTTATGATAGGCTACCTTAAAGCTTTGAAGTTGTTGTCTTCATCTTTCATCCTACAGTGGAAAGTGTGCTCTTTTCATGCTTCTGCCAGATTAAAATCGTGTACAGGACCAGGGCTCAAACCTAGAACTGTGCATTCTGCAGGCGTAATTTGCAACTTATCCCAGCTCAATTGGTAAAAGCAGCCTGCAGAAGGCAAGATTCTGGGTTTGAGTCCAAGTCTCATATATGATTTTAATCTGCCTGGAAGTTTCAAAACTGTGCAACTCCATTGCAGAGTAAAAGATTCGTTCTGAAGAAAATGCCTATTCTGTGGATAAGCCATTTCTCCCTAATCCTTTCTTCCAGAAGTTTAGTCAACAAGCCATTCAGAACGTAGAATAGAGATACTATTAGTAGTGAAGATACAATGGCAGGTCATTAGCAGTGCCCACATATCTCAGTCGAAGAGAGAATAGTGCATGAAAGCACACAGTTTTATCCTGTTATTTTATTATCTTCCTTTGAAAGTTGTACTAGCTTTTCAAAGTACTCTCCCTGATTTTACGAACTGCTGCAGCCATGTAAAACACTCAGTGAATGATTTGTGATGCTCTTTTGGAAGATCTTATCGGTACACCTTGTACACAAATACTGCTGCCTTTGGAGATGTAAATCAACAGCTGTTGATGACTTCTTTCACTAGTTATCATCATCATAATCATCTTCATCATCATCAGCATCACCATCACTGTCATTTTGCACAGTTTCCAGCCCTCGGCTAGGTTGTTTCGGAATGTAAGCCCCTCCGTGTTTTCCTGTCCTCCTATTGCATTCTTCTTCCCACTCTGTTCCCAACATTCTTTTCTGTTCTTCACATATTCCATCACTCCAACAATCCACCTCTGTCTTTTGATCTTCTGCTAGATTCTATCTTCCTATTGTCATTCCGTGAACCTGTCTTAGTGTCCTGTCTACTCCTATTCTTTTAATATGTCCATACCATCTCAATCTCACCTTTTCGCTGATTATTGCATACCATCTCTTTCACTATTTCTCTCATTGTCTCATTCCTCACATTATCCATTCTAGTAGGTCAGAATTGCCTAAATTGTACAATTTTTTGAAAGCTTTATTTATTATATTCCAAAATTATATAAGCAAAGCCATCCTCAACTGTAGGATGTTGTCCTTGGTAACCAATTTAAAGAATAGAAATTATGCTAGAAATAAGGACACTACATTTAATTTTTGAAACATCTGAAAATGGTACAAATTAGGGTCAGATTTCCTAATGGATGCATAAATTGTACCAGCCTTACAAATTATCCCTGAGATTGTACTAGTCCAAGCTTAAGGAGATGTTTCATCTCTTAGTTGTTACATCACTATTCGCAGATATTACAATACAACTTTTTCACTTTTTTACCCAACCCTGCAAACCTTTCATGAATCGACATTTTGCATTTTGTGCATCTGATCATTTTTTCCATTCAATCTTTCTTACATGCCTCACAATATCATTCCTCTGTTTTACAAATTAGTTTCTATGGTGGCTTCCCCACAGCTTCCAAAAATTTCCTCTTCATATGTGCAAAGCTGTAGTTCTAAATCTCTCCTTTGCTTCAGTTAACTTTCATCCCATAAGCCCCTCTTGCATAGTCTATTCATCAGCTCAAAGGGTCCTCTGTTAAGCCGCGAAGTTTTACTTCGAACTTTCATCATTTCCCTCGGATTCAGTGATAATTCTTGGATGGTCACCTTTAACCTATTGTTTGCCTGTGTGGCTTCATCTGCATTGAAATTACTAGGCAATCTGTGTCTTTCTGCAAAGTCAGAAGCAAGTTTTCTTACATTCGACATGTGTAAAACAAATACCATCTCTTGAAATGTAAGAATGTGGTCTTTCAGTTAATTTTTACATTCATAGTAAAACACTTTTTCTGCATCATAAATTTTTGTATACCTGTTTGCATTTTTATTTTCAGCATGCCTCTTAATCGTTGGGTTAGGCACTTTTTATATGCCCGCAGTTTCATTTAATCCATGATCCCCATTTAGATGTATGGTAATGTAGCAGCTAAATGCTGTTCTCCTGAGCTCCACTTTCCATGGCAGCTTTCTGTTACCATACTGTAATACAAAATAATTATTTAATTGTTAACATGGGCTGAAGGAAGCATTAGAAAATTCACCAGACTCTTTTGAAACGTTAAGTTGCACTAATTATGCTAAATGCAATATAAAAGCTCTGTATATGAGCAAGTTTCTTAAATGTTATGGTGTAATATCAGAAAGTGAAAGCACTACAGTACACACAATGTTACTATTTTCCCTTTCTCAGATTTCTGCAAATGACTCACGACAAATACAGATCCATGATTGTCTGAAACGTAAGTTTTTTCATGTATATTTACCCATAAATAAAGCATTATGCTTCCACGTAGCAAATAACAGTAATTCTCTTCGCCACGTACACAAAAAGTTAAATGAAATCTATAACAAAAGCAATTCTGTCTTCAGACTACGTGTTCCTCAACACACAGAATTCATAGTTGATAATGAAACTCCAAGAAGCATGTAGCTCAATCTGAACTCTCTAAATATTGGATGTATGAGAGGTACAAATTTTATAGAAATGATACAAGTTAGGAGTCAGTACAATATAAGCAACTCTCCCCTGAGTCCTGTGCTGATGCTTTGAAATTTCATCTCACAAGCCTTTGTCCTGCTCACCTGCCTTTTCTTCTGATTCATATGTAATTATTGGAGCATAATATGCTTGGTATAACATTTGCTTGCCTTTTGGGTGGTACATCTGTCCTCCATAGAAGACTTCTTAATGTCCGCAAGAATTCATGTGCTCGCTTACCCTTAGTAGCTGCTCACTAATACTTTCTTTCACTAGATCAGAGTCATAATGTGGATAAAGGAAATGTGTGGATCTGTAATTTCTCAAGCAGGGACTTCACTTGTCACTGTAGTGTGGTGGTGTGCCACAACTGTGGAATAGGATCTGGTGCGGACTGGTTTTGGATAATATTTCTTCTTTCTATGTCTGTACAATCTGGGCTGGTAAAACTCCCGAATGCCGAACCAAGATTGCTGTCTTGCCTACATCCACAACTACTTGGCCACTTGCAGCAGAATATAAGGGGCATTCAAAAAGTTTCTGTTCAAAGACCATTCAACCCAGAACTGGTATTCCAATAAGGCAAACACACAGAGGGCATTGGGGCTGTCATCCAAACAAAACGGGCTGAAGATACCCATTTGGTAAAACACCGTGTTGTGCTATGTGAAGAAGCCTGCTGCACACCTTTGTCTGACAAGAATCATTGACTGTCCAAGGCCTTTTACAAGGGACCAAAGGTGTGATAATCACATGGAGGAAGATCTGGACTATAGGGCGGGTGCTCGAGTGTCTTCAACTCGAGTTGGCATAGCTTCTGCTTTACGACATTTGCGATATTGGGACATGTGTTATCGCAATCAGTACAGAACTTAGTGCTGTTTTTCTCAACTGTTGTTTTTGACAGACATGCTGCCCCATACATGTTCCATTGTTTGTCCTTCTGTCACCAAGAAAAGAACAACAGCATGTTTGTCCTGTTTGGACACATTTGGTAATAACATCGCCATAGTTCACGAACACCACAGTAACCCCTTGCCTACACGATGGTGGTTATAATTCCACATTGTGCTACATTGCACATATGCTGCAGCAGTGCATCCCTTATATGTGCAATTTTGTGCTCTTTTTAGTCTTGGTTGATGGACTTTTCCTGAGAGGACCCAAACACTTTAATACCATTTCATTTAATTTAAGAGTTGAATTGATATAAACAAATTTTGTCACCAGTCATGATATAAAAATACTGATTTTGTCCACACAAAATCCAAATTTTTATAGCATTTTGTTGGTACAGTTTGCTTCATAGAGCTTTTTGCTCAGGGATTCTAATGTGTTGTATCTAGTGACTGCTGATCTTTCTAACACAAATACTCTCACCCAGGATCTTATAAATTACTGTCAGTCTGATTTTGAGATTGCACCCAATTTGTTGATATTTTCAGTGAGGATTATTTTCAGTCATTATGTGGACTTAAAGCTTTTGCTCTTCTGTTCATTTGTATATTCATGTCACAAGCTATGCAGTGTACCAAGTGATTATAAATACCTTGTTTACAGATAATGGCGATGAGTCACCTTGACAAATGTACTGTGTAGCTTGTTTCACTATAATATTGTGACAGATACATGTGAAAGAATGTCAAATCATCCTTGCCCACAGTCTGGCAACTTCCACTGCACTTTCTGTAGCTGTGAGGCTGTGAATAAATATGTATCACGTTATGACATGGGCACTGACATTTCACTGTCTGCTCCTCCTGATAATCACATTGTGATGGTTGTTTTGAATATCCCTGCTCAATGAGACTGTCCTTCAAATTCATTATGCCTATTGTTAGCCTAATCAGTGACTAACATGTAGACCAGTGAAGTTTATCTACATCTCCTTACCCCCTCTAGTAAAAGTTGTGATGGTTTTAGTCACTTTTGGAGGTGGTTAGTTCTTGTTGTCCAGACTTATATTTAATGCTCATTAAGTGTTGAGGATGCTGTACCTGGATTCCAGTTGTTGTATGCTAGTTTGTAAGTATGGATTTCCTTCAACTTTCTGTATTCCAGCATCGACAGCCACTTTTTGGCAATTATCCAGTGAAGTGATGCCTACCAGCCAGTATACATTTCCCATAGATATTCATTTCAGATACCCAGTGATTAGTATTACTGTTTCATTAAGGACCACATCTACTGGCATTGCATGAATAGATTTTTTACCTTGCAGGACAGATGTATGCCTCAGTGAGGCAACAAAGTACTGTGACAGATGATCTGAGAACCATCAACTGGGCTTCCTTGTAAGTCCCAATAAGTTTATGAATGGTAGTACTTTAAGCTGATCCCTTTTATTTAAGACTGCGATAGTATCTCTGGTATTTGAGCAACTAAGGTATTTTATTACAGAGCAGTGTTCTAGCACCACACATTGATGGTTTACTTTGATTTTCCAGTTTGTTTGTCTGTTAAGCAGATTGAAAGCACACACTTGAAGTGATTGTGGGTTTTTCCTTGGCTTTGAGTGGTTTCTGCTACAATGCTCAGAAAAGATTTGCAAAGTTCAGAAGCTTTTGTTCTGCTCCCTTGAACTGCATTGTGTGGATGGCAAAATTTGGTTACAGCCATAGAATACTTTAGCTTTTCTTTTGCCTGGTATGATCACTTATGTATATGTTGAACAATACTGAAAGAATGCACTTATTTTGAGGGGGGGGACTAGTTTTCATATAGTTATTTTGCATCTTCTATGGATTGTAATTACAACTTCTCACTATGATGTGGAGTGCATCAGTTTCACAATTATTATAACACATTTTCACAGTGATAAATATTGTAACATGCTGACCATTCGTTTGGGTTCTCTAACTGCTTATACACCCTTTACTTTCGACAAAAAAAAAACCTTCATTTGTACAGCAAAGTAGCAATTATTTTTCCAAAATCATAGCTGTGAATCATTTTATTGATTTTGCCAAACATAATATCGTGGTATAGGCAGACGAAAGATCAACTGATGACACACACACACACACACACCACCTGTATGGTCTAAAGATGAAATAATTACAACGTTGAAAGCTGAATGTGTTACTTCTTGCTGATGAGTCCACTGCTTAGTGCTTTACTTGTCCAGTGAGTGGTTGTCTTTACTCATGCGACTGTTCCTGTTCTGTACAGGATTTTCTAATATATGCAAATACAACAGTCATAAGAAGTTATTGAGTACATTGCCTGTCAGGTATGCATCAAAATGAAGAATTTGAGAGCTGATAATAAGGAACTGCAAGGTCTGTTAGAAAAGCACATGACCTTTGGCCGGGAAAAAAACTGGCTCACTTGGAGCACTAATCAATGTCAAAGTAGTTCCGTTGGGCCTCCACACGCTTCTCGTAACAGTGCCGCCATTGTTAGAAGCATGCCAAATAGCCTCTTTCGGAATTTAGGTTGGCCTTCTCTGTCATAATGTCCTCTCTTGTCTGAGATTGCTTTTCTTTCAATGGCCTCTTGAGTTCAGCAAACAGCCAGAAGTCACAGGGGGCCGAATCAGGGGAGTAAGGAGCCTGTTGAAGCAAAGGAATTTAGTTTTTTGCCAAGAAAAACTGAATCAGGTGCAAGGAATCTGCTGGAGTGTTGTTGTGATGGAGGCGCCAATTACCTGTTGACCATAAGTCAGGTCTCTTGCGTCGCATGGCATCATGTAGACAACAGAGGACACCCCTGTAGTACTCTTTGGTGATTTTTCGACCGTGTGGTGTACAACACCATGGGAGTCAAAGAAAGCAGTCGGCATCACTTCGACGTTGCTGCGCAAATGGCAGACCTTCTTTGTTCTCAGTGAGGAGAAATGCTGCCAATGTGATGACTAGGACTCAGTTTCTGGGCTGTACCTATACACCTGGGACTTTTCATCAGTGATTATCGTGGCCACAAGGTGAGGGTCACTGAATGTGGAGTCCAGTATGTCGTGTGAGACTTCAACAGGAAGTTGCTTTCGCTCCACCATCAGCAGCTCCGGCACAAATTTCGCTGACACTCTCTTAGTGGCCAAATCTTTGGTCACAGTGAAATATGCTAAAAAAAGTGCTGTTGCCCACCTTTTCTGCAATTTCTCTCATAGTCATACAGCAGTCCTGCATCCCCAGAGCATTCACTTTGGTAATGACCAGCTCATTTCAGCATGTTGATGGCCGACTGGAGCACAGCTCACTAGCCACCAGTGTGCAGCCATCTTTAAACTGGGTGTACCACTCCTTAATCTGTGTGGTGCCCATAGCATCCTCACTGAAAGCGAACTGAATCTTCCAAATTGTTTCCACCTGGCTGTCACCCAATATCTGGCAGGATTTGATGCAGAAGCACAGCTCCAGTCTTTCCATCATTTTGCTTGCAATATAAAACTGACACTTGCCAGGAACTGGCGCTATCAAAAGTTGAGAAAAAATTCATGCATGCGCACAAAGATTCGTGGTTGGCTCTTGCAAGCATGCTAGATTCAGATCAATCAGGTGTTTGCAAAAATAAGAAAGTCAGATGATTTTCTAATGGACCTTGTGTGTAACAACAATATAAGCACAAAAAAGAACCAAGGAAAGTCAGGAAACAGGGCATATTTAATAAAAATACCAATATGACCACATGTGTTGAAAAGGAGAAACAGATACAGGAGGACTGAGTAGAAGAAATATATGAAACTGTAGGAGATCACACATGACTAATATTGGAACATGAATTGAATTGGAGTGTGATAGAATGGACTATGGATCAAAGATATTGAGATGCGAAGTGTAGAAGGCGAGTAAAGGTTTAAAACATGAAATTGATGGGCTATAAGAGTACACCAACTAAATCTCTGAAAGCATGTGGCCTGAAGATTAGGTTTAAACTATTCTAGTCCCTTTACAAAATAAATACAACACCAAATAATGCAAATATTGCAGGACAGTTAACACCATATGTTAAATCGTAAAGACCTGTTATTCAGTTAGAAATAAGATCTTAGTGATACATAGGGTAGGATCCATTTTAGACATAGGCAAAAAGAGGAACATGAGATGCTACTGGAAGTTTGAGGATGATATGCTAGAAGTTAACAAGGATATTCACATTTGTTTCCTTGATTGGGGTAAGCCGTTTGACAGAGTGTACTGGAATATCCTCCTGAAGACCTTGAATGATCTTGATATAGACTTGGAGGGGGTAAACTGATAAGGAAACTGTATACAGGGCGAAAGTGGTGGTAAGGTGCAAACGTGTGAAACATAAAGAATCATAAGACAGGGGTGTTGACTGTCACTGAGACTGTTCAATGTTTGTGCAAAGAAACTAACAGAGACAGCATTGCAAAAAGTGAGAGGCAAAATAGTAGGAGGAGAAATTATAAAGACGATTATGTATGCTGACAACCAGTGTGAGGAAGAACTGTAGTTATGATGGAGAGAATCATCAAAGAGTGAGGGATGAGATAAGTGTAGGAAAGATCAAATAATGAGAACCAGTAAATGGGATGATTCTGCAAAAATATCCGTGAAGAGAAAGATCTCGGAGCAAATAAAATATTTTAGGTACTTAGGAAGTTTGGGGACAGAAAACAAAAGCTGTGTAGAGGAAGTATGAAGTAGAATCCAGAATGAAATTTTCACTCTGCAGCAGAGTGTGTGCTGATATGAAACTTCCTGGCAGATTAAAATTGTGTGCCAGACTGAGACTCGAACTCGGGACCTTTGTATTTTACGGGCAAGTGCTGTACCAAGCACAACTCACACCCCATCCTCACAGCTTCACTTCTGCCAGTACCTCATCTACTACCTTCCAATCTTCACAGAAGCTCTCCTGCAATGTTGCAGAACTAGCACTCCCGAAAGAAAGGACGTTACGGAGACATGGTTTGCCACAGCGTGGGGGATGTTTCGAGAATGAAATTTTCACTCTGCCTTTTGTGCACGAAAAGCTAAGATCACGAGTTTGAGTCTCGGTTTGGCACACAGTTTTGATCTACCAGGATGTTTATGAAGTGGGATATCTGTAGGTGAAGAAGCCATTGAAAATGTGAAAGGATTGTAGACAGCAAAAGAAATTCAGATAGAATTAAGAAAGGGATTTTCCGAGTATTCTGTTTGGAGTGTAGTTTTATAAGGAAGTGAACAATCAACAATAAGAACAAGAACAAGAAAAATACTTGGATAGTTCTGAAATTGTGCTTGTAAAGTAAAATGCGAAAAGCGAAGGGGACTGACAAAAGACCTCTTAGAAGAGAAGGGAAGCCAATACAAATATGAGAATGTTAAACTGTTAAGGATGAGAGAAGGATAACTTAAGATCATAAAGATAAGAATAAAGGTTAGAATAAAGAAAATTGAAGGGAATTAGTTATCACAAAATCAGAAACCTGCTGGGAGAAAATTGAAAGGTGTGTTTAGAGTGGTGTTTTCGCGAGTGGAGTAGATAATGTAGTGGGAAGGGGAAAATATGGGTCAAGATGAAGTGAAGGGTGTGGTAAGAATAGTTTGTGTTAAATAGATCTATGTTGAGCCAGTATTGTAAGGAATATTTAGATGCTGTGTGTGTTAGCATGATTGAATTGTCTTATGCCCTCCAGTCCTACTGAGAGATCTTGCCCATGTTCAGTACTGATATTACTGGCAAATAAACCACTAGACAAGGTCTATATAGCTGCAAAATGCCTGAAACTTGCCATTAGTCAGTGTTGTAAAATAATTTGGCCTCTTATGATGTATATAATTCATGCAAATGTGAATTACTCTGTTGTAATTTTGTACTATATTGTGTCAAAATTCACTTTTGTATATATTATTTAATGCATATAGCTAAGTTCCTGTATGTACAGTTATTTAATTTTTTTTTTTTTTTTTTTTAATTCATCTGTACGACCAATGCCATACCATAAAGCCTTAGCCTTGAATTTTATAAGATGCAGTACTGGTATTGAAGCATAATTTGCACAGTTTTACTGAATGCATATTCTTGTGTATCACTGTTCTTCATAACAGTTATAAACATTTTTGTAATTTTCTGCAAGCAGCTCTTATGCTTTAATTCATTGCTGTATACCGGCACTTAATAAGCGCACACAAACTTACTGTAGCTTGAAACAGCTTCTTCCAGTAATTATTTCTAGCCATTCAGGAACTAGGAATAAGATTGTATTGATGATTTTAGAGCTTACCTTTCCAATTATATTTACTTTGTAGCACAGGAACTGTTTTGCTAATGCATTTAATTCTTTTTCATAGGTAACTACAGTTGTTTGAAGGTGGATCTGAGCTTCACTCGTGATCGTGCCTTCTACTTCACGACAGTGTTCATACCGGGCATTATCCTTGTTACCTCTTCTTTCATTACCTTTTGGCTCGAGTGGAATGCAGTTCCTGCAAGAGTCATGATTGGTAAGTGTTAAATTCCATCCAGAACCTTGAGTTATTTTATTGCATAATAAGTAAAACTACACTTCTCTTCGAATTCAAAATCCACATCTGTATAGACAAAGTAAATGAAAATTTGCAACACCAAGAAGGAGGCATGATATTTATACTTTTGAACTCTATCCTCATCCTTGTATCATATACATGCAGGTTGATCAACATAATACACTAACAGAAAAAAAATCACAACAGCAAAAAATAATTAATATAGAGTATCGAAATTTTGGAAATAAATTTCTCTCGATAACATATTAAAACAATTAACACTGCAAGTTCACAGGTTAACATAAGTGTAAGATGAACTATTGCAAATGTGAAATGCTGGTACATTAATAACTGGTGTAACTGCCAGAATGTTGGATGCAAGCAAGCAGATGTGCATACACTGCATTTTACAGGTGCTGGATGTCAGTTCGTAGGCTGCAGTTCCATGCCTGTTGCAGTTGGTTGGTCTATACAGTGATGGTTAATGCTTTTTCTGGATGACACTGGAGCTGTTATTTGATGATGAGTTAAAGCAGCGGTATGTGGGGGAGTGTTATCCTGTTGGAAACATCCCCTGGACCGCTGTTTGTGAGTGGCAGCACAACAGGTGAAATCACCAGATTGATGTACAAATTTACAGTCAGGGTGCATAGGATAACCACGGCAGTGCTCCAGCTGTCATATGAAATTGCATCCGAGCTATAATTACGGGTGTAGGTCCAGTGTGTAATGCATGCAGACAGGTTGGTTTTAGGCCCTAAACTGCCTCCTTCTAACCAAAACAGGGCCATCACTTAGACCAAAAGAGAACCAGCTTTCATCGGAAAACAGAATGAACCTCCACACTGCCCTCCAGTGAGCTCTTGCTCGACACCACTGAAGTCGCAAATTGTGGTGGTTTGGGGGTCAGTGGAATGCATGCTGCAGGGTGTCTGACTTGGAACTGTCCTTGAAGTAACTGAAGTGAAACAGTTTGTTGTTTCATTGTGGTGCCAACTACTGCTCAAATTGCTGTTGCAGATGCAGTACGATGCACCACAGCCGTAAGCTGAACACGAAGGTCTCCCCTTGTGGTAGTGCCGCCCGATTGTACAGAGGCCGGTCTTTTTGTGACCACACATTCTTGTGACCACTGCTACCGGCAATCGTGTACATTGGCTACATTCCTGCCAAGTCTTTCTGCAATATCACAGAAGGGACATCCAGCTTCTTGTAGCCCTGTCAATGACTTCGTTGAAACTCAGTAAGGTGATGGTAACGGTGTCTTTGTCTCCTTAAAGACATAACCAATGCTCACGAGCATTACAGGCATTTATTTAAAGCAAACCTGATTTGTGTTCTCATAGTGGTGCTACTGTCACCACTCTTGTGTGTCTGGTGTGACATGTGAATAGACATGACCTTTCAGATGTAGAAAGAGGCCTGTAAACTTTCATTTATGTCATACAATTCCTTCTCATTACTGTGATATTTTTTCTGTCAGAGTATTTGTATAAAAAAATAGATAACATAAACTGTAGAGTAAATACATGGTAATGTACCAATTATTAGGGTCACAGAACATATTTTGAGAATTCAGTATATTGTAAGCCCCATTATATGCTGCAGATAGAGCATCTAAATGTCACAGCTTGTTATCAAAGTGGTTTTCGAGTTTCCCTCGTGTGGTTTCTATCCATGAAATGTAAACCTTGATTCCTGTGTAACTGTGGTAAGAAAGCTGGCAATCTTATCTCAGACATTTTACTGATCTACCAAACTAAAATAATGAGAAATAAAAATCAGGTAGTACCTTAATCCAAGTTGCCTAAGAGTAATAAATGAAATGGATTATAATTATATGTATCAGATTATTTAAAATACGCAGAGTAGGACAGTGGTCATTGGCATAAGCTTGTGCACATTGTCAAAACTGTGTTACCATAAATGGTTCAGCAGCTATATATGAAAGTGCAGCAGACAGTTGGCATCACCTACAGAGTGATGGTTAAACCATTTTTTATGCTGGATACTATCTTACAGTATGTCTGCACTCACTCTCAAAAAACCACCATAAATTGCACATAGAGACTACTTCCCGTAATACACATATTGAGGTCTCCTTTGCATGTCTAGTTTGGGAAGAATGATTGTTTAAATGTCTCTGTGCACAGTTAAATCTGCAAAAAGTTACAATTAAAGTGTACCAGGTCAGTGTACAGAAAAAACAGCAAGGACACGCCTGAAGTTACTTCTGCATTTGGTTTTGACTCTTCATCTGAGATAAAATGCTGCATCATCCTGACAAAGAAATCCTTGGGCCAGTCACATTTTTTACTTGAGACCCCATATGACTGTACTTTCCTTAATAAGGCTCAGATTAATATCAAATCTAATGCTTTTAGAAAGCCAAGAAACACTAGATGAAGATTATTTAATTCCTTCCAGCCTTTTGAAATGTGTATGAGAAAGTGAGTTGTGATTTAGTACTTACTCATTCAACTGAGCAAAGCACAGTAAGTGTTGTGTTCCTCATGATATAGCTGAAATTGATCTTTAACCCTTTTAACTGCTCTGGACTCGTTAATGTGCGTGCCTTTGTACTCTGTGCTCTGAACGTGTTTACACACACCACCAGTCCTTCTAACTGGTACTCTGAATGTGTCTACACGTAGACACATTCAGAGTACCAGGTACAAGGACTGATGGCACGCGCAAACACGTTCAGAGCACACAGGAACAGGTACAAAGATGTGCACATTAACACGTCCAGAGTAGTTAAAGGGTTAAACAAGTATATCTTTACTGTGAAAACTGTCTTTGTCATTCACTTAGTATGATTTTCTGCTTCTTCAAAATGTTGCTAAGTAATTCTAAAACTTCTTTCTGGTGTACCTGCATTGAAAGAAAGTGATCCTAAATCTAATAATGGTAAAGTGGGCATCATAAGGCATTTCATTGTTACCAGCCACACATACATTCATGTTCAGTTTCATCCAGCTGTCTCTACATCGTTCGAAAATCATCATGTCTGGGCCAGTGAGTCAAACAACTCAAAACTGTCTCAGAAATGTAATGACAGAACAGGAGTTACATGTGTGTCCCTTTCATCCTTCGGTGTCTGTTATTTGTCCTTCCTTTTTAACCTTTCCAAACCTAACCCTTCCTACCCCTGAGGAAAGAACTAATAGGTCTGAAAGCTAGGATGGTACTATAACTTTTATTTTTATAATGTGCCTGTCAGCAGTACTAAAAATTTTGCCTCCTGAAAGTGACTACTGATCCTTTCTTGGTCACACAAGAGTCAACATTGCAGTGCCAAATGTGTGTACCCATTCATCCCTCATTGCTCGTACACTGTTTTTTCAGTCCTACCAATTTAGGTTCATTCAGGCGGCAACAGTAGTATATAATGAATCACTATACATGAGTGTGTCTATCAGTTGCAGGAAGTCTAAAAATTAAGGTAAGGCCCATTCCAACTTGGAATGGTGACCACAATTTGTAAGTCATTTGTTCAGGAGCTAAAGAAAGACTTGTATGGGAAAAGGTGTAGGAATATGTTGCACATAGCACTGAAAGTATCACAGACTGAGAGATTTGCCTTAAGTGCACAGCATGAATAAGGATAATAATAAAAAATACAATATATAACTGTCAGAAACTATTAGGTAATCTGTTAACACAGTTTACTTTGTTTCTGTTGCAATCCAGAAGTTTTCCTGTACCCTTGGATTTAGGTTTAACACAATATTTTATTAAAGCACAAGAAATGGCTATTACTTTTACACACAATACTGGTTTGACATGGGTTAGTCTTCTTGGTGCCTATTGCATGTTGTTATTCTAATTAAATCCATACCTGGCAGTAAAAAACTCACACACCCAGTGTTTGTAATTACACAATTTCCTTCTGTTTTATACAAATTCCCCTGCTCTCTCAGTCCATACTCATACATTTCTGATGATACTCAACTTTCCATAACTGACATGAATGAACTGGATGAGTTTAGCACCTTCTACACAGGTCTTTGACTTTTTTATGTATAAATATTCTACAGAGCTATTCAGCACTGTTGTTGTTGTTTGCTGTGTATGCCTACAGTTAAAATAAGAAAGCATTACCACATCTTCTACAGAATGTCCTGTAATCTCTTGAAACTAGAACTTCCTTTGAGTATTGTGTAGCAGCATTGGTGTAATAATAATGATGGTCATTTCTGCTTGCCATTCGCGATGTACCAAGTCCATCAGTGTACTGTATCTTCTGGTAGTGCTAAAATTTGTGAGACAGATTGTGTTGTATGATGCAGGTCACATGTAAGTACAAATTGTGGTGAAATTCACCACTGTAATCAGCTTGAAAATTAGAAAATTCTCCAAGTAAAGTAAAAAATAAGGTCTACACTAAGTTGTTAATGATGGGGAAATACAGAGAATTGTTAACAATATTATGAAAATTAAAGCTGCTACTCACCAGATTGCAGAGATGCTGATTTGCAGATAGATACAACAAAAAGACTCTCACAATTAAAGCTTTCAGCTATTAAGGCCTTCATCAACAGTAGATGACAGACACACACACACACACACACACACACACACACACACACACACACACACATACACACACAACTGCAGTCTCAGGTGTGTGTGTGTGTGTGTGTGTGTGTGTGTGTGTGTGTGTGTGTGTGTGTGCGTGTGTGTCGTCTGTTGTTGATGAAGGGCTTAATGGCCGAAAGCTTTAATTGTAAGTCTTTTTGTTGTGCCTATCTGCAACTCAGCATCTCTCCTGTATGGTGAGTAGCAACTTTCCTTTTCATAACATTGTTACATTCCATCATGGATTTTCCATTGTTTGAGAATTGATAACAGGATTTTAAGGAAGCAACTATTGCATAAATGTTGGCTTACACGTAAATTGTTTGAAAATGCAAAGTGCTCCAAGTTGTTGTTCATGTTTCTAAGGTCAAAACTGAAATTTGTGGTGGAATATTGTTGTAACTATTTTTGTGTAAGTTACAAATTATTCAATAAGCTGGAAAGGTAACAGCATTTTTCCTCTATGAAAGGTGTAACAACAATGCTCAACTTCTTCACAACATCAAACGGGTTCCGATCGACTCTCCCTGTTGTGTCAAATCTGACAGCAATGAATGTTTGGGATGGAGTGTGCATGTGCTTCATCTACGCGAGTCTGCTGGAGTTTGTGTGCGTGAACTACGTGGGACGCAAACGACCACTGCACAATGTTGTGTACCGCCCGGGTGAAAACCCTGTAACCCAGGTAAGCCGTACACCCACAATATTCAGTGTGTTTATATGTCAGTATTACATTTATTTATTTTTGGTTTATCATGGAATAAAGCAGGCTAATAGTCAGTACCAATGAAGGCCAGTGTGGGACATATTTGTTTTTTGGACTTGTGAATTTTGTTTTAGTTGATGATTTTATGTGGTCACCCTATCAATCAGATTCAGTCCTGATTCAACAGTGGCATATTTCCTCCTACCAGCTGCTGTAAATGAAGATTGATTATATCAAGATCTGCAGTATGTTGCAGGTTGAAAAACTTTTAGTGGTGTTAGTACTTATTAGTTAATGTACAAAACTGGTATTTTAAAATTGCTAGATGGTTTATTAACTGTCACCGTGAATTCTTTGTAGGACTATTCATGGAGCTTTACTCTCATTCAAATGGAATTTTCACTATTAGGAATACTTGTCCTTCAAAGATACCCAGTTCCTTTCTGCCTAGTACACTGTCGGGTTGGCAATCTCAGTTTTATATTTTATCCCTGTGTTCTGATGAAGACACAAGCAATTACAGTAGTGTTCCACCTGTAACAATCTTACAAACAAAACATTAAATGATAAGATAAATACAGAAAGCAATAAGATTGAAACTACAGTATTCTGATATTTTCACCTTGTTTATGGTATGCTGTAAATAAAGAATGTATTCCACAAAAAATTGATTGGGGATGTACTAATTTCTTTGTGTCACATAATTTGATAACTACTTGAGAAAGAAGGAAATAGCAGGTCTAGGTTCAGATGATTCTTATGCTGTTGCTATTTCCTGTCAGAACACTGCCATCTGCAGTTGGGCATCAGAAAGTTCATTTCCTTAGCTGCACCACCTATTAATAATAATCTAATCTCATACAATTTTGTGTTGGTCTGTGATACTGCATTTGAACCATGAAAAAAATTGTTTAATGTGTGTCTCGGAAAGCACTTTTGTAGAACACTACTAGATCTATGCTATGAGGATTGCCCAGAAAGTAATGCACTGCACTTTTTTCTACAACAGTTCTTTATTGAACATAATGAAAATTACACACATGAAAGAATGATGTTTTATCTGCACAGTCTATTTTTCCAAATAATTTCCATTCCTTTCTATGGCCTTGCTGCAGCGCAAAGCAAGGTCGTGTATGCCCTGTCAGTACCAATCCTTGTTCTGGTGGCAGAGCCCATGGTTCACTGTGTGTATCACCTCCTCATCACCCTCAAAATGTCATCCACAAATGGCATCCTTTAATGGCTCAAACAAGTGGAATTCTGATGGGGTTAAATTGAGTGTGTCAGGTGTGACAGCCGTGGATGGTCTTCCCGACCACTGCAAATCGTGGAGTTCTGCCTTCTGATGACCTCACCCTTCGTGCCCAGCACCTAACTGTACTTCTCTTGACAACAGATGCTCCATAGACTTTGCACACACGTTTGTGAATATTCCCCACAGTTTTTTCTTTGCAGTGAGAAATTCAATAATGGCACATTGCTTGTAACATACATCACCTACAGACACCATTTTGAAACTGTCATACAGCTACTTGTTGTAAGTGACGGACATTTGGCACGCCCACTCAGGAGACTTCAAATAATAGCATATGTTTCGCATTCATAGCATGTTTTTGGCTGAGAAAAAAATAGGGTGCATTGCTTTCTGGGCAACCCTCATAAATGAAGAGATCTGGTACAGAATTAACTATGACCTGATTTCTGCTTATGAGTAATGTGTTTCGTATATGTTTTGCACAGAAAAATTAACCCTTCAGTTTCCTTTCAAAAAATGTTTAACATTTCCCTTTTTTGGAAATACTTTTCCTGCTGTTGCCAGTCTGCAATTTATCTCATTTTTACTTTTGCCATGAATAATTATTTTGGTCTGAAAATATAAAAACTTGTCTGTACTTTCAGCATCTCTTTTTCCCTAATCCAACTCCCTCAGCATCACCTGACTTAATTCAGCTACACTGTAGAATTTTACTCTTATTTATGTTCATCCTGCAACATCTTTTCAAGGGCATTATTCATTCTATTCTACTGATCTTTTCAGTCTTTGCTGTCACTGACAGAATTACTAAGTCATGGGCAACCTTTAAAATTTTATTTATTTTCCCTAACATTAAATTGCATTTTGTGTTTGCATAAATACCATCATTCAATAAATGCCCCTTTCATCAGTCTTTACAACCTTAAGATGCTGTCCTTGTTGTTTAATTTTATATGAGGTATCTGCTTATTCTTAAACATATTTCTGTAATCTACTCTCTTCCTTTGACTTCTTTCCTTTGACATCTTTCCTGTTGAAATTTCTTTTTTTCACCTAGTATTTTATCTTTATTTTGTTTGCATCTTAGTAGTCTGTGATCACTTCAGTTCTGAAATGGTTTAAGATTGTCACAGATGTTTGATAAAATATTGTCTGTGTCATTTTTAGTTTCATATGGACATTGCCAACCTGTTTTCTGTTTGCTTTCTTCTATTGTATTGTGTTAAGGATAAGCATGTTGTTCTTGGAAACTACTTTTAGTGTGTTACCTCAGCCATTGATGATATAACAACAAAACTTTCCCATAGAAGAAACATTCTATAGTTTTTGTCTGACTTTCACATTAAAATCTTCCAGCATCATCTCGTAGTGTGATTTGTTGTCATTTATCAGTAACTGTAACTCTTCATAGAGGTCTTCTGCCACCTCACCAGAGTATGAACCTGCTGGTGCATTGACTTGAGTAACTATGAAAAATCTTGTTTACTTTTAGAACAAGTCTTGTTATTCTGGCTTAGATTCCTTCAGTGCCTGTGATATTGTCAGTGAGTACCATAAAAAACCACAAAACTGAGTTTTTCTGTTATAAAAGTTGTTTTGTCAAAGACTCTCATCACCCTGCTACTGCTACCTAGTGAAATTCAAATTTGTAGTTCCCCAAGTCTTGTTTACAAAGATTGCCCAGAAAGTAATGTACTGCATTTTTTTCTCAGCTGGAAACAATGCTACAAATGCAAAACGTTACATATATATTATTTGAAGTCTCCTGAGTAAGCGCACCAAGTTCCCTTCACTTCCGATAGATAGCGTAGTTGCAGGACAGTTTCAAAATATCATCTGTAGGTGATATACATTACAAGCAACATGCCATCATTGAATTTATTATTGCAGAGACAGAAATTGTGGGTAATATTCACAAATGCTTGTGCAAAGCCTTTGGAGCATCTGCCGTCGACAGAAGTAGTTAGTCGCTGGGCCTGAAGAGTAAGGTCATCAGGGGGCGGTTTGGCAAAGCTCCACATTTTTCAGCAGTTGGGGAGGCCATTAACGGCTGTCGCACTTGACATGTTGCAGCGAGCTGATGTCGTCATTCATCTGAGCAGACGTATTACGACTCAGCAGTTGGTGTTGCATCTATCAATCAGCAAAGGACATGTGGATGCAATTATCCACAGTCTTGGATATTCAAAAGTGTATGCAAGATGAGTCCTGCGGTGTCCAACGGTGGATCACAAATCACACAGGAAAAACCTTTGTCTTGTTTTATTGCAATGTTTTGAAACTGAGGGGGAGACCTTCTTGTCCCAAATTGTGAAAGGTGATGAAACCTGGGTTCAACATTTTGAGCCTAAAACAAAATGACCGTTGATGGAACGGCACCATTCCCACTCCCTACAGAAGAAAAAATTCAGAGTAACTGCTTTATTTACTTTATTTTTATTGATTTATTTATCCATTCATAGACAATAAATATTGTAGGGGTGTTGTCCAAAAGTACATGTAAATTTATGGAAAACAATCTGTGCAAAAGGAACATACAAAATTTTACAATAAGTAGTACAAAGAATAATACTACAAAATTGTACAAAAAATGTACAAAGAATAATACTTGGTCATACAAGACACAGTACAACTTTTTATACATGTATACTAACAGTATTGTAACTGCATAGTCTGTTTGCCCTAAGGCTTTACTTTTGCCTTCCCTAAACAGTAAGCCCTTATATTCACTGCAATAATTCAGTAAAGATTTTACCACACTCAACAGCTGTCCATCAGATTTTTAAAAAATTAACAGAAACTTTAGGGGCTGAAAGACAGTGTTTTCAGTTTTGCCTTAATATAAACATTATCAGAATTATTTATTGGCCTAAATAGTCATTTACCGAGTAAAAACATTGTTCAAGTAGAAATTCTTTAAATTCTACTTTAAATCTGTTTCCATCTTCTGACTTTCTGATATTGGCCGGCAGTGTGTTGTAGAGTTTTGTACCCATATGGCTCACATGCCTTTGTGTGTATGTTCTTTTTGTTCACTGAGTATGGAGTGCTGTGCTATTTCGAGTATTGTGGTTATGCAAGTCTGCATTTGTCTGAAAATCTGCAAGGGGGACCCTAACATATAAAACACATTTGTATATGTATAAGGAAGGTGTTCTTAGAACTTTAAGCTTGTTGAATAAGGGTTTGTATTGTATATGTGGATGACTGTGCGTTATTATTCAGATAGCCCTCTTCTATAACAGAAAGATTTGTTTGAGACGGCAAGTGGAGGAACCCTAAAATATTACTCCGTATATTGCAAGAGACTGAAAATAGCCAAAATATGCCATTTTGGCACCCTCTGCAGTACAAACATTTCCAATAATTCTAAGAGCAATACAAGCTGAGTTAAGTTTCTGTACAAGTTTCATTACATGATCATTAAAATTAAGATTTTCATCCACGTGAATCCCCAGCAATTTTGTTGATGCCACTCTGCCTGTGGCCTTGTTACCCAACAACAGATCAAGATTTACATTTTGACATATTTTCCCAAACTGTATATAATTTGTTTTATTTGCATTTAATGTCAATCAATTTGCATTGAACCAAGTGTAGACATTCTTTATTACTTGATCAATAGTTGTTTGCAGCATTCGCTTTGGTGCACCTATTGTCACACTAGTGTCATCTGCAAACCCATCTGAGGTGTGAAAGTCATTTATGTAGACAAGGAACAATAAGGGACATAGAATACTGCCTTGCAGCACTCCTATTTCCACTTTTTTCCATCTGATACTAAATTTATTTTGTGGTTGGAGTAATCTGACATCAGCCCTACAATCTGTGTTCTGTTTTGTAGGTATGATTCAAACCACTTTTTCCCTGTCCCATGAATGCCTAATGCTTCCAGTTTTTCTAAAAGAATGTCAAATGCTTTTGAGAGATGTAAATTTAGTCCTACTATGCTGTTGTCTTTTTCTAGATTTTTGATTATTTCTTCACTGTAGCACATTACTGCTGTTTCTGTATTTTTATCTGCCTGGAAGCCATGCTGATTTCTGTTTAGTAACTTATGGTCATTTAGATATTTGTTGATTCTGTGCTTCATTAATCTTTCTATTATTTTGGAAAATGCTGGAAGGAGGGATACTGGCCGATAGTTTTCTACCTTACGCTTGTCGTCGTTTTGAATAAGGTTTCACTTTTGACATTTTCATCCTTTCTGGAAACACTCCTTCACTAAATGGTAAGTTAGCTATGCATGCCAAGGGCCTTATGATTTGTGCAGCTGTCATTGTTATGATATAAACATGCACCTCATCCACTCCTGCTAACATTTTAGGTTTCAAGGTTTTTCTTACTTTGAACACTTCATGTTGATCTGTTGGATCTGTCCTCGTGCTACAAGCAGCTTTTGGAAATTCATGTTTTTCTTGGTTTGTAAATGTCAAGCTTAATGAAGTTGTTACATTTATGAAATAATTGTTAATGTAATTTGGCAAATCTTGTTTTTTAATATTGACATTTTCTGTGTTTTTGAGAATGATATCCTGGTCTTCGCATCTCTTTCCTGTTTCAGTCTTCACAATACCCCTTGTGGCTTTTGATTTGTTATCAGACTGTCTTATTAAGTTGTCATTACTCATAAATTTTGCCTTGGCAATTACTTTTTGATATACCCTCTTGTAATTCTTAACATATTCTATGAACTGTGCATCTGTAGATGTCTTCAATTTTGAATTTAGTCTGTTTAGAGTTCCACAAGAAGTTTTAGTGCCAACTGTGATCCAAGAACTTGGCTTTGTATTGTGATGTGATGTGATTCTTGACAGTTTCTTTGGAAAGCACATTTCAAAATATCCCATGAAAATTGAAAAAAAAAGTGTTATAAGCATCATTCGTATTTGTTAAGGACAGCACTTCTGCCCAGGACTCACTAGTCAGGATATTAGTAAATTCTACACAGTTTTCAATGGAAAATTTTCTTTTATACATGAAGTACTGTTTTCCCTTGCAGTGGCATTGAAGGAATTTTGAGGACAAGAGCATTATGGTCTGATAATCTCAAATCAGTATTTGTTACTTCTACTTCCGTGGGTTGTACATTTGAAAATATATAATCTATAAGACTGTTTGTATTATATGTTATTTTTGTGGGTTCGTGTATGTGTGGAAACAGATTGAAAATACATAATAGATTTAGTAATTGATTTTTTAGCCTACTTTCATTCATAAGATTTATGTTGAAATCCCCACAGATGACTACAGTGGCTCTTTCAGTAAAAAGAATGTTAAGCAGTGGTTTTTTTTATTATTATTAAAGAATATTTCAGTGTCCCCACTAGGTGCTCTGTATATTGCTATGACTATGACTTTTCCCTGTGTTTCATACAAGCATATAGCTGCTGCTTCAAAATGATTTTCCACACTCAATAATTCAGCTTCACACCTTCATTTGTACCTGATACCTGATTTAGTAAAGATATATACACCTCTGTTTTTGCCATTTTTCTACAATACTGAATTGCCAACTTATATGGATGAATATTAATGATACTTAGTTCAAAAGTTCTGCACCAATGCTCCATGATGCATATGCAGTCAGTGTTTGCACTGTTCATTGCTATCTCAAGTTCTAGTGATTTACTACCTCAAGTTCTAGTGATTTATTTCTAAGGCACTGAATATTTAGACTTAAAATATGCATGTGACTAGGGTGAGAACTGGTAACAATTTTATTTACACTTTGAGCTGTCATATTCGTTCTCGTGTTCTGGTGAAATACCAAAAATCCTTTAGAACGACAGGTTTCCTCCACCTCTCGGGGCGTACCTGTGCATTGGGCTGTGGCAAGTTGCTTGTCACTGCAATTGGTGCTGCTGCTAATGTACTTAATACAGCCATTTCTGTTGTTGTTGTTATTGTTGATGGTGATGCTGTTTCTGACACTTCAAATGTTGGCTCTGCCACTACTGTTGTGTTTTCTTGTGAACTTGGAGTCTCTTGCTTTTCTTGTTTTTGTCTAAAATAATATTTGGATGGTGAGGAACTGTAGTTCTCTTGTCATTGAAATCACTGTCCACTGTTCTTTCTGTTAACACTTCGTCTTTTTTTACGTGCTTTGCTGGTGCTGATGGTTCAAATGCTTTTACCTTTTTTTGAAGTGCTTTCATTATTGTGTCTGGTGATGGCAATGCAATTATCATTTTGGTGTTGAATTTTTTTTGGCAGTTTTTTTATTTCCTTGGTTATCAAAGATCTGCCAGATATTCTTCCCCCAAGCCATTCAGGTAAAGTCTGTGTTGTGTGTGGGATCTATTTCCAGTATTGCTTATATCAACACATACCACATTTTTAAAATGTCTGCAGATTTTTTGCAAACTGATTGTTGGCACTTTCTATTTCCTTACTAACACATGATCATCTTACAAGGTCATAGTGATGTGGAATATTGACCATTACTATGTTTGTGTGAGTGAGGTTTCTCAGACACTGTTTAAGATCACACGTTGCACTCGCTGTTTCATTTTTGTAGACATTGTTTGCGCCTCCCAAAAGTGCAAGAAAATCTTTATTGTGCAGATTTTTTACCTCTGTGGATGCAGTCATTTTTTTTAATTTTGCCAAGTGGGGCTCCCCATTTCACTATACCACACAACTATGTTTTAGTTGTTTCTTTTAGCTTACTTGCAAGTCCATGACCATAGCTGTCTGAAAGCTCAAACAATTTGCTATTATTGGAGTTCACAATGAGGGAATCATTTTGTATTTTTGGTGAACACTTCGGCACAGTTTTTGGTCAGAACATTTACATTGACCTCATTCATGCTTGTTTGCATCAATAAATTTTCTTCTTCTACCTTATTCACAATGCCTTTCTGCTTTTTCCATTGTTCATGCAAACTGTATATTGCATACTCACTATCAGCAGTTGAAAGTCCTTGAAATGTGTTTCATGCACAAACCTTGCGTAACTTTCACAGGTTTTCTGCTTCGGCTGCAAAGATCATGATCACTGTGTTCTGGGGCTGTGAAGGTGTGATTCTCATTGATGTGATGCCAAGAGGTGGCACCATTAATTCAGAAATATGTGTCAACACATTAACAAAACTCAAGACACGCTTCCGGTGACTTCAGTGCTACAACTACCCAGGAAATGTTTTGCTGTAACATGGTAACACTTGACCCCTCACTAGTCAGAGGACTGATGAACACTTTGCAAAAGAGGGTTAGACAGAGTTACCCCATCTACCTTATAGCCCTGACCTAGCCCCCTCGGACTTCACTTGTTTGGGCCATTAAAAGATGCCATTCATGGAAGACATTTTGAAGATGATGAGGAGATGATTCACACAGTGAAGCACTGGCTCCGCCACTAGGACAAAGATTGGTACCGACAGGGCACTGGAGGAAGGCCATAAAATGGGTTGGAGATTATGTGGAAAATAGGCTGTGTAGATTAAACACCATTCTTTCATATGTGTAATTCTCATTATGTTCAATAAAGAATTGTTGAAAAAAAAATGTGGTGCGTTACTTTCTGTTCAACCATTGTAACTTAATTGCTGACTTACTCTTATCCATTAAAAATTATGTTTTAGTTACTTATGGAATTAAAAGTAATCATTCTTGCCCATCAATTCTGCAAGCCCACTCTTTCTTCAACCTTTATATTCTCCTTTTTATCATGTTAGTATAGACTGAAGAAAATTTAATTGCTATTGATAGATAAACATAGTAATTTCTCCTGCAGCAGTATGGCCAAAGAAAAAATTATTCTTATCTTTCTCTTTTCTGTGAAATGGGCATTCTGTTTGTATTTTTATATTCTAAAAGAGATACAGGGATCTAGAAAGATCTTTAAAACCATTTAATACAGTGTACCTGTATGAAAAGATGTGAATGTATAAAACAGGAGGATACTCTTGGTGGACGGAGTTATCAGGAGAACACTACAGGAGTGGAATTATATGCTACAATGTGGCAAATTTATTATTTACTGTCCACTATGTAATTAGCATTTTAATCTTTCACTACAGTTATGCCTCAAAAACAGGGCTACTGATGGGATTTTACAACTTTTGTTTTGCTGCAGTATGATTGCATTGCACTACAAAAGCAAAGATTATGAATAACATCAAACTGATCGTCTCAGTTAAAAAGGTTCTTTTTTTTATTGTTAAATCTATAGACTACACTACCTTCAACTATACCTTATTTTGACAAAAAAAATCAGTGGATAACCTGGATGCTACATCTTAACAGATTCCTTTAAACTTTTTTTGAAATGATTATGCCTGTGGGGTATCTTTTATCCAAATCCATTCTGTTCCCTTCAGAGGGACAGTTTTTAGTTATTTTGTGTTCATGTGTGATAATTCTGAGGATTTAGTGTCCACAAGCAGTTATCAAGGTTTGAATTTGTTCAGATTTTTAACTGGTTTTTAATAGCATTCAGTGCTGCTATTGCATTTACACATTTAATTTCAATGATCCATTTCTTACCACTTCATACACAACTAGTTAATTGGTTGCAACATTGCATAATTTCAATATGTTATGTTAAAACTTTCATGCAACAGAAATGCAAAAGGCTGCGCAGTCGTGATACTCACGTAAGAAACCCACCATTAAAAACATTTTCAGTAAGAGCCAGTGCTTGGCATCTTGCAGGCCTATGCTGCATTGCATGAAATACATGCATATCTTTCATATCTGGCAAATGCATTTTTATAATTTTAAGCTTTATGAAATGAAATTACTTTCATTTATATTTGTGAATTGAGTACTGTTCCTCTGTAATATTGATTGGAGCATTACCAAAGTGTAGACTACACTTGTTGAAACTGAATCATTTCTTTGCATTATTATTTGGAACTCTCTAATATTATTCCAAGTAAACCTCAATCAGAAGAGTTGTATGCTTGATATACATCGATATTAAATAACTATGTATTCCTGGGCAGTAGGAAACCATGTTTTGTTTACTTTCTTACTACTAGATCTATCACAGAAATACTTTAGAAATGTATTTGATCAACAGACTCATGTAACCCTTTATTGTTAAAGCAGTTTCTTGTAAAAAATTTACAATATACTTTGCATGAAGTAATATTCTTTCAAAGACACATTGTGCTTCTATCTCAAACTAGACATTTTATGTCAATCCTCAGCACATATCATGACAACACTACCATTACAAAAATCAGCATATACTTATGTTCATTGTTGTATACTTACTAATGCCAATTGATGATGCTTATGACTCAAAACCCTAACATAAGTAAAACTGAAGTAAAAGATAGCAAACTTATCACTAGTTGTGGTTACTAAAAATTTGTATTGTATTTGAAATAGTTTGTGAAGTTAAGGAAGAAAGTAGTGGGTAATACAGAGGAAACTTTCAATCTGTGCACTATTTTAGATATTCACAGTGGAATTTCAATTTACTCAAAAGGAAGGGCATTGATAATTCTGCTTTTTCTGGAAGGTAAAATTAAGCCAGATGCATCAGACAAGATTTTTTTTTTTTTCAGAATTACTTTTTTCATGTGAAAAAACTTCAGTATTCATTTGGTATACCTGTGTCCTTTGTTGTTAGTTTTGTAAAACTGTTACTTCTTTCTGTGCACAACTTTGTGCTATGTTGATGAACTTTCTGGACTGTCGGTGTGCACTTAGTTACCGTCACTTACATGAAAAGCGTACAGTCCAGCTATCAGTCTTAGCACAGTGCTGTATGTTAAGTATTCTAGTTATTATATAAGAAGAATGAAATTTTTCCTGCTACCTGTGACAGGAAAGCTATCATATGAGTATGAAAAAAGTGTAGCTGTTTGAACAAAAGCAACAGGAAAACGTTCCAATTTGCATTAAATTCTGCCTCATAGTAACAGAGCACTCACTCATCTTTTTGCAATCTTAATTCTAATGCAGAAGAAAAGTCTGCACAATGTGCAGATCACTTAAAATTAAAGCAACATTCTGCCATTTGCTGTAGTGTTGTGAAGGAAAGCAACATTATTGTGACACAGAAATTTTACTGGTGTCTTCTTTTGCACGAATTTAATGTTTTATGATCTCTGCATGCAATTATGAAATGGAGCCAATGAAACTTTTAATAAAGAATGCACTCATAAATTAGAGGTTTATCAATGTATCCTTTCTACTACTGTACTGAAAAGTAGCTGTATTGATAGTCACACCATTTATAATCTCACATCTCTGACACCTTTTTATTCCTCTGCATTACATTCAATTTCAGTTACAGCTTTCAAATATTTGCCTCTTTCTTCTAGGTAATGTAAAATCTTATATTCTGTTTAACTGAAAACCTTTCAAAAAAATATTTAAGAAAATTAAGTGTTAGTAAATTTTGTTATTATTCATTTGACATTACAGACATCATTATATATTTAAGTCATCATTTATGGTATGTAGTAGTAATCAGTTTCATTGGCATCCTTTCACATTGGTCTTGCCTCTCTCATTTTTCTATAATGGCTAAAAGCAGAGGCTATGTAGGTTGCAGTGAACCTTTTTAAGTGCATGACACTATGTAGTTTATTGCATTTAAAAGAATATTGCTTCATGAAATAAACTGACGATAAACACTTTAAAAAAATTACTTATTTAAGAATTGAAACTCTGAAGATTACTGTCCACATACCAGCTGTTCCTGCAAGAACAACTACAGAAGGACAGACACAGTAATTTAACAAAAGAATGAATGAATCTATGTGAATCAGTGCTCCTTTCCTCTCATTCACTGTATCTTTAAGTCCTTGCTGATCCAGTATTATGAGTGACTTTACCTATTCTCCAACATCTGGATATGTGCCCTAACCTTTATCTGCTGTCTGTCTTTATCCTGATGAAAGAATTTTGGAAAATTCCAAATGACAGAAGTAGTATTTTTAAATTTGTATGTGTTTCATCTGTGCTCCAGGTTTTCCTGTTTCAACAGCTGGTAAATGGATGTTCTTCTTCTGTCACATGTATACTTTATCTATTACATTTTTGAAAGTTCAGCATTAGGTACACAGGCTTTTCTGCAGAGTCACTAAAGAAGACTCTCAAATCAATAAAAGATCAGATTTGCAGCCTCCATCATTTTTGTGTGTGCCCAATAATCAGTGGCTGAAGACACATCTTACATCAGTTTTGGCATTAAATTGTTGTTACTTCCTAACTGGAATGAATATTTTGTTTCCTGTATTGAAGAGCTCAAAATTATATGTAAGATAAATGTGATGCCAGATGTTGTGTCATTTAGTCTTTAAATGTATGTACTACAAGACACTGATGGATCTATATGTATAGTAGCCTGATCACGGTTGCTCAGCATTCGTAAAAAGGCATAGGGTAATATGGAAAATTAATGTGTTTGTGACTGATACATGTGTATGGTCTTCTGGTGAAGAAAGTCTGTGTGTTTTAGAAATAAAATATGTGCATTGACAGATGTTAGTAATCCATATTCATTTTTACTGCAGCAGCCTTAAAAATGGTACTTACTAAAAGCAGATACCTGTACAGTAAAGTTTCTTCACTTCAGTGCCAGTAAATGTGAACAAGCATTCATTTAATTAGCACATCTAGTTTAATAAATCCTGTCATGAAGGATAGGCATCAGGGATGTGGAAAAAGGTAAGCTATACAAAGATAGCTGCTGCAAGTTACTTTAATGAGGTGACACATAAAACTGTCAGTAATTTGAAGAATTACTTGTTGTGGTTTCACCCACAGCAGCCATATATACAGGAAGACTATAGCAACCAAAAACAAGCAGAAGATGCAGACACAGGATGAAACAAATAAGTTGTCAAGTTGATCGAGGTAAACATGTGGGAGTACTTCAAAAAATGCCGTCCGCTAGGTTCATATGCAATCAGCTTTCCATTCAATAAATTGAAAATCATCAGAGTAATAAAATATTTATAGAATCGTGTATAACGGGCCATGATTTTGAAACCAACACAAAACGACTTCACTATGATCATTGTGTTTAACCTTAATGAAGTCAGTTTTGTGCTGGTATTGAAATCATGTCCCCTTACATGTGGTTCTGTAAATTATTTTATGACTCTGATGATTTTCACTTTATCTGATGGAAAGTTGAATTACATATCCATCTAATGTACAGCTTGTTTGTAAGTACTTGCACATGTTTACCTTGGTCAACTTGGCAACATATTTGTTGTATTCTGTGTGAATACTCTTTGGGGTTTTGTTTTTCAGTTTCCCTGTGAGCAAAACCAGTAAAAAATAAATAATAAATTTGTACAGCTGTTGGAAAACATGCAGTTCTTCATACTTTCTTAAGGTGTGCTGAGAACTAATTACTGAATGTGTAGTGCTGATCTGCTTATACTGATAGTCATGGGAATTATTTCTAGATCACTTGACGCATGTACACATACATTTGGAGAAAAACAGCCACAGTTCAGCTGCTACTTTTACCTGGTACTTCAGATTAAGCAGTTGTGTGATTTTATACAGGTCACTATCAGCTGTCTGTATACTGGCAAAGTCAAATTCTGTCTAAAGCCATAATTAGAGTTACGCAAAATCTACATCACTGAGTCAAAATACCCCCCATGAACCATGGACCTTGCCATTGGTGGGGAGGCTTGCGTGCCTCAGCGATACAGATGGCTGTACCGTAGGTGCAACCACAACGGAGGGGTATCTGTTGAGAGGCCAGACAAACATTTGGTTCCTGAAGAGGGGCAGCAGCCTTTTCAGTAGTTGCAGTGGCAACAGTCTGGATGATTGACTGATCTGGCCTTGTAACATTAACCAAAACAGACTTGCTGTGCTGGTACTGCGAACGGCTGAAAGCAAGGGGAAACTACAGCCGTAATTTTTCCCGAGGACATGCAGCTTTACTGTATGATTAAATGATGATGGCGTCCTCTTGGGTAAAGGGTAAAATATTCCGGAGGTAAAACAGTCCCCCATTCGGATCTCCGGGCGGGGACTACTCAAGAGGACGTCGTTATCAGGAGAAAGAAAACTGGCATTCTGCGGATCGGAGCGTGGAATGTCAGATCCCTTAATTGGGCAGGTAGGTTAGAAAATTTAAAAAGGGAAATGGATAGGTTAAAGTTAGATATAGTGGGAATTAGTGAAGTTCGGTGGCAGGAGGAACAAGACTTTTGGTCAGGTGACTACAGGGTTATAAATACAAAATCAAATAGGAGTAATGCAGGAGTAGGTTTAATAATGAATAAAAAAATAGGAGTGCGGGTAAGCTACTACAAACAGCATAGTGAACGCATTATTGTGGCCAAGATAGATACGAAGCCCACGCCTACTACAGTAGTACAAGTTTATATGCCAACTAGCTCTGCAGATGATGAAGAAATTGATGAAATGTATGACGAGATAAAAGAAATTATTCAGGTAGTGAAGGGAGACGAAAATTTAATGGTCATGGGTGACTGGAATTCGTCAGTAGGAAAAGGGAGAGAAGGAAACATAGTAGGTGAATATGGATTGGGGGAAGAAATGAAAGAGGAAGCCGCCTTGTAGAATTTTGCACAGAGCATAACTTATACATAGCTAACACTTGGTTCAAGAATCATGAACGAAGGTTGTATACCTGGAAGAATCCTGGAGATACTAAAAGGTATCAGATAGATTACATAATGGCAAGACAGAGATTTAGGAACCAGGTTTTAAATTGTAAGACATTTCCAGGGGCAGATGTGGATTCTGACCACAATCTATTGGTTATGAACTGCAGATTGAAACTGAAGAAACTGCAAAAAGGTGGGAATTTAAGGAGATGGGACCTGGATAAACTGAAAGAACCAGAGGTTGTACTGAGTTTCAGGGAGAGCATAAGGGAACAATTGACAGGAATGGGGGAAAGAAATACAGTAGAAGAAGAATGGGTAGCTCTGAGGGATGAAGTAGTGAAGGCAGCAGAAGATCAAGTATGTAAAAAGACGAGGGCTAATATAAATCCTTGGGTAACAGAAGAAATATTGAATTTAATTGATGAAAGGAGAAAATATAAAAATGCAGTAAATGAAGCAGGCAAAAAGGAGTACAAATGTCTCAAAAATGAGATCGACAGGAAGTGCAAAATGGCTAAGCAGGGATGGCTAAGGACAAATGTAAGGATGTAGAGGCTTGTCTCACTAGGGGTAAGATAGATACTGCCTACAGGAAAATTAAAGAGACCTTTGGAGAGAAGAGAATGACTTGTATGAATATCAAGAGCTCAGATGGCAACCCAGTTCTAAGCAAAGAAGGGAAGGCAGAAAGGTGGAAGGAGTATATAGAGGGTTTATACAAGGGCGATGTACTTGAGGACAATATTATGGAAATGGAAGAGGATGTAGATGAAGATGAAATGGGAGATAAGATACTGCGTGAAGAGTTTGACAGAGCACTGAAAGACCTGAGTCGAAACAAGGCCCCGGGAGTAGACAACATTGCATTAGAACTACTGATGGCCTTGGGAGAGCCAGTCATGACAAAACTCTACCATATGGTGAGCAAGATGTATGAGACAGGCGAAATACCCACAGACTTCAAGAAGAATATAATAATTCCAATCCCAAAGAAAGCAGGTGTTGACAGATGTGAAAATTACCGAACTATCAGTTTAATAAGTCACAGCTGCAAAATACTAACGCGAATTCTTTACGGATGAATGGAAAAACTGGTAGAAGCGGACCTCGGGGAAGATCAGTTTGGATTCCGTAGAAATGTTGGAACACGTGAGGCAATACTAACCTTACGACTTATCTTAGAAGAAAGATTAAGAAAAGGCAAACCTACGTTTCTAGCATTTGTAGACTAAGAGAAAGCTTTTGACAACGTTAACTGGAATACTCTCTTTCAAATTCTGAAGATGGCAGGGGTAAAATACAGGGAGCAAAAGCCTATTTACAATTTGTACAGAAACCAGATGGCAGTTATAAGAGTCGAGGGGCATGAAAGGGAAGCAGTGGTTGGGAAGGGAGTGAGACAGGGTTGTAGCCTCTCCCCGATGTTATTCAATCTGTATAATGAGCAAGCAGTAAAGGAAACAAAAGAAAAATTCGGAGTAGGTATTAAAATCCATGGAGAAGAAATAAAAACTTTGAGGTTCGCCGATGACATTGTAATTCTGTCAGAGACAGCAAAGGACTTGGAAGAGCAGTTGAACGGAATGGACAGTGTCTTGAAAGGAGGATATAAGATGAACATTAACAAAAGCAAAACAAGGATAATGGAATGTAGTCAAATTAAATCGGGTGATGCTGAGAGGATTAGATTAGGAAATGAGACACTTAAAGTAGTAAAGGAGTTTTGCTATTTAGGGAGTAAAATAACTGATGATGGTCGAAGTAGAGAGGATATAAAATGTAGACTGGCAATGGCAAGGAAATCGTTTCTGAAGAAGAGAAATTTGTTAACATCGAGTATAGATTTAAGTGTCAGGAAATCGTTTCTGAAAGTATTTGTGTGGAGTGTAGCCATGTATGGAAGTGAAACATGGACGATAACCAGTTTGGACAAGAAGAGAATAGAAGCTTTCGAAATGTGGTGCTACAGAAGAATGCTGAAGATAAGGTGGGTAGATCACATAACTAATGAGGAGGTATTGAATAGGATTGGGGAGAAGTTTGTGGCACAACTTGACTTGAAGAAGGGATCGGTTGGTAGGACATGTTTTGAGGCATCAAGGGATCACAAATTTAGCATTGGAGGGCAGTGTGGAGGGTAAAAATCGTAGAGGGAGACCAAGAGATCAATACACTAAGCAGATTCAGAAGGATGTAGGTTGCAGTAGGTACTGGGAGATGAAGAAGCTTGCACAGCATGCATGGAGAGCTGCATCAAACCAGTCTCAGGACTGAAGACCACAACAACAACAACAACGAGTCAAAATATTCTGATAAATTGTGGAAGGAGTGGCTAGTGAGGCACTCTTTTACTTTATATTTGAATATCTGGTGATTTTCAATTTCCTGCCTGGTGTCTACTGGCAGTGTGTTACACTGTATAGACTTTTCCGTAGAAATATAAAGCTCCAGTCTGATGGGCACACATAGTCTATATGGAAATTATTTCTGCTTCTAATGTTGCAATTGTAAATTTTGCAGTTCTACCTTAATTCATTCCTGTTTTTAACCACAAATACCACTAGACAGTAAACTTATCTTTAAAAAAAGGGGACAGGAATAGGTAGATGTGCTGTACTTATACAAACAAACAAATGATTACAATTTTTCAAAAACTGGATGATTTATTCGAGAGAAACAGCTTCACAGATTGAGCAAATCAATAACATGTTGGACCACCTCTGGTTCTTGTGCAAGCAGTTATTTGGCTTGGCATTGATTGATAGAATTATTGGACATCCTCCTGAGGGATATCGTGCCAAATTCCATCCTATTGGCACCTTAGACCATGAAAATCCTGGGCTGGTTCGAGGACCCCGCCCATAACGCTCCAAACATTCTCATCTGCGGAGAGATCTGTTGACCTTGCTGGTTGAGGTAGGGTTTGGCAAGCACGAAGGCAAGTGGTCACCACATGTGGGTGGGCATTATTTTGCTGAAATATAAACCCAAGACAGCTTGCCATGAAGGGCAAGAAAACTGTGTGTAGAATGTCACTGACGTACCATTATGCTATAAGGATTCTGTAGATGATGACCAAAGATATCCTAATGTGAAAAGAAATGGCACCCTAGACCATAACACCTGGTCATCAGACCGTATGGTACACAACAGTCCATTGTGCTTACTGAGCCACCGGTTGCATGCCAGAATGATGACAGTGATGAATCCAAGCTGTGAGTGCCTCCCTGATGACACTCAGTCCTCACCTCTGTCATCTTGATGGGTCGACTGCTTCTTTCTTGATGCTGTGTTTGGGTGTAGTTCACCCATTCCTATCAACATTGTCAAATGTGGCATCACTCCTGTGCAAATGTCAAGCGATTTACTGGCTACTCCAATTGGCTTCATTGAGCTCAACTACAAATCGTCTCTCAGATGCTGACATCATAGTACTCTTGGGCCTGTCAGTGAGCCATAGTTACTTATCAACTGAGTACACAGAATGAAATTCACAAGGACTTTATGCCCTTTTATTGACTTGTCCCCTGTTACTATCTTTGTCAGCTGCGTGGTGAAATTGTGCTGCAGCAGCAAACATTCACCCTTCAGCTGCCAAATTTTACAGTTTTGTGTTTTCTGTCAATACCTTGATGAATATCAATTTGTGACCAATTAGCATAACTCCTTCATCGTGAATCATTTATTTTTTATTAGTGTGTATAAGAATCCCTATGACTGTGAAGGAGCTTCTACAATAAGTCTAATTATCAACTTTACACAATATTGCTGCTGCATAGTATGCCCTTCCTCATTTTTTCATTATGTGTAAAACAGCCAAATGTGCAGAAACAACTGTATTTCAAAATATCAACTAAATAATAAATAAGCAACAGAGAATGAAGTTCAAAGTGATAAGAGGAATGCTTACACAGTTCATGCTATTAGAACATGGGCTCTGTTTATACAGCTCCTCTTCCATCTTCTTGTGCATTTTGAATGTGATTGTTACCAAGAATATTTTGTCAATAGCTCTTTGGCACCTCTTGCACTTGCACATACAGGGTGTTTCAAAAATGACCGGTATATTTGAAACGGCAATAAAAACTAAACGAGCAGCGATAGAAATACACCGTTTGTTGCAATATGCTTGGGACAACAGTACATTTTCAGGCAGACAAACTATCGAAATTACAGTAGTTACAATTTTCAACAACAGATGGCGCTGCGGTCTGGGAAACTCTATAGTACGATATTTTCCACATATCCACCATGCGTAGCAATAATATGGCGTAGTCTCTGAATGAAATTACCCGAAACCTTTGACAACATGTCTGGCGGAATGGCTTCACATGCAGATGAGATGTACTGCTTCAGCTGTTCAATTGTTTCTGGATTCTGGCGGTACACCTGGTCTTTCAAGTGTCCCCACAGAAAGAAGTCACAGGGGTTCATGTCTGGCGAATAGGGAGGCCAATCCACGCCGCCTCCTGTATGTTTCGGATAGCCCAAAGCAATCACACGATCATTGAAATATTCATTCAGGAAATTAAAGACGTCGGCCGTGCGATGTGGCCGGGCACCATCTTGCATAAACCACGAGGTGTTTGCAGTGTCGTCTAAGGCAGTTTGTACTGCCACAAATTCACGAAGAATGTCTAGATAGCGTGATGCAGTAATCGTTTCGGATCTGAAAAATGGGCCAATGATTCCTTTGGAAGAAATGGCGGCCCAGACCAGTACTTTTTGAGGATGCAGGGACGATGGGACTGCAACATGGGGCTTTTCGGTTCCCCATATGCGCCAGTTCTGTTTATTGACGAAGCCGTCCAGGTAAAAATAAGCTTCGTCAGTAAACCAAATGCTGCCCACATGCATATCGCTGTCATCAATCCTGTGCACTATATCGTTAGCGAATGTCTCTCATGCAGCAATGGTAGCGGCGCTGAGGGGTTGCCGTGTTTGAATTTTGTATGGATAGAGGTGTAAACTCTGGCGCATGAGATGATACGTGGACGTTGGCGTCATTTGGACCGCAGCTGCAACACGGCGAACGGAAACCCGAGGCCGCTGTTGGATCACCTGCTGCACTAGCTGCGCGTTGCCCTCTGTGGTTGCCGTACGCAGTCGCCCTACCTTTCCGGCACGTTCATCCATCACGTTCCCAATCCGTTGAAAGTTTTCAAACAGATCCTTAATTGTATCGCTTTTCGGTCCTTTGGTTACATTAAACCTCCGTTGAAAACTTCGTCTTGTTGCAACAACACTGTGTTCTAGGTGGTGGAATTCCAACACCAGAAAAATCCTCTGTTCTAAGGAATAAACCATGTTGTCTACAGCACACTTGCACGTTGTGAACAGCACACGCTTACAGCAGAAAGACGATGTACAGAATGGCGCACCCACAGACTGCGTTGTCTTCTATATCTTTCACATCACTTGCAGCGCCATCTGTTGTTGAAAATTTTAACTACTGTAATTTCGAAAGTTTGTCCGCCTGAAAATGTACTTTTGTCCCAAGCATATTGCAATAAACGGTGTATTTCTATCGCTGCTCGTTTAGTTTTTATTGCCGTTTCAAATATACCGGTCATTTTTGAAACACCCTGTATGTACTAATTCAGAAACAGTGCCACTGTTTTGTCTGTAAGTGAACAAAACACTTCACTTGCTTTTTAACAACTTTGGATCAATACATGAAATTCATTTTTCTTCAGCTGCAGTAGATTCTGATGGTTTTTCATTATCTAATAGCATTAGTACTGGAGCAACTGCTACATTAGGCCCCTAGCTGAGACCCTTTCAAAACTGTCAGAAAGTATCTGATTGCTCGTACAAGAATGGAAAATTAATGACAAGTATGTACACGATTTGAAATTAGCCAGCATTATACACTGTGCTGCTCAGTAGCACAAGTTAAAGAGTTCCTTTGTTTCTCATCTTCTACACTGCCTCATTGATCATTGGAAGGCAACACAGTAATTATAATTTTTATGTTTGGTGACTGCATATTAGTCACTGACACTCCAATGGAGGTCCAGCTACCATAAACAAAAACTGAAATATGAATTAAAAAAAGGTCATTTACTAGAGGATATTACTCAGTTTGCATAATCAAAAAGTAAAGCCTATAAACTGACTGTTACTGTAATGCTGTCTAACTAGACTATGAGGTCATACATAGATAGAGGTATGTTTATAAAGGGGTGAGTAGAGGAGAATGAAAAAGCAAAATAATCTTAATAAACACAAAGTCTTGAAATCTGTGGTTTTCCCAATAGGATGTATTATGACTGAGTACATGAACACCTTATGACAGAGTCCCCAAAGGTCCAGACTGCAAATATGCACTTGAGGTCACACACCTTACAACAAGTGTTCTAGTTCGCCACTGTTCGTGTGAAGGCAGGCTTCTCATTGATGTCCATACATGTTCAAAAATCCCGTTCGTGTTGCAAATGTGTTGACAACCATCCACAATGCATTCCCAGAGTTCATTGACACTATCAGTGTAACTGGAATACAGCAAATTCTTTAAATATCCCCACACAAAAGAACCCAACAGGCTGAAGTCGGGATCTGCGAGGTGATGGTACTGGCAAGCTGTGACCAGTACTCTTACCGTCGAAATGCTATTTTCCATTACTTAGGTATCTGGAATGATGCAAAAATCAAACGAGGGCAGTGTATCACTTTGTAATTTACACCACACTTGCAGTGTTTCAGAATAAATATAGTTTTAGACAGACTCATAATTTTAGCACGGTCGCACTTGTGCATTCATCATATTGGGAAAACCATCAGTTTCAGGACCTATATTTATTATGATTATTTGCTTCTTTCATTCTCATCTACTTATCCATTTCATTTGTACCTATAGTAGTCAAGAAGCCAGTATAATAGTACATTTATCAGTCATTCTTCTATGTTGTACACTTTCTGTGAACAAGGATTTTTCTCTGGGTGTAGAGTAAAAAATTAAACTGCTTCTCCTGGTTGCATCAATGTTCTGAAATTCTTGCATAAGAGCCAGTTTACCAGCCTATTGCTTATGATTCTCCATATCATTATATTGATAGCCATGTAGCAGTGTTTTTCGTATGAAACACACATTTCATAATAATCTACACGAAAAATCTAGGTAAATTTAATTACTGTGAAAAATTGTTCCAAAAGCTGAAGTTCCTTATGTGCTTTAGATGAAGTATACACATTTTACAATTATAAATTTATACCCTTGGTTTGAATATGTAGTGGAAAAATAAATGTTGTTCTTAGCCTGAGTGCAATAATCGTAAATTGTCAGCAACACAATAAGTATACTACAATACATAAACTTTTTTGGTTTGAATATTTAGTGGAAAAATAAATGTTGTTTCTTAGCTTGAGTGCAATAATCGTAAATTGTTAGCAACACAATAAGTATACTACTATACATAAACTTTGAATAGACGCAAGTGTTGCCATCAGTATTGTGTGTGTGTGTCTTTGTGTGTGCTAGCTTCAGTAAAGTGATAAAACAGCCACATATTCACATACAGAAGCTTGTGTGTCACTGTTCTGTTTGTGAGACACACACATTCACAGGCCTTGTGTCATCAAATAAGCAAATGATTTTGTGAGCACTTAGCACAAATTTTATAAAACTTATTCTTTATGTGCCCGATGAAAATTTAAATAGGGTTGCCAACAACTCATGTTTTCTGTCATAATGTTGCACTGTCTAAGCACAAGAATGGTGGTAGCCCACTTCTCTTTTAACTGTTCACCACTCTTTGCTTCACAAGACAAGCAGTTTTTGATATCACACAAGAGCTGCAGGTAACTTAAACTAGAATACGGTAGCTGTCACTGTATATGCTAGCAGACTTGTTTTCCTTCTCTCATTCCGCAACAGCATTGCTTGCAAAATCATTACAAAATATTCTTGTTAAATTTTGCTGCTGAGAAAAGCATGTTGACCTTAAAATTTTGCCACCTCGTAGTGTTGGCAACCCTATGATCTCAACACTTTTCATTCATGTGTGTTCTGCAGCCACGGTTTTGTGTGTGTCACGTGTTTGGTTCTCTCTGTCCTTGTTCCAGCGACTGCCAGCAGTTCTCAGCCGAATTGGCATAATTATGGCCACTCCGCTGGTAAGACAGGTAGAGCATTCGGTTGGTAGCCGACAAACATGAAAAAGAGAAAGAGAGACAGACAAAAAGCGCATCGCAACGCATCGCAACTTTTTCTTTGTTTTTTGTTTGTTATTTTTTCAGTACTTCTGTTGTGCATGTTTCCAGTCCTGTGTGTAGTAGCTACATGCTTCACTCTTCACTTCACACTGTGCCTTTGTGCGTCGCTTCTCTCTGGCTTCAGTGCTGTTTTGACACGCAGAGATGCTTACACGTAATAGAGCAAACGGGGTTAGTTATATATCCGACGGGTTGTTTTCTCTCGAGGTTTGCTGAGACGTGTGGGGAGCATTTTTGAGTGCTCATTTACCTTTTTGTCAGTGCGATAGAAAGCAGTGCAAAATTATTTCGCTTCAGATAGTGTTCATGATTTTTATTAGCTGTAACTTTGTTTTAAAATGCACTGCAGCTGTAAGGTCAGTTGTAATCATTCAGTTCCACTCTTGAATTTTTGACATTTTTGGAAGGATCTTTGTATTTTTTCCAGCTGCAATGACAATTGACATGAGAATGTTGCCAAATTCTGAAATATTTTCATTGCAAAAGATCATTTGATAGATAAAAAAATCAGTGCCTACTGAATGAATGAAACATTCTGAAATACAGGTAGATGTGTGTGGTCACATTTTACAGTGAATAACATTTATGCAATGTAACAAATTGAGAGAAAGTGTGAGAATTATGAAAATGCTCAGATCTTCACAGCCAGCTGTATTTACTATGCTTCTAAAGTGGGATGTTTAACATCATAACTGTAACAGTACTAACGTGATAATTCAAATTGTACTACTGTTGCTGTAATTATTTTCATTAGTGTGGTTGCATCACAGAGTGCTTCTTCCTGTCGTTATATACTTGGTAGTCCTTGTTATTTTCCACACATCCTATGCTGAGGCTCCAGACCCAGTCAAGTTTTCCCTGCTCCATCACTCCCTTCCCCATCTGGGATCTATCTGGGATACGTTTCTTTTCCATATCTCAAAAGATTATGAATATCTAAACACCAATGCATAGTTTAATCACAGATACTTTCTTACTATCTCATTGCAAATTTTTTTATGTCATTAATGTAGCTTTTAATTCTAAGGAACTTCATTTTTACTGCCGTCATTTTACTTGTGGTTCTGTGCAGATGATTATATTACCCAACCCTTAAGAGTTGTCATCATATTTGTATTCAGACACAGTTATTTTGTATAGTGGAATTTTTTAAATTCCATCATAGGAGTTTTCTGCTGCACCTTTAGTATGTTTGGCACCTTACGTTTGTCCTTTTATACCATATTCTGAAGATATTTAACGACTGAGGTTCTGTTAATTCTTCTAATTTCATTCGTAAAAGCCATCAAATTTTCTCTCTCATCATTCAGTCCATCATGCTGAAGTAAGAGGTAAATTTTTCTGTTTTCATCCAGGCCTCTGAGTTTGTTTTAACTTCATAACTTAGCACTTGGTTTTAAAAAATCACAGTTGCACAGATGTTTGTGCTTCACATACCTTACACCATTATAGTGTAGAATTGGATAGCTGTTCTTTTGACCTGTGTTAAATGAATCTTTCTTCCCTATGTCAAAGCGGCCTCACTCAGTTAAGAGTTGCACTTTATATTCTAGGTTGTCAGTGTCTTCTGGTTATCTTGACAGTTTATATTGTCATGATGTATCATGTTTTCTTATTGAAAAGTGTTTCTGGAGGTAATTTGACTATTCTTTGATATACTATGTTTGCCCAAAGCATTGATGAGAACTTCTTAAGTTAAATTATATCTCCTAGCACTTTTTACAGAAAGTTTCCTTTTAATTATGTGCAGTTGCTGAGTGTAGTATCTGTAACTGTTTCAGTGTTATTGCCAGTGACTGATATACTGAAGTTTCTCATTTCTGTGTGTTGCTTATTTTCACAAATATATTCATTTAACTTAACTGTTTCTATAATTGTAGGCAAAAAGCTGCTTCTAACAGTTTCATGACTTTGCTCTAATTTGGTCAGTCTTTAATGTAAAGTTCTGTGTTATATCATTTTCAAATTAAAATTATTCAATAGAACAAAATAGGTTTTTCCACTATAGATAGTGCAGTTGAAATGTTAATAATAATTAGTCATATGAAAGAACAAAGTACTTAATGAAGAGGAACAAGTATATCTGATTTTAAGAGTTTCAATAGGTTTTAGTAACATGTCTTATGTTACATTAGCCAGAAGACTTTCATATGAGTTTCATAGGCTTATATTGTCTGTAAAAGTGAGGCCTGTCTGCTTTTCCTGGTGGTTCACAAATACAAACTTACGGTTGAGTGCAGGATCTGTTGCTGTCTGCCTAATTCAAGAAACAAGTTTCAAGGTCTAGGAGGAACTTCATATATATTCTTTTTCAGGTTTCAGCATTATGCTCGTATGGAGTCGGTAGTTCTAATTTTACTAGTCTTCTTGGAAACTGCTACTGCATTCCACTCACCATGAGCTACATTGTGTCTTGTTCTTACCTGTTTCAGACCCCCCTGTAACTTGGAATGCAAATTTATAAATTGATGGGGTCTTGTAAGAAAAATATTCATAGTATGTTATATTCATTGGGAAGAAGTTTTTATTTTCTCATTTACACAAAAATTTAGGATGCACATCATTGTACTGAAAATGTTTGAAAAGCTATGTCAGTCAATAACTGCTTACATTTAGAAGTTAAAGAAGGTAGCACAGTGCACAAAAAGAGCAAATTTCGTGTAAAGACTATTCAGTTGAATAAGATACGTCGATAGTACTTTGGTTACACTTAGCCCATCAGCTTATGTCTGATACAGAAAGCTGTTACTATCTGTCAAATGTTATCATACACATATTTGTAAAGAGATATTTCATCAATGTCAGGGTCACACTGGCTTTCAAGGATGTGTATAGATTTTAAGTATTATTATTTTTAATTGAAAATTATTAGCTTTTTATTTAAAAATGTTTCTTGTTATAAAGCTTTGTGTAGGAACATGGATGGATTTTGTTGATGAGTGTATTCTGTGGCCATTAAAGCTAACTCCAGAGTAACAGATTTTAGAGAAATTGAAGGTATATGTTACTTTTTTCTGTTTCATACATAATATCTGACTGCATCAAAAAATGTCTAGTGTATTCATTTTTCTGCATAACTGATGATGTAATAGAACAGTTTCTGTTTTGCGTCAGTGAATGGGTTGAAATTATTCATGCACTCATCTCACACAAAACATTGTTCGAATAATATGCTGTTTGTATGTAATGGAAGTTTCAGTCTCTGTCACCAGTCATGCGAAAAGATTGACCTCTACTCCTATAATTAATTCTACCTGCTTACTTTGAACATTGTGAAAAACAGGGTGCAATGTTGAATGCACGTAATGGCAAAACTATCATCAAGTTAAAGGATGGTTTGAACAAAACACTACTTTTCTGGCCATGCTCCTGCTGGAGGTGGTTTCTGCTTTCCTTCCTCTGATCTATGAATTCATTCCCCCCAGTCAGTTACAGGGCAACCTGCGGTTCAGTATGGACTCCAAATGAAGGCACAATTCGACATTTGCATGCCACAGTGAAGAAATTTCATTAACTTTGTATTTACTTCAGCCTGTGTTATGTCTTACGGAACATAGTCAATCCACCCAAAAATTTGTTTTGTGACGTGCTCCTGTACAAAGAAAATGTGTTCATTTCATCTTGTCTCAAAATTCTGTAGTTGATATAACACTGTGATTACTTCTCATTTAACTCTTAAACTGCTGTCATATTTCAAATTCTGGATCAGTATTTTAAATCCAGAGGAGTGCACAATGAAACCTCTGCTGGCCCACGTAATATTTTGGAACTAGTCTTAAGATCCTAAGTGGCACTGCAAAACAAATGTCTGTCTTCAGTCATAGCTCCTGTAGGGACTTGAGATGATGCATTCTCATTTTCAACGAAGCTTAATTATTTTCTTTCGAAACATGAAATATAATGTCATGCTGTATAGCCCACTGCATTTCATAGTTGAGTGTCAGAAAATCTCATGGATGATGCAGTAAATAACTGCTACAGAAACTGTATTGCTAAAAAAAGTAGACTGGAAATCGACAATGTTGTTGTCATTCAGGCTGCAAATGTGAAATGAAGTCTCCCTCATTTGATAGAGTTGTGGCAAGACCAGCAAACAGATATAAAAATAAACATTAGGGCTAACTTTTGGATGTTTGTTCATCAGGTAATTGACTATAATGTATGTTTGATCTGAAAGCTAGCTCTTATGTTTACTTTTGTTTAGGTTTGCCAGCTACGTCACAGCTTCATCCGATGGGTGAGTTATAGTACACATCTCTTTCCCATTCTTTTTAACTGCTTCTAATAGAACTGTCTTTGCCACAGCATTCATCTTCTGTTGCCTTATCAAGCACGGCATCTGTAATTTGATAAACAACTACACCTATTTGTCGGTGTCTAATCGATTTTGAAGCGGCGTAGTACAGTATTGTAACTGCATTTAGTTAAACTAATGTAGAGAACGGCTTGCAATATTATGTAGTGTACATTAGGAAACAGAACACACTGAAGGACTATTCATTGTCACACATGCACAAATCAGCTGGGCTCACTGCAGAGGAAATGGGTGTATAGCCAGGTGTAACACAATGGCATAATGAGAGAATTCTGAGGTCTCTCAAATCCAGGGTTTCTTCTGGAGAGCTGAAGACAGAACATTTCATTCCAAAACATTTAAAGATGTTGACCCCTTTCCCGTATGTTGCTGCCAGATAACTCTTCCTTTGCTGCTTCTAAGTGTAGTCGTTTAACTTGTATTTACTCTCATTCAATGCATTAGAAAACATCATACACATATTTGATAATCCACCCCCTCCAATTATAACATTAAGAAACATTATAACATTAAAAAAAATAGATTGAATGTATGCATCAAATGTGATGTTGCAATTTCCTCCCTTGTAGCCATTTACAGCCCCTGACCTCTGCTAAGAATGATTAATGGTATGCTACATGTAATAGCCTCCTCTTTGCAAAATTGTGCATACATCTGTACTTCGTGGCTCTTCTCATTCTTCATCTACGCTTTCCCTGCTTTTAGAGTACCTGTTGTTCTATATTTTTTGTCTTTTCTTTTCTTTTTAATTTTTTCTTTCATTTTGGAGAGGCATTGGGTAAGTAATAGGTGTTGCTTTCTGTTGTTAATTATGACAGTTTGTTGTTAGGAGTAGTTTATAGTGTAGTTAGCTGTGTGGTCTCACTGACATTCTGATCTTTTTTTTATAATGGTGTGAGTATTGTGCTGAAGGCAACAGCACATCAGCAGTGGAGATGAAAGCTTATTAGTGCACTTGCGTAAAGAAGAGGTAGATAAAGTGGATGTACAGTGGAAGAAGAGTGAAACACACTCAACTTAATACTAATTCCGCAGTTATAATCCTCTCAGCATGGCACATATTTTTGGATCAAGTTTCCAAAACATTACTTTAGACATTACCAACTAACATTAGTTCAGAGTAATTCAGTACAGAAAGATGTCAGTGTGCTTGAAAGAAAAAGTTGTAAAAAGAAATGATTGCCAGTATTTCAATTTTTTTTTAAATTCATTTTTTTTTTCGTATTCACTTACAGCCTTTGACCTATAATTCTCATGCCATTTATTCAAATTTTGTGCAGCATGTTACTTAATTTAAAAAAATAATAACAATAAACAGGGTTCATCCTCTATTTATGCAATGAACTCTCATTGGAATGCTGTATGAGACTACTTGTTTGGTACATTCTGATTACATTTTTTCTTGAGTAATAAGCTGTTCAAGAGTGTAATTGTGCTTTCTTCAAACTTAAACATCTCTATGGGATAAACCGATACATGAGTATAAGAAAGAACATGCAAGCAAAGAAGCAAAACAGATAAAAAAAATAGTTACCCACAGTAGACATCTCACTAATACCGTGAGACGCTACATCTAGTGTCAGTAACAGGCTGAATTTTGCCAGTCTCTAAGTTTCTTCAGGTTTGTCGTATCATCTGGAGCCACTCTTTGGTGATTAAATTCTGCAGAGCTTCCAGACTACAGGGAATGTCGGTCGTTACATTTCACCTGCTGCTCCAAATAGTCCAAGACATTTTCCACGACACTAAGATTGTGTGATTTACTGAGACAGTTGAAGTGCGCCAGGGTGCTTGAGTGTTTGTGAAACCGGGAATGTTTGCATGCAGCCTCACGAACAGACTGTTGCCATTTCAGAAGAGGGGTTGCGCACGCCGTACTCATTATGAAATTGTAGAGCAGAGGTAATAAGCTGTTTAAGAGTGTAATTGTGCTTTCTTCAAACTTAAACATCTCTATGGGATAAACCGATACATGAGTATAAGAAAGAACATGCAAGCAAAGAAGCAAAACAGATTCAGTCACCGAGAATGTCGAAGTAAGTATTGTGTTTGAGTTCATTGTAACTTGAATGAGGAGGCCCAAGTCACAGTATGAACAACACCCCCAGCACAGCCACAACCACTCCTAGCCAGAACTACACCTCAGCACACTATGGATCGGGCCGTGGGTGCACTCGACAGGAACAATCCTTTGAAGTGAAAAAGTCCACTAAGCATGGGCTCTAAAATACATACCTTAAGATATATCTCTTCTGTGGAAAGCTCTTTGCATGCCTTATCTCAAGACGAAGTAGTATGGACCCAAACAAGAAAAAATTCTCTTATAAACATGAGCTCCATTATGTGTACCTTAAGAGTTATGAGCACTTGTTCAGTAGAAGGGATGTATTTCACAATAGTGAAGATGGACAAGTGCACATAGCTCCTAAGGTATGCACTTTAGTTCTCATATTTACTGGACATTTTTTCCTTGATCTGATGGAATTACATTTTCCTTGAGACATGCAAGTCTCAACTTTATCTTTGATGTTGATAGAAGCCACAGAAGTGAATTAAAATTTGTGCCATGGCTGGGATCTGAACCCAGGTCTCATGTTAGCTAGGCAGATGTGCTAACCACTAAATCACTGTAGCAGTGTGGATAATGCAGTGAGGTGTAACGGTTATCACATGTGAAGTAGGCAGTAGACCAGGGTTCAAATTTTACTCCATTTCTTCACCTTCTATCATTATCAAAGATTTTTTTTTTCTTTTTTTGACCTATACTACCACCTCTCAAAATATGGAAAGCAAAGAGCTTGCATTAGAACAGATTTGTCTCACAGTATTTTTGAATGATCCTTCCTGTCATATCCCTCAATACTGACCATTCCTCCAGGGACACCCTACATATAAGACACCAGCACAAGGGGTGTATAACAGATACCAGTCCCTGTAATCCTAAGTTGTGTGGAATAATTCATGCCCATAAATGGCTATTGTGGACCAAAAATGTCTAATGAAGTTGTCAATGAAACGTTATTATACCACTGAAGACCTTTGAAAGTGATTTTCACAAAATTACGTGAGACAGATTCTCAGATTGTTTCCTTATAATGTTTATGGCCAATTGTATACTTTTATTTCATAAGATAGCTGTTGTCTGCTACTTCTCCACTTCTGTTGTTTGTTGTCTGTCCAATCTTCTTCCTGATGCCCCTTTGAATGAACCAAATCTTTAACATCTTGCATCCATCTTCTAGGTGGTCTTCCACATTCTCTTCATCTCATTCATAGATTCTTCATTGGAGGTTGCCATCTACGTTAATATTTTACTATCTGTGGCAATGAGACTAGTGTCTTTTTCCCCTATAATTTCCTGTATTCTTTCATTTCTGACATGTTCCAGTCACGAAATATGACAACTTCTTCACCAAAAATTCATTTCAAGGGACATCAGTTTATTTTTCTCCTTTTTGGTTAGCTCACATATCTCAGCACTATATTTAGTGATACTCTCTGTGATTGGCTTGTACAACATCGCCTTCTATCTCTTTGCAATTTTGTCATGCTATAGCTAGCTGTTAAATTGGCCAAATATTCTTTTTCCTTGCCCAGTTTAATTTGTGGTGTCTTGTGTGCACCTTCCATTTGTTGTACAAGTGACACCCAAATATTTAGCTGTATAGACATTTTTAATGTTGCAGAATCCTACACTCAAATCTTCTCTGTTATCTTCACCCACTACAAGTTTTTTGTCAGGCCCATTTTGAGAGTCTTCATGCAGTTTTCTGAACATGTATCTGGATTTGTATTTGTCTTTAGCTATTGGGACATGGCCAGCAATGGAGATTGAATTATACAGTATTTCTTGTCCTACAGGTAAACCCATTCCATGACAGTTCCTCTTCCAGTTCTGCAAAACTGTTTCTGAGTATATCTTATATTAATGAGCACCCTTGTCTTAGACTCTTACTCTTGGTCACATTATCTATAGTGGCATCAGATACTAGTTACAAGAATATCTGTTGTATTTGTAGTATGACAAACTGAAATACCATTTGTTAATCACAGAAGGGGAGTAAATCCTGTTTTAGGGAGGGGAAAAATAATTTATTTTTCTTAAATTTCCATGACTTAGTAGCTTTGCTTCACGTGATACCAACTGGCGAATTAAATAATTTCAGTTTAAATGTAAATTTGGTGTAAAGAATTTAGGGGAGGCGTAACATTTTAAGCAACTGAAAGTGGTGTAAAAGTTCTAAAGCAGTGTCTGAACTTAATCAGTTAATTAGGACACTGCTGAATCTAACTCTGGCAATGGTTATTGCTGCCCCCAGTCTAAAGATTGGTTTAATCCAATTCCCCATGCTAATATATCCTTGCAAGCCTCTTTTCTGCATAACTATGGCATCCTACGTCCATTTTAACCTGCTTACATTATTCAAGCCCCCACTCTTCCTTCTGTTATCAGATTGACAAGCCTTTGATGCCTCAGTATGTGTCCTGTCAACCAATTTATGCTTTTATTGAATTTTTGTTATAAATTTACTTTATCCTCAGTTGTGTTAAGTACCTCCTTATTAGTTACTTGATCAAACCATTTAATCTTCAATATTCTTCCACATCAACACAGTTCTCTTCTTGTCTGAGTTGCTTATTATCCACATTTCACTTTTGTGCAAGGCTGCATTCCAGACAAATACCTTCAGAAAAGACTTCCTAGCACTTAAATTTATGTTAATAAAAGCCTCTTTTTCAGAAATTCTTTTTGTTCTGTAGCCAGTCTGCATATCATATCTTCTCTACTTCAGCCATCATCTATTATTTTACTCCCAAATAGCAGAACTCTTTACTACTTGTAGTTTCTCCTTTCTTAATCTAAATCACTCAGCATTGCCTGATTTTATTCAGTTACTCTCCATTACCCTTGTCTTACTTTTGTTGATGCTCCTCTTATAATATCTTTTTCAAGACACTATCCGTTCCAGATTCAACTGTTCTTATGATTCTTTTGCAGTCTCTGTCAGAATTACAGTGTTATTGGCAACCCTTACTTCTCTGTGAAATTTAATTCCCTTTCCAAATTTCTCTTTGGTTTCCTTAACTGCTTGCTCAATGTGCAGACTGAGTAACATCAGGGATAGGATTAATGTGTGGCAAAAATAATAGCAAGAATTTCTTTTTACTGTATCAGAACTGAAAGAGCATTGAGAGGCATGTAGAAGCCAAAGCTGAGCCCATGACTTAACTTTAGTAGTAAGAACAAGCTGTATGGTCTCCAGTTGCTTTTTTGAAGCAATCAGTATTGAAATTGAACCTGAGTTCATGGAAAGAGTTGACAAGAATTGCAGTGCCTACTGAAAGCTATAAGTTTGAGGTACCATTTTGCAAGCTATCTCTACAAAACTGTGAAAAGAGTCAGCAAATAATGTTGAAAAGACCACACATCTGTGATAGATAATACCACTGTCAGACAGGCAAATGATCCTGCAACATAGATAATCTCTGTGCTCTTTGATAAATATTAACTATCACTCATAAGAGAAACCTACAATTACGGGAAATCCCAAATGAAGCAAACAGTGCAACTGAAATAAAGAAATAAATAAACAGGTTAACAATACTTACATGCATGTCTGATAGGATAGACACTGTTGATGTTCCACAGTTGTACAAAACACTTCAAAATTAATTCGCTGACTATGAATTCTTTGACATCACCTGTATTAGATACAGATCTAACTACCCACTAGTGACATATGAAAATTTGTGCCAGACTGGGACTTGCTTATCATGAGAATCGCCTTAACCACTTCGACTATCCGTGCACACTCCCCAGACTGATCCAGACTTCCATATTTTGCACTGTCTACATCCTTATATATTGTAGTCCACTGAATTCATGAGCTACAATATAAAGATGTAGGCAGTGTGACATATGGAAGTTTGGGCTGATGTGGGAAGTGTGCACAGATAGCCGAAGTGGTTAAGGCAAAACTAATCATAAGTGTGAAATGAGTTCAACTCCTGGTCCGGCAAAAATTTTCATATGTTGCTAATGGATAGTGGATCTGTACCTAATACAGCTGATGCCAAGGAATTCACAGTCAGTGATCTAATTTCAAAGTAAACACTTCTTACTTTCTACAAAAGAATAATCAGTACACAAATGAATGTGGGGATATGCATATGAAAGCTTACTATCAACATCGCAATCCTAGACTGAAGTACACTTTTCCCTAATTTCTCCAAATGAAAGAGAGCACAGAGAAAGTCTTTGATCAGAACACAAATAAAAAATTGGCTTGAGGATTAGACAAAGTACAAATTTGAAACTATGCAGTGTAGCAGAGAAGATCCCATTGTAGGTAAGAAAACAATTCACCATAGAAACTTACTGATATATTAACCCTCAAGCAGGCATGCCTATGTGTAAAGTATGGCAACCACAAATAACATTATCTCGTACCATTTTGTTATCGCTTTACAAGTGCGAGATTGTACCTGTTACTTCGTTATTGCTTCAACTAACACACTGTTAAGTTGTGCTGTCATACATCCAGGTAAGGAGCAGTAATATAAAATAAACAACAAGCCAAGTGAGAAAAAATTTATAATCCATTAAAGAAAATGGTCCAGATTCTGAGCTAGCAGCACAGTCCCATGTCTGTGAGATTATTAATAATCAAACAAGCATTTGGCTGCAATCTGATGCAACTGCACTGTTTATTGGTCCAAATAGGTCATTACTGTGTAGTAACACTTATACATAGCAACAGAGTGGTACAGGGAATTTTTATTTTATTATTGTTTAATTAAGCAGTGATTTAGCTCATATAAGTTTATTTTATCATTGTTTAATTAAACTAAGATTAAATTGTGTTCACTGCAGTAACATAAAGACAGATATTCTTTACATGTGTAAAGTACGCTGTGTACCGATTCGTATTATGAAAATCGGTGCTCACCCACTTAGGGATTAGAGAATCTAACTTCCAATAAACTTAGTGGCACTCACAACTGATTACAAGCAAATAAAATTTTATTAACATAAGCTTTTGAGGAAAAGAGTAAACGTATTATAGCAAGATAGTAATGAATGTAACAACACAGCTGTAAAAAAGGAAAAGTAGGGCTGGACAGTGGCTAGCTAAACTTTTTAAAATGTGAGGCAAATACAACAAAACAGTAGAAAATGAAAGTAACAGTGCTGAATAAATGTTGTTAATGAATATTTGCAGATAAAGTACTTAATAGAACAGTTATAAATATGCCACAAATACTTACAAGATGAATCAAACACCAATACATATCTGTAGCTATTTTGTTGGGCATCTCTTGATAAATGATATATTTTCTCTAGATTTTCATCAAACCACTGCTTGAGCTTTAACTCTCACAAAACTTCTGTAACGTTTCTACAAATCCTTATTGAACAGTGTAGCCACCTAGTGTTCTTTACTTCTGCACCACAATTTACAAAATAGATTATGTGAGAGGACAAATGTGCTACTAATAGATGTGAATAATCCACATATATTTTTTCCCCGTATTTAAGGGGCTGTGCAGATTAATTGTAATGACATTGGTACTGCTCCATCTTCAACAGTAGATACCATTATAATATAGCATTGTTACAGCCTCAGTCTCTGACAAGTAGTAGCACTGTATGAAAAGTATTAACAATGTGTTAACTTGTTGATTATGGCTATAAGTTCTCGTTATCACTTACACACAACCAAAGAAAAATTGAAAATGATTGAAGAAGCAGAGAACATTGTAAACTGTGCAGCAAGAAGAAAGTATGTTGTGAGTGTGAGTAGTATTTGTGACTAGTGAAAAAATGAAATGCGGCTCCAAGAAATGAATAGTAATAACTGGGCACTTTGCAGCCAAAAAGTGAAGCATCCGTACCCCAAAAAAAGACTCTGCGATTCTGTAGATGAGAGATGAATGTGCGGTGACTTGTGAAATTCGCCAACTCGAAGCATTGGCTTTAGGCTAAGAATTAGGCATCACCAATTTTTCAGTCAAAATGGATTAGACACCTGGAGGAAAACTACCATTGCTCAATGGTTCCCAGGCGATTAAGAAGAAAAATTAGTGAATTTTCATTGTTATGTGATAAATTTGTGATGCAGACATTACTACACTCCTGGAAATGGAAAAAAGAACACATTGACACCGGTGTGTCAGACCCACCATACTTGCTCCGGACACTGCGAGAGGGCTCTACAAGCAACGATCACACGCACGGCACAGCGGACACACCAGGAACCGCGGTGTTGGCCGTCGAATGGCGCTAGCTGCGCAGCATTTGTGCACCGCCGCCGTCAATGTCAGCCAGTTTGCCGTGGCATACGGAGCTCCATCGCAGTCTTTAACACTGGTAGCATGCCGCGACAGCGTGCACGTGAACCATATGTGCAGTTGACGGACTTTGAGCGAGGGCGTATAGTGGGCATGCGGGAGGCCGGGTGGACGTACCGCCGAATTGCTCAACACGTGGGGCATGAGGTATCCACAGTACATCGATGTTGTCGCCAGTGGTCGGCGGAAGGTGCACGTGCCCGTCGACCTGGGACCGGACCGCAGCGACGCACGGATGCACGCCAAGACCGTAGGATCCTACGCAGTGCCGTAGGGGACCGCACCACCACTTCCCAGCATATTAGGGACACTGTTGCTCCTGGGGTATCGGCGAGGACCATTCGCAACCGTCTCCATGAAGCTGGGTTACGGTCCCGCACACCGTTAGGCCGTCTTCCGCTCACGCCCCAACATCGTGCAGCCCGCCTCCAGTGGTGTCGCGACAGGCGTGAATGGAGGGACGAATGGAGACGTGTCGTCTTCAGCGGTGACAGTCGCTTCTGCCTTGGTGCCAATGATGGTCGTATGCGTGTTTGGCGCCGTGCAGGTGAGCGCCACAATCGGGACTGCATACGACCGAGGCACACACGGCCAACACCCGGCATCATGGTGTGGGGAGCGATCTCCTACACTGGCCGTACACCACTGGTGATCGTCGAGGGGACACTGAATAGTGCACGGTACATCCAAACCGTCATCGAACCCATCATTCTACCATTCCTAGACCGGCAAGGGAACTTGCTGTTCCAACAGGACAATGCATGTCCGCATGTATCCCGTGCCACCCAACGTGCTCTAGAAGGTGTAAGTCAACTACCCTGGCCAGCAAGATCTCCGGATCTGTCCCCCATTGAGCATGTTTGGGACTGGATGAAGCGTCGTCTCACGCGGTCTGCACGTCCATCACGAACGCTGGTCCAACTGAGGCGCCAGGTGGAAATGGCATGGCAAGCCGTTCCACAGGACTACATCCAGCATCTCTACGATCGTCTCCATGGGAGAATAGCAGCCTGCATTGCTGCGAAAGGTGGATATACACTGTACTAGTGCCAACATTGTGCATGCTCTGTTGCCTGTGTCTATGTGCCTGTGGTTCTGTCAGTGTGATCATGTGATGTATCTGACCCCAGGAATGTGTCAATAAAGTTTCCCCTTCCTGGGACAATGAATTCACGGTGTTCGTATTTCAATTTCCAGGAGTGTATATAGTATTGTAAATTGGTAACATGGATCAACTGCCAGTCTATTTTGAGATGCCGCTTGACAACACCGTGAACAGGAAAGGGGAATCCAGCATCATGATATGAATTGGCAGCAATCAGACGTAAAAGTGTACAGTGATGTGTGTAACTGGCAATGGATGAAAGCTACCAAATTAGGTGTTATTTAAAACAAAAACTATTCTGAAAATATCAGTGAAAGGCAAATTGGTGAAATCAAATTCAACAGGGTGGATGGACAATGACCTTGTGGTTGACTGTGTGGTGCATGTTTGGCAATGTCACACTAGCGCATTACTGGCTATTGGCAGCTTCCGCGGACATATAACTGAGAAAGTGCGAGACAAGTTACAAAAAGGGAAAACTGACTTGGTCATTATCTCTGGAGGCCTGACATGCACCCTACAGCCACTAGATGTGCATAAATGGGTCACTCAAAGCTACACTTACACAATGATATACACAGTGATGGACTGCTGATGAAAACCACAAATTCAATTTGAATGAAAAAATCGAGTGGCCAGATTTGTCCCAGACTTTTGATTGGGTGAAATGTGCATGGGACTCCATTCTGCTGCCAACTGGTCGAAAAAATCTTTCAAAAAATGTGATATCACAAATTCACTGGACAGAACAGAGGACAACACCCTGTGGGAAGATGGTGACGACAACAGTGTTTATTCTGCTAGTGATGATGATGATGAAAGTGATGATGAATAGAATAATTATGTTAGAATAATTTTTTGTAAATAAAACACAAATTAAAGCCAATATTTCTTTTCTATTTTCCTCACTTAAAATTAGGGTGTATGGATTATTCAGTGATGCAGATTATTCGCATATGTACAGTATTACGTGCTCAAGGTAACTATAGGATTCTGTGTTTAAAAAAAAAATGTAGACTTCCTATTGTGATGACAAGATGCAAACTATGTTTGTGCTGTAAGAGGACATTATCATAAAAGCTTTTCCCATTGCCAGAGCAATATTCATATCATTGCTAAGCACAGTTGCCCAATAAGTCTACAGATGGAATAGACATCTATATGACATTGAAAATGCACTTATGAGGAAACATGCAATGAGGAAAATGGACTGACTGCTTCCAGCCAAAACCTAATTCAGGAAAGAAAGGAAAACGCGCGCGCGCGCACACACACACACACACACACACACACACACACACACACACACACACACACAGATATATGGTACTGACCAGTATCTCTGGCTGCTCTAGTCAAACTGCAGCTGTTGCACTGAAAGAAAACAGCAATCTGGAATAGGCAGGGGAGGGGGAGAGATAGGAAGGACTTGGACTAGAAAGTGGCAGGGCAAGGCTGCCTTGAGAAGTTGAGAAGTGTTGGGAGGCTGTGGAAGAGAGGTGGAAGGGGGGAAGGAAGATGATTGGAAAAAGAAAGGAGCAGAGAGGAAGAGAGACAGATGGATACGTTGGCAGGGAGAAGTGCACTGCACAGTGATGATGCGGAGGGGAAGGGGAGGGGGGTGTTCAACAGTATGAAATGGGAGAAAGTGATAGGACAGAGAGGATAGAAACTGTTGAGTGGAGGGTGCATGCCAGTAGGTTATTGTAGGCTGAGGCCAGGATAGTTTCAGGGGCAGAGAACATGTTGTACCTATAACTTCCATCTGCACAGTTCAGAAAAGCTGGTGGTGAAGGGGAGGGTCCAGATGGACCGGGTTGTGAAGCAGCCACTGAAATCCAGCTTGTCATGTTCAGCTACCTGTTGTGCGACAGGCTGATCCACTTTGCTCTTGGCGACAGTTTGGTGGTGGTCATTCATCCTGGTGAACAGCCCTTTGATAGTTATGTCAATATAAAAAGCTGTGCAATGATTTCTATGGCTGGTGTTTGTCACAGCTGCTTTCGCAGGTAGCACAGCCTCTGACGGCATAGGTAGTCCCCACATGCTGCACCAGACAGTCTTCTTCTCTCCTCCCACCTGTACCCTGCCATCCCTCCTCCTCCCCAACCTCACCCCAGGTTGCTGCTTTCATGCAACATAACAGTTACAGTGTGGTGTCCGCCCCCCGGTAGCTGAGCGGTCAGCGCAACATAATGTCAATCCTAAGGTGTCGGGTTCGATTCCCCGCTGGGTCGGAGATTTTCTCCACTCAGGGACTGGGTGTTGTGTTGTCCTAATAGTCACCATTTCATCCCCATCGACACGCAAGTCGCTGAAGTGGCGTCAAATCGAAAGACTTGCACCCGGCGAACGGTCTACCCGACAGGAGGCCCTAGTCACACGGCATTTTTTGTATGGTCTGGTCAGAGCAGCTGTATGTGTGAGGTGTGCCTGCTTGTGTGAATGTGTGTGTGTTTCTCTTTCTCTTCTGGAGAAGGCTTTGACCAAAAGTTCAATGTGTAACAGTCTTTTTGTTGTGCCTATCTGCATCTCACCATGTCAGCTTTATGGTGAGTATAAATCTAACCTTTTCATAATTGTTGATATGCCAACCTGGACTTTCTATTGTTTTGTTGTATTTAGGGGAATACTTCTTATAATATACGGAACCATATGGAGCAGCTGTTTAGGATATGAAAGAAAGGAAAATTGGGGATGGGATATCATCATGAACACTTGATTTTCGTGGATGAACATTTAGTTCCAATAATCTCATCTGTTATGTGAGTCTAGTATCTGAGTAATATAATTTGTAAGACCCAAAAGAATTTAAAATCTTCTCAAATACACACAGTGAATTGTTGACATTTACTTAAATATTATAGTAATTTTGGGGTCTGCATTGGACGGTGGCTGACTGATTGCCTCATTGGGTATCAGAATGTCATAGGTTCAACCCGAGGTAGGAGTGAAGATGTTTTTCTCTACTCCAGTTTCTTTGTATTTTCATGATTTCTGTATTATGAGCCCCCTATGGTGAGAAGCTGATTATTTTCTTATATGCATGACTGACACATTGGCCATTTTCTACTGATTTGCTTTTCTGTAGTTGTTTCACATCTACCCATGGTGAGCATACTCTGGATCTCTCCAGACTGGTCCAAATTTATATTTCATATAAGAAATTTGACACACCCTCTTGATGACACTGAAAAAGTGTACTAAACATGTAAATACTGATCCACATCCACATCATACATCAGATTAATTCACAGCGGGCATTGACTCCATACTGATTGTTCTGTGCCCCCTTGCCATTATTTCGTACACTATATTTAAATCTTACAGAGATTGTAATGCTGCTTTCTGTAGCTTCAGAGTAAAAATCTGCTGTTATGTTGATAAATATGTGGCAAGAAAGTTGAAAAATTGTCATACGCACATTAAAATATTGCATACACAGAGCTTTATGGATTACTTTCTGTGAGTTGGCTATGCTTGAAATGCACTGCCTTCGAGCTCAGCATTGCTTACGCTTATGGAGGAATGTTCAAAATTTAAGTGAGGGCTACCAACCTGAGATTAGATGCACGTTTTCTTATGAATTCTAAAACTTTTGATCATATTAAATCACAGAACTTAAACCAAATTGTAAAGAAATATAAAAGATCAACAAATAAATTAATCAAGCTAAGCAATTTTTGAACCTCTCTCTCCAGACACTTGTGTTTGGTGGTGCTTGTAAATGCTAATTTGTGTAAATCTTTAAACATGTATTTATATTTTGTCTGTGGATGTACTCTTATATGTCATAATGTTGCGTTTCAGAAACATTGGCACATTGAAATTAAGTTCAGATACTTGTGACAAATTCATGCCACCCAAGCTTAATCTGGAAATATTATGACTTAGAACATGTACCTTGACAATAAACACTAACTAATTTCCCTCTTCCCGATATTGTTTGGTTTATCAGTTAGTAACAATTGAAACAGGAATAATGTAATGTACTTTTGACAAAATTAATCTGCTCACTCAAGAGAAGTTCAGTAGATGCTTGCTTATTGACTTAAGGTCAGTCATATACTTGCCTTTATGTGGCCTCTCATTTGTGAGTCTCACAAGCAGTTTCTCAGAGGAGTGAAGAACCATTTTTATCAAAAGCTATAGTGGTTTGAACCCTTTTGTGTTACTGCTTCTTTTCTGTAGCTACTTTTCTCAGTTCTCAGTTAATTCCCATATTGTTTTCCTCCCTGCCATATCTCAGGAATTATTACGAGCTGTGAGTATACCTGTGACTGCTGGCAGTCTTAGGGCCAGTTGTATAAAGAAGTTGATCTTATATTAGCTCAAAAAATGAAACTGGGTCAAGCTTAACTCTGAAGTCTGCTTTTACAAGCTGTGACATAGACGCAAATATAGTGGTGCGGGAAGTATGGAATTTGTTTCTTCAGCTATAGTCTGGGCTCACAGGCTTTTAAGAAGCAAAATCTGAAATCTGTGTTGTATAGATGTTAATCACAGATTATTTTGCGGTGAGATGAGATGATTTAGGCTATTAAAAATTTATGAATAAGATAAATTTCAGTTACAGTTGTCAGTTCACAACTTAGTGATACTACAAAAAGAACAGATGTTGGTTTGTGCAAATACAAGTTGAAAAGATGTAAATAGTAAAGAAGTTTTGATAGTAAGTTTACCTTCCATTCAGAAGGCTGTTGCACTCAGCAACTGTTATATTGACATGTAAATAACAGATTTCAGCTATCAGTCATCCTTTTTAAATTTTATTGGCAGATTTAGATTTCAGCTAGAAACTAGCCATTCTCAATGCACTATCATTTTTCATCAATGCATGTAATGCCTGTTGGTCAGACTTCATCCACAGTTCATTGAATACTGGTCTTGATATTTAATGAACTGTGGATGAAGCCCGACTAACAGGCATTACTCACATTGATCAAAAATGATAGTGCATTGAGAATAGCTAGTTTCTAGCTGAAATCTAAATCTGCCAATAAAATTTAAAAAGGATAACTGATAGCTGAAATCTATTATTTAAAAGTTTTGATAATGCTTTCACACTGCTGATGTTCAGAATTATTATTTTGCTCTGTAATGTTAGGTTAGTGGGGAAACCAGTGATGTAAATAATGATTGAAGATAATAAATGTGCCCATAAGATTTTTTGGAGATGACTAGTAATTAATGTGTAAAAGATTAAAGGATTTTCATAGTCACTTAGTAGCAGAGTAAGAAACATACATTCAAATGATTTTCAGTGAACATTTAAGTATACAATGTTCAATTACAGCTAATAATTGTTGACTATCTCTAATGTAAATTCTCTCCAGGCTTGAATATCAACAACCACACAGTTTGTATTAAATTTTTAACTACAGAAGGTATGGTTAAATTGCTATGCCAACTGCACACACATTGATGAACAGAACAGTAGGCACATGTGGTTTAAATACTACAGACATATATATTTTTCATTAGGTAAATGAAAATGTCTGTTGTTGCCTCATTGGTTACATGTTGGTCTGTGATCCAGAAGGTCTGCGGTCCAATTGCAAGTCAATACAAGAAACTTTTTAAAAAAATTATAAGGTCGTTGGGGTCTAATAATATATATTAATTTATGAAATGTTGAGTTTCATTGTTTTTTGGACACCACGACAAACTGTAGATCTCCATAAATCTGGGCGTGTAATCTTCTTCAAATGGCTGAGAAAGGCAAGGATATACCATCTCAGAAAGGACCAAGCCCAGTCCACCACTGTGATCGTCAAATGGTTGAGACTGCTCTCCCTAAGCAGACAGTGCAGTTCCTGTCACCAGTAGTTTCAGCTTTAAAATCTATAAGCTATTGAAACTTTTGTCCATACATAAAGCTACCTAAATCTATGGGGAGCTCTCTGTAATATATATATCATGCTCAACAAATGTCTGAAAGCCTGATGTGATGCCATACTCATCTACTGTTGATGTGTACAGTCAGATTGATCATGCCACTTAATAGCTATACCATGTTGCTGCACATTATTCAAATGATGTACAAGGGTTGGACAAAAATATGGAAACGACAAAAGCACATTATGTTACCACTCCTAATGTGGAGTGGGAAACCAGCTGGCATTCAAAACAGCTTCCAGTCATCTCGGTATGGATATATAAAGGCCCTGTGGGGTTTTCAGGGGAATCTTATACCATTCCTTCTGTGAAATAGTGGCAAATTCTGATAATGACGATGGACTGGATAGTGATCGTGCACCCTTCTCTTCAAAGTAGACCACAAAGGTTCAATAATATTAAGTAAGATACGGTGGCTATGGTGTTCTGGAAAGATGAGACAGTTCGTCCCCATACTCACATAACCAGTCCTAAATGATGCAAGCTGTGTGAACAGGAGACATGCCATCTTTGAACACAGAATCATCACCATTAGGTAACAAAAATTGTACCATGGGAAGGACCTGATCAGCCAAATAGGTCACACAATCCTTGGCCCTAATGCAATCTTGCAGAGTAACTGTGGGGCCAACAGAATACCACGATATGACTTCCCAAATTGTCACTGAACCACTGCGACATTTCACTCTAGGGACGTAAGCTGGCTCAGAGGTTGGAAACAGTGTGAGACAAGACTCATCCATCCAAATGACTTCCTTCCATTTCTCTGTAATCAGGGTTTAAGGTTTCAGAATCACATTTTCTTGTTATTGGCATTTGCATCACTAATACGTGGTTTTGAAATTCAAGTTCACCCTGCAGTTCCCTGCTTGTGGAACCCCCCTCATGTTGTTTTGGTGCTGAAAGGATTAAGTGCAAGTTTGAGTTCTGCAATGACTTTTGCAACTATCCTCCTCTTATTTTTTGTCACAATCCTTTTCAGTGACTGTCTGGCATGATCACTCAATACACACTTTGACCCATATTGTGACTTAGCAGGTGATATTTTTCCACCTCCCCTTTCAGCTACCTCCCTTGTGGAAACATCCACCATATGGGCACCAACAGTTTGCCCACATTCTGTTTCACTTAGTTCTGCCATAATGCCCTTTCTACTAAATGGAATACTGTTCTTACCATGACTGGCACTTGCAATGTATTGAAAACATTGCACAGGTGCCACTCGTGGTCAAATACAACAGTGCACACTGCAGGCTTGTACAGCATCTGCATTCATGTTCAAGCGTGCATTTCTCATAGTGTTTCCATATATTCGTCCAACTCCTGTGTTCTCTGCAATGTCAGATATAAGATAATTATGGCAACACTACGTTTTGAAGACATACCACCTATGGCAACACTCAACACTGTATTGTGAAACTATACCAACTATTGGTTTCCTAGTATACTTGACCATTGTGGTGGGTAACTTTCTGTGTTCTGCACAGATCGTGAAACATTCAGTGTCAAATCCTGTGTATGTATGATATGTGATTAATCCGCAGTCAAAACCCCATAATCGAGTAGGCAGCTGATTTAGTGGTTTTGCCAAGCGTGTCTCATGCTGATTTAGATCAACAGTGAACCTCATTCAGTTGATCAAGTTTAGTATTAATGTTATATAACGTAGCAAATTGTTACATAATATAGCAAGTTCTTGAACTGCGTTCATTTTCTGAGCTAAGATCAAATTTTTTCTCCAGTCAGCAACTTTTATACAATCAGCCCTTTGACTTCTGACGGGGTCAAATTGCAGTTACATTTGTGACAACAATTTTGAAATTTCAAAGAGCATCTAAACTGAAAGTATCTATTGCACAGACTTGCATACACAATTGCAGTAATACTCCATCTGTCAAACAATAGTAAACATAAACATCACTCAGAGATTAAGCCTTAAGTTGAGAGTTGAAGGAAAACTTAACTAAATCAATAGACAGGAGCACATTAAAGAGGATTGGAACTTCATACAAAAGGACCACTGCCACAGAAATGGCTGAATATGCATGAACACATAGCTAACAAAGGCAATGAGACATACATTAACAACACTGCAGGAGTAGAGCTATATACCAGGTGAAACAAGAAAAAGGGGCTTCAGCTGGACTGCGCACAACTGGGTACTTGTAACACGTTGTGCTGTTTCCCACAGTTTCACACTACAAGAGTTGTTTGTGTATAGGGAACACCATGACAAGCTTAGAATCTAAACTGGCTTTTTCTAACTGAGAGGCATACAGAAGAAATGAACTGGTTTGGGAACTCACATCATGGTATCTATTGAGCCCTATAAACAAAGTGGAAGGCTGGTTATCTGGAACAGTCTACAAAATCATTATTGGTGAGCCTACTCATTGAATGGTGCCCATTGTACACAGCAGATTATTGTGTCTTCCAGAATAAAAATGCTTCTGATCACATGGGCAGAAATGTTCCCAATAATCACCAGATTTGAAAATCTGAAAGAATAATTAAGGGCACATTACAGTTCTCCAACGTTTCTTGAGAAATTGAACCTTTTCATTGTGCCAATTGGCATAAAATACCATTATCCTTCATACAGAATTTGTATACAGGGTGGTCCATTGATAGTGACCGGATCAAATATCTCACAGAATAAGCATCAAACGAAAAAACTTCAAAGACTCATCTAGCTTGAAGGGGGAAACCAGATGGCGCAATGGTTGGCCCAGTAGATGGCGCTGCCATAGGTCAAATGGATTTCAGCTGCATTTTTTAAAATAGGAACCCCCATTTTTTATTACATATTCGTGTAGTACATAAAGAAATATGAATGTTTTAGTTGGACCACTTTTTTCGGTTTGTGATAGATGGCGCTGTAATAGTCACAAACATATAAGTACATGATACCACATAAAATTCTGCCAATGCAGATGGTATTTGATACATTACCCGTGTTAAAAGGGACCATTTACCAACTGTGGAACAGGTCAATATCATGTTGATGTATGGCTATTGTGATCAAAATGCCCAATGGGCATGTGCTATGTACGCTGCTCGGTATCCTGGATGACATCATCCAAGTGTCCAGACTGTTCACCAGATAGCTACATTATTTAAGGAAACAGGAAGTGTTCAGCCACATCTGAAACATCAACCATGACCTGCAACAAATGATGATGCCCAAATAGGTGTTTTAGTTGCTGTCGCAACTAATCTGCACATCAGTAGCACACAAATGCGCATTCTATTTAGCGACGAAGCATCATTCACCAACAGCGGTAACGTAAACCGGCATAATATGCACTATTGGGCAATGGAAAATCCACGATGGCTGCGACAAGTGGAACATCAGCGAACTTGGTGGGTTAATGTATGGTGTGGCTTTATGGGAGGAAGGATAATTGGCCCCCATTTTATTGATGGCAATCTAAATGGTGCAATGCATGCTGATTTCCTATGAATGTTCTACTGATGTTACTACAAGATGTTTCACTGCATGACAGAATGGCGATGTACTTCCAACATGATGGATGTCCGGCACATAGCTCATGTGTGGTTGAAGCGGTACTGAATAGCATATTTCATGACAGGTGGATTGGTCATCGAAACACCATACCATGGCCCGCATGGTCACCGGATCTGACATCCCTGGATTTCTTTCTGTGGGGAAAGTTGAAGGATATTTGCTATCATGATCCACTGACAACGCCTGACAACATGTGTCAGCGCATTGTCAATGCATGTGCGAACATTACGGAAGGCGAACTACTCATTGTTGAGAGGAATGTCGTTAGATGTATTGCCAAATGCATTGAGGTTGAGGGACATCATTTTGAGCATTTATTGCATTAATGTGGTATTTACAGGTAATCATGCTGTAACAGCATGCATTCTCAGACACGATAAGTTCACAAAGGTACATGTATCACATTGGAACAACCGAAATAAAATGTTCAAACGTACCTGCATTCTGTATTTTAATTTAAAAAACCTATCTGTTACCAATTGTTCATCTAAAATTGTGAGCCATATGTTTGTGACTATTACAGCACCATCTATCACAAAGCAAAAAAAGTGGTCCAACTAAAAAATTCATATTTCTTTATGTACTACATGAATATGTAACAAAAAATGGGGGTTCCTATTTAATAAAACACAGTTGATATCCGTTTGACCTATGGCAGCACCATCTAGTGGGCCAACCATAGCGCCATCTGGTTCCCCCCCTTCAAGCTAGACAAGTTTTGTTCTTTGTAGTTTTTTCTTTCGACTCTTATTTCGTGAGATATTTGGCCCAATCACAATCAATGGACCACCCTTTATATCAGCCTTCATGAAGCTTTAGGCTGTTTTGGATTCCAAATGTAAGCCCACCTATATTAACTGTGTGGTAATATTGTAGTTTCTGATGTATTAGTGGATATCAGAACTTATGATGGTCAAACGCACTTTTTAGTGAACAATAATTACTTTATTCAGTCCCTTCTCAGTCTTTAGCACTGCAAAGTTCATTTCTTCACTCTATCAATCCTGATTGGTTTGATTATCTTTAACTTTTGATGTTATTGACCTTGTCATTGCTGCAGTATTAAGTTTTCTAGCCCCCCTGAATGCATTTATTCCATGCCTATTTAGGGGTTCCCACAGTTCTCTTAGACTATAGACAGTAAATAAGGAGTAATTGTACTCAGTTTCTCTTTTGTGACACTGTCACATAAAAGGGCCTGACGCTATGTCTGTTACATACAGAAGCACATTGTAAGCTTCCAACACAAAATTTCACTAGAGGTGATACAGGGGCAATTATACAACACTTAACAGGATTTTTCCAAGTGTACAGTTTTCTTTCTGAGTCTTTCTATTGTCTCACTGTCTTGTGACAAAACTTATTAGATCATAGAGCACCTGGCAACCATCTGCGTAATGTGTGACTAGCAGGCAGAAACTTTTCCATATCAACCAATTTTATGTGACTAACTCCACACTGTCATTGCTATGAATTAATTGGGATTTGGTGTAGACACATTTATTTAAGTGGCAGATGGTTTTTCCTGATTGGTCAGCTCACCTTTTACAGCTGCTTATGATCTTCATAGATAAGTATGTGTGACCTTTTAGGTTACATCTTGGCTTTAGGCATCCCTTCATGTTTCCATTTCACTATGAAGCCAGGAACAGAAAACATAGGTACCTTCAGGAGTATTGAAATCTTGATCTTTTGACTTGTTACGCTGTTTTAGCCTATGTCAAAGTGCTCAGGCCCTGCAGAACAGCATATTGTGGGCTTTTGAGCTGTCTAGTTGCAACTGTTCTTTTGTAATCAGTCTTGAATCTTGCAAATGCATCTTCACCCTATTTGCAGGGTATATTGGTTGTTATTCTATGAGAAGGAGCAAGTAGTGTCTGAAAATTTCTGAAAGCAATGTCATTTACCTAGGACACAGTGGGCTTTTTAACAGTTGTCCCAGCTTCAGTAAAGTAATAATATTCTTCATTCCAATATAATGAGTCATTTTGATTTTATGTAATAGTGCATCTTCAGAATCATACATAAAAGGACATACACTGTTGTGTCCCATTTCCATGAATTTCCAGAAAGTAAAGAAAAATTCCCTGGAGTTGACATTTCTCACTTGCTTTAAGTAGTACTACTTTTTTAATATACTCTGTATTTTTAATTTCTTAATTCTTCTACTGTGGTATCCTGTGGCTGCTTGTGGTGTAGCATTTCTTTCACAATAAGCACTAAACCTTTGCTGGTCTTAGTATCTAAATGACTACCAACCTGTTCTCTGCATTTAACTACAATTGGAATCATACTAATGTGACCACACTGTCTAGGATTTCAGTAATAAATTTCATCTGAGCAACCATTGACAAATGTCATTAATAGGGTACATTAAAGTGGAATTTATGGTTCCTGTTATTTCAGTACAGTGACAACAACAGTAAGTTGTACATCATGGGCCAATGCACGGAAAAACAATGTCTCTGTTGATGAATTCAGTGTCTACATTTACACTACCCGAATGGTACACATAGAGAATTATATTTCGAATTCATGCAGTTGTACTTGGAGTTACAGGCCATGTGTTCCCATCATAAAATTATGGACATGTAATATAAACAGTTATGTTCCTTTTTAATTTTTTTCCTTGGATTTTGTCAAACCTGAGTATGTACTTCATCTTTAGGTATTCCACTGACATTGAAATGTTACACTCCAATCCTTAACTAACTGATTCTATGAAAAATTGCATATAATTCTGAAGGTATGAGAATCATACATGTTTGAGTACAAGAAGCATTTATTAGATGAAGAATCTGAATTAAAAAAAGTCATTTTATAGCATGTTAAATTGTGAGACAGAGTTCAAATAAAATAAATCCAATTGAGAAACCATTCTATATGAGAAAGAAACACTCACACACCACTTGTTTTACTAACTGCCCATCTTTTAGACCTAGATTAATGGTATATATTGAGATAATAACCTGAAATCTAGGTCAAAGTAATGTCCATTAATAATGTTTCACCAGGTACTCGGATGTAAGTAACAGGGAAAATCAACTGTATAATTTCATGGTTCTGAGACCTTTGTATTAGCTCTGTGGCATAACAAGCTACAATAAGATTTCCCGAAATGCAGCACCCTACAATAAATAATAAGCAGAAGCACATAGTCTGAGTAATAAATAGTTCAGCATTAATTCATTGTATGGAAAGCTTTGCAACACGCATAGCCCTACAGTAACTTTTAATACTTAACCATGTATTATTACAATATGATATTCATCATGTTCATAGAATATTCTGAGTTGTCACCTCATTTCATCTTGGTCTTTGACAGTGTTCTGAGTTTTCACTGATAAGGAAAAATGAGGTTTTACATGAAAATATTACATTTTTTATTTCTAAATATCACCTGTACTCAAATATATTTCATATGTATCTACACCTATCTGTAAGGAGACAACATAAAAATTTAATATATTTCCAAATAATGCATGCGTAGGAGCACATTTGTGATTCTACACATAATTGGTGATCCTAATGTGACATATGAGTGCATTCTTAAAATAAACTTTGTGAGATGTAATTGCGTGCGCCTTTAAAACGATGAACCCTGTATAAAATCACACTATATGAAACTTATATAAAGTACTGTACAGTTCATTTGAAATTCTAAATGCTCTTCCTCATGGATGGTTTTCTTTTTTATATGACTTCAGACAGCTCAGACTATATCTCTCTTTTAATTATTCATAAAACTGACAGTTGTATATATTTTTGTTAAGATCAGTTGGGTTTCTTCATCACTGCCATGAAACAGTTTATAATGAACTGGTAGTTCTGCCATGGTTTCATTCATATCTTTTCTGTTGCGACGTAATTACCACAAACTTTTTCTTTCAATGCCATTTTGCATAATTTGTCATAACAAATATAGCATTATTAACAAAAATATAAATTTTCATATGTGAATATATTTACTCAGTTGTACACTTCTTTGTGAGACTTACTTTACATAGGAAAGCAACTTTATTTTCAAGTTGTCTGGTTGATCTGATTCTTTGTTTTATTGTTCCACCACAGGTATGCCACAGAGAATCAGATTCAGAGAGAGAACTTCTTTTATTATTGGTATTAATTATTATATGTTATTATATATAATAATGATCTCATAATATCAGTCACAGTTAGATTACTTTTAAATATCTCAGCAAAGAAGGGAGCATAATTAGTTTAGCTGAACAAGGGTTTCAAAAAGTTTCATGTAGACAGCAGCACTATAAAAGTTTGTAAATAGATTTCTGTGGATGAGAGAATCATTTGCTATGATATGGATAACAAATTTTGAAGTACATTTTGCATCTGTGCTTCATGTCTTAAAATATAGTGCAAATTATTTTATTGTAGCTGGGTTCATGTTTGCATGGAAAATCTGGGGAGTGTGGTAGTAAGTAAAAGCTTATTAGCTGACCTTGAGTTGCTCTTTACGAGATTCATAATGCAAATAACAAACCTTATTTAATGCTTGTAAGGAAAATTTGATTCTCTTAGCCCAGCCTGGTGACACTAATTTCATATTAATATTATTGCTGATTGGAGTGGTTCGTGTTTCATTTCATATCCAGTATTTGACTTATGCCTGTTTACTAACTTATACTTGATACAAAGAACTGGTTTATACTCCAAATTAAAATTAGAATAAAATCATTGAAACTGGAATCTGAAAACAAACTCAAATATGGCATGTTGTACATATCATTTCCAGAAGTAAGTTACTCAGTCTTGATAAATTGAAAAACTGCTCTCTTCCTTCTCATCTGTCCATGCCTTAAATATAATGTTTGACTGAATAAATGTGTGAAAATACTTTGAAATTCCATTAAAGAATTATTTTTTATACACTGATAAGAATTTCTGGGGAAAGGGGGAAGTGGTACTGGGAAAAATCACAATGCTGAAGTTTCTAAACATAGTTGCTAGAAACAAACCAAACACACTTTTCACACTATTTTCTTTTTATTAAGAAATTAAATACTAATACTTTATGTCTAAGCTACAGCTGCTGTATATACATAATTATTTTCTTTTCTGATTTTAACAGAATTAGAAGTAGCTGCAGTCAGATAAAAATTTACAATGAAATATATTTTTCAAACATTTATATAATTTGTAAATTCATGTGTATAATATGTTCTGTATTATTTAAAATGATTTTCTGTGAATTCCACCCTTTTCTTGTAAATGTATTAAAGACCTGTTTTTGACATCATCTTAGATGAACAGTTCTTGTAACTATAATGTGCATCAATACTGAGCTTCCACATCTCCTGTAAACAGTGATCTTTATAGGCATACTCTGTCACATTTATATAATCATCTATCCATTTCATAGTTTGAAACACCTATGTGTCTGTGTGCTATGTACTTTCTTTTTGGAGCAGAACAGAAGTAAAGTGTTCCAGAAATCACAAGTAATAATGTTTTGAATTTATAGCCTTTGCTTTTTCATTAGTGCATTTGTTTTAGGCTGATCCGCTATATAGTTGGTGCTTGTGTAGGTCTAGGAGCCTATAGACAAGAGACTAGTTCATGCAGAATATGTGGGATTATTTAATAAGAAAAAAAGGCTTTCTCCTCAATTTGTAATTTAAATTTCATTTGTTAGTCTCTAATTAGCACTTATTTACTTTATGATTGCTTTCAGGTGTTGAAATATTGAAACTAGTTCTACTGTAGTGCAGGTATCAGATATAAAGAATGTAATGTGTACTGTAAAACATAAAATGATCAAGTGAATTAGACAGGTAAATATCTGGATTAAGTCTGAATGTTCTGATATTGACCAAATATATTCCATTACACACACACAATTATAGCTCTTCATAAAAAAGGTTTCAAAAACGTGGAATGAGGCTGTTGCAAACCTGAGAAGCCATAAAAAAATAGTAGAAGAATATTTGGAATATGTAACTTACCCATAAAATGTTAAAATAGTGGGTTGGGGGAGGGAGGGCGTGTAAAGAAAAGGTAAAGCATAGGTTCTAAGTAGTTCAACAGACAGAATTGTCACTACAATCTTTGTAAATTTCTTCCATTTACGACAGTAAGGGACTGCATGCAGAATGACCAGCATTATGTTGTGTTTTGTGTTGTTCATCCTCACATGTTACAAGGTTATGATCTTGAGACCTGTCAAATTGAAAGTTTTTGTGACAGTAACACATTAACATAAGTAAACATTGTTACAGAAAGACGCTTATTGCATAAATGTGAATGTTTGAGAACTGAGAGTCACACACTAATCAGCATTTGAGATCATGAAAGTCTGACTCACAGCTGATTACTTATATCACTTGAAACTTTATCTCCTAGCAAGCCACTGTCATTGTTTCTTACATTTGCATTCATTTTACCTTGCTACATTTTGTATTTTGACACTTAACAAAAGTGGAAATAATTATTGCTAGCAATTGAAAACATTAATTGCTGTATGTTTCATACTTTAGGTTGTTCTTGTAAACAATAGATGAGAGGACAGACTGCCACTCATCCTTATCTGAAGGTGATGAGTGACAGATTAGACACATGGAGAAGTGGAGACAAATTGTTGATAAACTGTTAAACACTCATTCTTCTTCAGATCGGCAAGGTTACATATGCATAGGTTCACACACTTCTGATGCTGCAGTGTGCCTAGCAAGATGGTAGAAAGTTATATAACACAGGAAGAGGAAAGGATAGGAGTGCAATTAGATCCCTGTTCACAGATGGCAGCACCTGGAAATAGTGAGATGCTGGGAAAAAACAATCAGTAAGGAGAAAGCAACTAAGCATAATAAGAGATAAGGAGTTAGGGAGACACTTCATCATATTTTCTTGGGTTTCTCACGTGTCACTACATGGTAATGTAGTTGGAATCAAGTACACAGTAGTGTGAGCCTTAGCTTTTTCTGGCCATCTGACTTGACATTCTTTCTATCAGTCAATGAGTATTCAGTCCCTTACTGTGTACTCTGCTTTGTAAACAATCATCAGTGTTCCTTCACGTTTTCGTGGCATAAAGACTGTTCCATAAAATTTCGGGCATGCAACCGCCGAATTTATGTGGCTGCATGCCTGAAATGTAATGGAACGATCATCAGTGTTATTTAGTGGGTCATTTGCAGACAGGCACAGTGATACAGTGATAACATTTAAGGTTTCAGACAAAAAAGTAATTCTCTCAAAATATAAAGGACACACACACACACACACACACACAGACACAGACACAGACACAGACACATGCACGCACACACACACATGAGAGTCACTGTCTCTGGCCACTGGTTCCTGACTGCAGATTACAACTGACGTGAACAGAAATCTGCTGGGGTGGATGCTCACATATGTAATAGCTTTCTGAAGCAAGGTATTTTCCCAAATAGACTGAAGTATGCCATTGTTAAACCACTGCATAAAAAAGGGGATCCATCTGATGTCAACAACTACCGCCCAATCTCTCTTCTGACTGCCTTATCCAAAATTCTTGAAAAAGTAATGTATTGTGGAGTAGCTTCACACCTTTGTAAAAATAAAGTTTTAACAAAATGTCAGTTTGGTTTCCAGAAGGGTTTCTCAACGGAAAATGCTATATATACTTTCACTAATGAAATATTTAATGCTCTGAGTAACCGGAAGTCACCTGTTGGGATTTTTTGTGATGTATCAAAGGCTTTTGATTGTGTAAATCATGTAATACTTCTAGATAAGCTCAAGTACTTTGGTATGAATGGGACGGTGCTCAAATGGTTTAAATCGTACCTGACTGGAAGAGTGCAGAAATTTGAAATAAACAGTTCACATATTATGCAAAAACTGGTGATTTCTCGAACTGGGGAACAATCAAGAATGGGGTGCCGCAAGGTTCGGTCTTGGGTCCTCTGCTTTTCTTAATATATAGTAATGACTTGCCATTCTATATTCACAAAGATACAAAGCTAGTACTTTTTTCCGATGATACAGGTATGGCTATCACACCTGACAGACAAGAATTAACTGGTGAAATTGTAAACGATGTTTTTCAGAAAATCATTAAGTGGTTCTCTGCAAATGGGCTCTCATTAAACTTTGACAAACCACAGTATATACAGTTTCACACAGTAAATGGAATGACCCCATTAATATACATAGACTTCGATCAGAAATCGGCAGCTAAGGTAGAATATTCAAAATTGCTAGGTGTATGCATTGATGAGGGGTTGAATTGGAAAAAACACACTGAGGATCTGCTGAAACGTTTGAGTTCAGCTACTTATGCTATTAGGGTCATTGCAAATTTTGGTGATATACATCTGAGTAAATTAGCTTACCACGCCTATTTTCATTCTCTGCTTTCGTATGGCATCATATCGTGGGGTAATTCATCATTGAGTAAAAGAATGTTCATTGCACAAAAGCGTGTAATCAGAATAATTGCTGGAGCTCATCCAAGATCATCCTGCAGACACTTATTTAAAGAGCTAGAAGTCTTCACTGTAGCCTCACAATATATATATTCACTTATGAAATTTGGTATTAACAATCCGAACGAATTCAAAAGTAACACTAGGAGAAAGGATGATCTTCGCTAGTCAAGGTTAAATCTAACTTTGGCTCAGAAGGTGGTAAATTATGCTGCCACATAAGTCTTTGATCACTTACCTAATAGCATCCAAAGTCTGACAGATAGCCATGTAGCATTTAAAAGGAAATTAAAAGAATTTCTTAATGGCAACTCCTTCTACTCATCAAATGAATTTTTGGATATAGTAAATGGGTAATTTCCCAACCCCCACAAAATAATAATAATAGTAATAATAATAATAATAAACAATTGGAAAGCCCCTGGAAATGATAAAATAGCAAATTTCTGGTTAAAGAAGTTCACCTCAACACATTCACATCTAACTAAATTATTTAACAATATAATGGAAGGAAACATTCCACGTGGGAAAAATTATATATAAAAACAAAGATGAGGTGACTTACCGAACAAAAGCGCTGGCAGGTCGACAGACACACAAACAAACACAAACATACACACAAAATTCAAGCTTTCGCAACAAACTGTTGCCTCATCAGGAAAGAGGGAAGGAGAGGGGAAGACGAAAGGAAGTGGGTTTTAAGGGAGAGGGTAAGGAGTCATTCCAATCCCGGGAGCGGAAAGACTTACCTTAGGGGGAAAAAAGGACAGGTATACACTCGCACACAAGCACATATCCATCCACACATACAGACACAAGCAGACATATTTAAAGACAAAGAGTCTTTGTCTTTAAATATGTCTGCTTGTGTCTGTATGTGTGGATGGATATGTGCTTGTGTGCGAGTGTATACCTGTCCTTTTTTCCCCCTAAGGTAAGTCTTTCCGCTCCCGGGATTGGAATGACTCCTTACCCTCTCCCTTAAAACCCACTTCCTTTCGTCTTCCCCTCTCCTTCCCTCTTTCCTGATGAGGCAACAGTTTGTTGCGAAAGCTTGAATTTTGTGTGTATGTTTGTGTTTGTTTGTGTGTCTATCGACCTGCCAGCGCTTTTGTTCGGTAAGTCACCTCATCTTTGTTTTTATAAATTATTTAACAGTTACATTGCAGACCCATACACATTCCCTGATACACTTACACACGGAATAACATATCTGAAACCTAAAGATCAAGCAGACACAGCGAACCCAGCTAAATATCGCCCCATAACATGCCTACCAACAATATACAAAATATTAACTTCAGTCATTAAACAGAAATTAATGACACATACAAGACAGAACAAAATTATAAATGAAGAACAAAAAGGCTGTTGCAAAGGAGCACGAGGATGTAAAGAGCAACTGATAATTATTGGAAATATACAAAGTAGATCCTAAATTGATACAGTTCCTAAACATAGTAATGAAAAATTGGAAAACCACACTTAATATCCAAACAAATTCAAATAATATCACATCACAGCCAATACAGATTAAGCGTGGAATATACCAAGGAGACTCATTAAGTCCTTTCTGGTTCTGCCTTGCTCTGAACCCACTATCCAACATGCTAAATAATACAAATTATGGATACAATATTACTGGAACATACCCACACAAAATCACACATTTGCTATACATGGATGATCTAAAACTACTGGCAGCAACAAATCAACAACTCAACCAATTACTAAAGATAACAGAAGGATTCAGCAATGATATAAGTATGGCTTTTGGAACAGACAAATGTAAGAAAAATAGCATAGTCAAGGGAAAACACACTAAACAAGAAGATTACATATTGGATAACCACAGCGACTGCATAGAAGCGATGGAAAAAACGGATGCCTATAAATATCTAGGATACAGACAAAAAATAGGAATAGATAATACAAATATTAAAGAAGAACTAAAAGAAAAATATAGACAAAGACTAACAAAAATACTGAAAACAGAATTGACAGCAAGAAACAAGACAAAAGCTATAAATACTTATGCCATACCAATATTGACCTACTCATTTGGAGTAGTGAAATGGAGTAACACAGACCTAGAAGCACTCAATACACTCACACTCACACGATCACAATGCCACAAATATAGAATACATCACATACATTCAGCAACAGAAAGATTCACATTAAGCAGAAAGGAAGGAGGAAAGGGATTTATCGACATAAAAAACCTACATTATGGAAAGGTAGACAATTTAAGAAAATTCTTTCTAGAACGAGCAGAAACTAGCAAAATACACACAGGCAATCACTCATATAAATACATCGGCTACACCACTGCAATTTCATAACCACTTCTACAACCCTTTGGATCACATAACATCAACAGATACGAAGAAAGAAAATTGGAAAAAGAAAACACTTCATGGCAAGCACCCGTATCATCTAACACAGCCACACATCGATCAAGACGCAACCAACACATGGCTAAGAAAAGGTAATATATACAGTGAGACAGAAGGATTCATGATTGCAATACAGGATCAAACAATAAACACCAGGTATTACAGCAAGCATATTATTAAAGATCCCAATACCACAACGGATAAATGCATACTTTGTAAACAACAAATAGAAACAGTAGATCACATCACAAGTGGATGTACAATACTAGCAAATACAGAATACCCCAGAAGACATGACAATGTCCCAAAAATAATACATCAACAGCTTGCCTTACAACATAAACTTTTAAAACAACACGTTCCTACATACAAGTATACACCACAAAATGTACTGGAGAATGATGAATACAAATTATACTGGAACAGAACCATTATAACAGATAAAACAACGCCACATAACAAACCTGACATCATACTCACCAATAAAAAGAAGAAATTAACACAACTAATCGAAATATCCATACCCAATACAACAAATATACAAAAGAAAACAGGAGAAAAAATTGAAAAATACATCCAACTGGCTGAGGAAGTCAAAGACATGTGGCATCAGGATAAGTTGACATCACACCAATTATACTATCAACTACAGGAGTCATACCACACAATATCCACCAGTACATCAATGCAATACAGCTACATCCAAACATATGTATACAACTACAGAAATCCGTAATTATTGATACATGTTCAATTACCCGAAAGTTCCTAAATGCAATATAACATATACCGTACAGTTAAAAGGAAGCGACGCTTGATCAAGGTCCACGTCACTCCATTTTTAACCGGACTTAACGTCTGAGAAAGTGAAGGAAATAATAATAATGAAAAAAAAAAACAAAAAAATATTGAATGTCATGTAATATTTTGTCTAATGTAATATCTTGTATAGACACCTTTTATTAACCTGACACATTCCACATCATTACGAAGTGTCATATTCATGATCTCTGGAAAAAGTACTAATCTAATCTAATCTGATGTGGGTAAGGAAGAGGCATGAAGCAGAGAGAAGGAGCGATAGCAGGGTAGGGGTGGGAGAAGATGCTGTACTGTCTGTGGGAGCATGCAGGGATGTGATGGAGGCAGGATAGGACTTATAGATGCAGAGAGTAGGAAGGTTGTGGTTGGGGGAGGGGGGAGAAGAGAGCATTAGAGAAGGGGAAAAGACTAGTAAGTGTGTTGGTGGTGAAGCAGGGAAGGGCATAGATAGGTGGAGGTCCTCCCTGGCATCAGTCTTTGCAGTCCCTGTCCTCCAACTGCCTATCCTCTTCCCTGCTGTCAATCCAGTACTAAACACACCTTCTATCCCACCAACATAGCTATTAGTAATTCCCTTTATCTTCACTCTTCACATGCCCCCCCCTTCCCCCCCACCCCTCCCCCTGGGCCCTGCAGCTTAGCATCCTGACTTTGCACCTAGCAGTGCTATCCTGTCCCCACCACGTCCCTCCACACTCCCACAGGCAGCACAACATTTTCCTCCACCAGTACCCCGCTACCCCTCCCCGACCCCATGCCACTTCCTTATCCACCAAAGCAGATTGCTGCTCACATCAGTTGTGGTCTGCAATCGAGCCCCAGTGGCTGGAGAAAATGCGTGTGCATATTTGTGTGTGCGTTTTCTATTTCAGAAGAAGCACATTTGTTGTCTAACAGCTTAAATGTTTAGCAGTCTTTTTCATTGTGCATGTCTGCAGTTTACTGCTTCCTCTATGTGGTGAGTAGAAATCTAACCTTTTCATATTGTTACAATATTATGAGAAGAAAAGTTACTATTCAACATATAGAGGAGAAGCTGAGTTGTAGATAGGCACAACAAAAAGACTGTCACAATATAAGCTTTCAGCCATCAAAGACCTTTGTCAAAAATAGACAACAGAGACACACAAATGCAACTCACACACATGTGACTGCAGCCTCTGGGAGCTGAAGCCATACTGCGAGCAACTGCAGCAGTGCACGATGGGAGTGGAAACTGGGTTGGGGGTTAGGAGGAGGTTGGGGATGGGAGGGGAAGGAATAACAGAGTAAGGGTGGGGGACAGTGAAGTGCTGCTGGGCTGCAAGGATGAGGTAGAGAGAGGGTAGGGCAGCTAAGTGCAGTTGGGAGTTTAGACAGATGGCAGGGAAGCGGGGGGGGGGGGGGGGGGGGGGGGGGGGGTTGCAGTTTGCAGAAAAGGAAAGAAGTAAAACGACTGGGTGTGTTGGTGGAATGAGGGCTGTGTAGTGCTGGAATGGGAACAGGAAAGGGACTGGATAGGTGAGAAAAGTGACTAACAAATGTTGAGGCCAGGAGGCTTATGGGAGTGTCGGATATATTGCAGGGAGAGTTCCCATGTGCACAATTCAGAAAAGCTGGTGTTGGTGGGAAGGATCCATATGGCACAGGCTGTGAAACAGTCATTTAAATGAAGGATGTCGCGTTGTGTACCACTTCAGCAATAGGATGGTCCACTTGTTTCTTGGCCACAGTTTCTCAGTGGCCATTTGTGCGCACAGACAGCTTGTTGGTTGTCATGTCCACATGGAATGCAGCAAATTGGTTGCAGCTTAGCTTGTAGATTACATGGCTGATTTCACAGGTAGCCCTGCCTTTGTTGGGATAAGTGAGGTTTGTGACGGGACTGGAGTAGGTGGAGGTGGGAGGATGTATGGGACAGGTCTTGCATCTAGGTCTGTTACAGGGATATGAACCATGAGGTAAGGGGTCAGGAACAGGGGTCGTGTAGTGATGGACGAGTATATTGTGTAGGTTTGGTGGACTGCGGACATTTCTCCAGGGCATGATGAGAATGGTGGAGAATGTAATTCAGTTGCTCCGGTCCTGGGTAGTACTTGAGTTATGAGGGGAATGCTCCTCTGTGGCCAGATGGTGAGACTTTGGATGGTTGCAGGAGACTGGAAAGATAAGGTGGTTTAGGATTCTGGGTTTTTAGGGAGGATTCCTCTAGATGGCTTATGAATAGGTTGGCATTGGACAGTGCCATGTAGGTGCCTATAGCCATACCCCAGATTTGTTTGTAAGTAATACCTTAAAAGGAAAAGTAATCGTGTATGAGGGTATAGTTGGTCATGTAAACTAGGAAGGAGGTTATTGGTTTGGAATCCATTGGGAGCTGGAAAGGTAGTTTTCAACAGTGGCAAGGCCATGAGCATTAGGGATGTTAGTGTAAATGGGGTTGGCATCAATAATGATGAGCAAGGCAGTGTGTGGTAAAGGGACAGGAACTGTGGAGAGTCGGTCAAGGAAATGGTTGTATCTTTTACATAGGAGGGTTGATACTGTTGTTGTTCCCTCCTGGATTTTGCACTGTTTGATTTGGACGTTGTTCTCCCTTGCTTATAGAACACACATTTTCTTCAAAATCTTATTTTAAATTATGTCAGGTGTTGGAACACATTGCAGCAACTTCATGCACATACCACAGCTGACATTAGGTAGTGGCAATGCCACAGTTATTATCCTCTCAGTATTTGTGGCCTATATATATGTGTCACTCTTGACTACTGTGTAGGTTGTACACTCTGCAAGTATTCCATACAGTAACAAATACTATAAACTATTCTTCAGCAACCAACATGCTTGCCAATAGAATACAACTGTTGAGTTGAAACAGACATTAGCAGCCACATACCAGTTCTGTTAGGTTCAATCTGCCCATATGAACTGTCATTTGTGTAGCTTCTTAGGGAATGACTGTGCATCTTAACGATTCAAACAAAAAACATTGAGTGAATATATAGATTGTGCAAAACTACACAACACAGTCAACTTCAGCAAGCGGATAGTCATGTTCAGAAAAAGTGAGACACACTGTAAAACTGAAGAATACAGTTTGGCCACATTTTGATTTATGTAAACAGATTTGCTTGTACAGCCATCATTTGGTGTCCAAGATAGTTGGCATCTTCCTTCAAGTATCTACCAGTTCAGGTTTCTTAGTAGTTGCATTTGACCTACGATAGTTTGAGATGCGCTTCTTTGTATAAATTCAGTATCCTTGTTGATCCTATTTTGTATGGGACTCACACACTTATTGAGAATCTTGGATGGGGAGTCATCAACAAACGTTGCCAAGGGAAGTGTGTTAGAACCATGACTCTTCATGTTCTATATTAATCAGCCAGTAGACAATATTAACTTCAAACTTTTTTCAGATGATGCAGTTATCTGTAATGAAGAACTATCTGGAAAAATATTAAAAATAAAACGAAAATAGAAACTGCACAGACATCCAATTGGACTGTGATAAGATCAGGAGTTGGTGCAAAATCCGTCAGATAGTTTTAAATGATCACAAAAGTAGGAAACATAATATTGTATGACTACAGTTTCAGTGAGTCGCAGTTTGAGTCAGTCAACTCATCAGAATATCTGGGTGTAACAGTTCGAGGTGGTAAGAAACAGAATGATCACATAAGTTCAGTCACAGGAAAAGCAGGTGGAAAACTTTATTTCATTAGTAGGACACTGGGAAAATTCAGTCAGTCCACACTAAAGAGATCACTTATGAAACACTTGTGTGATTCATCCTAAAATATTAATGAATACCAAATATGTCTAACAGGGGATACTGAATATACACAAAGTATGACAGGTTTGTGAAAGTCTGAAAGACAAGATAAGCCTAACTACAGTACACAAAAAGCCACTTAAGTAGTCATTCTTCAGTCATTTCACACACAAATGGAACTGCAAGTAACTGTAATATATGGTGCAGTGGGAAGTACCCAGTCTCACATTTCAGAATGATTTGGAGAGTACATATGTAGATGAGATCTTAAAAAGAGCATCAACACACAGAATGCAGTCACAAAAATGTGGTGATGTATCCTGTTTGTTGCAGCTCTTTTTAAGATATGATGAGTAAAGTGGCAGCTGGAAATCTCTTTAAATAAATCAAAATGTGACCAACTCTACACACTCTTCAGTTAATTTGGCTATTGACCTCCTTTGAAGGAACAAATGATCTCATTTCATTTCATCAAGGCATTGAAATGTCCTCCAGGTTTACTAAGGAATAGTGGGAACAACTGACTACACCACATGTTTATAACTTTCATCTTCTCAATACGAATCCAAAATTATACCCCCCATCATTTGCAAGTTCTTCACCTAGGAAGAGAAAAAACAGGATATAGAGTGAGAAAAACATCATCAGGATTGTGGCAATAATTGAGACTTTTTAATACGAGTGGTGCAGGGGTTCATAGCCAGTTTGGCCAGCCTGGTATATGTTTTCTGTGGCTTTTCTAATGAGAACCCAGATCTTCCTTTTTACTTAGCATGGGGATGACCTCCTTGCATGAGAGATATACACATGACAGGTTCCATTATCCCTTTACTAAGGTGCAGAGAAATGACAAGCACATTTGAAAGAGAGCTGAAAGTGGAGCAACCACACTTGTGAACAACAAATGCCACTGCTCTTCCTCTCCCCCTGTTGCCATTTTGTAAGCAGTTGATGTCCACATATCTTATAGAATAACCGTATGTTCTTTGTACATGCCCCTGATGAAGATGGACTCCTCAGTGCTGTTTTTGATGTATGGACCAGTATCCCCATCACTTTCTCCATTGTGAAGACTTAAATGCTAGTTTCTTGTGCACTCACTCCATAACAGACTGCAGAGAAGTTTGCAACGTCTTTCATCCTATGTCTCAGATATGTTTGACAAAAGAAATTTTTCACTCCTGGAGTTGAAAACAAATTAACTTCAGATCAGTAATTTTGTCTAACTTTGCTGTAAAGATAATATCAGTATAGCATTTATGCATTGCTCCTAACAATAACTACATATTTTTTAAGTAACTTTATACAACAGTGTCCAAAAGGTGAACCATAATCAAGAAAAAGAGAGCACCTGTCATGAACATAGTGTGGCAAGACTTAGAGAGCAAGGAAAAAGATAACTGCAAGACATACAGTATACATCAGTTTCCAATACATGTCACTAAAAATGTTCTGAAACTGGAGCAGCACATTTTTAAAGTGCTGAAAGTGGGTCATACTTTCCACAATATCAAAAATAGTAACAGGAGACAGGAATAGCCCAGACAAGGAGATAAGATTATTCATCTTGGTTGTACACAAAGTGAAATTCTACATTTTTCTAACTCCCCATTTTGATACATCTTTTTAAAAATTTTATTCTTATATTATTTTTATCTCTTTTTTCATATTCACCTTGTACATAAATAGATCACCAAAATTATTAGACCACCTTTACTTTTATTATTTGGTCAATTTTATATCCTTGCACATTTCCCACTTTATGTACACAAACCAACTGTCAAAACATCAAGAACAATTACATCTTTGTGAACTGAAATGAATGGAAGAACGAAATGTGAAGACACTGTCAGTTTAGACATATAGCAAGTTTTATAGACAACCACCAGATGATGGCCTAAAAAGCCAAATAAGAAAACAAATTAAATAAATAAGAACACGAGTGTGAAAAAATACTGCATCCATTCTTGAAGCCACAATGTACAGACATGTTCTGTAGGATGAAGTTCAAGAGACCTCACTGGCAAGTCTCTGTGATGGATACATTCACCTACAGGAGATTCATCCACCAGAGTGACCCGTACGGATGAGTGTATTGTCCATCAAGTGGAAGCCTGGATAAGCTACATCTCTCCAAGTTGCACAACTTGTTGCAGTGCCTCATATCACTAACGGTATTCCTTCCACCATCAACAAATGTTTGAAGCTTCATGAGTCCATCCTTCATAATTCCTCCCCGCATGAGGATGTTGCCACCAAATTGGTATATTAACATGATTTTGTCTAGGTATTGAACTTTTGCATGAAAAATATCATTTTAAAGTCTGGAGAAGGATTCATCCATAATCCAACCTCACTGTTGCTGACTCCACAATGAACATCACTGTCTCTGCCTTGCTGTGAATGGGATACGTACTGCCAGAGAATTAGAATGAGTAAAAACTGTCCTGAGCCTTCAATGTACAGATTGGTGTAATTTTATCAGTTGCCATTTTTGTTGTGATGTTCAAGTTTTGTGCTCAAGTTTACATAATTGAGTTTTTCAACTGTGATTGTGATTTGTTGGCCGATTCTACTGTTTAAGCACACAACATTTACAACTGTGGAGGATGCTGACTTGGTATTTGTGTGCAGGTTTTATAATGGAATCACTGCTGCTGCTACTTACAGAGAACACTAACTACAGAGTATCAGATTCGAGTGTGTTCACTCCTGTCTTCACTAAACAGCATGAGATTAGTGCTGTGCCCTGCAGTCATATTTAATTTGAACATTGTGTGGATGAGGAGGAAGCCATTGCCCAGGTGGTAGAACATAGTCCTTCAGCAAGTTCTCACTGAATCTCTACAGGTATTTGTGTTCCACGTACAAGAAATGGTGAACATTACATATGCATGTGCATTTGTGGAGACAAATTTTCATCAATAATTCTATGTAAATGTGTGGCATGGTATAATAGATAGTAAGTCGATTGGGACTGTTATGGTTCCACTTCATCTCACAGAGCTCCAGTGTCTAGTCTTTCCAGAAAATGAGCTTTCAGCCTTATTAGAAGAGATACCCCTGGCTACAAGGAAGAGTACACTCTTCCAGCAAGATAGAGACATTGCACATTCTATTTGTTAGCCAACACATCATCCAGATCTAAAACATTCCGTGCAAGCCGAATCAGCAGAAATAGTCACATTTCTTGGCTACCCAGGTTCCAGTGCTTGGCACTTTCAGATTGTTGCCTGTGGGGATGATTGAAAAGTGGAGGTTATGAAGAAAAGGTAAACATAAGATAAAAGCTGGTTTTTTTTATAATGAATATTGCTGCCCTCTTGAAAGACTGCCAGGTTAATCTACTTGTGGTGTCATCTGGAGAATTCAACAGTAATAAAGGTAACAGTGTGTGATGTGTGGCGTGCAGGATTTCAGGTAGAGACAGTTCTCAGGGTTAGTCCAAAGTGAGAAAGTTGTAGCGCAGATGGAGTAATATGCAGACCTTTGAGGCCTGGGTGGTACAGGATGATGAACTTACTTGTGGAAGGTAAAGCTGTATTGGTCAGAGGAACAGGAGAAGACTGCTCAGGGCATTTATCAACTAGGTCAGTGCTACAGTTGTGAGAAAAAAAACCTACGAGAGATAATTAGTACGGGTATTGAGGGATTTGGTTTTAGAGCAGAAGTTGATACATAAGCAGTATGGAATGGAGCATTTGATGTGGAAAGGATAGCAGCTGTCAAGCCTGAGATACTGTTATTTGTTGGTTAGTTTGATGAGGACTGTAGTTTGGATGTAACTTCAGTGAGATGTTGGTGACCATCCAGGAAACTGGCTTTGAATAAAGAACGGCCAGGTGAATTTGAGTTATTTCAAATGGAGTTAAGTTGTTGCAGGAAGTGGAGCCATAGTTCAAGATAAATACAAGCTGCAAAAAGGTTGCAATTGAATCTGTACCAAACCAGAGGAAACAGCTTTTGGAGGTTGGAAAATGCTTCTTCCATGTGATTTGTGAAATGGTCAACCTAAGACTGCAATCTTGATTCCCATTGCCTCTCTCCTTATTTGTGTGTTCATATCCAACTGTGGGAGACATCTTCTGAGGTTAAGGGGCAGATTGCAACCAGACCAGAACTTGAGAGAGTACCAAATACACAGACAGTGCAGAGATCGCCACAGTCCAGCACATGACATGAAGTTATCTATCTCTGGTAATGCCAACATTCTCAATTGGAAGTAATTAATAATCATTCTCATGGTGCAACATTGACACCTGAATTTTATTTGATTTAACACCTTACTATTTTCCGTTAAAATTATTATGGTTTTTATAAATCTCAGTAGCCTCTCTGTGCACGCGCACATGATAATGCAGTGTTTTCGATATGACATTCAACTTGCTGAATTTTATTTCATAATTACCCTCTGGTAAACATGTTTCGCTATGACTGATTTATCCCTATGTGCCAGGCAGCAAATCCTCTTGTGTTCAACGAGACGGGTGTTAATACTTCTTTTTGTGGTCCCAATATAAACCAGTCCCCAACTATAAGGAATTTTGTATACACCCAGTGGTTGCCAAAGGCTGTTGTATATCTTTTACTGATCTTGAACATTGTTTTGTCTTCCTGGTTGGTCTGAAGATAGTTTTCACACCATACTTGCTCAATACTTTCCAAATCCGATCTCCAATCTTACTAATGAATGGAAGGAAAATTCCCCTTGGGTGGCTGTTGTTCATTGTTGATCCTGATTCTCTCCCTAGGGCTAAGTCCTTGATCTATCTCCATGTTAGAATAACCATTCTTCTTGAATGTTGACCATAGATGTTCAACCCCATCTTTTAAATAAGTTGGTTCACAGATTTTGTACGCCCTGTCCACCAAGGTTTTAATCACACGTCTTTTTTGTCTGGGACTGTAGCTGGAATCTTTATGGAGATAATGGTCAGTATATGTGGCTTTTCTATATACTTGTGGCTTTTCTATTTTCTCTATGGCCCAATGTCCTATCCCATTGCTTGATAAGAGACAAATCCAGAAAATTCAGTTGGCCGTTATTCTCTGTCTCCATAGTAATTGGATTTTCAGATTGATACTGTCGAGATGTATCAGGAAGGTATCCAACGCATGTGCATCACGTTTCCATACTACCAAAGTATCACCGACATAATGGTGCCACATGGCTGGTCTTTTACTAACAATCTGCAACACCTGTTGTTCAAAAGTCCCCAAAAAGATATTGGTCACAGAAGGACTGATCCTTTGGGTACACCAGGTGTATATAAAATTCCTTATAACTATGGACTGATTTATATTGCGACCATGAAAAGAAATGTTAATACCCATCTGGAAGAGGAAATGCCACCTAGGACATACAAATAAATTGGCCGTAGTAAAACATGTTCACCGAAAGGATGATGACGAAGTAAAATTCAGTGAGATTAGCATCATATTGAAAACATTGCATTAACATGTGCACATGTTTAGAGAGGCTACTATCATTTATAAATACCACAATAATTTAACAGAAAAGAGGAAAATTTGGATGTCAAGTGTTGCACAGTAAGAATGTCAATCGATTACTTTCAATCGACAATGTTGGCATTGCCAGAGATAATATCACGGCCGATGTCATGTGATACTCTGTGGTGCCCTCTATACTGTCTATATATTTGGTGCTCCCTCGAGTGCTGACTGCAGTTAGCCTCTTTACCTATGAAGATGTCTCCCAAAATTGGAGATGAAATGTTAAGAGAAACTTTTATACACCGACCATGGCCTATTTGCCCAGAAGTTTCAATTGAAGGAGAACTCACTGTTCTTTGGAGGCAGGTGTGAGACTTTGTAAGGGCCCTAGGCATTTTAGGGTTTTCTGCAGCTTCATCTGGATGGAAGAAATGGGTTTTGAAGAACAGTTTCACATGTCGAAGTGTCCAAGAATTGATGAAGCCCATCTGTCGCTCAGTATCTGTGGTCGAGTACCACAGTAGCAGAACATCTGTCCACAGGAATGGTGATCAAAGCATGCAGTCAGGTTTTTAGGTTTCAGAGATATTTTTCAGGGAAACTGAGAAGCAATGCTGGAAGTGAAGAAATCCAGGAAAGTCTTCTCTCTCTCTCTCTCTCTCTCTCTCTCTCTCTCTCTCTCTCTCTCTCTCTCTCTCGCTCTCTCTAATTTTTTTAATCTGTCAGGAATTTAGGTTGGAACTGTTCTAGACAGGGTTTGATGCTTGCTCTGTTGTTTGAGGATTAGTGCTAGGTGATGAAGTGGTATTTCCACTAAATGCAAAAGGTGAGAGAGAGGAGATCCATAACTAGGTCAATTCCTTTCCCATTTTTTCATGTTGTCTTAGCTCCTTTATAATCTGGAGTTCACATTTCTCTGCTGTTATCCTTTCTTACAACAGTCTCAAGCTCTTCATTTACCTCAGTACTTCATTTTGTAGTATTGTTTTACTGCTGTTTTAGTATCAACATTCTCTGTTCTTCTTCTTCTTCTTCTTCTTCTTCATCTTCTTCTTGTCTGTTTACAATGGTTATTGTTTTTCAACTTGATCTGTTGTCAGCAATACCAACTGGGCTTGCATTAGACTCCTCACATGTAAGTGCCTTATGCAGGAATGTTAACCTCACTGGCATTTGCATACTAAGTACTTCACAACATTTGCTCTTCCCCTTAGCCCTGATCTCAGACGAAGTACTTCTATTTAAGTATTCCTTCAATATTCTTATCTTCTGCATTCAGTTTGCCCATGGATGTTATACTTTCTTATTTGGTCAGACATTTGGAACATTTGAACTCATATCAGAGACAACTTAAGTGATTAGGTTTTGTCATTACCAGTTGTGAGTAACTGGCTTCACAACTCTTTCTGGCTGAAGGAAAATCACTGTTGACTTCTTCAACTCCCATTATTCTTGTTGGTTCTTTAGGATTAACTGTTTAGATTCTCTCATCCCTCTGCCCACTGGAAAGTCCCAATTTCAATAATGCGAATGTAAATTAAGTATTCGTAAAAAAGACAAAAGCTTAGACCTCGCCATTGAGCGCCCACAAAACTGTTCTGAAGAATAAAATGTTAAAGAAAATGAGGATGAAACTTAAAAAATAATGGCCTTTGCTATACAGAGCTAAAATTTGGACACTAAAAAAAAAGAGAAGTGACAAAACAAGGTATGGAAATCAGATATACAGACTGAAATAAATGTATACAGTTTCTGGGAAAGGTGTGTGTGTGTGTGTGTGTGTGTGTGTGTGTGTGTAATATTGAGAACACAACTCAGTAGGAAAAGCCTAGCATACTTGTTACTAACAGAACCAGCTGGATATGTATCTTTTTTTAAATGTATGCTACAGCAGTGGAGATACATTAGTGTACCTGAGGTATGGAGTTGTTCCCCACTCTGCTAACTCATAAACAAGAAATGAGCTAGCGGGAGTCTTTGCAGGTACTCTCTGGATTAAAGTTCAACCTGTTTTTGACATCTGAAGCTTAGGAGGTTTGAATTTCATCATGATTTTATTAACTGACACATTCCACAAATCCCTTTACCTTTTGGGGAATCCCTAAGATGTATGAAATTATTGATGATATTCAGCCCCCATAACAGAGATGCCTCTGTTGGTCATATAATTAAGGATAGGCAGTACAAAATTAATTGTCAGTAGCTCTCAAGACATCATATTTATATTTCAAAAGGCACAAAATCGACATCTTACAAAATTAGCAGAAAAATTGTTATTTTGAAGAAATCTGCTGCTTTTTACTATCCAATTATTGTCCGTTTATTTCCACATATTTGGCATTATGTGAGTTTTGCCAATAAAGAATTTTGATATTTAAGGATCTGAGTATTGGCTTACTTACACTTTAAATTATTTTCTATAGTGCTATTAGTAATTTCCAGTTATCAAGATATCTAGTTACACCCCACAGTCTGCACACTACATACTAAAATGTTTGTGTTGTGATCAAGAATGACGTGTTCAGAGTTGTGGATCCGAGAGTGTCATTGTAGCATAGCAATATTTTACTTCACTGACCATTTTTGAGCTGTTTATTCATGGTCATCAGATGTTAATAACACTGTTTAACAAGTAATTAATATTTCAGAGAGTAGTGACCATTGAGTGCTTTAGAAGTAAACTATGTCTGTCCTCTCATTCGTTGTTTGTATACACGAGTTCGTAGGTTCGATGTGATTGTATGAAAGATACTGTTATAAGGACTACAGTCAGTGTCTGTCAAGCATATGTGTTTATTTGGTGGTCATCTCTGAATACACATTTTGTCACACAAAATCACAAAACCTCAAAAAAGAGTTCTCCCCTCATGAAATAATGTTGCTATCTCTCTTTCTGTGAACAGTTAAGTCAGCAGCTGCATCTTGTCATAGAAGAAATGAACTGGAATTGTCATTTCAAAGATAGGACAGAATTTTTTTTGCGTAGATAATCAAACAAAATTATCTTAGTGAGACTTTTTCAAACACGAATTGAAATGTAGGAATATATGTTTTGGTAATTAGACTTTTGTATGCTATTTGTGTAGTTCTTAGTATTTAGTTGTGTAGAATTAAAAACATGCACTATTAGTAGATGTTCTAGAAATAGGTCACCTGAGATAGGCTGTTACATATTTTGTTCACAGGGTGACAAAAACAAAAGGGACACATCAGCTCCCAACGAAATAGTCACCTGCACCAACTGTGGCCCCAACCCGTGCACACATTCTGCCAACAATGGCTGTGCTACTGAGGTATGTTGGCTCTATCCTGCATATCTAGGCTGATCAGATTTTGAAATTAATTTATGTATTTCATTTTTGGTTGACACACTAGCTCGTTTTTGGTTGACGCACTAGCATTTTTTCCGTTTATAAAGCAGTGAAAGAATCATAAATGAATGAAATTCAGTTCACGTAATGGCTTCTAGAAATACAACAAATTAATTGCTCTACAGAACAATAAGATAGCAAGCACAGTAACAACTCCAATTTGTAGTGGTACTTAATCAAACTGGGTTTAAAAGTGTCTTGACAAATGACATTACAGGCAGCTTCTGTCCAACACAGAGTTCATCTGTGTTGTAAAAGGATAAGTTCAGTGGCTTACACTCTGAGCAAAGTCTTTCAGTAGGCCACATTTGAATTAATGGGTAGGCCATCATGCTGGCAGGATTCCTGAACACTTATTGTAATGTGTAGATGAGCACTTGGATGATAAAATTCACCCTCAGTAATGTATTGAAGGAGCTTACGAGATCTCTGTAACAATCAGGTCCTGTGTATTAGCAGAATGTCAGGCTTTGTGTCCAGATTATCACAACCATTTCCAAGGAAGTAACCTCTTTGTGGGCTAGCATGGCTTCTGGACTCAGATTAACTAACTCTTCCTAATCATTTGGGGAGGGGGAGAAAAAAAGGCATAAGCCTATCAGCTTGTTTGGTTGTAAGCTTTTTGTGCTGTGACTCAAATGTTTCAGTATATTATAAAAATGTGCACTGTGGTGACCTTTGATGTTTCGAAGTCCCATGTTGCTCGGCCCTGTGACACATCAACTCTACTGACGTCTTACAGTTTTTGTTCCACTACAACTTCTTTGACTACCAGTAGCTGTTGAGAGTACTGATAATTCAGAGGAGTTGAAATGACCGAAGATACACAACAGCTCTCCAGACTATCACAGCACACATTTGTTTGTCAGAGATGGTGTTCAGATTATAACATCTCACTTGGCAATGACTGATGTGTATGTTGAAAGAAAACCTGTTTCACAAGACTGTTTGTTGTCAACCCTAGACTCACTGTCTCTGATGTTGATTCCATTTTGGCTGGAGACATTTTTGGGTTGGTGTCTGGTCTGTTGCACAAATAAATAGTTCATGCAGATTAGTGGTATAGCACATACCTCATTTCATTTGTTGTAAAAATGCTCATGATGAAGCTGTACAATCCGTCACTACTATGCAGATGCCATGTTCATTAGTCTATGCTAATGCAACACTTTGTGATTCACTAACAGATTTGTCATTCATCCAGTTCTTTCAGCACAAGTCTTCGGAACACACATTTGTCACATGGTTTTGTATGCTCACGGGTTCTCTTGCTGTGAGAAAATGAAAAATCAATTCGCTCTGTCAAGTTCTGTATCGTACAACATAATGAAAACTCATGGTCTGTACAGTTTTGTTGTTCTATATACTCCTCTTGGCCATGGTGAAAGTACTTCAGCCACAACTTAACTTGGAACACTGCACAGGGCACAGTGGGAGGGAAAAAAAGGTGCAATACTCTACATTCACTTTCAGCAACCCATTGCACATAGTTTTCCACTTATAGTTCCGAGGTAAACTTGATGCATTAATGCTCTCATGTTACTGACCATACTGTCCCTATTGAAGGAATGGACACAATAAGTAGCAACAAGTTACAAGGACACTCTGAGCTCCAATTTCATGATAGTGTATTATTATAGACTAACCATCTGCACTCTGTAAATCTTCACAAGTTGATCTTATTGTTTACACTTGTATTGACAATGTGGCTGTGGCCAATTATAAATGCACTGCACATAAGTGTTCAGAAATATTTCTCAATCTATGTGTGTACTGTTCCCCATCTGTGCTAATCGTGTAGTAATAATCCAACGTTTTGAATGACCGGTAAGTTTCACATCATTAGCATGCCGAGTTCCTTGTATTGAAATTTTGACAGAGAGTTTATGTATTTAGTGCCCATTTTATCACATTCATGATAAAGGACTTGTATTTTGACAAGGCAGTATAAAATTTTACATAAAAGTATGAAAAAAATTACTTAAAGAAATTTACTTAAAGATACAGTTAGGATTTTGGTTTGCATTCATATCAATACTGATACTAATATAACAATGAAAATAGTCAATTATTGATAGCATAATCTAAACTGATAGATAAAACATCTAGGAACCAAGCAGTGGCGGGGGAACACATACTACTATTACTGATACTAATTAAGAGAAAGAAAATACTTGCAATATCAGGCTAGCCAAGAAAAGCTCAGTATTTTTTCAGAACTGGCCTGTTCCACCATTGTAATTGGATAGATAAAAAAAAATCTACTCACCAAGCAGCAGCAGGAGAACACACATATGAAGATGTTTAGATTTGCAAGTTTTCAGAGTCAGTGGCTACTTCTTCTAGCAGAAGGGTTGAAGGGGAAGGAAAGGGGCGAAGGAAAAGGACAGGTGAGGTTTAGGAAATTAAGAGAGTGCAGAAAAGTCTCCCAAAATCCTGGATCAGAGGAGACTTACTGGATGGGATGAAAAGGAAAGATAGTCTGTTTGGTGCAGGTCTTGCAAATATAAATACATATGGGGCCCAACTAGTTCGCTGTGCTGATATTCAAACTGTAGTTGGTAGATATTATAAGGAATTCATATTTCTTTCCCTTTAGTGTGTTTTGAAGCTACGTCAGTTGATGATTTCCAATTTTCTACTGCAGAGGGGGCTCTTGGTGTCCTTCGGGTTATCTGTGGTGAAGGTGACAGGAAAGTAGGGACAAACCAGAAGGTGGCCAGCTTCTCTAATCGATACATATATATGTGGGTGAGCATCCCTGGCATAATCTCATTCATCTCCCACCTGGATACATCCATCTTCAGTCAGTGTAGGGTAGTTTACTAACCAGCAGGTGCTTCTCCACACACCTCTACGTACTACTGCAGCTGGAGTTAGCATGACTTTAGAGATAATATGAGTGTCTCAGTGATGTGAAAAAGCCTCTTCCTGTATCACAGTCTGTGAGGCAGGTATCAGTCTCTGGATAGAGGTTGGGTATTGTATCATTCAGTCACAGTGGCAGCTTATCTGCCATCCAGAGCTGGTGTTGCTTCCTTCTGTGACACACAGCTGATTTGAGGCATCCTGACACACATTGTGTGTCACTGATGGTGATATCAGTTTGCTTATTGTCAGGAAATAGTGCCTCCAAATTGAAGCTACATGCTCAGTACTAGAAACACACTGGGCTGTAGCAGTTTTTTCAACTTTTGTGACTGTAGCTCTTGTGTCTGTTTGCAAATTATTGTGTTCCTTGCAGAAATTTTCTACTTCACATTCACTGCTGTTTGAAGGTCAGATCCACATAACTCGAACCCTAAGTATCTCAGCACATCACACAGTTCGAACTCCTGCTGATCTCAATTTAGTCAGAGTCTTCTAGTAATTCCCCATTTTGCAGCTGGAATGTTCAGAGTTGGGCTTTGCTCAGGTTCATTTTGAGATGATTTTCATAGTCATACATTACAAGCTATTTGAGTGTACCTATTCAAATGTTGCTTCTTTGGCAACTGTGCCACTGACCCAGATAAACTGAATGACATTTGAGTATAATTGCTGATCTTTGCTGCTGGTTTTACTAAGTAATGTCAAGGGCAAGTCAATTCTCCTGTTTTCTTAATACAAGGTGATCAGGGTTCAATGTCCCATCAGTGATCAGGTCATTAGAGACAGAGCAAGTGCTCAGACACAAGAAGGAAATTGGCTTTGTTCTTTTCATAGGAACCATTCCAGCTTCTGCCTTAACAATTTAGGGGAGCCACAGAAAATTTAAATCTAGGTGGCCAGCGGGGGATTTGAACCATCTTCCTCCTGAATGCAAATTGAGTGTCCTACCATTGTGTCATCTTTCTCACTGTGTGCTCTTCAATGCTTGGGAGGCTGTGAGGGAGGGGCGATGGGGGTGGGAACGGGAAGCAGAAATGGAGAGGAGCAAGGAAGGGAAAAAGACTGGTGGGTACATTGGCAGAGAGCAGCCCACAGTGAGGATGAAGGAATGTGAATTCAGAGGAGGTAATAGGACAGTGGGAGTGGAGACTGTTGAGTGGAGGGTGTGGAAACAATAGTTTATCCTAATTTGAGGCCAGGATAATTTTGGGAGCAGAAAATGTATTGTAAGTAACTCCTGTTCACAGTTAAGAAGAGCTGATACTGGAAGGGAGGAACTGGATGGCTTGGATTTGAAGCAGCCATTGAAGTCGAGCACGCTCTCTCACAGGATGGCCCATTTTGCTCTCGGCCACAGTTTTGCGGTGGCCTTTTGTCGTAATGGACATCTGGTTGGTAGTCATACCAATATAGAAAACTGGGCAATGATTGCAGCAGAGTTAGTATGTAACATGGCTGCTTTCACAGGTGGCCATCCGCTGATGGGTAGGATAATCCTGTGACAGGGGTGCAATAGAAAGTGCTGGGTGGATAGATTAGGCAGCTTTTGCACCGGGGTCCTTCGTAGGGATACGGTCTCTGTGGAAAGGGGCTAGGATTGGGAATAACTTAGAGACAGGCTACAATGTTGTGTAGATTGGATGGGCAACAGAATATCACTTTAGGAGGGGTGGGAAGGATCTTGGGTAGGATGTCCCTCATTTCAGGGTAGGATGATAATCAAAGCCACTGTGAAGAATGTGGTTTAGTTGTTCCAGTCTGGGTGGTTTTGAGTGTCAGCTCCTTTGTAACTGGTTCTTGGGAGGATTGGGGGTGGATAGGGATATGGAACAGGAAATCTGTTTGTGGACTAGATGAGGCCATCAGCTTACTGGGCACGGGACTTCTTGTTACTACAGATATGCCACTCCCAGGTGGCTGGGATGTACGAGAGGGTTTTTTTTTTTTTTTTTTTTGTGGAAGGAATGGCAGTTCTTAAAATGCAGGTACTGTTGGTGGGTGATGGGTTTAATGTGGGCAGAGATCTGAGTGGAGCCACCAGAGAGGGTGAGGTCAACATCCTGGAAGTGGTGTCTTGGCCCTGAGTCCAGATCATGAAGATATTATCAGTGAACCTGAACCATGCCAGGAGTTTCTGGGTTTTGGGAAGCAATGAAGGTTTCCTCTAGATGGCTCATAAACAGGTTGGCATAGCAGACTGGCATGTGGGTGCCCATGGCTGTGCCAGAGGTCCCCCACCCCTTGCAGTCACTGTAATACACATGTCTCCTGTTCTGCTTCATGCCTATGAGCGGCTAACATACTGTACCACTTCTCCCTCTGCCATGCATTTAGAAAGTCACTGGGCAAGGAATTATCGACTTAGCGTTGAACTGTTCAGTTCAGTTGATGAACTACAGGTTCAGCAATAATGTAAAAGACAGGAATTGTAAGCAATACACTATGTATTTGTTAATAAATGTTAATAGTATATTCTATTTTTTGTGGGCAGAAATTTAGGTGCACACTTTTTTTCTGGATTTTCTAGCAAAACCTGCCAAGAATATTGTTGTTGTTGTTGTTGTTGTGGTCTTCAGTCCTGAGACTGGTTTGATGCAGCTCTCCATGCTGCTCTATCCTGTGCAAGCTTTTTCATCTCCCAGTACCTACTGCAACCTACATCCTTCTGAATCTGCTTAGTGTATTCATCTCTTGGTCTCCCTCTACGATTTTTACCCTCCACGCTGCCCTCCAATACTAAATTGGTGATCCCTTGATGCCTCAGAACATGTCCTACCAACCGATCCCTTCTTCTGGTCAAGTTGTGCCACAAACTTCTCTTCTCCCCAATCCTATTCAATACTTCCTCATTAGTTACGTGATCTACCCATATAATCTTCAGCATTCTTCTGTAGCACCACATTTCGAAAGCTTCTATTCTCTTCTTGTCCAAACTATTTATCGTCCATGTTTCACTTCCATACATGGCTACACTCCATACGAATACTTTCAGAAATGACTTCCTGACACTTAAATCAATACTGGATGTTAACAAATTTCTCTTCTTCAGAAACGCTTTCCTTGCCATTGCCAGCCTACATTTTATATCCTCTCTACTTCGACCATCATCAGTTATTTTGCTCCCCAAATAGCAAAACTCCTTTACTACTTTAAGTGTCTCTTTTCCTAATCTAATTCCCTCAGCATCACCCGTCTTAATTCGACTACATTCCATTATCCTCGTTTTGCTTTTGTTGATGTTCATCTTATATCCTCCTTTCAAGACACTATCCATTCCATTCAACTGCTCTTCCAAGTCCTTTGCTGTCTCTGACAGAATTACAATGTCATCGGCGAACCTCAAAGTTTTTATTTCTTCTCCATGAATTTTAATACCTACTCCGAATTTTTCTTTTGTTTCCTTTACTGCTTGCTCAATATACAGATTGAACAACATTGGGGAGAGGCTACAACCCTGTCTTACTCCCTTCCCAACCACTGCTTCCCTTTCATGTCCCTCGACTCTTATAACTGCCATCTGGTTTCTGTACAAATTGTAAATAGCCTTTCGCTCCCTGTATTTTACCCCTGCCACCTTTAGAATTTGAAGGAGAGTATTCCAGTCAACATTGTCAAAAGCTTTCTCTAAGTCTACAAATGCCAGAAACGTAGGTTTGCCTTTCCTTAATCTTTCTTCTAAGATAAGTCGTAAGGTCAGTATTGCCTCACGTGTTCCAGTGTTTCTACGGAATCCAAACTGATCTTCCCCGAGGTTGGCTTCTACTAGTTTTTCCATTCGTCTGTAAAGAATTCGTGTTAGTATTTTGCAGCTGTGACTTATTAAGCTGATAGTTCGGTAATTTTCACATCTATCAACACCTGCTTTCTTTGGGATTGGAATTATTATATTCTTCTTGAAGTCTGAGGGTATTTCGCCTGTTTCATACATCTTGCTCACCAGATGGTAGAGTTTTGTCAGGACTGGCTCTCCCACGGCCGTCAGTAGTTCCAATGGAATATTGTCTACTCCGGGGGCCTTGTTTCGACTCAGATCTTTGAGTGCTCTGTCAAACTCTTCACGCAGTATCGTATCTCCCATTTCATCTTCATCTACATCCTCTTCCATTTCCATAATATCGTCCTCAAGTACATCGCCCTTGTATAGACCCTCTATATACTCCTTCCACCTTTCTGCTTTCCCTTCTTTGCTTAGAACTGGGTTTCCATCTGAGCTCTTGATATTCATACAAGTCGTTCTCTTATCTCCAAAGGTCTCTCTAATTTTCCTGTAGGCGGTATCTATCTTACCCCTAGTGAGATAGGCCTCTACATCCTTACATTTGTCCTCTAGCCATCCCTGCTTAGCCATTTTGCACTTCCTGTCGATCTCATTTTTGAGACGTTTGTATTCCTTTTTGCCTGTTTCACTTACCTCATTTTTATATTTTCTCCTTTCATCAATTAAATTCAATATTTCTTCTGTTACCCAAGGATTTCTACTAGCCCTCGTCTTTTTACCTACTTGATCCTCTGCTGCCTTCACTACTTCATCCCTCAAAGCTACCCATTCTTCTTCTACTGTATTTATTTCCCCCATTCCTGTCAATTGCTCCCTTATGCTCTCCCTGAATCTCTGTACAACCTCTGGTTCTTTTAGTTTATCCAGGTCCCATCTCCTTAAATTCCCACCTTTCTGCAGTTTCTTCAGTTTTAATCTACAGGTCATAACCAATAGATTGTGGTCAGAGTCCACATCTGCCCCTGGAAATGTCTTACAATTTAAAACCTGGTTCCTAAATCTCTGTCTTACCATTATATAATCTATCTGATACCTTTTAGTATCTCCAGGGTTCTTCCATGTATACAACCTTCTTTCATGATTCTTAAACCAAGTGTTAGTTATGATTATGTTGTGCTCTGTGCAAAATTCTACCAGGCGGCTTCCTCTTTCATTTCTGTCCCCCAATCCATATTCACCTACTATGTTTCCTTCTCTCCCTTTTCCTACACTCGAATTCCAGTCACCCATGACTATTAAATTTTCGTCTCCCTTCACAATCTGAATAATTTCTTTTATTTCATCATACATTTCTTCAATTTCTTCGTCATCTGCAGAGGTAGTTGGCATATAAACTTGTACTACTGTAGTAGGTGTGGGCTTCGTATCTATCTTGGCCACAATAATGCGTTTACTATGCTGTTTGTAGTAGCTTACCCGCATTCCTATTTTCCTATTCATTATTAAACCTACTCCTGCATTCCCCCTATTTGATTTTGTGTTTATAACCCTGTAGTCACCTGACCAGAAGTCTTGTTCCTCCTGCCACCGAACTTCACTAATTCCCACTATATCTAACTTCAACCTATCCATTTCCCTTTTTAAATTTTCTAACCTACCTGCCCGATTAAGGGATCTGACATTCCACGCTCCAATCCGTAGAACGCCAGTTTTCTTTCTCCTGATAACGACATCCTCTTGAGTAGTCCCCGCCCGGAGATCCGAATGGGGGACTATTTTACCTCCGGAATATTTTACCCAAGAGGACGCCATCATCATGTAATCATACAGTAAAGCTGCATGCCCTCGGGAAAAATTACGGCTGTAGTTTCCCCTTGCTTTCAGCCGTTCGCAGTACCAGCACAGCAAGGCCGTTTTGGTTATTGTTACAAGGCCAGATCAGTCAATCATCCAGACTGTTGCCCTTGCAACTACTGAAAAGGCTGCTGCCCCTCTTCAGGAACCACACGTTTGTCTGGCCTCTCAACAGATACCCCTCCGTTGTGGTTGCACCTACGGTACGGCTATCTGTATCGCTGAGGCACGCAAGCCTCCCCACCAACGGCAAGGTCCATGGTTCATGGGGGGCCAAGAATATTATAGGAGCCAAAATCTTATATTTGAGATATTTCAGTCTCTGTATTCCTCTACTGTTTTTACTCTCTACAGTTTCCTTAAGCACTACAGAAATTAGTCCTCATTCCTGTGATGTTTAGTGTTTAGATGTTCAATTTATTTCTAAGTTATGGTGCTTTCAGTTGAGGAACTTATTTTTCCTGTTGAAGGTGTGTTTCGAAATGCCAATAACTAGAAAGGTTTAGTGCAGTATGCGTTTGCTGAAAAATTTCCAGAAACAGTTGTACATAATCACAATGCAGTTCATTGAGAAATTTTGAGGGACACCTCAGTGTTAGATTCTGAATGACCTGGAAGGCCACCTAAGCTAAATGAACAGAATTTGTTGGATATTTTGGCTTCAAGCAGCATAGCCCAGCAAAATCATTATGTAAGATGGCACAAGAAAAAGATACTGGACCTCCAACCATGTGTAAGTGGCAAGACAAACTTCAAAATTCTTTCTGTATAAAATTACAGCAGCATGAATTAAAAGAAGCAGATCATGAAAAGTGAATTTGTTATTTCAAATGGTTTACACAATTCATTGAAAGGAATACCACTGGTATCCTTGATGTCACCTTCTATACAGACAAAGCCTGGTTCCACCTCTCTGGTCATGTTAGCACACAAAGTCCACCATTATGGTCGATGGAGAAATCTCGTGTTGTGCTTGAAATGCCATTGGATTGCGGATAGAAGTATCCAGAGAGTACATTATTGGACTTTTATTTTTTAGAGAAACTGTGAACAATGAACATTATTGTTTAGTGATCTACAATTTCACTGGCTAACTAAAGGAAAACAAAATCAACTACTCTTGGTTGCAACAAGATGGTGTTGCTGTACACACAGCTAACACTATGGATCTTCTGGAAGAGCTTTTAGGAGAATGTGTCATATCAGAAAACCTGTGGCTCCATCACTCACTGAATCGTACTCCATCAGACTTCTATTTTTCGGGATTAGCAAAATCTGTAGTGCATTGAAATGGCCTGAGCACACTTTGCGACTAAAAAACTGAAATAATTGCAAATGTGAGAAGCATATTACAATCAGATGTGCAGAAAGTGTTTTCCAATAGAATAAAGTGGTTTCAGACTTGTGTAGCCACTAGTGGATGTCATTTCGTACATACTTTGTAACGGCACAGCAACTTTTCGAACACTCTGTATTACATCGTTGTGTTGAGGCATTTCTAGCTCACTTCTCCTGTGTGCACAGAAAGTGACTCTTCCTCAAGAAGCTCCTTGTACTTCCTTAGAGTGATCTATTCAGCACAAGTGAGCCCAATAATGTTCTCATGACTGCCCCTCAGATGACATCACAAAGATATTTTGTTTGTAAGCTCCACAAAGACTCTGAGGGATTAAACTTCAATGACCTAGTCTAGTTTTGCAGCATATTTATCCCATTGCATTCACTGAAACATGAAATGCCTCTTAAAAGTTGCAGTCATTAGACAAACAGCAGCTGTCATAGTGAAGGTAACTGAAATAAAGTTAACTGAACTCTTCTGTATTCCCTAGCTGTATATTGAATTCAAGCTTCTATGAAATGTACTCTCACACAAAAGTTAAAAGTTAGATCTTTAGAAAAGATACTGCTGCTTGGATGCAAATCACATCAGTTTGACAAGTACCTAAATATTCCAGGATCACCTTGTGATGAAAATACTTTTTCCTTTATCCTATCTGGATTCATATTTGTGAAAATGCTTATATTGGTCGATATGTGCTATGTGGTATGATTAAAAGTAATGAATATAATGCTTATACAATCTTCGTGTGTTTAATCCATTCTTCCACACTATTCGTTCCATAATATACAAGCTGTATAACTGCATAGCTACTTCAGTTGCACGATGCACAGATGCACACTTCAGCCCTTGCCCCTCTGTGCCCAATGCTCGGCAGCGATGCTACACGTGCCTACACATCGTGTATTGTGACAGCATGGGAGGGGGAAGAATAGGGGGCACATTGTGAGCTGTACTTACCTGAAAAGGCAGGCATGTGAGGGTAGCTGATGTTATTGCACTTACAGTAGCTTACTTACTCACCTTCACCCATCATAACAAAGCTACTGATATGCAAGAGAGCCGGAGGTAACAGCTAGTCAGTGATAAGATTCAATGATGACATTGCTGTTCCTGGTAAAAGTGAGGAAGATTTGCAGGACTTGTTGAATGAAGTGAACTGTCTAATGAGCACATACTATGGGTTGAGAATAAACTGAAAAAAGATGAAAATAATAAAGAGTAGCAGAAATGAGATTAACAGTTAACTTTAACACAAAAACTGCAGGCCACAAAGTGGACAAAGGGAAAGAATGTTGCTACCTTGGAGGCAAAATTACATGTGACAGAAGAAGCAAGGAGGACATAAGTATCAAACATCAGTCCTAATTTTAGGAAAAACTTTCTTATAATGTAGATTTGGAGCACAGCATTCTGTGAAAGGATATCAAGGAATAACTCCCGTGATACTTAAGGAAACTGTAGATAGTAAAAACTGTAGAGGAAGACAGAGGTTGGAATATGTCTAACAAATAACTGAGGACGTAGGGTGCAAGTGCTACTTCATGTTGAATAGGTTGGTATGGGGGAGAAATTCATGGTGGTCTACATCAAACCATTCAGAGGACTGATGAGAGGGAAATAGGTGGGGAAGGAAAGAATAAATGGAAAGGAAATTCAGAAACAGTACTTTTCTGCCTTTGAAAGTATCAGATCCACCAATGCCTATCACATCTGTTGGAAAGAAGTTTGTTCAGATGAAAAGGATGCCATATTTCTCCCACAATTGTCTCCTCCTCCATTGCTGCAGCTGCTGCCATAAATACAGATAATTGTCACTTTCTGTAGTCCATCATCACCATCAGTCAGTTTCTAATTACCAAAGATTCATCATTGTCACACTGTTACTTCTGATGTTTTGATAGCTGTTATGTCTTTGGACGTCCATTTGAAATTATGAGTCTATTTTTATGCACAATATTTCAGTTACTGGACATAATGTTGTAAGCAGTCATCTTAGTTGCAATCATTTGCCAGAACTTGATCAGATTTTGGGGTATTGTTGATTTCACACTACTTTTATATCCGATTTTAACTCTTGGCACAGACTACACCCTATCTTACAAGTTTATTCTGATGTTTCTTGAAGTGTAACGCCATTGACAACTTGTTAAGGTCTCTCAAGACACAGTCAATTACTGTAAATAGCTACTGACTTAGTGGAGCTGTAGTCATAGACTAATGGATATTCTAGCAAAACATGCCACTCTTAGATTTTAGATATTTTGTGAACCAACATGTTTTTACAGTAAAAGTATACATTTCTGTATCCAGAAAATTTTGAACTGCAAATTAATTATTCTTGAGAAGGAAAGTTGCCACTCACAATGTAGCAAAGATGCTTAGTCAACTCAGCATCTCCACTATATGGTGAGTAGCAACTTTCCTTCTCATAATATTGTTACATCCCATCCTGGATTTTCCATTGTTTGATTAGTTAATAACTCTTAATTTTTGAAAGTTTTTTATTCTACTGAGCTACAAAATTCTAAAATTCTGAAAGAAAACAAATTGTTTGTTGCATAGTAGAGATTTAGGACCTTTAAATTATTGATAATATCAATTCTCAAAAGAAAAAAAAAAAATCCCTATTAGCAGGACTGAACTTCAGTGTGCATGTGTTTTCAATAAAGCTTAAATTTTTAATATTTCCTTAAATACAATATTTATACCAATGGAAAACCCAGGATGGAATGTAACAATATTATGAGAAGGAAAGTTGCTTCTCACCATATAGCAGAGATGCTGAGGACTGCAGTCTCAGGCAAAGTTTGGTTTCAGTTGCCTGAGACTGCAGTCATATGTGTGAGTTGCGTTTACGTGAGAGTGTGTGTGTGTGTGTGTGTGTGTGTGTGTGTGTGTGTGTGTGTGTTGCTGACAACGGCCACTGGCCGAAAGCTGTAGGTGTGAAAATATTTTTGTTGTGCCTATTTGTGACTCAGACTCTCCACTATATGGTGAGTAGCAACTTTCCTCCTCATAATAAATATTTATACCATTATCACCAGCCACTTGTGTTATTTCCTGTACAGTAAAAATTGTAAAAATTCAAAAATAATTGTTCAATTTCATATATTTACAATGTATGTACTAGGTACATAAAAGGAAGAAATAGTATTAATATTAGGAGAGGTAGCAGAGCAAATAGAGTTGTTCCGCCCAGCTGTTCTGACACTGACCACATATAAAATGTAATCTCTGTGGTACATGAAGTCAGTTGTCAAAATATTGCACATGAAAATAACACAGATGGACATTCACAGACTTTTTGGCCATAGATGGAGTATTTACAATAGCAATGTGAATTGCAGTGTATGAGGTTAAATAAAATACAGTAGTAGCAGGAATATATCATCCGAATTATTGGAATAACCCCTGCCACAGGTATTGCATCTGAAGATCATACATGAAAAAGGTAAGGCTAAAGTTCTTGTTGAAGAGTCAAAAGATGGATGCAAGAGAGAAACAGAAATGTCCTGCACTTTTGATCTTCATGCTTAGCCAGAATCAAAATTTTGTTGTTACTGACAAAAAAACATTTTAATTTTGATGAGTTATTATATAATTTATATTCATCTCATTTTGAGTTGTGCATGTTGCAGTAGCATGCTCTTCCATAATGAAAGCTGACTGATCACCACAGCACTTTGACAATGCCTGATGCAAAGCTACAAGTTTTTTTTAGTTGTGACAGTGTCGATTGTTCCTGTGTAAACTGTATAAGGTCCTATCTCTGATTTCAGGTCCGCAAAAAGGAACCACCTCATCCCATCAGAGTGGCGAAAACAATAGACGTGATTGCGAGGGTGACCTTCCCCATTGCATATGCAATATTTCTCATATTTTTCTTTGTACATTACAAAGGGTTCTCCAATAGTTCAGAATAAGCTAGACTGCCAGTTTGGAAACCGTGTGTTCTATAAGATGCTGTTGCAGCAGCAACAACAACACCAGTGCTTTGGCAGGTAATGGCTAATGAGTGCTGAGCTGAAGAGTATAATTAATTGGTGCTTTTGGGAAAAAAATTGTACCCTGAAGTTTTATTCTATTGCTTCTCTGTGAAGTGATCAGAGCCTCTTCTTCTTTTTTGTTGTTAATGGACACAACAGCTACAAGAATTGCGATTCTGATTTTGAAGATGGTGGGTGACTACTGAGACGCTTGGTCGCTATCGTAGTAACTGCTGAGTCTCGCGAGAAACATTTCATCTTAGGGAAGTCTGTGTAAATGACTGTTAGATATGTGCTCAGTGGCTTGCCTGATGAACCGATTGTAAACTTAACTGCCAACTATAATGAGACTTATTCTGACTTGTGGTTAGCTTCATTACAAGAAGAAAGAAACCTAATAGGGTCACCGTATTTCCAACTCTTAAAATCTGGTTGTGAGTGACACAGTTCTATCATTGTTGCAGGATTGTTTTGTCTGCAGAATGTGGTGTACATCAAATCACACATTTTCTCCACTGACATGGTGGGTTTTGTAGCTATTTTTATCATTAGTGTTATTGTTGAATGACATTTATGACATGTTGATTTTTTAAAAAATACATTTGAAAATTTTTAAAACATCTTGACTGGTAAACTTTGATGTTTTTGTACATAGCATACCAATTTACAAACACCAATCATCATAGGTAACAATATTCTGTTTACCAGATTTTGATATATCAGTAATGCCTATAAAAATAACTACTTTCTTTATTATTGTGTAGACTCACTGTAGTTAACACAGAGTTTGAACAGTTTATTAAGCTTTAAAATGGGATTAAGGTGATATATTAGTGATACATTTGCAGCTTAAAATCAGCTTGTAACCATTCCTCAGACCATTGATTAAAAAAAATAGTAATTTTTGAAACTTGCATTAAAAATCTCGATGGCTTAGCAAGTGTTGCAAAATTATGGGAAGGTTTGGAGTTCGAACATTGTTTATCAAATGTGAAGATGAATAGTTGCCAGAAATGTTTCTGAAATATGTGCATCTAAATTACATCTCTTTGCAGTAAATGCACTGTTGTTAACACTGAAGGTCTGCACGTCTTTCTGACATAGAAGGTCAAACTAGGAAGTAGCAGTGGTATAACTATCAGTGGAAGTAGCTTATTGCTATGGGAAACCATTTCCCTTTCCTTGGAAACATGGGTCGCTTCACGTTTCACGATAATTCTTGAATTATTACAGAATTTCAGATAGCCCTGTCACATTCTTTTCTGTCACTATACAGTCTGATGATCTGTCCTTTCACAACAGTTAGATATTGCAGAAAACAGTTGTGCATAAACAAATTTAGGGAGTGGATTGACTGAGATATTTGGATTACAACATACTTTGCAGAAGACACAGCTCTACACATACATGAAAATAAAATTTCTTTGGTGAGGTATACGAATTTTTAACACATGAACTACAACTGAAATTCGCTATCTTAGTTAAGCATGTGCATTAACAATGATTTTATTAGTTTTATTGAAATTTATGAGGCTCTCCACTTTCGGCTAGTTGATGAATGACAGATCAATAATTGTTTATGGATGGGTGTATTGGCTGGTGGATGGTGTAAAATGTCCATACTACATTCATCGGACATTATTCAGAAATAACCACATTTTTATAACAGCTTTCATTGCATCATTCAAAAAATGTTTCACATCCATTTCTACAGTTGCTTAAATTTTCTGCAGTATTAAAATTACCAGCTTTTTCTTCTTTTGTGTCTTTAATTAATTCATTCACTCTTTCTTCATTTTTAATGAGACTTGAGTTCTCAAGGGTATTGACTGTTCACAGCTATAACATCATTTTTATCCAGTGGGAACTAGTTGCCTAGTTGCTGAGAAAGATTTTTTTGCCAGAATTTTCCAAACAAATAGCATAACAGTATTTTGCTTATGCAAATCAAATTAGTGATGGCACAAAAGAAAAAGGCAGACCTTCAGTTAAATGGTGCAGAGTATTACTGCAATAATGCAACAGAGAAGATAGTTGGAGGTAGCAGATTCATTCTTCTTCTTTTTTTCAGTTCTAGACTTATTAACGTCTTTTGTATCGTGTTTATGTGTACATCTTCATTTTGAAGCACTGTTTCTGCTCTTTGATGTGAGTTTATATCCCCAGTATCATTTCCATCATTCCATTGTTTGATTCTGTGAAGTGTTTTGTCATGACAGAGCCTAGTTATTTGTGTTAAATAATATTTTGTGCATTGTCATTTACCCTGTTTCATAGTATGTTCCTTTGTCCTGTTCTGAGTAGTTCTTCGCAGCTTATGTTTATATACAAACAGAGACATAAAATGTATATTTGTATAACATACCTGCCAGAATATTTTTATTTGTAATGTTGAAATATGTGATGTAATATGATATGACAAATGTGACATAATTTGTGAAAATGTTTATATTGAAAATTGTCTTTTATCTAGAGTGGAAGGAAGCATTGAGGTTACTTCAGGTTTTAAGCATATACATCTTTGAATAATATTGAGCAAATGATGACAGCTTTTAATTTTGAAGTTAACTCTATATCAGTCTCTATGAAGTTTGTTCCTGTAAATTTGTGATCATGTCTCAGAACATGACACCATGGAAAAATATTCACACTTGTAATTCTAGCATGATAGAACGGTGCTCTTGAAACAGGAGTGGAAATATTCTTACTACAAGTTTACTGGACAGTCTCTGGACCAATACAAATATTATGTATCCTGCACTATTTTCAGATCTCAGAAAGTTATTGCACTTCTCTTGGGCTTTGAAACAAAGTAGAAGTTCACTGCTTAGCATGTAGTCATAGATAGTGGAAGATATTTGCTTTGAGGTTTGAAGTGTTTCTGCTACTTGTCATAGCACTGATGTGGCAATCAATTAAATACAGAATTAAAAGGAGTTACTTAATTCAGATACAAAAGATTGGTGAAACTGCAAAAAAAAATTTCTAAATTGTACATTTCTCAGTGAAAAGAAACATCTGTTGTAAATACCATCTCATTTATTTCTCCAATAGTTATGCTTCAGGTTCCATTGTGAGAAACTGCATCCTACATACCACAATTTTGCCAATTTATATAAGATTTTTTTAGGTCTTAAATAAATGTTATTTTATTTTTAATTTTGGACAGAAGTTGGAGCCCACAACTGAATAATTGAATCAAAACAAAACAATGTATCTTAATTAGAATATTCCAGTTTTAACAACAGAAGCCTTTCATAGAAGTTTTCCATTGCAGCTTCTCATTTGCAAAATATATTTCATACTGAAAGTATGCATGTATTAAAATTGACAATGTGCAATTGCACATTTTGCAACCCATTATGGAAAGCATGGTTGCATGCTGCTTACTGCAGATTCTGTTCTTATTCAATTCATCCATTCAAACTATCTAATCCACTAAGAACAAGCACTGAATGTTGGTATCCCCATATTGTAACAATATCGTGGAACAATTGAGAATATGTGCATCTCTTATGGCAGATGTTGTTTTAAATTCATAATGCCTAAACTTCCTTGGCTTAACTTTATTCAGTCTGAAGTAATATTCTTTTCCTACAATACCCTTAATACTATGGACATGTTGGGCATTCTTGCTGTATTTGTGCTGCCCATAACAGGATTTAAAGCAAAAGATCCATGTCCCACTCTAATCATTGTACCAAGTTGTTGTTGCCATCTTCAGTCCAAAGACTCGTAGCTTTCCATACGTCAGTAGAGCTACGTTTCCCCAGGAGATGTAACAGCTTGCTTTCAAGTGTTCCAATGAACCAAAGTTACAATGCCAAATGTTACAAGCACAGGTCAGTCAATCATCAAGACTGTTGCCCCTACAGCAACTGCTGCCACTCTTGATGAAGTTCAAAATTAGTCTAGCTTCTCCACAGGGCGCAGGTGCACTTACAACATGATGATACTCACTCCTCCTCTCCCTCCCTCCCCCCCCCCCCTCCCCCCCCCCCCCAGCACCAAACTGCAATTCCCTTTCCAATATCACACTGTTGAAGTGCACATGTATTGTTAAAAAAAAAAAATTAGAAGTAATGTTGCATCTTAAGATCCAGTGTGCCATTTACAGAACGCATACATTGTAATTTGTTAGGTCTGTGTTGCTAAAGCGGTTTTCAAGCAACTATCATCTGGAAGCATATCATATGACTTTTTGAATATATCTTAGTTCATGTTCTTTCATCATCATCGAATCACAGTATTTTGTCGTGGAATGCTACTTTCTCTTTTCTTGTATTATATCTTTTACGCTGACTCCCTCTTTGTGCATCCTTTGCAATGTAAGTATTATTCCCCTTTTTTCTACAAGGAACATGTGCCTCTTCCTTAGCACAGAGCCAAATATGAAACTAGTATTAAATTCATACATTTCCTTTCAGTTTTCTCCATTAAGTGCTTTTAACAAAAAAAGTCATTTTGAATGGGGTATTTTTGTCTCCTTTGAGTTCAGCTGTAAAGCTCAGCGTGGCAATTCATAACTTGCTATACTATTACAGTAGAAATGTGTGTTGTAACCACATACATTTTAAAAATTAAATATCCACAAGTAAAATATCTTGCTGAACATACTGATCACTTATCGGGCATTATCCAATATATCAATTGTGAAAACTATCAGAATTGTTACAGTGTCCAAATTTACTAAACACTATATATGTGATAGTTCTCCTTATTAGGCTTCTCATTCGTTTCTGTTCAGCCTAGCTACAATAATATGTGACACACTTCCAATGGTAGTATTGCTCTTTGCATTTAGATGCGATGTGCATTGCATGAACGCTAATGAGGTTTACTGACTCCTTGTAAAGCTGTTACTTAGGTCTTGATCAGTGAAGCAATTTCTCATTTAATATTCTCGTTTAATATTCTTCCTTTGTAGACAGAGTTTGTGTCACACTTCGTAAGAGAAGAACCTTATCGCCTGAAAATGGAATTTAGTCGAACTACATTCTGACTTTGTTTTCATAAGTATTAGTCTGCAGATCTCTCCTCTATCCCCCTTTCACCCCATTTCTACCTCATCAGTAATGATCAACATCTGTAACTAAATTTGATAAGATTGTTACTCACTTGAAGCCACTGCTCAGTTATGGCATATCACACACAAACAGTAATTCCATTCAATCGTGTCCACTTCTTGCATCATGTGTGATATTATTTCTATCTAGTGTAACAAAGGCTTTATTTACTTCTTCATATTCCAAACAAAGAAGCAACTGTTTCACAAGTAGTGATGTATTTTCTCCAACATTCTACCAAGTGATGTTTTGCCAACTAAATGTTTCTCAGTAGCGCACTGTCGAGGAACATGAAAATCCAAATTCACTATCAATGACTGTTCTGTTTATGATTGTCTAATTTAATTGATGATTATGATGAAATAATTGAGCTGTATCACTTGTGTGCAGACAAATTTATCCTGTTCAATGTTTGCGGGTTATTGGGTAAATCAGTAGGGAAATATAAACTGAAGTGTATGAGTGCTAAAATCTTATATGTGTTACACTGTGAGTGCTGAGTAATGAAGAGGTATATAATGAAATACACAGGAGGGCCACAGAAAGAGAGAGAGTGATGGGAGGGCATACAATTTGGAAAACATGGGTGCTTATACACACATTCTGACTTACATATAAACTTTATGCAATACCAGTATCTTAAGATATATTCTTTTTCTCAGAATAAAAATGTGTAGCTGGAGTTAGCATAAACAAAACTGTGCAAAGTGCTCATGTTTCATTGCATGTAAACATTTTGTTTATAATATAAGGTAAACTGATATTTTCATCAGTAGTCTAATTTTGTCCTCTTCAATATTTGATCAAAGTATATTTATTGAATGCAATAGCAAAACACCAAAAACAGTTGGTATTTTCAACAGCGAGTGACGATAGCTGGGGTGCTGTCTTCAAAGTCACAGAGACATCCCAGATGAGCTGTTCAGCCTAGCCATCAGAAATAGATGGTTTTCTGTGTGTTGCTTTATATTTTACTGAAAATTTCCAGATTCAGAGTTAAAATTCAGACTGTAATACATTCTATTCTGATTGTAATTATAATATGCAACAGGTGGGCAATGAAATTTGTTATTTTGTGAACAAGAATATTATATTGTGTTCGATTACCAAAGATACCTTGAAAATTGTATCTGTTTATTTTCCAAATACATTCATAGAATGAGATAAGTTAAATCCCTGATGGATGTAAGATGGTTGTGATTTCCCCTTAAAACACATCTTTGAGCCTCACAGCAAATTTTCCCATCTCATGGAATGACTTAGTACTTCATTCTGACATAGGGGCTCCAATAAATTGTGGTTTTCTACAAGCCCAACAAAATTTAGCAGTTCCATTTATTGTTATACATTTAGTTAAATAATCTCATGAACAAACAAAAATGTGGGAAGATAGCCATTCAGTTGCAGATGTTTGAGGGGTGATGTGTTGTAACAGTCCAGAAAACTGAACTGTAGTGCAAAAACTAATACTGCACATCACTCATCAGTCATTTAAACATTCCTGCAATTCCTCATTTTTGTTTCCAACCTGGAACCTCTACAAGTATCAGCAGGTGATATTATTTATTGACTGTGAATTTTTGCTATTGTAAGTTGTTGAATGGAGAAGGCTTTTCTTCTGAGGGTACGACAAGTGATGTTTCAGGAGTGAATATGTAGTATAGAAAGTGCTTCTGTTTGTTAAACCTATTAGTGTCAGTCCCACAGAAGTTGAAATTTAAATCTGTTGTCAAAGCAGCAACCCTCTTCAGTGCAGGATTTACATTTTTTGAAGGCTGAATATTCAGATGCTAATGAAGGTATGTCATTTGAAATTCACCAAGACTATAGCTGACAACTCTTAAAGCAAAGCTTCTAATATCACTGTGCCTTTTCTGCTTTCTATATCACAGTATCTATTTTGTATCAAATAAAACACATCAAGAGCCTCCAACATAATTTTTTATTGATTTACTCTTGGTATATAAATCACTTTGTATCTAAAATTGAAGGTCTTGCAGAAAATATGAAATTAAATATAATGAGATAAACATAATTTTCTTGTTACTTTTAAAAGTCTGTTTTGTAGCTTGCAGTTCAGCAAATGTTTATGATAATATCTGTTGCTTGCAAGATTTATACACTGTGACATGTCTATTTAATTAGACCACCATAGAGCATGAACCTTCACTACTTCCTCACCTGAAGTATGAAGAGTATTTGAAAAAAATTGTATGTACAAGAAAACTGTCTAAAATAAAAATTGTGTAACTTATATAATCTGTACATTAGCACCATTTATTATCATGATAAATTTGTTCTTTCATCATTGAATTGTGCACTGCCTGTGATATGTATCAACTGTTATGGTTTATATAATTTAAATGTGTTTAATGAGGATTTAGTTTATATGCTTGTTGGAAAAAGTGTTGTTAGATTTATTGTTACACAAAAAGACAGAATGACAGAGAAAATGAATGTTGCAAATGTTGATGACAAAGTTATTAAGTATTTAAGTTTAATTGTACTCACTTAACAACTGTTACCATAATTTGACTGAATCTCTCCTATGTAAATATTTGTTTATATATTACAACTAAATATAAATTTTAACATATTGTATGTCTTCTTTGCACTCCACAATGTATTACCCAGAGTAAAATACATAAAGGAAATGTTTTGAATTTTACTCGCTGTTCAGGCAAAGCAATAAAACAGCAAGTACTACAGACCTGCGATTATGTAATATTCATGTAGTGAAATATGATGCTTTCCAGCAGGTCCACAGTATGATATCCCAAAAACACTGAATATTCAGTAGCAATCCCAATATTTATCTTGTTGATAATTGCAGTGGGTTACTGTAGTCATCAGGGAAACATTTCATTTCTTCATTTGCTGAGCAAACTAACAGCATTCCCAAATTGCAGAATTTTCTTAGTTCAATGTGGCATTTATGTAGTGTAGGTAATTGGAAAATACAATAAACAAATTTTTTAACTTTTTTGAACCTAAATTTGACTTTAAAACAGCAAATTAATTATACAAAAGGTAGTTTTAAAGTAAAAAGTTTTGAAGATAGGGATAATATATTTATTCTTAAATTTTTTCAGCGTGCTCATCGAAATCTGCACTTTGATGCTGTGAAACTGTTTTGTCTCTTACTTTGGAGAACAGTGATGGTAATTCAGCAGCAGCATTGCATTTACACTTCACTATTTATAAGTTCATGGCCTGATAGTTCTCGTAATATTCCTTCTTCATCCTCACTAGACAGAATGACTTTGAAATGTACATGTATCTAACTTATATCTGCTATGTAGACCTTACTTTTTTTTCTCTGACAGCTCAAAGTCCCTTTCACTAGGTAAGTAAATGTGCCATAGTATGATGAAATAACACTTAGTATCATCAACAGACAAGAGTGTAATACAAGGGTTATCTCATTTTTTTCTGGACAGTAATCTGAAAATAAAGTTTACAAGCAGGAAGCCACTTTACAGGACTCGATGGATTCCATTGTTAGTGGCCACATAACACATAAAGGAAGTGCCAATGTTGCATGTGTTAATTCTGAGAATGTATACAAAAAAACTGCTAGAGATAAGAGATTGCTTCATTTAGTAGCTTCAGAGTGGCCAGTGCTTGTCCAGTGTCCAAATGTTACCAAATAGCAACTACACTCTACACTTCCTATTCCCAGTTGGAATCTTAATAGTGTAAGCTTCAGTCTGCTTTATTCTGATGATGTCTTACAGACAAGTATTATTTATTCATTTTTTGAAGCAGTTCAATCACTCATTGAATGCTTGGTTCATTTTCGACAAAGCTGATTGAAATAAAATGGTTAAATCTCTATTAAAGACCTTGGAATATATGTCATGAGGGAGGATTGATGCCTCTCTTCACACATTACTTTCTATTTAATCATTATGTCTCATCTACTGTGTTTATTACACCTTGTTAGGAATTTTATGGTGAGAAAAATGACCAGTATCTTTTTGGAACTTCCTTACATGGCCCCTGCCAGACACTAACACACTTTCGGCACTATTTCATATGTGATCCCATGCTTACCTTGCTCATAAAAGTGAGGTAATCCAAAGTTTTCCCAATCTCAGTTGCCAAGATCATCCTCATAATCACAATCTATCTAATTTTCAGATAACCTGGCAGGCCTACTCTTCTTGCAGTGGAAAGTCTCAATTTTGAAATCATGAAAATGCCAAAAAAAGGTGATGCTCTTGAATTCACTGCTTTGTAATTTCACATTATACTCAAGAAAGTACTATTTGATTAGTGCAGGAAACCTTTGGTAATGGTTATAATTATGAGTACATTCTTTCTATTAAATTAATCCAAATAAAAATAAATTTTTGTTGTACTCATGTAACTTGAAAAAAAAGAAAAACAAGAAATTGAAAAATCACTGTTTTAGTGTTATTCATTGAATCATAACAGTACCAGTGTAAGTGATACACACATAACCAGCAACTTTACTAGTAAGTAAGAATATGTTTATATATATATATATATATATATATATATATATATATATATATATATATATATATATATATATATATATAGCTTACAAAGTATTCACCACTATTCATTTTTCTTTTGACAGTGCAAGTTTTCATATATTTTCCATTGGATTTTTTTTTCTTCCATAACTGGATTTTGTATTTACATGATAATCAACTTCTTGCTTTCTAATGTTTCAATATTCTATCGTTAATATGAATAACAATCAGATTATACTCATCTCATATTATAAAACTCTAAAATAATGTTGACATAAACAAAATATAAGATACTGTCTACATTTTTATGTTGCAGAGTTGAAAATAAATAGTTTAAAATATTATTCCGTTGGCAGCAACAAAGTTTACAGTTCATCTTCTTTGAGTGTAATTAATTCCATCTGATAGAACAGAGTAGTACAGACTCAAAAATGAGTGGCTTTGTATAGGTGGCTGTGGGTGATGAGGGGTATATACAACTTACTACACACTTTAACAAGTGTTGACAGTGGCATGAAGTGTCCAAATGCCCCAGTAGCTCATTCGTCCTAAATGTGTGGGAGAGCTCCCTCTGACTTAACCCCCATCAAGAGAAAAATGTTCCCAGTAGTGTGTGTTATACAAACAAAATTCTTTCACATATTATAATTTAAAATGAAAAGGTGCATGTCAAAATTAAGTATGTAATGTGATCTGTTTTTAATGCTAAATGGGAGGAACTATGTTCAAGGTTTTAATATGGGGTCATTAGTTACAGTGTGCAAGCTCAGAGTAGATAGCAATTGGTCTGCAGTACTTGAGAGAAAATGAGGAGAGTGATGCCTGACCTTGCCAAGTACCAAGTCTCATTCCTAAATTGTGTAACTTCATTGACAAAAGAAATAGAATTATAGTGGGCCTATTTGAGACACTGCTAGTATCATCATCAGAACAGCTACACAGAATATATGCATTTCCATGTCTAAAAAAGCATCTGAGACTAGAGATTGTTTTAAACTTCATAAAATCAACTATTCATTTTATGTACAAATGATGCTAAGGAGCTACAAACAGTTACTTGTCCTTTACATTATGTTGTTCAACATCAATTTAATTCATACATCCTAATGATATCCACAAGTTTTGTATTCCGATTTGACAAGTTTATTTTAATAGTATTATTAATTCCCTGACATGGAAATAATTGTTAAAATTCCAGAAGTCCAGACTTAAATTAAAAACTTAGCCACAGTAGTATCCAATTTGATCTGCTTATCTTTGATCTCTATTTAGCATCCTTTGTAGTTGTCTTTGTATGTATTGTTAGTTAAGAGACAAATTAATATGATGCAAAGAAAGTTGTGTGTGAATTCATACATAAATTTTATTTCCTGTAACTTATTGTGGCAGTATTTGGTGCTCTGCATCTTGCAAGCCATGCACTGCAACACTCCTCAAGAAATACTGTCTAGACAATACAGTGTCATGGTACACCAAATGATTAACATCAAAGACTGTAATGAATGTTTTACGTTTTTGATTTGATAATCAAGTGGAATGGATTCTTTCATGAGAGACACATCTACAACTTATGAAGAGCAGGGCTGTCTCTCTGAGAAACATTGGATTCTTGTAGAGTATTCAAAAACAGGGCCATGTGCCAGCTTATACAACTTTGCCTAATATGTAGTTTGTGGTCAAGAGATTAATTAAATGAAGACATGTCTCACTTTAAAAACATTTAGTCACACTCTCATTAGTGTAAATTGGAATCCATGCTATTTCCTGTAGAGTGTATATGTGTCACTGATATATACCAAGGTTTAACACAAACACGGAAACAGATAGAGCCAGTGTAGTTAAAATCTTGTCATCCTCACTTAAAGAGATGACATACAAATACTTATGTTCTTTATGTGTGGTGAGATCTCCACAAGGATGGTAAGAGTTCACAGTAATACTGTGAGACAGTGTACTGTGTATTTGACAGTAAATGATGTCTAAACAAAGCGAATATTTCATAGTGGCATTCTGTCAGTTCCTTGCCATCTGGCTCATCTGTGCTGTAGTAACCAACGCACGTAACAAGTGACACGAATGTGTCACTTACTGATTTGAGAACAATAAAAGATGAGAAAGAAAATGGTTCAAAGTACCATCTGAGAGGTGGAAATGAAACATTGAGATGGAGGCTAAGGGACCTCCAAACATTATGACTGAGCTACATTTAGGTGTTTGGAACCTTACAACCATTAAAACTGTGAGAGGGCAAACAGCAATTGCCTCACCATAGAAAAATTCATCTTGTCTGATAAGCCATTTGACTGTTACAAATACAAGGTGAAAATTTATAGGCCCAACAGTAAAAGGCCCTTTTGACATAATAATGTGTCACTTCAAGGCAGACATGTCAGAAAAGTTTGTATTATGAAAAATGACGTAGCTTTTATTATAAATGGCAAAAGGGGCTTCAGAAATTAAGTTACACGTGTTGTCACATGCCACAGCCATTGTGCAACAAGAGTAGCACATTGTCAGAAGAGAGTACATGTTTCAGTTTCTTGCAGAACATGTTTCAGTTTGCTGCCAATACTGTTCTGTCATGGTACGTACAACAGGTGCATTACAGGGTGTGAGTGAAGTAGTGTATCGACTGAAAATGTACTCCAGAGTTGAAGTACATGGGACAATACAATTCTGGTGGGCAAAATTCTAAATTTCACACAGATTCACCATTAAATATTGGCAGTATACGGAGCAAATGCAATGTCATGTCCAGCTGTAGTGAAATGGTGGCAACAATTTGATTGAGGCTACACAGAAGTGTGTGATACTGATCAGGAAGGAAGGTCATCGACATTGACCATACAAGAGGATCCGATTTGCAGCAATCGCAAAGTGACTATCCTGGACATTGCTCAGCAGTTGTACACCTCAGTAGGTAGGTTTCATTCCATCATCTGTAGTATCAGAAGTTGTGCTCACTCTGTGTTCCATAGTCACTATCATTTGCACACAAAAGCACAAGGTTTACGAAGCATCTGGGATTCAGACAGTGTGATAGCAGAGATGAAGCTCCATCGTCAAAGGTGATGAACTTTTGTCTACAACTTCACACCTGCAACAGAGAGCGTATATGGAATAGAGGCTACATCGGTGGAAGACACGCAAAGTTGCACCATCAGCTATGGAGGTCACAGCCACTATTTTCTTTGACTGTGAAGGTGTTGTGTAAACAGAGTTTATGCCAGAGGGTACAACAGTTAATGCCAATTTGTACTGTGCAACAATGATATCACTGCATAATGCCATAAAGAACAAGAGGCATTGAAAATTAAGCGAGGGACTTTTGTCCCACCATGACAATGCAACATTCCATATGGTGCGCATAACACGAGCCTGCTTTGACATTGAGAGGTTTGGAATTATAGCTCAGGTGTCACACCACCTGATTTCTGTATCTTCAGCAAGCTGAAAGGACATCAGGGAGGATGGCAATTAAATTTTCCAATGATGAGGACGTTCACACAGTGGTTCACGAATGGCTCCTTGCCCAAGGAGCAGCTTTCTGTTATCAAGGAATTGTACAACTGATATAACAATTGGGTCCTCGGAATCTTTCGCAGTGGCTTTCTGCAATAGAATCTTCTCAATTTACAAACTGCATCATTTTGAATAAAACACTTGAGCTTTTGATAGCTGTCTCAGTCATCACAAATTGAAATCTCTAAGTGACAGGGTTGGTAGAGAAAATGATGAAGAATGACATCATTCAGCCTTCACAGAGCCCATGGTCGTCACCAGTGATCCTCGTCAGGAAGAAGGATGGCAGTTGGCGCTTTTGTGTTGATTGTAGGAAGCTTAATAAGATAACTAAAAAGGACATTTACCCCCTTTCAGAAATTGATGATACACTAGATTGTCTGAAGGGGGCTAAGTTTTTCTCAACCATGGGCATGTACTCGGGATACTGCCAAATTGAAGAATATGAGGCTGATTGTGAGAAAACTTCCATCATCACCCCTGAGGGCCTGTATGAGTTTAAGGTAATGCTGTTTGGTTTGTGTAATGAACCAGCAGCTTTTGAACAGATGATGGATAATCTTCTAAGTCACATGAAGTGGACGATGTGTCTTTGTTATTTACATGGCATTATAGTGTTCTCAGAGACATTTGGTGAACACGTAAAAAGACTGAGGGCTGTTCTTAAGTGTCTCCAACAAGGTGGACTGAAACTTTATCCAAGAAAGTGTTTCTTTGGAGCAAAAGAAATCAAAATACTTGGACACCTTGTGTCAAACAAAGATGTGCAGCCAGACCCAGAAAAGGTGGGATCTATAACTGAATTTCCTATTCCTAAAAGTATTACAGATGTGAGAAAATCTTCCTCGGATTATGTTCTTATTACCGTCGTTTTATCAAAGATTTTTGTATCAAAGCCAGGTCAGTCCAAGTGTTGTTAAAAGCCAATGCTAAATTTATCTGGGGTGTTGCTCAACAACATTCTTTTGATGTGCTGCAAAAAGCTCTGACGACTGACCGTGTACCCACAAAACTAACACAGATGCCAGTGGGTATGGGATCGGTGCTGTTCTGGTGCAAATTTCGGATGGATAAGAGAAGGTTACAGCCTATGCTTCAAGGACACTTACCAAAGACGAGAGAAACCACTCAACTACAGAAAGAGAATGTCTTGCTGTGATCTGGGCAATGTGCAGATTTGGCAGTATCTCTATGGAAGGCCATTCACAGTTGTTACAGACCACCATTCACTTTGTTGGTTGACGGGTCTTAAGGATCCATCAAGATGACTCGCCAGGTGGGCACTACATCTTCAGGAGTATGACATTACCATACAGCACAAAAGTGGAAGAAAACACCAATATGCCAACTGTCTCTCAAGAAACCCTGTGCAAGACCATCAAGACTTTGATGAAGATAGTGACTGTCTCGCTGCACTCCAGGATCTCTCTGCTGAGCAGAAGAAGGACGCCAAGATATCTCAAATTATGCTTGCCTTAAATCGGTCAGAGGCTGTGAAAGGACAATTTAAGGTAATTAATGGATTAATTTGCAAGAAAAACTTTGATCTGTTTGGAAAGAGGTGGCTACCAGTGATTCCTAAACATATGCACTTAGATGTTCAACAGAAATTCCATGACACACCTGAGGCCGGACATTTAGGATTTATTAAGACATACAACAGGATTCGCAAGAGATTTTTCTGGCCAGGTTTATTTAGGAGTGTCCGTCACTATGTGTCGCACTGTTGAAAGTGCCAGACCATAAAGGCAGTTCGTCAGAAACCACCTGGCCGACTCATACCAATTCCACCAGCTGAAACGCCTTTCCAGCATGTTGGAATTGACCTCCTCAGATGATTTCCAACATCTGCTAGTGGAAATAGATGGATTATTGTTTGCACTGACTACCTGACACACTATGCCATTACAAAAGCCATGAAAACAGTCGAAGCATTCGAGGTAGCCAAATTCATCGTGGAAGAGATTGTATTAAAACACGGTGCCCCAAGGACATTAATTATGGATCGAGGGAAAGTTTTTCAATCGAATCTTGTGACAGAGAGAAACTGTCAGTGAAACATTACTCATCACATGACGACTGCCTACCACCCGCAAACTAACAGGCTTACTGAATGCCTTAATAAGACCTTGGCCAACATGCTATCAATGTTCATCATTGCTGAGCAGAGCAACTGGAATGAGATGCTACCTTTCGTGACGTTTGCCTACAACACCGCCAAACAAGACACCACAAGATTTACGCCATTTCTCCTGGTGCATGGGCGTGAGGTGAGTACAATGATGGACACTGTGTTTCTGTTACATTCTGATGATGTGGACGATGACTACATTGGCCCAGCTGAGGAAGCTCGGCAGTTAGCTCAACTCTGGCCAGAAGGTTGGTCTCTCTGAGAAGCTCCTCAGGCACTACTTTGGACCTTATAAGGTTGTAAAGCAGTTGTCTGATGTTACTTATGAAGTTGAAGATTGCAACCCCGACACAAGATGACGAAAGCCCGGAGATGCGGTCCACATCCTTCAAATGGATCCTGCAACCCAGGGTAAATTCGAAGCTCGAGGAACAGGCAACAAGTGGAAAGGTGACGAAGAGCGTAGCGGCAAAGGAATTTCTAAGAAGATCACCAGCAGGACAAACATCAGTCATTGGGAGTTGGAGACCGAGCGAGGTGGCGCAGTGGTTAGACACTGGACTCGCATTCGGGAGGACGACGGTTCAATCCCGCGTCCGGCCATCCTGATTTAGGTTTTCCGTGATTTCCCTAAATCACTCCAGGCAAATGCCGGGATGGTTCCTCTGAAAGGGCACGGCCGACTTCCTTCCCCATCCTTCCCTAATCCGATGAGACCGATGACCTCGCTGTCTGGTCTCCTTCCCCGAAAACCACCACCATTGGGAGTCGGAGTATGCAGGACCGATGACTCGTTCCCGGACTAGGAGGACGTAACACCCAAGATGCTGTTCTCTTAAGGAGGGAGCAATGTCACAGAAGAAACTGAGTAGCACAGTCACTGTGGTGTAATGGTTATGATAAAGACTGTTGCATGGAGGGTTGTGAGTTCAAAACTCAACTGAAATGTAAAATTTTAATTTCTATATTGTGTTCGAGTACATTCTAGAAGTATCCACAAATGTCAAGAATCATTGTACTGGAATGTTCTTTAACTGTATATATACATTATGTGTTCTGGCCGGAGGCAGTTCGCTCCGCACTCTTGTATGTGCAAGTGCTGAATAAACCTTCTTTAAGGGAAGTTAGTGTTCAACATTCACCTAATTACACCTTCTTCTACATGACACTGTGATAATTCCAATCCCAAAGAAAGCAGGTATTGACAGGTGTGAAAATTACTGAACTATCAGTTTAATAAGTCACAGCTGCAAAATACTGACAAATTCTTTACAGACGAATGTAAGAACTGGTAGAAGCTGACCTTGGGGAAGGTCAGTTTGGATTCTGTAGAAATTATGGAACACGTGACACAATACTGACCCTAAGACTTATCTTAGAAGATACATTAAGGAAAGGCAACCCTACATTTCTAGCATTTATAGACTTAGAGAACGCTTTTAACAATGTTGACTGGAATACTCTCTTTCAAATTATGAAGGTGGCAGGGGTCAAGTACAGGGAGCGAAAGGCTATTTACAATTTGTACAGAAACAAGATGGCAGTTATGAGTTGAGGGGCGTGAAAGGGAAGCAGCGATTGGGAAGGGAGTGAGACAGCTAGCCTATCCCCAATGTTATTCAATCTGTATATTGAGCAGGCAGTAAAGGAAACATAAGATAAAATTTGAAGTAGGAATTAAAATCCATGGAGAGGAAATAAAACCTCTGAGGTTTGCCAATGACTTTGTAATTCTGGCAGAGGTAGCAAAGGACCTGGAAGAGTAGTTGAACAGAATGGAGTGTCTTTAAAAGGGGATATAAAATGAACATCAACAAAAGCAAAATGACGATAATGGAATGTAGTCAAATTAAGTCGGGTGATGCTGAGGGAATTAGATTAGGAAATAAGACATTTAAAGTAGTGAAGGAGTTTTGCTATTTGGGGAGCAAAATGACTGATAATGGTCGAAGAAGGGAGGATATAAAATGTAGACTGCCAATGGCAAGAAAAGCATTTCTGAGGAAGAGAAATTTGTTAATTTTGAGTATAGATTTGTCAGGAAGTCTTTTCTAAAAGTACATGGACAATAAATAGTTAAGAGAATAGAAGCTTTTGAAATGTGGTGCTACAGAAGAATGCTGAAGATTAGATGGGTAGATCACATAACTAATGAGGAGGTATTGAATAGAATTGGGGAGAAGAGAAGTTTGTGGCACAACTTGACTAGAAGAAGAGGTCGGTTGGTAGGACTTGTTCTGCGGCATCAAGTGATCACTAATTTAGTATTGGAGGCCAGCTTAGGAGGTCAAAATCACAGAGGGAGGCCAAGAGATGAACACACTTAGCAGATTCAGAAGGATGTAGGTTGCAATAGGTACTGGGAGATGAAGAAGCTTGCACAGGATAGAGTTGCATGGAGAGCTGCATCAAACCAGTGTCTGGACTGAAGAGCACAACAACATATTACATATTTGTGCAACTTAAATTTATATGCTATTAAAAATACTGTAAACTGTATCCTAATCATATTGTATTTTTTAGCAGGTTTACACATCATTTAGAAAAAAAATGTCACTGTAATTGTCACAGTGCTCACTGAGACCACCATTTTATCATATGTTACAAGGGAATTAATTTAGAAATTTCATGAATTATATTTCACTTAATGTTGATGTTCCAGGAAATCATCAATGTCACAGAAGCTGTTCACTGTCAACATATTTTCTTGTTCTTTTTTGAACCTGCACAGTCCTGAAATACACTTGAGTCAAAGCACAGTATAAAATTTTCGTTGATATATTGTGTGTCTTAGATGGAGGGGCCACACTCAGGTATTAGTCAAACAAGGTTTACCTACCTCTCATGGGTGAAATATATTTCCTTCCAATGAATCTGCTGGGCATATACTTTCCAGGTACAACAAGGAATAGTCACAAAGTTTAATTACCACCTCAGAAAAATCAACCTGTCGCCTGAAAACCTGGTAACCTCTTCTATATACAGGATGCTTCTGTAAGAGCATGCAAAAATGTAACAGGGCATAGAGAATGCTCCATTGAGCAATTTGAGATAGGGAACCTGGGGTCAGAGAAGCCATCTTAGAGAGATATTGCAGTAAACTTGTCTACTGCTTTGTCTAGCATCACTGTTTTCCAGCTTATTTACAACTAACATATGTACAAGTTTACATGTACTGTACTGTTTATTTACATGTTCATTCTTTATTTCCTGCAAGAAAACTAGGAGGAAGAGCCTGAATTCTAGGAAGTCATGATGCTTGTTTTGTTTACTGTACTTGTCCCTAAGATGGCTCTATTGTATCGTATTTACATTGTCCCATGACAGAACGTGCTACAAATCGACAACAGACCCATTCATTACTCAGTGCTATTGAGAGATGTACAGTACAATACAATGGAGCAGTACCAGTACAGTTTGGCAGAACTCACTGACATGCATCTCATGAATAGGGAAGTACGCTGCAATGCTCTCACTGCTGAAACGCCGTACAGGAAACGATATCCTAACAGCCATCATCATCCGTCATGCCGAGCATTTATTTCTCTCGATCGACGAATGCGGGAGACTGGTTCATTGGAAAGAAGAAACGAGGGACCCGGCAACATGAAGCATGTGAAATGGGCACTGCACACAGCAGTGTGTCACAAGTACTCCACGAACAACAATTACACCCGTGTCACCCTCAATGGGTATATGCAAAGCTGGTGACCTACCTTGCACCAAGGGTCTTATTGTATCAGTAGTTGCTCCAGCAATGGATTGATCAACTGGATTTCCTCCAAATTGTGCTGTTTACTGAGAAGGCCTCATTTGAGCATGATGGTATTTCGAACACAAGGAATAGCCGTGTATGGGATTAGGAAAACCCTCACACTGTAATAGAGTCACACCATCAAGTACATTTTGCTGTGAATATCTGGGATGGTTTTGTAGGCAAAAATCTCACTGGGTCACATACTTCTACATGCTCATTTGAATGGCCACCTCCACTTGAGGTTGGTGAAAAGAGTTCTACTTGAGTTGCTGGAGGACGTGCCCTTGGCTGTTTGTGAGAGGATACGGATACAACATGACGGTGCACCACCTCACTTCTATGTAGATGTCTGCAGCCATGTCACTGGATTGGAAGGGGCGGTCTTGTTCGATGGCATGTGTGGTCCATCTGACCTGAATACCCTTCTTGGTTATTTCCTATGGGGATATCTAAATTCACTTGTGTATGAGACCCAAGTGGGTACAGAAGTGTAATTAGTTGCCAGAATTATAGCTGCCTGTGATGTGATTAGAAACACTCCAGGGATATTTGTCAGGGTGCATCAGAATCTCGTTCTCCAATGTCGTGCTTGCACTGAAGTTGACAGCCGTAAGTTTCAGCACATTTTGTAAGATAAAGTACCAGTGGTACATTCATTGTGTCAATGATGGTATTTGTAGTTAACTATAATTAATGTAAATAAAAAAGTACACAGTAATGGGATTTTATTCCTATTATCTCCTTAAGCTGGCTTCTCTGACCCAGGTTCCCTACCTCAAATTGCTCAGTAGAGCATCCTCTACGTACTGTTAAATTTTTGCACACTCTTATGGAAACAACTTGAATATACCCTTCAGTGCAACATATTTCCCAGCGATGGATGGCTTGGTTGCACAAGTCTGCACTTCAACTGTTCAGGAAATATCCTACTCCAAAAATCACATTGTCATCAATCTACAAATGCCTGAAATACAATGGTTTCTTCATCTAAGGAAAGAGGAAGAAATCGCTGTGTGACATATCAGGAGAATATGTAAGGTGAGGCGAAATCTGGTAGAACCAGCTGTGCTGGTGTTGCAGAATAAAAATATCCCTGTGAAAAGTTTCCTCGCATTGAATGTTGAAGGCCTCTCGTAACCTCGTCAGTAGGGAGGGTTCGGTAGTATGCTCCTGTGGTAGTTTGCTTTATTCCTTATGAGCATACTCTCTTAGCATCACAAGATTGCAGGCTCAAAAAGCATGAAGCATCAACTTGCCCATTTGCTCCTTTGTCTTCGAGTCACAATAAAATGGCCCACACTCGTCAACAGAGATTAGGCATTATCTGCCTCTGGGTCTGACACACTGCAACATTTCTACTGCTGCTTGAACAGCAGAAACCATAACAATCACAATAAACCTGTCCTTTTTCATGAAAAAATAAGCCCATCAAAAAAGAATAAGCCAGCTAATATTATAAAGTCGAGCTCTCATATCACAAGAAACTGTAAAATCTAAGATATTTTTATGTGTGTGCTATGCATAATAGATCATTGTTTTCAAGTCACAAAAACTGCACTAGGTGGATGCAAGTCTGTAACCCATTACTGTAGCCACGAAAAAGGAAAGGAGTGGCTATATACACAAAATGTGGTGCCTGGAGACAGTGGCCATGTGTATGTGAGCTGTGATTGTGTGAATTTTGTTTACGTTTCCTCCTTCAGAAGCACTTCGTCCAAAAGCTTAAATATTGTAGCAATGCTTTTCATTGTGCCTGTTGGCAAATCAGTGCCTCCTCTATATTGTGAGTAGCAGTCTGTCCTTTCCATATTGTTCCAATCCATTTTGGATAGTTCTGACGAGGCCACTTTGAAAAGATAAAATACACAGTTCATTTTTTTGTTCATTTGCAGGTGTGAGCTTAAAATTCTGGTATACACTGAAATCCTGCATCACAGTTCCATAACACACCACTAGAGCAGTTCGAGCAAAATGGTGAAGCCCAGTGATAAAGTGGAGTATTGTTGGATAAGCCAAACAACTGCTGTGAAAACCTGGATTGGCCTCACATGGCTGCAACACTAACTCTGCTTCCAGAACCAAACTGTCAGACCATATTCAACTTTGTTTTGTCCGTTATAGCACAATCCTAAGTGCTGTGGCACGGGGGTTCTGATAAATACCACGATTGGAGACGTGTACCTGTTCCTTATGTTTTTCCATAACATTTACCCCATTTAGCATGGTGTCTATTTTCTCAGATTTTGCAAGTTTTGTTTCATGACTAGCAAACTCAGCAACACTTTACCATGGCTAAATATATATGGGAATTGGATATATGTCCTAATATTCTTCTCCTACCCCCCTCTTTCTGTCCATTTGCTCCTCTTCCCCCCCTCTCTCTGGTCTATCTCCTCCTCCTCCTCCTCCCCCCTCTTTCTGTCCATCTAAATGGTTAATGGGTAAATCAGTTGAGATCATTTGTATACAGGGTATGAGAGAGACATCTCCAGCTGCTGAATCTGTGAGGATGGTAGTTTCAATGATAGTATTTCACATTGTTTCAGTCCACATATGGCTAGGATTACGAAGTTTTTGATGATTCAGATTCCATAGCAGTGTTATAATCGTAAGTTGAGATAAACCATAAATTCAACTTGCCAGACTTCTGTTGAAACCAACTGTGAGGAGGGGAAAAAAAAGACAAAACACACAGTTGGGTATACAATTTTTGTTGTAAGTAATATATAATGAGAAAGAATATATACAGGAGAAACAAACTGGGTAATGGTTTAAATGTCCTGCTATCATAGTTAAAATTGGCTGTGAGAAGGAAAACGAAACCCCCGATTTTCACAGCACAGCATTTTCTTTCTCAAAAACAGCAGGCGCACACGTTTATAAAGAGCGCCAACTACAAACATCGTATTCTACCATTCCATTGTTGTTTTAAAATGGCAACTCCATACCTATTCCTTCATCACTGCCTCAGCTAACACAGTGATAAGCTGTTTTGTCATAGGCCCAAGTGAGAGACAATAATATTAAAAAAACAGTATGCTCAGTGAGAAAAAATTTGCAATCGATGCCAGAAAAGGACCCAAATTCTGAGCTAGCAGCACAGTCTACTTCTACATCTACATTCACATCCACTCGTATCTTACATTCACGGTCCCTATGCGAAATGTTTGTTGGCAGCACTAGGATTGTTCTGCAGTCAGCTTCAGATGCCAGTTCTCTAAACTTTCTCAGTAAAGTTCTTCAAAATGAATGTCTTCTTCTCTCCAGGGATTCCCACTTGAGCTCCTGAAGCATATCCGTAACACTTGCATGCTAATCAAACCTACCAGTAACAAATCTAGCAGCTTGCCTCTGAATTTCTTCAATGTCTTCTTTCAATCCGACAAGGTGCACATTACAAACACTCTCCAACAGTACTCAAGAATAGATTGCACTAGCATCCTATATATGGCCTCCTTTACAGACGAACTACACTTTCCTAAAATTCTCCCAGTACACTGAAGTCATTTGCCTTCCTCATCACAATCCTCATATGTCCATTCTATTTCATATCACTTTGCCAATGTTACGTCCATATATTTAAATGACACGACTGTGTCAAGCAGATACTACTAATGATGTATCTGAACATTACAGGTTTGTTTTTCTTACTCATCGTCATTAACTTAGTCCGCGGCTCGTGGTCTTGCGGTAGCATTCTCACTTCCCGCACACGGGGTCCTGGGTTCGATTCCCTGCAGTGTCAAGGATTTTCTCTGCCTCGAGATGACTGGGTGTTGTGTGCCTTTCATCATCATTTCATTCTCATTCACTCGCAAGTCGCCGTAGTGGCGTTAAAGAACTTTTGGAGCGGCGGCCGAACTGCCCCGCGAGGGGTCTCCCGGCCACCAATGCCATACGCTCATTATTATTATTATTCATTAACTTATGTTTTTCTACATTAAGAGCCAGCTGCTATTCATCACACAGAGTATAAATTTTGTCTAGGTCATCTGGTATCAACCTGGAGTCACTTATCTTCAACACCTTTCTGTACACCAGAGCATCATCAACAAAAAACTGCAGACTGCTGCCCACCCTGTCTGCCAGATCATTTATGTATATAGAAAACAGTAACAGTTCTATCACATTTCCCTGGGGCACTTCTGATGTTACTCCTGTCTCCGATGAACACAATCCCATGATAGATAATTAATAATTGAGTAAGCATGTGGCAGGAATCTGATGCAACTATGCTGCTTAACACTCTGAAGGGGTCATTACTGTGGGGTAATACTTACATGCGACAACAGAGTGATACAAAGGAACTTTGTTGTATTATTGTTTAATTAAACTGTAATTTAGCTCACAAATATAAGTTTATTTTATCACTGCTTAATTAAACTAAGATTAAACAGCGATTTTATTCATACATGTTTATATTGGTAATATAAATACACCTACTCACAACCTGTGTAGAAAATACACTGCATCAATCACTTCTGCTACGAAATTCATCAATGGAGTAGAAGGAACTTGCCAGCAATAAATCCTTTAGATTCTTCTCAAACTGAACTCTGTGTGTGTGTGTGTGGGGGGGGGGGGGGGGCAGATTGTAGAAGGAATACAGTAAACAGGTTCAAATAGATGTACATTGCAGAGACCACTACAACAACAACAAAAACTAAAACGTCATGAACAACCGCCATACTAGTGAGCACATGGTCCCACAGTGCCTCTAAGTTGATCACAATCTTCACTGTAACTCTGGTAAAAAGCCTTTATGTGGTGTATCTGCTGAGGAGGTTGTTACTTCTCTGTCACTTGTTCTTCACCCTGGCAGAACCTGGTGGGAGGGAGGGGGGGGGGAGTAAATTAGAACAAACATAAGTCATTTACCTGTTTTCTTGACCTCTTCATAGTAGGAAGTAATTTAGGAGATAGCTATACATATAAGACAAACATTTATAAATATGTCCCTCATAAAAAATGCAAGCTTAACACTGGCTGAAAATTAAAGTAGTTATCCACCCTTTACCACAGACACATTGGATCATACATATGTTGATATCTTATGCAATATTTATAGATAACAGTGTCTGGAATGTAACTGCTTGTGGTGTAAACCTGAAATTCTCAAATTAGTCTCACTGAGTATGCTGAAACTTATGCTTGTTGGCTGTGTGTTACATAACTGCCACATTAATTGGTAATTTTGTTAATTAACAAGTTAACACAGTGATGCTTTCACACTTGCACAAAAATTACAGTTGGGTGTGGATGATGGGAGAATGAATCAGATTTGAGCTTTTCATACAATGTTAACAAGACATAGAATGTTAAGGATTATGGTGAGCGTAATTCTTAAGGCACTGTCTTCTTCATTTTCTTCATCATGATACTAATGGTGATAAGTATAGATATTACATTTGTAAATATGACATCACCATCATTGCTTTTTGTTGTGGCTGTAAATTATCTGTGAAAACTGAAATCTATTTTAAGTGCTGATTATTGAATAATTATTCATCTTCCACAAACTGTCATACACTAATAATCTAGGATCAAAGGAGAACACTTCATAAAAAGCAGAAGTATTGAGTCAACAATGTGCACACACAAAAGAAAGAAACCTTGTTAGCTTTCGGGGTTATTCTTTGATGAGCTAGAGTAAAATGCACACAGAAAACACTTAAATACACACCGCTATGGCCCTACATGGCACCAGCTAGACTGACAGTGCCAATCCTATTTTGCTGCAAGTGGGTTGGTTGTGGGGGGTGTAGTGTCAGGTAGGGTGTGGAGAAGGATGCAGGAGGTAAGGAGAGGGATTGTGGGTGGGTGGGTGGCTAGCAGCTCAGAGGGAGGCCAGTTTGCCGGCTAAGAAAGCGGCGGGAGGGGGGATGGGGTGGCGGCAGGTATAGCTGCAGTGACCAATGTGTAGTGGCACATACTGAAGGCGATGGGGCCCTGGGAGGGGGTGACAGGATGGAGGAAGGGGAAACTGTTGACTGGAGGGAGCAGAGACAGTGGGTAACCTGAGATTGAGGCCAGGATGACTATGGCAGCTGAGGATGTGTTGTAAGGATAACTCCCATCTGCGTAGTTCGGAGAAGCTGGTGGTCGAAGGAAGAATCCAGATGACTCAGTTTGTGAAGCAGCCATTGAAATTGAGCATATTGTGCCCAGCTATATGTTCTACCATCGGGTGGTCAACTCTGTTCTTGACAACAGTTTGGTGGTGATCGTTCATCCCAGTGGACAGCTGGTTGGTAATCATACCAACATAAAACGTTGTGCAGTGTTTGCGAACCTCACATAGCAAAACAACTTACTCCATATAAATTAATGTAAAATAAGGTAATGCATTCCATGCAGAAAAAGTACTAAAAGTTTTATCTTTTTCCTGCCATTTATTCAACAAAAATTATACATACAGTATTTTGTACTTTATTATTGATGATAGACAGCTAATTCTTTTTTGCTAGGAAGCTATCTATAGTCATTTGTTTCTGCTGACACTTAACACTTGTTGAAAATGTGTCACAGCATTATTGTCAAACAAATTCACTCGTAGCAACTGCTTTATTGGAGTGATGATTTTCAATATACGATGCAACCAATTACCATGCTTTCAGCTTTTCTCTTATTGTGTCAGAAGATTGCTGCTTTGCTGTTACCCCATCCTCCTCCTCCTGCTCCTCTGAAGAACTCCTCTCCACAACTTCCTGCTGTAAAACGTACTGCAACTCCATAAGCTCTTCTTGGCTGTGATTGCCCACAAGCTCATCCATATCATTGTTATCCACTTCTAGTACCATGCTTTGGCCAAAGATACAATCTTGTTGAATACAGGTTCCACAGGTACTGACTCAAATGCTCCAAAGTCAGATTCGACAACGCACTCCGGCCAAAACGTCTTCGAAGCAGAAGTGAGAGTTCTCTCGGCAACTCCTTCCCACGCCTTTTCGATCATCTCGATGCAGGCAACGATACTGAAGTGATATTTTCTGAATTGTAAACAAGCAGCTCTTTAATTTTCAAATCGCCACTTGCATTGGCACAGAATAGCAGTGCGAGACAGTCTTTCATTGGCTTGTGACTGGTCAATGTATTCTCCTCTGCTGTTATAAAGGTATGTTTCCAGACTAGACCCGTCTTGTCAGAATTAAAAACCTGTTGCAGCAGATGTTCTGCTGCTGTAAAGGTATGTTTCCAGAATAGACCTGTCTCGTTAGAATTAAAAATCTGCTGCAGCAGATAACCCTCAAAATCTACCAGCATCTTGAAGTTGCTGATAAAATTCTCTGCTGCCTTCGTACCAGAGCAGGCTGCTTCACCGTGCCTCACAATGCTGCCAGTTCTTCACTTAAACTTCTCAAACCACCCACGGCTTCCCTTAAACACTTCTTCGGACACTGATGATCCTGCCATCTTCTTAACAAGGTTGCCAAAAATCATTCCCGTCGTGTTGCAAACAATGATCTTATTGATAGTGTTGCCTTGCAATTGATTTTTATTTATCCATATGAGGTGAACCTTTTGACATCATCCAGAATACAAAACTGATGTTTAGATACTCTTTGTCACTCTGTTTGCAGCATTATCTCCTTAATCTTGTCCTTGTTCTTGAGGATAGTGCAAATAGTTGATATCGATAGATTGTATGTGTGGGCAATGATCGTACTACGCTTGCATTTTTCAGTGATTTTATGTTTCATTTCCAAGATTATTTTCTTATGGTTGTCCTCTTGCAGTTTATCTCTGAGGACATTTCTATGAAGGTTACTAAAATTTAAACACAAGAAAACACTATGTGAACACAAGTTTACAAAATTGTGTTATCACAAGCTGCACTAAGATGGTGGCAGAAAGAGTGCTAAACCTAAACTGCAGTATGTGGTGTCACCGCCAGACACCACACTTGCTAGGTGGTAGCTTTAAATCGGCCGCGGTCCATTAGTACATGTCGGACCCGCGTGTCGCCACTCTTAGTGATCGCAGACCGAGCGCCACCACAAGGCAGGTCTCGAGATACGGAATAGCACTCGCCCCAGTTGTACGGACGACTTTGCTAGTGACTACACTGACGAAGCCTCGCTCCTTTGCCAAACAGATAGTTAGAATAGCCTTCAGCTAAGTCCATGGCTACGACCTAGCAAGGCGCCATTAGCCTTACATAGCAATTGATACTTATCTTATAAAGTATGTCTCATCAAGAACGACGTATACAACAAGGATGGATTAAAGTTAAGTATTCCAAAAGCTACGTACTTTTCTTTATAGCATTCATTACGTATCCTGTTTCAGACCTCATGCCATCCTTCGTGTGTTTATAGCGTGCATTGCGGTCCCCTCAAATCACACTGTGTCGGCACTTCTGTCGACACATCACAGTATGCATTAAGGGAATTGTTCATACGCCACTACTGACAATGATAGGTGCTCATATTGTTGAACATTTCTCCCACTGCACACGAACAGCTTGTGATGTCACACTAAATTGCCGTCGCTTGTTACGCAAAACATTGCTCTGTTAAGAGAGTCACTTTTTATATTCGTTTTGCTTGTTATATGAGTTCCTCATTATAGGAGGTGCTCGTTAAGCAAGGTTCCACTGTATAAGCCCATTACAGGACTGGAGTAGGAGGTGTTGGGTTGGGCAGGTCTTGCACCTTAGTCTGACAAGTACAGGGCTATTACAAATGATTGAAGCGATTTCATAAATTCACTGTAGCTCCATTCATTGACATATGGTCACGACACACTACAGATACGTAGAAAAACTCATAAAGTTTTGTTCGGCTGAAGCCACACTTCAAGTTTCTGCCACCAGGGCGCTCGAGAGCGCAGTGAGACAAAATGGCGACAGGAGCCGAGAAAGCGTATGTCGTGCTTGAAATGCACTCACATCAGTCAGTCATAACAGTGCAACGACACTTCACGACGAAGTTCAACAAAGATCCACCAACTGCTAACTCCATTCGGCGATGGTATGCACAGTTTAAAGCTTCTGGATGCCTCTGTAAGGGGAAATCAACGGGTCGGCCTGCAGTGAGCGAAGAAACGGTTGAACATGTGCGGGCAAGTTTCACGCGTAGCCCGCAGAAGTCGACGAATAAAGCAAGCAGTGAGCTAAACGTACCACAGCCGACGGTTTGGAAAATCTTACGGAAAAGGCTAAAGCAGAAGCCTTACCATTTACAATTGCTACAAGCCCTGACACCCGATGACAAAGTCAAACGCTTTGAATTTTCGGCGCGGTTGCAACAGCTTATGGAAGAGGATGCGTTCAGTGCGAAACTTGTTTTCAGTGATGAAGCAACATTTTTTCTTAATGGTGAAATGAACAGACACAATGTGCGAATCTGGGCGGTAGAGAATCCTCACGCATTTATGCAGCAAATTTGCAATTCACCAAAAGTTAACGTGTTTTGTGCAATATCACGGTTTAAAGTTTACGGCCCCTTTTTCTTCTGTGAAAAAAACGTTACAGGACACGTGTATCTGGACATGCTGGAAAATTGGCTCATGCCACAACTCGAGACCAACAGCGCCGACTTCATCTTTCAACAGGATGGTGCTCCACCGCACTTCCATCATGATGTTCGGCATTTCTTAAACAGGAGATTGGAAAACCGATGCATCGGTCGTGGTGGAGATCATGATCAGCAATTCATGTCATGGCCTCCACGCTCTCCCGACTTAACCCCATGCGATTTCTTTCTGTGGGGTTATGTGAAAGATTCAGTGTTTAAACCTCCTCTACCAAGAAACGTGCCAGAACTGCGAGCTCGCATCAACAATGCTTTCGAACTCATTGATGGGGACATGCTGCGCCGAGTGTGGGAGGAACTTGATTATCGGCTTGATGTCTGCCGAATCACTAAAGGGGCACATATCGAACATTTGTGAATGCCTAAAAAAACTTTTTGAGTTTTTGTATGTGTGTGCAAAGCATTGTGAAAATATCTCAAATAATAAAGTTATTGTAGAGCTGTGAAATCGCTTCAATCATTTGTAATAACCCTGTATATATGATGGACTAGGATGTTGTATAGGTTGGGTGGGCGATGGAACACCACTTCAGGTGGGAAGGATCAGGGTGTGATGTCCCTCACTTCAGGGCAAGGCAGGATGAGAGATAAACAAAGCCCTAGCAAAGGGTATGGTTCGTTGTTCCAGTTCATGGTGATACTTGGGGATGGGGGGGGGGGGGAGGGGGGGGGTTGCCTTTATAGCTGATTCTTGCGGGAAGATGGGAGGATATGACACAGGAAATGTGATTTGGACTAGGTTTATGGAGTGTTGCCTGTCTGTGAGGGTCTTTGTGAGGTCTTCAGCATACTGGGAAAGGGAGTTCTTGTCACTGCAGATATGTTGTGCACAGATGGATAGGCTGTATGGGAAGAAATTTTGGTATGGAAGGGATGGCAGCTGTCGAAATGCAGGTACTGTTATAGGTTAGTGAGTTTAATGTGGATGGAGCCATCAGATAGCTGGAGTCAACATTCAGGAAGGTGGCACATTGGGCAGACGAGGACTAGGTAAAGAAGATGAGAGAAAAGGTGTTGAGGTTGTGAAGAAATAAATATGGATAGGGTGCCTCGGCTCTGAGCCCCAATAACAACAGTATCATCAACGGACATGAACCAGAATAGGGGTTGGGAGTTTGGGGAGGCTACAAATGTTTCTTGTATATGGCCCTTTATGGGATTTGGCATAGAAGGGTGCCATGTGGGTGCCCATGGCTGTGCCACAGATTTGTATGTAAGCCTTCCCTTCAAAGGAAAAGTAGTTGTGGATCAGTATGTAGTTGGTAAGGTGTGTAAGGAATGAAGTGGTAGGTCTGGACTCTGAAGGACACTGGGAGAGGAAGTGTTCGATGGTGGCAATGCCATAGCCATAGGCATGAGGGATGCTGGAGTACAGGGATGTGGCAACAATAGTGATGTTTAGGGATCTGGGAGATACAGGTGTGAGGATGGTGGAAAGTCTGTGAAGGAAGCAGTTAGTAGTTTTGACATGGAAGGCTAGGTTTCAGGCAGCTGGTTGGATGTATTTGTCAACATGAGTGGGAATTCTTTCTATGTGAGCACAACAGACAGCTACAGTGGGGCATCGAGTATTGTTGGGTTTGTGTATTTTGAGGAGCATGTAAAAGATGTGTGTCCAAGGTGGTGTTGTGGGTGAGGAAGGAGATGGACTTAGGTGAGAGGCTCTGGGAAGAGCCTATGAATCTATGAATCTCAGTTGAGATTTGGGTTATGCGAGACTTTTGGGATGGGATCACTATTGCAGAGTTTGTAAGTGGTGCAGTCAGGCTGCTGGTAAAAGCCTTCCATCAGGTAGTCACTGCCACTCATCGCGAAAGTAGTGGAGCCTTTGTCTGCATGGAGGATGATTAGATCTGGATCAGTTTTCAGGTTGGGTTATCTGTGGCTGTCCTATCTACTGCAGAAGGGTTAATGTTCTTAGGAAGAGACCAGGGGAAGGATGGTAAGGCCAATCTGGAGATAAGGAATTCGTTGGAGCTGACTAGGGGTTTGTTAGGTGGAAGAGGAGGGGAGTCACAGTTGGATAGTGGAATGAACAGGAAGAGGTGAGGTTCAATGATAGCTTTGGTTGGAGGGACTGGTAGCAAAGAAGTGTTTCCATTGCGGGGATGAGGATAAGGAGAGTAGTGTTTGACAAATCCAATAGTTTGCCCTTCCTCCATCCTGTTACGCCCTCCCAATTCATATCCCCACATAGCCTTCAAGCATTTGTCACTTTCCACTGGCCGCTACAACTATAGCTGACACCTCCACCTCCCAAATTCCAGCCAGCAAGCTGACCTCCTCCGGGCAGCTAGCCACCGACCTTCAGGCCCTTTCCTTACCTCCCACCTCACTCTCTCTCTAAATACCCCATCTGACACTACCTCCACCACAACCCGCCTACCTGTGCAAAATAGCATTGACACCATGTAGGGATATAGGTGTTTGTGTGTGTGGGAGTGTGTGTGTGTGTGTGTGTGTGTGTGTGTGTGTGTGTGTGTGTGTGTGTTTGTGTGTGTAGGGGGCAGGGGAGGGGGAGGGGGGGGGGTTATGCTAATAATCTGAAGCTGAACAAGATATGATTATGCAGTTCAGCAAGGACAGAATCAAATACCTTTCAAGGAAGATCAGTAGCTTTCTTTGGTCTGGGATCTGTGTATGCTACATTCTCTGTTCTTAAATGTTTAATTGTTTCCTCTGTCATCATGTATCTACAGTAGGAATGGGGAACCTGCATGATACTCACCTAACTATGTCCTGTGACTTGTAAGAGATCACCCAAATAAATGTCCTTTATGCTGAAATATACATATTTATTTATTCTAAGGGTTCATATATGGTTAAGTAAATGCATCACAATTGTTTCTATAACATTTTATTATAAAAAAGAGAGATACACTGATAATGATGATCCCAATATACATATGTAGTCTACATGTCCAAATCCTGACCCTTTAACCACAGATAAATATTCGCACTTGCGCAGAGCTTGTGTTTTAGTTCAATACATATATGTACATACTCTGTTACAAAATAATATTTACAGAATCTGTGAAATACAGATTCATCTTCTACTGAGTTCCAAGAAGCAACTGATTTGAGAAAACGTTCTGTGATTGTAGGAAAGCACTTTTGGATGGATACATATATACATATATATATATTTATATAAATAACACTAACACACGACTGTAACAGCAAAGTTTAAAATTTGTATCCAACCAAAAGCTGCTTCTTGTTACTACCACATATATAAGATGTGGGTACTTAATAGGTGTCCATTTGAATTAAATGTTGATTGTGTCTTCCTAGTGCATACACACGTTGTCATGAAACGAAGCCACAGATACACAAAAAATGAAAAAAAGGTGGCAAACTTTTAAGTGAGCAACAATTCATTTTTTTTTTCAAAATTAGTAAATGGTATACTTTTATATTATACACATGTTGATAACTTTCCTTCATATAAGAAATTAGATTTATGTATAAAATATGAGTTAACAAAATTTAACAATACAATATTTGAAGAATAATTAAAGTATTTTTGAAATGTTGAAAAATATGGGTATATAACAATTATGAATTATAATAACAAGGTACACAAAACTGGTGTGAGCATTACTTTTATGATATGCTGCCAACAAATACATTGCCTTTAAATCCAGTTAAAATGATGCACAAAAATATACTTTTATCATATTAGCAACAATACAAACTTGAACATGACTGGCCACAGCTCATATCTGAAGAACATTTTGTTCTTAGTTATGATCCAGGTAACTTTAACTGTAACCAAGCACCAGCTGACATGATTCCTGTAACAGCAGCTGGATAAAACTAAATTTTAAGTTTTTGTTTTTATTTGGCCCCTGGTGACAGAAGCATTATTTCCATGTGACAGTGCTTTACAGCGCTCTCTTCATTACACTGGGATAGAATAAGGCTGGTTTCTCTGGACATAAATGTATGGTGGAAAGAGGAGAAGAGAAGTAGGCAGATGAAAGAGAAGGTTGTTCATTTTACATATCAATTTTCTGAGAAATTTAAAATTATCTTGAGCTTGCATTTTTAATTGTAGAGTTTAGAATGAGTATGTCCTAAGGATTCACTGAGAACAAACTCTCAGTTGCTGCCGGTCCGATATTCAGGCATGACACTGACAGAGAAACTTAATAATTCATTTTCTACTATAAGGCAATCTATACATACAGGGCAGCCTATACATACATATGAACAAATTTTCTGTTCCAGGTAAATGTGGCAAACTATCTAAAGTATAAAAACTCTTTTTTTCTATTTTATAATCTGCCAAATATTCAGACTGTGTGTCCCCTTATAATATGAAAATAACTGTTCATTAACATCTCAGGTAGCTTTAAGGCAATAAGTGTATTAGATTTTCGCCCTTATTTTCATCATGTATAGCACACATGCATTATTCTCGACAAACAACAAACACAGAATCTTGTGTATAGGCCTTTATACATTACCCAGGAAACTTTATTATACCAATCAAATATCATTAAACTGCAATAATAAAAATGTATACTCTATATATAACAAGAAATATGTAGCTTCATGTTTTGCATAAAAGCAGAAACTTCCCAAGAATGCACATTTGTTTTTCCAAAAATAAAAATAAAAATAAAAATTACCTTCTGACACTACATATGGAAATATTTCATGGACTGCAGGTTACAATGTGCTATCAGTGTACATTGGCAAGTGAACACACATTTTTCACAGTGAAGGACAAACCACAATATAAGTTATTGTAGTACACATTGGCAGTGTTCAATGAAATGGAAAAGATAAAAGGAAAATGGAGCCACTTCTGAAAGATAAATAGTGGACTGTTATGAGATTATATTTAGTAACCATTCAAAAATCCTCTATTTAGATCATCCAAGATATCAAACGCTGCTGTGGTTCCAGCCACAAAATATAATGAAATTATCAACAGATGGCATGGCATCATTTTCCTTATATCCAGAATGGCTTCACATGAAGTGTCCCGAAAGATATTTGATGGTGAATCCATCGAGAATGCCACAGGAAATCGGGCAGCTGAACATCACGTTACTAAGACTACTCTTTCAGCTTTGCTGCAGTTTTGTGCTCGCAGGTTTATCAGAGGAGGCGTACCGCAGAAATGGCTCCGACCTCCCTGCCGTATGCAGGGCCGGGAGTGTGTTGCAAATGCATACAGTTCCTGCATTTGTGCTCTACATTCTACAGTGAAGTACTATGACATATTGGCCACCTGCAAAAGGCAAAAAGAAACTTGTCAAAATGTGTTTCACCTCAAAACTCCCCCCCCCCACCCCCCCACACACACACACACACACACACATGGAACAATAATCTGTGGCATAGAGCATGGTTATCCTTAAACTCACTCAGTCTTGTAATTAGAGATATGTGGAATGAGGAATATCAAAGCACATCCAATTACAAACAATCCCTAGTGCTGATGTCTACTGGTATGCAGAACATCAATAGTCTGCAAGACTCAAGAACCACGCCTTCAACAACAGCTGCTACAGGAAACATTTACTTTGGATGGGCTCAGTGGCATATCCATTACATAACTCTGGTACAGAAGATGATGCAGACCACATCTTCTTTGACTGATGGAACAGATACAATGATACACATCAATATAATGTTGCCCTCTGCCAGTTTCTATGACCTGCTATACTTGAAAGCCTTTGTAGTACACTTCTGTTACATTCATTTTGAAGTTGGCACTGTATTTTATCTTTTTTGAAACATTGATAAAAATTCAATAAAAAATGCACGTGGAAGCTGAGGAGGAGGGGGAGGGGGGGGGTGGGGGTGAAACTGTCTGTATGTGTATAGGAAAGAAGTAATACATGTGATCTAGTCTAGATGGACTTAGTTTATAAGCATAGGTGAATAGGAGCATCATCATGTAATTACTGAAAATGTCTAATATAATTTCCTAAGCTTTGGCAAGATTAGGAAATGTGCATTTGTCTAACCTGTTTTTAAAAACTACTGCATTTAATTTGTCACTAATTTAAAGTAATTATTTGATGAAAAGCATATGACTTCTACTGAATTTCTTTTGGAACAACATTTCCAGACACTTTTCTGCATTAAATGAAAAGGTGCTCCTGCCTCAGGTGTGTACATCCAACACCTTTGCTTGTTTATATAAGTGATTAATCTGTCATCCTTATTGGCATGAGGTTGTTAAACATCAAACAATGGAAATTCCAGGTAGCAATATCAACAATGTAGGAAAAGATAGATTGCTACTCATCGTAAAGAAGACATTTCAAATTGCAGAAACACACACACACACACACACACACACACACACACACACACACACACACACACACACACAACCACCAACTCCAGCATCTCAAGCCAGAATGCATTCAGGTCTGAGATGCTCGAGTTGGCGGTCGTGTGTGTGTGTGTGTGTGTGTGTGTGTGTGTGAATGTTGTCTGTCTGTCTCTCTTTACTGATAAAGGCTGTGGCCGAAAGCTATATGTAAGTCTTTCAATTGCGCCTCTCTGCAACTTGACGTGTCTTCTTCACAGTAAGTAGCAATCTGTGTTTTCCTAGGTTGTTAAATATTATATTTTTGTTTCATCTGACATATATGGAAACCTTCATAGCTGGGACAGCCAGTGCCTATGGGTGTAGTAGTTACATGACCACATCACCAGTTGCCATTTGCCAGAGATGGTTGCCTTTGAAGTACCACCTCAGAGAAAATGATTCCATTCAAGAACATGGAAAGCACGAGAACGCCATTTTAAGTCTGTGCGAGAGGACCATATGTCTTTATTGTCAGTTATGGTTTCACTCTCTGAATATTTACTCCCTTTTAATTCTAAACACAAAGTTTGATCACTCAAAAAATAAATCTTATTTTTACCAAATATGTGGGTTTGCTTGTTCTTTAGGTAAATTAGGAGAATATTGATAATTGAAGGGATAAATAAAATGATAAATATTCTTTCTATTAACTCAAAATGTAAATGGAAACTTTTCACACTGTACCACCACACGTACCAAGTCCCATAAACTCATGACTGATTGCTCTCCATACCAGACTTACACTGAAGACACTGCAATAAGAGGCAGTTAAATAAATATCTGTCTAAAGAATAACAACTTATTTCTCTCTTCAAAAACTAATTTTAATTTCAACATTGAGTCCAATTAGGGGGAGAAATACTTCTCTCAATGAGTTGGCCTATTTTTAACCTTTCCAAAAATAAAATTGCTAAATGTGTTTCTTTTGATGATGATTTCCCCATCTGAATAGAATTTTTTATCTATGAGACATTTCCACATGTTTGGGAACAAGAAAAAATTGCAGGTAGGCACAATGAGAAAATACAGGGGATAGTGGGAAGGAGAAGCAATTCATAACACAACTCATGCTGTTTTGGAAATACAACTCCAGACGAAGGTGTTGACACAATGTGAAGGTGAAACACCACTTTCTTTTTCATGAAATGGAACTGACTCTCCTTCAGCTTCTTGTTGAAGAGGTCCAATAAAAAAGGTAGAGTTATCTCTCTTCCTTTCTCTGGCAGCCTTCACATCCCAAAACATTGTCGTATATAGTATGTAGTATACAGTCTTACAGGTACTTTACAGTTTATCAGTGACCGGTTTCAGATGGCAAGCATCCATTACCAAGTTTCAAATAGTGATGTAGCTATCACTTTATAACCACAAGCAGCTCCAAATTGTCCACGTTAATGCAGAATGTGTATCCCACACTGGACTGGCTTACCTTCATACACAGGTGATCAACTGTTGCCATGCTTAGCACATTCTCCAGATATCTCAGCCATTGAACACATCTGGCCATGGATTGCCAAGAGACCGGCATGCCACCCCATGTCAGCCACTATGATGAATCAACTCTGGCACAATGCTGACCTCAAAGATGAGGCACATCTGCCAATCTTAAATCATCATAAGTGTAACAGATGTTGTCCTAATTACTGGCTATGCAAGCCAGAATGATTGTGTCGTGTGCTCAAAGGTGCCTTGTATCGATATGAAAGCTGTCATTGGGCACACTTCTCTCTGCTGGACGCCTCCTGATATCGTTTCACTGTCTGTGTAGATACCCATTTTTCTGCAAAAAAAAGCCCATTTCTGGACTGAAAGTATGTGCTTTGGCCATATGAACTTGCACAGCTAAGTGGACAACACATCCGTCCACTTGGGTGTTAACCATGTGGGGCCATAGATTCTGCACGGCATCACATTTGACTGAGCGAGGTGGCACAGTGGTTAGCACACTGAGCTCGCATTCAGGAGGATGACTGTTCAAACCCACATCTGGCCATCTCGATTTAGATTTTCCATGATTTCCCTAAACCACTTCAGGCAAATGCCGGGATGGTTACTTCAACAGGGCACGGCTGATTTCCTTCCCGAGTTTGTACTCCGTCTCTAATGACCTTGTTGTTGACGGGATGTTAAAAACTAATCTCTCAAATTTGGAATTCCTAAGCCTGTTTCATAGTTGAATTACATTTGTGGGATCCTGATCAAAATGAGTACCAACATCCCTGAATGGAAAACTGCAGTTTGGATATGTCACTATGCTACTACCACTGTCAAATTCTTACAACTGCTGGTCCATGTTTCTCCTCCTCACACAGGCACAACACAACCTTCTTGCAAACCTCTAATGTTTGAATGCTATAATGAGACACACACTGTATTACTTTTCCCTACATACATAATGTAGATGGCACTACTCCCCTCTTTTGTGCAACTGTGCACAAATACCAATCATACGCATATGTGCACAAATACCAATCATACGCATATCTGTGTATGAGGTGTGTGAGAAAAGAACTGGGACTGATTTTTTGTCTACCAAAGTTTTTTTTTTCTCCAAACAACAGTACTGTTCTCTTCAAAGTACTTCAACTGGTAGGGCCTTTAACATGCCGGTCACATTTGAATGTTCTCCATAGTACCAAAAGGACACTTTTAAAACATTTTATCAATTTCAGGAAAAGAAAAAAATCACAAAGACTCAGATCAGGAGGGGGGGCTGTGGAACAAGAGGAATGCATTTTGAGGTCAAAAATTCTGTGATGGAAATGGCCGTCTGATATGGGGTGTTGTCACACTGCAGCATCCACTTGTCTGCAATTTCTGGTCTCTCTCGATTCACCCTTCCCCTGAGCCTTTCAACATCATCTTTATAAGATACTTTATCGACAGTGTCTCGGAGGCACAAATTCTTTATGCACAATACACCTACCGTCATAAAAGCAAATCAGCATCATTCTGAACTTTGATTTGCTCATTCAAGCTTTTTTCAGTTGAAGAGATATCTCAATTGTCCACTCCTCACTTTGCTGCTTTTTGTCAGGATCATATTCAAAAATCCAGGACTGATCACCTGTGATCACACAACAGATCCACTCGTGGTAATTGGCAGTCTTCTCCAGATCTTCATACACATTTCTTCGGCCATCCTTCTGCTCGGTCAGAAAGATTTGGCACCATTTTGCCACAAACCTTTTGCATATGCAAATCTTCTGTCAAAATTTGATGTATGATGTATGGTGAAAGTTTTTAAATTTAACAGGTCACCCATCATCATTATTGTTAAATGTCGGTCTGATCTCTCAAGAGCATGCAAAAACTTGTGCTCTCGATAAGGAGTATTCTCCGTAGGCCTGTTCCAGTTGTCATAGGACACACTTGCCAATCCCCCAAGTTTAACACAAAACTAGATTGCATAACATCCCTCTAAATTCTGCTCTTCCATTTTTGTAACACACAATAAAAACTCTTCAAAAATCACTCAATGGCTGTACAGAGCTGAAACTCAGACTGAGCATCTGTGAGGGATGAAGACACTGGTCAGTGTTGTCACTCTTGTTACGTTTCTCACTCTCCTAGTGTGTAGCAGACTTCGAGACAATCTGATGTTTTTTGCATGCTGCATTCACTGTACTGCAATTTTAATGACCGACAGTGTAATTTCACTGCTACATTTGCCCCACAGAATGCTGCTAAGTGTGCACAGAGCTTTTTGCCTCCCTCTATTTGGTCAAAACTGGGCGGACAGGCCAGTAACGAGTACAAAATAGGACTCACCTGCGGCGGTAGCCAGTGCTACTTCATGCGGTTGATGACGAGGCTGGTGACGACGCCAAGTGCCTTCTGGTAGGGTGACTCGCTCAGGCGCGCGGCCAGTCGCTCCGCCTCTGCGCAGTGCTTGCGCGCCAGCATCTGCGTCTGCTCGAGGCCCCGCGACCGGTGCACCAGTTCGAAGGCGCGTTCTACATCACCTGCCTCTTGGAATCTCCGCATTATCATCGGATTCAGCTCCGGGTACTGAAATGGTCAAAATGACAGTGTAGGTCGTGCTCTGTGAAAATACAAATGTTATTACAACACCTCTGCTGAGCTTCTTTACAGCTCCTGCGGTTTTAATTACCCCTGCAACCTCTATTGTGACCTTTATTACAATATCTCTTGATTTTTTTCATAAATACTGTGGATGAATATCACACAACTGAAATTCCAGAAGTCATAAAAAGTATATATGAAGAGTCACATATATCTATTTCAGGGAAAAGGAATTGAAATGGCAGAGCACCAACCTAAGTGTAAGACTAAGGTGTAGAGCATCATTTGCACTTTCTAATATCTACATAAATGAACTATCATTTTACCTTACAATCTTGAAAATCCAGACTGTATGCTGACAATGTTACTTGCAGACAACCTGGTAAATATTGCTAACAATAAGAATACCCTACAAATAACAGGATATCAATCACAAAAAATCTGTGCATCAGACAATTTGCAGATCCCATAAACAAAACAAAGTTAAGAGCATTTTACAGAAAAAATAAAATTATTTTTCTGATAAATTCAAATCTATATTTAATGCAAAAGTAGTAGTGCAAGTAACAAATTTTAAATACTTAAGATGCAAGACATTAAATGAAAACAAAACTGATTTTCAACATGACGTAATAGAAATTTAACTTAATGAGTGGTACTATTAGGCGACCCTTAAAAGGGAAAGTAAGGAAAGAGAAACCTCTCAAATTTCATGACACATAGTTTTACTGCATGGAATTTAAATGTGGGCAACAGTAAATGAGGATAAGCTATGGTCAAGAGTGCAAAAATGAGATTTCTCACACATTTAGCAGGATCTGAAAGATCAAAAGGAAACTACATGGAAAATATGAGCAGAATTAGGATTAACGTCTCTACATGAAAATTATACTATACAAATATAAACCAAGAGGACAACATAGGGAGACCCAAACACCAACGGGAGGACTTGGAGTAATCTCTATACGTAGGCATAACATGCAAAACCAGATATGTGCACAAAACCAAGAAGATAGTGATGGTGATACAGCCCCAGATATCTGAAGACAACAATAATGGTGATGATGGCTGTTTTTATGTGAAATGACAAAATGATATGAGTTGAGAAAGGGATGATTTCCCTAATTTGTCCCATAATTTCAGTACTCCATAAACAGTCATTGTGACTGTTTCTGTCCAAATTACATAAACTGCTCTCACTTCCTATTGTGATATGAATGAATTACAAAGTCTAGAGCTCTCAAAACAGAATGTTCACTAGTCCACACATAGTCCCACTAGGATGTTGAGAAATGTGCTGCAATTTTTGTCACCCAGCCAGTCATTTCCCACTCCGTTCTTTTTACGTTCCACTTTAGCTTAAGTCTTAATCTGGGCCATGTGGCACTATATAAGAACCATGGCAGATGGGCAATGAGGGGATCAAATTTTTGTATGCAAATCTAGTTTTAGGTTTTCTGCGGTCTTCCAAAAACCCTTAAGATGAATGCCAGAGTGGTCCCTTTGAAATGGATACTACCAATTTATTTCACTCACCTGTATAATACTAGGTGTTGGCTTTGACTAATGATATAATCAATGTGTTAACCTCAAGGGCATAATATGCTGCATGTTTTAAAATACAACACACACACACACACACACACACACACACACACACACACACACACACACACACATCAGATCTTCAGCTACAGTGGAAACCTATATCCTGTCAGGAAAACTACAGACAACCAAAATATTGTTTACTGGAGGGAAATGTAAACATCATTCCTCGCAAATGAATATGAGAAATATAGGGATGGTATTGATATCATAAAGTGCTCTCCCTCCCTCCCTCTCTCTCTCTCTCTCTCTCTCTCTCTCTCTCTCTCCTTCTTCTTCTTAACAAATTCCTCTAAAATGTTTACAGAAATTTAGAAACAGCTGATTTTGAGCACCAGTTTGTTACTGTAGATGAGATGTGGATCACTACTTCACCTGAGACATCAAACAACAACAAATACTGGGAGGATGTTTGTGCTCTGAATCAAAAATGGCAAAGAAGATTTCAAATGCTGGAAAAGTTATGGATAATGTTTTTCAGGCTCTTCTTACATTAGCTAATTTAATTTCAAAGTAATACACATATTTACAATACTAGCAACAATTGGGCAGTAAACAACCTCACCTTTTCACATGCAAAGAGAACTGGAGCAGTAGCGAGCCCCAGGCGCAGATCTGCGGCAGTCGGCTTTCCCATCGCTTCTGTGGAGGAAACGAAGTCTAGAAGGTCATCCACCAGCTGGAACGCCAGACCGAGGTTGCGTCCGTACTGGAAAGCCAGCTCAGCCACTTCTTGGCTCGCGCCCGCCAGCATCGCCATCTGCAATTCATTACATGTCAGTGCCAAGCATCTGCTATGACATGAAAGCTGATGGGAATCAGTCATCTGTCCTAAATATGCCTAGAGATAAATTTGTTTTAAGCATTAAACCTTTTAAATTAAATTCTACATTATTTTATTTTACATTTATTAATCTTTCCTGGCGGTTCATCACCTAGCTAACTAAATAAACCGTCTTTTATAAAGTATGTTTTGAAACTAGTTGTACAAAAATGTTAAATTTAATACAAGTAGTTAGCTGATTAACTGTTTTGCACTGACGTTTTATTTTCAATCATACATTGTTCGAGAAATAACTGAATATCTTTACTGATATCTTCTTTGTGATTTTGGCTCTCCTTCTGTTCTATTAATTATCTTTTCAGTGAACATTACAAAGTCATTTGGCCATGAAGGCTTCATTAATATTTAATGATTATGCAGTTGTCTAGGAGGTGGGGTTAAGAGTTCCCCTTCTCTGTTCCTTTTCAATCTTCGATTTGTCTGACTCTTTAACTTCTTTAGCTGTGTACTTTTCCCGATTATTTTGATCAACATCATATAATGGTAATTTGATTTGTTCTTCACAACTCCAGGGCTTTCATGGAAGATTACATCTCTGCTGACAATTGGTTGCTCTCTTCTTTCAACTAGATTCTGTAATGCTCGTCTCCATTCTACCCCACGAGGTACCTCTTGACAGCTTTTTTATCCATTTTCTATCTTCTTTGAAATGGGGTGTGGGTACAGCATGTAGAACCCATTTTATTCTTGGAACCACTTTATTCTTGGCTTCTTACCAAACCACACATAAAAATGACTAATTCCTTTCACAGATTATCTCGGAATTAGCTTTAGAATGTACACTGACACTTCAACCCATTCAGCTCACATGACTGCTGGGAAATTGGTTTCGTTATTTGATTACTTGGAAATTTTGCCATTTCAACTATACTTCACATCTCCTGTTGACTTCCACCATTATGTTGTGGTATGTAGGTGCTGTTAGTCTCTGAGGAACACCTTCTATTTGCATGATGTCCTGATTTCCTTACTACTGAGTTCATTGTTGTCACTTAGTAGCTTTTTGATTAAATGATCCAATATATTTTAATGTCCAAGAAAATGTTTCAACTCATCCTTAACTTCAGATTTTTGCCTTATGAAACAGCAATACTGAAATTTCATGGAGCTGTCCTCGAACACGGCCATATGCTTCATCTCTCGAAAAGATTTATTAAAATGTCCACAGACATTCCATTGGAGTTGGTTGTCTTCTTTCTCTGCGCCAATGTCAATTTGCATTGTGTTGATCCTGATGTCCCCATCCTTCTCGATACAGCTGCGATAATGAAATCTCTTCAATGGTGGTTATTTCAGCAATTTATTTGGGCAAAGTGGGTTGAATGTCTGCCTTACACAATTTTCCAAAATGCTCCTGGATTCAATGTAACACTATTTTGTCACCAATATTAAGCCAACATTCTATTGTTCATGACTTGAATTCACTATTGGGATTTCAGTCTGAGCAGCTAACACTGCAAACGAATTTCTAGACAGCTACGGAACAAACCGTACATCCAGCAGCATAATATCCAGCCCACCAATAGCAGATGATAACCACATATTACCTTTCCTCACTGTCACTAAGGTTCTTTCCCAGCTGCCTTTACACCACATGGACCAACAAATTTTAGAAAGTCTTTAAAATTGTCTGGACAGTTGGTTAGAAGTCTTATAGCACCATTGCCGACCCACCGTGTTGCTGTATCTGTTTCAACTTAATAGGACTCTTCACAGATAGATCTCAGAACACCACTAGCTTCTTCACAACTGTCATCCGTTTATATTTATTTTTGGTTCTCCCATCCAAAATCAACTTTTTGCATCCTTCATACAGTGCCCCCCCACCACCTCACCCCATTTTCATACAGTAATTCCAGACGTCATTTTTCTCATTTCTTTCTTAATGAATTTGCCTTTGTCATATTATTTTTGCTTTTTTCATTTACCATAAATATTTCTTTTTGTGTTTTGTCACTGTTTGAGTTCTTCATAATATTCCTTTCAAGTACACGAAATTGGATTCTTAATTCACTGAATGTTCTCTTTTCATCCTATGTTAGTAATATCCAAATCAACTGAAATATTTTAAACTCACTCGGCAAAGTATACACGGTTTTGCAAAACAGCGTAAGATCTGGCAAAACATTTACATTTTTAGATGCAAGTTCGTAATTCAACTCGTTCCAAAAAAATTTCAGATTTGCTATATGGGTTGAAATATGTTCAGCTGGTAGCCAACTTAAAAAGAAAAACATTGTAAAAATTTTAAACAATCTTTGAATGTGGCTTCAAATTGCTGCTTTAAGGCATTCCATGCATTACTAGCTGTTTGTTTGTCCATTGCCTTTTGATGGACTTCATCATTAACTGCTCTTATTATCATACTCTTTACATAACTGTTTATCTTATGATACAAACAAAATTGTTCATTGTGTTTTTTTACTTGTATTTCTGTACTTTCTTCTTCCAGTGGCTAGGGCTTCACCAAAATCTCAGTGGACAGGGTACTCTATGTTTAGTTTCCTGTTCACACTCGTTTCAGAAGCCTTGCAGAACCAAAGGCCAGTTGACGGCATACAGGCATATTTCAATATTTCACCAGCTGCAGGGTAGGTAAGTTACTGAAGATCCTTTACAGACTTGCCTTTGCATAAGAGGACAACTGTCTGCTAAACCTTCCCCCCACCCCATTCTTATCTCGGTATCTTCCTCCATGGTATGACATGGACTTCAATTTCTTAGTAATCATCTAAGTTGTTTGGCGTTACTGAAAAACTGTTGTCCATCCCAGCCTTCCAAAGCTCTGTCAAACTCTGAGTCTAGTACTGGAGTTCTTATGTTCTCTGTATCAACACCCACCTCTCCTTGTATCAAATTAGCCGACAGTTCCTACTCTTGTACAGGCTGATAATATATTGCTTCCACTTATTCAATCTTTCTGTTGCATTTAATGGTGGTATCAATTCTGCACTCTTAATTCTGATGTTTCTGCTTATAAATTTTCAGAAAGATATTCTGCCTTTCCTACATGCTGATCATTTTTCTGCCCTCTTCTATTTCTTCTTACTTTTCCAGAAGCCATTTCCATTCATTTCTTTCTGAGCTGTTTACTGGTGGGAAAAGATGCCATGCTTGTTGGTCTAATGGGACAGACAACACCGGTCTAATTGGACAGACAACACCAATAACGTATACAGCTGGTTCAGTGTAAAGATAGACCATATTATGTTTCAAAAATGAAACCATGGAGCAATAACACAGTTTTCCCACAATGTTTGGAATCACTGTATATATTAACTTTGCTAGCAACTGTTTGTGAAAACTACATGCAGTTTCCATGTTCCAACTGGGAAATATTCGGGATCGGGATGGTGGTTTAACAGGATTGACCATTTGTGGAACACTACACTACTGTGAAATGAAGTCAAGTAAAGCTCACAGTACATAAAAACCACACACTAAGTGTCACCTAGCACATGCTCCACAACTCGAGAGACAGAGCGCCACATACATACCGCTTTGACGGAGTTGGCTATGAGGCTGGCTGTCTTGCGGTAGGTCTTGGTGAGGTAGTGCGCGAAGCGTTCGTTTTCCGTCTCCTTAGAGCCCAGCTGCATGAACTCACCCTGCACCAGGTCAGTCACCACCTGCAAACAGGACTCTCTGTGAGACCAAAGCCAATGTCTTCACGAAAAAGTAATGAATTTGCAACATAAAAAAGTTTTAAAATATGGGAGCATTAAAAAAAGCTTCAATAACCGAACAACAGTTTAAAATATAAGTGTAAGTAAATCAGAATTTTTAATTCTCAGCAGAACTCAATTTCTTAATTTTATTGCTGATGCAGTGGGGTGGGTCTGCAGATGTATGAACTTTTGCACATGGGAGAGGTATCCTGGGCAGAGTATCATCATCATCATCATCATCATCATCATCATCATCATCATCATCATCATCAATCAATCAGTCAATCTTAACAAGTAGTTGTCCTCTTATCTCAGGGGTTGACAGTTGTTGGTTCTCTGATGGCTACACAGTACTACAGTAACCAAATTTCAGAGTTGGTCAGATATTTTCTGTGTATTTTAGTATAACAGCCCATCATCTCTATTGGTTCATTACAAATTATTTAATTATGATTCATTCCAGTTGTCACCTCAGCTAACTTCATTTCTATGGAAATACCTTCATAACAGTGAGACAGCCTGTAATATGCAATCACTAAATAACCCACACATGAGAGCATATCACTGAACTCTTCATCACTAAACCATTCTGTACTGCTGCATATCACTGTCAATGATCAGTTAACTGCCATAGCAGTATAATGAGACAGAAATTGCAGTACCAAATTTAAGCTTGAGAGGCAAAATTAAAGTGAGCATCACTGCTTTCAAAAACAAGTACTGTCAGAGAACTGAACAATTTTGTTTCTATACAAGATATGCAGAACATACCATGAACAATTTTACTGCTGAGAAGATGTTTTCAGAACAATATAGATACAAAGATATTGGGGCAAAAAATGAAAACAAAATACAGTTACTTTGTAATCAGCCACTGGAGACCACTGGGACCTTTTACCAAAATGCTCAGAACATACTTTTGAGCAACCTCCGAAATTTTGTCAGGTGAATTTGGTTTACTTCATGTGGACCAATTCTCACGTTGCAAACTCTTCCACAACGTCCCCCCCCCCCCCCCCCCCCAAAAGTGTAGTTCCCTTTGCAAATCCATATCGACATGTTTAGTGTTGCCAAAAGATCTGATTCTAAATTTTGTATATTTTAGATCTGCTGTAACTGTCACAGGAACAAGGCAGAATTACCATCAGCAGACATCACAAAATCATCACGCACAGTGCAACCCAGGTGTTGCAACTAGAATTAATTTTAAGGAAAGTTTTCTGTAACACTTCTGTATTTTCAAATACTAACCTACAGTAGAATTATTAAAATTTAAAACTTTTTTCCACTATCAGTGATCTAATTGTGTGTTACTGAAGTCAATTAAATTTGTTAAGCTTTTCTCCTTTATACACTACTCACCCGGGACTGGTAGTAAAGCTCAACCATTTTGGCAGCACATTATCATTCTCAAGCGTCTTAAATTAAGACAACAATACGGCACCCGAGGTTTACTGTCTGAATGCATGAATGGCATTGCACTAATAACACTTAAAACTTCCAAACTAACAGGACATGGTCAGTGTTAAAACTTTTTCCTAACATTTCCTCTCTGACTGTGGGAGACATCTACAGAGGTAAAATGCCTAACTGCAGTCAACCATTTTACCTATGAAGATGTCTCCAGTCAGAGAGGAAACATTACGAGAAAGTTTTATACATCAACCATGGCCTAATAGCACAGAAGTTTTAAGTGATGTCAGTACCAGCTATGAAAGCTTGCACTGTATGAGCATCACACTAATATTGTTACTAAATAATGACAAAATGAAAATTACATTTAATTTATTGTGATTTATTATTAAGTTAAATAAATGTCATGTGACTAGGACCACCCATCGGGTAGACCGTTTGCCAGGTGCAAGTCTTTCGATTTGACACCACTTCGGCGACTTGTGTGTCGATGTGGACGAAATTATGACAATTAGGACAACGACACCCAGTCCCTGAGTGGAGAAAATCTCTGACCCAGCCGGGAATCAAACCTGGCCCCTTAGGATTGGCATTCTGTTGTGCTGACCACTCAGCTACTGGGGGTGGACATTATTAAGTTGAAGTCCTCTCAGGTTCATTCATTTCCCTTATTTAGAAAATTAAACTAATATGCCACCTGGATAGTGGCACACATCGGCATGCTGATTCCGGGTCGAATCTGTCCAGAGGATTAATGGTGAGGGCTGGTGTGCTGACAAGACTGGATGTGATTTTTAGGTGGTTTCCCACATCTGATTAGGTGAAAATTAGGCTGGTAACCAATCTTCGATTAGAAATGAAAACAAAAAAGGAATTGTGTTTATAGTGTACAGTTCTATGCGCTGGGCTCAGCTACTTTACGTATCTATGAAGCGATATTGTAAAAGTCTCTTCGCAATGCCTCTTCATCATTCTATAGGCAGCTACTGTTTTCGCCCCAAGCCATTCGCACTTCACAGCCGAAAGCTGTCAACGGTGCTGCCAGGTGTCAGGGATTTTCTTAAGCTGACTTAACTGTAGCAGTGTCTTCATAGTAAAGAATTCATGTATGATGTGGCAGTTTCTCAGCATTTATGGTGTCATATCTCTTGAACTGTGTGTCTTATAGTGATATATTTGAATAGGTACATCCAGCAATATATGTGGATACTTTCTGAGAGGTCTATTGAACGTGGAGTTGCAGCACAGAAGTAATAGTTTTAAAGTCGTGCACAATGTGGCAGTTTTTCATGCATTTCAATGTTTATGATGTCATATCTCCTTCACCATGTCGGGTGGGTAGTTATTACCCACACAGTGATTGTTGCTAGACAGTAGGGGATACGTGTACCAAGTTTGGTTGAAATCGGGTCAGTGGGTTAGGAAGACATGAGGAAAATACACAAATCCATTTTTATAATATGTGTGGGTACACTATCTGACCAGAAGTATGCAGACACTCCTATGTGGAACTGACCACGAGAGGTGAACCTGCCATTATTAAAAGGATCTGGAAATACCGTTTTATCAGTAGAGAACCAGTAGCGGCAGTCTGTCAGGTGAGCTCGGTGACTTCGAACGGAGACTGGTCATTAGGTGTCTGCTGGGTAACAATCCATCAGGGACGATTCGAGCATTCAAAAGCTGGTTAAGTCGACTGCCAGTAATGTGACTGTGAAGCAAAAATGCGAAGGACAACCACACCTAGTTCAAAACCAGGCAGGCCTTGTGTGCTGACAGATGGGGCCATCAAGCATTTCGGAGGACGGTCGTAAAAGAAATCGCACGCACTCAGTGGAAGGAATCACTCGTGAGTTCCAAAGTGCTACCAGGAGTCCAGGTAGCACAATGACTGTGGGTAGAGAGTTCATAAGAATGGAGTACAATGTTCGGGCAGCTCCTCTTAAACCACACATTTCTGGAATCAGTGCTATGCAGCATGAGGTGATGTAAAGAGTGACGCCACTGGGCAGTAGGTACCTAGAAACGAGTGATTCGGAGAGACGAATCCCGCTATACCCTGTGGCAATCCGATATGAGCGTTTGGATTTGATGACTTCCTGAAGAACGTCACCTGCCATCGAGTATAGCGCAGAGGAGCTGGTGTTACAGCACGGAAGTGCTTTTTGTGGTTAGTGTGTGTTCCCCTTATTGCTATTAACCAAACTCTAAATGCAGAAGGATATTAACGTATTTTAAAGCATTGTGTACTACACACAGTAGGGAAACAGTTCAGAGACTGAGATCGTTTGTATCAATGTGATCACACCCACTGTCCTAAAGCAACATTTGTCAGGTAATGGTTTGTAGACAAAAGCATTCCTGAAATGGCCTGGCCTGCCCAGAGTCCCAACCTGACCCCAATGGAACACCTTTGGGATGAGTTAGAAAGTCGACTTGGCTCCAGACCCTAGCGTCCAACATCACCACCTTCTCTGCTTTCGGCTTTAGGAGGAATGAGCTGCCATTCCTCCACAGACATTCAGACACCTCACTGAATTCGTCTCCAAAAGATTTCAAGCCATCTTTTCTAGGCAAAGGGTGGACACAGCTCACAATAATTTTCATTAATAGGTGCACAGGTGCTTTTAACTTGGTAGTTGTATTCTGTGTAATCAAATTTGGTATTTTTATTACTTTCAATGATGTGTCCTCAAAAATAATTTTTTCAGTTTTTTTTCACCTACAAGGGCCGGTCTTTTTTCCCCACAACGTATAATATAGAGAAAGGAATCACTGTTCGTTTCCTATTAACACTCGAGGCCACGATAGCTTGCTATCGGTGCGTGAAGTAGTGAGGAATGCTTTGTGGCACGTCTAACCAAAGGGGACCTCTCCCGTTCGCTTTACCGCGCACTTTAAGGTGCCCGTAAATGAGTAGCGCATGCCTTACCTCGCTCAACGTCAGGGTGACGTCATCATCCCTGAGACGCGCGATCATCATGGACGCCACCGCCAGGATGAAGTCGCCTGCCATTGCCACCTATAACAGAAAATCACTTAGTATAAATTTAAAGTAATGCAGACTGGAAACTGTTTTGCAAATGCATTGTGCATGGTAGGAAATAGTGACTAGATGGTAGGCACCACCTACTTAGCAACGGTTTCATCTTGGTGCTCCCTTAAAAGTCGACTGACATCTGCCACAATCATTAATGACTCCAGAAAAATTGCGACTTTAGAAAGACAACCAGTGGAGTTCCACACTACAGAGTTATATGGGAACGTCATTATTAGTACTAACAACAGCAGGTAAGACTGATGCTGGAAGAAAATTACAGGAAACAGTGGAGTAAAAGCTTGGATAAGAAAAATACAGATTTAGAAAGGGCGTTTGTACACAGATAGCTGTGTTTAACAGTCCCCTATATATTCAATTTTTTGTGTTTAACGGTTTGTGACAGAGTTAAATGACATACATTGAGGTAAAAATTATCATCTCCTAAATAATTTTATACTGTTCTACAGAGGCAAACATTAAATTACATCATGAAAAATATACAAAAGCCACAGAAGTCTGTTGTGGAAATTAGAAAAGTGTGTGGCTTACATCGCTGTTATTAATTATTTATATTGATTAAATAACTGAGGAACGGGAAATACAATTACATCAAGTAAAAAACTGACAAAACATAGAGTGCGAACATTATTATTTGTAGACGATCAGGAACTGATAGCTAAAAGTGTGGTCGACTGACTAACATCTCTGAAGAAACCTGTTGTTGTTGTGGTCTTCAGTCCTGAGACTGGTTTGATGCAGCTCTCCATGCTACTCTATCCTGTGCAAGCCTCTTCTACTGCAACCTGCATCCTTCTGAATCTGCTTTGTGTACTCATTTCATGGTCTCCCTCTACGATTTTTACGCTCCACGTTTCCCTTCAATACTAAAATGGCCTCAGAACGCGTCCTACCAACTGATCCCTTTAGTCAAGTTGTGCCACAAATTCCCTTTCTTCCCAATTCTGTTCAGTACCTCATTAAATACCTGGTCTACCTATCTAATCTTCAGCATTCTTCTGTAGCACCACATTTCATAAGCTTCTATTATCTTCTTGTTTAAACTATTTATCATCCATGTTTAACTTCCATACATGGCTACAGTCCGTACAAATACTTTCAAAAATGATTCCCTGGTAGTTAAATATATACTCGATGTTAACAAATTTCTCTTCCTCAGAAACGCTTTCCTTGCCATAGCCAGTTTACATTTTACATCCTCTCTGTTTCGATCATCATCAGTTATTTTGCTTCCCAAATAGCAAAAGTAGTCATCTACTATTATAATTATCTCGTTTCCTAATCATATATATGCTGAGTTACAGGATTTTAATTCGAAAATTACTGTAAAATTTAATTTCTGCGGCTTCTTTATCACAAAATTTCCCACGGACGTGCCCGCGCCACAGGAGCAGCCGAAGGCTCTATAAATCCCAAATACGGTCCTGAGCGCGGGGAGTTCGAGTGCTAGTGCAGGCTCTCAGCTCGCTGCCTTCTACCTCACTCACTCTCTCTCTCTCTCTCTCTCTCTCTCTCTCTCTCTCTCTCTCTCTCTCTATCTGTGTGTGTGTGTGTGTGTGTGTGTGAGAGAGAGAGAGAGAGAGAGAGAGAGAGAGGGGGGGGGGGGGGGGGCAGGGGAAACTCCAAACACGCGCTGGTCCTCTCGTCGCTCCCATGCGATGGCGAATGGAGGCGCCGTGAAAAATCTGTAAATAAATCGTAATTCCCCACCGGCACACGTGGCGCGGACATCCGCCTCGGCAGAGAGAGTGTGTGCTCTGTGTTTAGTGGATTGGATGGTCCGCCTATTGACTCAGGTGGCGCAAGGCGCGCCTTCCACGTTCCACGAGACCAGAATTACCAACTGACCGCCCAGGTCATTACGCAGGCTCCGACGTTGGAGGCGCGGCGTTTGCCTTCGTGGTGGACTTCCATCTCTTACGTGGCTGGTATATGGACCCTGTCTGTTCGAACCGCAACATGCCTTATCAAGTATCCTCTCTTTTCGCGTCGCTGCTCATGAATCGTGGACTGCGGGAAAACTAGAAAATAAGAGAATCGGAGCGTTTGAGATGTGGTGTTATACTAGGATGTTGAAAATTAGGTGGACTGGTAAGATACGGAACGAGGTTTTCCGCAGAATTATCGAGAAGATGAGAATACGGAAAACACCGACAAAAAGGAGGAACAGGATAACCGAACGTCTTTAGACATCAATGGAGAATAAACCTTGTATAATGCCAGCCATTCGTGGTTGCGAAACTTCAACAAATGTCGACCGATGATTCCGAGACAAAACAAAAGCCGGCCGCGGTGGCCGAGCGGTTCTAGGCGCTTCACTCCGGAACCGCGTGACTGCTACGGTCGCAGGTTCGAATCCTGCCTCGGGCATGGATGTGTGTGATATCCTTAGGTTAGTTAAGTTTAAGTAGTTCTAAGTTCTAGGGGACTGATGACCTCAGATGTTAAGTCCCATAGTGCTCAGAGCCATTTGAACCAATTTTTAACAAAACAAAAGAGAAAACACGCCAACAAGCGACCACGAAAGAGTCAACAATTTTGCATCAAAAAGCAACTTCCGTGGTGCTTGAGCGAGTTGTAGAGAATGAAAATCGTAGGAAGAGAAAGTGGAGCCTGCCGGGGTGGCCGAGCGGTTCTAGGCGCTTCACTCCGGAACCGCGCGACTGCTACGGTCGCAGGTTCGAATCCTGCCTCGGGCATGGATGTGTGTGATGTCCTTAGGTTAGTTAGGTTCAAGTAGTTCTATGTTCTAGGGGACTGATGACCTCAGAAGTTAAGTCCCATAGTGCTCAGACCCTTTTGAACTGTTTTTTGAGAAAGTGGAGTTTAGCCAACAAATATTTGAGGACGTTCGCTGCAAGTTGCTACTCTGAGATGAAGAGGTTGGCACAGGGGAGGAATTCGTGACGATCTGCATCAAATCAGGCAGAAGAATGTTTTGCAGTTTAAAATCTGGTTTCGAATCCTCTGCCTTGCCATTATATAAGAAAGCGACTAATTTCTCGTCCCTCCTTTCTCTGTCCTTCGCTTTCCTCAGAGGAGGAGCTGACATTGTGAAGTCCACGTGCAGCAGCGGCTGACCCTGGAGCCGGGCGACACGTGCTGAGGCTGCTGTTTGCTGGCCACGCCGCTGTTTGCCCTGGCCACAGGTGCCCCGTCCAGGCGGGACTCGACCGGTATGTTGTGGGCAACAGCCGGATGTATAGGCGGCTGCCGTGAAACGCACGCGTCAGTCTCTGCTTCTAGTTGCCGATCTCGAGACCAAACGCAACAAAAAGTTTCCCAAATCATGACAAGCGAACCTCGTTCAGCGAAAAAAAAAAAAAAAAAAAACGCTAGGAAACACACCCAGACGCACCATATAATGTAACGTTTTCAAAACCCCGTAATTACCACCAATTTGGACGCTGAAGTTCGAAATTTAGCTGAAGTTTTGTCTCAAGTACAGATAGTGTTGAGGATCAGTGAATAAAGTTCAAAACCATGACACAATATGCATTAGATGAGTACGTGACAAGCAAGATCGTAAGAGATGGAAAAGAGCCACCGTGGTACAACAACCGAGTTAGAAAACTGCTGCGGAATCACAGGGAACTTCACAGCAAACATAAATATAGCCAAAGCCTTGCAGACAAACAAAAACTACGCGAAGCGAAATGTAGCGTGAGGAGGGCTATGCGAGAGGCGCTCAACGAATTCGAAAATAAAGTTCTAGGTACTGTCTTGGACGAAAATCCTAAGAAATTTTGGTCTTATGTCAAAGCGGAAGGTGGATCAAAACAAAATGCCCAGACAGTCTGTGACCAAATTGGTACTGAAACAGAGGATGACAGACTAAAGGCCGAAATACTAAATGTCTTTTTCCCAAAGCTGTTTCACAGAGGAAGACTGCACTGTAGTTCCTTCTCTAGATTGTCGCACAGATGACGAAATGGTAGATATCGAAATAGACGACAGAGGGATAGAGAAACAATTAAAATCGCTCAAAAGAGGAAAGGCCGCTGGACCTGATGGGATACCAGTTCGATTTTACACAGTGTACGCGAAGGAACTTGCCCCCCTTCTTGCAGCGGTGTACCGTAGCTCTCTAGAAGAGCGTAGCGTTCCAAAGGATTGGAAAAGGGCACAGGTCATCCCCGTTTTCAAGAAGGGACGTCGAACAGATGTGCAGAACTATAGACCTATATCTGTAACATCGATCAGTTGTAGAATTTCGCAACACGTATTATGTTCGAGTATAATGACTTTTCTGGAGACTAAAAATCTACTCTGTAGGAATCAGCATGGGTTTCGAAAAGACGATCATGTGAAACCCAGCTCGCGCTATTCGTCCACGAGACTCAGAGGGCCATAGACACGGGTTCCCTGGTAGATGCCGTGTTTCTTGACTTCCGCAAGGCGTTCGATACAGTTCTCCACAGTCGTTTAATGAACAAAGTAAAAGCATATGGACTATCAGACCAATTGTGTGATTGAATTGAAGAGTTCCTAGATAAAAGAACGCAGCATGTCATTCTCAATGGAGAGAAGTCTTCCGAAGTAAGAGTGATTTCAGGTGTGCCGCAGGGGAGTGTCGTAAGACCGCTGCTATTCACAATATTCATAAATTACCTTGTGGATAACATCGGAAGTTCACTGAGGCTTTTTGCGGATGATGCTGTGGTATATCGAAACGTTGTAAAAATGGAAAATTGTACTGAAATGCAGGAGGATCAGCAGCGAATTGACCCATGGTGCAGAGAATGGCAATTGAATGTAGACAAGTGTAATGTGCTGCGAATACATAGAACGAAAGGTCCATTATCATTTAGCTACAATATAGCAGGTCAGCAGCTGAAAGCAGTTAATTCCATAAATTATCTCGGAGTACGCATTAGGAGTGATTTAAAATGGAATGATCATATAAAGTTGATCGTCGGTAAAGCAGATGTCAGACTGAGATTCATTGGAAGAATCCTAAGGAAATGCAATCCGAAAACAAAGGAAGTAAGTTACAGTAAACTTGTTCGCCCATTGCTTGAATGCTGCTCACCGGTGTGGGATCCGTATCAGATAGGGTTTATAGAAGAGATAGAGAAGATCCAACGGAGAGCAGCGCGCTTCGTTACAGGATCATTTAGTAATCGCGAAAGCGTTACGGAGATGATAGATAAACTCCAGTGGAAGACTCTGCAGGAGAGACGCTCAGTAGCTCGGTACGGGCTTTTGTTGAAGTTTTGAGAACATACCTTCACCGAGGAGACAAGCAGTATATTGCTCCCTCCTACGTATATCTCGCAAAGAGACCATGAGGATAAAATCAGAGAGATTAGAGCCCACACAGTGGCATACCGACAATCCTTCTTTCCACGAACAATACGAGACTGGAATAGAAGGGAGAACCTATAGAGGTACTCAAGGTACCCTCCGCCACACACCGTCAGGTGGCTTGCGGAGTGTTGATGTAGATGTAGATGTAGATGTAGAAGGCTGCGCACAACCTTCCTCTGTAACGGTACCAAAGAGCCGCGCTCTGCGGCGTCAAACTCGGGCTCGGCGACGTTTCAAACGGCAAGGTGTCGACACATGGAGCAAAAGAAGTTCATCTGACGTGTAAGGCCACACTGGAACCAAAGTCCACCACAATTCTACCCACCGCAGCTGTGGACGTGCCACACGATGGGGAGGTAGTCACACCCCCTTTTACCACATTTCTCCCCTTGTTCTGAAGCCTCTGCGATGGAAGAAACATACCGCCGTTTGAGTCTCGTACGGATTCCCGTATGGAGGACGTAGTGATAAGACATCCCTGGGGTTGTGAAGCAGCTGAATGGTTTGAAAATAAATAAATCACCAGGTCCTGATGGGATTCCAATTCGGTTTTACAGAGAGTACTCTACTGCATTGGCTCCTTACTTAGCTTGCATTTATCGCGAATCTCTTGCCCAACGTAAAGTCCCGAGCGACTGGAAAAAAGCGCAGGTGACGCCTGTATATAAGAAGGGTACAAGGACGGATCCTCAAAATTACAGACCAATATTCTTAACATCGGTTTGTTGCAGGTTTCTCGAACACATTCTCAGTTCGAATATAATGATTTTCCTTGAGACGGAGAAGTTGCTGTCCATGCATGAGCACGGCTTTTAGAAAGCATCGCTCCTGCGAAACGCAACTCGCCCTTTTTTCACATGATATCTTGCGAACCATGGATGAAGGGTATCAGACGGATGCCATATTCCTTGACTTCCGGAAAGCGTTTGACTCGGTGTCCCACTGCAGACTCCTAACTAAGGTACGAGCATATGGGATTGGTTCCCAAGTATGTGAGTGGCTCGAAGACTTCTTAAGTAATAGAACACAGTACGTTGTCCTCGATGGTGAGTGTATCATCTGGAGTGCCCCAGGGAAGTGTGGTAGGTCCGCTGTTATTTTCTATCTACATAAATGATCTTTTGGATAGCGTGGATAGCAATGTGCGGCTGTTTGTTGATGATGCTGTGGTGTACGGGAAGGTGTTGTCGTTGAGTGACTGAAGGGGGATACAAGATGACTTGGACAGGATTTGTGATTGGTGTAAGGAATGGCAGCTAACTCTAAATATAGATAAATGTAAATTAATGCAGATGAATAGGAAAAAGAATCCCGTAATGTTTGAATACTCCATTAGTAGTGTTTGAATACTCCATTAGTAGTGTAGCGCTTGACACAGTCACGTCGATTAAATATTTGGGCGTAACATTGCAGAGCGATATGAAGTGGAACAAGCATGTAATGGCAGTTGTGGGGAAGGCGGATAGTCGTCTTCGGTTCATTGGTAGAATTTTGGGAAGATGTGATTCATCTGTAAAGGAGACCGCTTATAAAACACTAATACGACCTATTCTTGAGTACTGCTCGAGCGTTTGGGATCCCTATCAGGTCGGACTGAGGGAGGACATAGAAGCAATTCAGAGGCGGGCTGCTAGATTTGTTACTGGTAGGTTTGATCATCACGCGAGTGTTACGGAAATGCTTCAGGAACTCGGGTGGGAGTCTCCAGGGGAAAGGAGGCGTTCTTTTCGTGAATCGCTACTGAGGAAATGTAGAGAACCAGCATTTGAGGCTGACTGCAGTACAATTTTACTGCCGCCAATTTACATTTCGCGGAAAGACCACAAAGATAAGAGACATTAGGGCTCGTACAGAGGCATATAGGCAGTCATTTTTCCCTCGTTCTGTTTGGGAGTGTAACAGGGAGAGAAGATGCTAGTTGTGGTACGAGGTACCCTCCGCCACGCACCGTATGGTGGATTGCGGAGTACGGATGTAGATGTAGATGTAGAAGATAGAACCGCGACGCCCAGTGCTGGCGCGTTTTTATTGTGAGAGGGCGAGGAAAACAATCCAGACACACCGCGGTTCAGAATCGGCACGAGAAGGTCGCAGGGGTGGCAGAAAAGGCATCAATGAACCCACCCCTTTCCCTTGGGCATCAATTCCCGCACATTTCGCTGACGAAAACGACAGCTGTGCGGTGAGCACCGGGAATGCGTTCATCACAACCTTTAACACTGTTGACAACTTCGGTCGTTTTAAACCTCTTCTAACAAGGGAACCTCCCCACCGCACCCCCCTTAGATTTAGTTATAAGTTGGCACAGTGGATAGCCCTTAAAAACTGAATACAGATCATTCGAGAAAACTGGAAAAAGTTGTGTGGAACCATGAAAAAAATAAGCAAAATGTAGAAACTGAGTAGTCCATGCGCAAGATAGGCAACATCACGGATAGTGTGAGCTCAGGAGCGCCGTGGTCCCGTGGTTAGCCTGAACAGCTGCGAAACGAGAGGTCCTTGGTTCAAGCCTTCCCTCGAGTGAACAGTTTAATTTTTTTTATTTTCAGACAATTATCAAAGGTCAGGCACTCACACATAATCAACTTCGCTCTCCAAAATTCCAGGACATGTTCAGATTTGCTTGGATATATGCAAGATTTGACGGTCTACACACGGAAAAATTTGAAAACGTTACAAACATATGTTTTGACAGAGCACAGGGAAAACTGTGCGATTGTGAAACTGTTGCAGCCGGCCGGGGTGGCCGAGCGGTTCTAGGCGCTACAGTCTGGAACCGCGCGACCACTACGGTCGCAGGTTCGAATCCTGCCTCGGGCATGGATGTGTGCGATGTCCTTAGGTTAGTTAGGTTTAAGTAGTTCTAAGTTCTAGGGGGCTGATGACCTCAGAAGTTAAGTCCCATAGTGCTCAGAGCCATTTGAACCATTTTGTTGCATTCATTTGTTGCAGTTTACGTGACAAACTCTTATGTTTTAATCACTTTTTTGGGAGTGATTATCACATCCACAAGAAAACCTAAATCGGGCAAGGTAGAAGAATCTTTTTACCCATTCGCCAAGTGTACAAGTTAGGTGGGTCGACAACATATTCCTGTCATGTGACGCACATGCCGTCACCAGTGTCGTATAGAATAAATATATCAGACGTGTTTTCCTGTGGAGGAATCAGTTGACCTAAGACCTTAGGATCAAATGCTTTCGGTTCCCATTGGAGAGGCACGTCCTTTCGTCTACTAATCGCACGGTTTTGCGGTGCGGTCGCAAAACAAAGACACAACTTATTACAGTGAACAGAGACGTCAACGAACGAACGGACAGATCGTAACTTTGCGAAAATAAAGAAAGTACACTTTTCACTCGAGGGAAGACTTGAACCAGGGACCTCTCGTTCCGCAGCTGCTCACGCTAACCACGGGACCACGGCGCTCCTGAGCTCACACTCTCCTTGATGTTGCCTATCTTTTGCATGGACTACTCAGTTTTTATATTTTGCTTATTTTTTTTCATAGTTCCACACAACTTCTTCCTGTTTTCTCGATTGATCTGTGTTCAATTTTTCAAGGCCTATCCACTGTGCCAACTTATAACTAAATCTGAGGGGGGTGCGATGGGGAGGTTCCCTTGTAAGGACTTTGTGGGGGTTGCTTTCCCATCGAACGTTATCTCACACGTTTCGAACGCAGCGCGACCGCAGTTGTACGGGCTGGAACCACTTGGGACAGTTCAAAACACTTCGACGAAATTTGAACGTGTTCCAAAGCAGTTAAGGGTGCCACGTTTTTTCAGCGCTGCTATTTTGTATCTTCCTGTAGCACGTTCACAGGGGGATGCGACACAGACACATGCGTGAATAAAACAGCAAGGGTCCCCCAAATACTCCTAGCTACGCAAAACCGTCGGTGGCGCCCGTCCACCTTTATTGAGAACTTTAAAAGTGCACCTGTATAGACAGAACCCATGAAGACGTCCTAGGCTCTCGCAGACCGGTAACCCTTTCCACACTCTCCGTTTCCGGATGACCAATATCAGGCGCAAGAGCAGCAATGTATCTGCGAAAGAGCAGCAGTTTAGACTGCACATGCAATGCGGAACTGTGAACTAGATGTAACGAGCGCCGAACACTGCCTGTATGCATGGAGGTGGGGAGTATTGTATTGTCAGTAGAGCAGCAGTAACAGCAGGTCAGGAGTTGTAACGTGGGCTAGTCAGTGAATATCACTTGAGAGACAAATCCCTCAGGGACATTTCAACCCTTCTAAAGCTGCCCAAGGGGACTGTTGCTGATGTGATTGTGGAGCGGAAACAAGGAGCAACAACCACAGCGAAATCAAGAAGAAGCAGACCTCATGGATTGGCGGACAGCGGCAGTGGACGCGGGGTGACTGCAAAAAAATCGCACGATATCAGCGGAAGGAATACTTCGCGAGTTCCAAAATGCTGTCAGAATTTCAGTCAGCACAATGACTGTGCACAAGGAGTTAAAGAGAATGGGGTACGAAGGCGAGCAACTGCTCGTAACCCACACATTTCTGTAGTCAGTGCAAAGCGACGTTTGAAGTGGTGTAAAGAGCGAGAATGACTGGAAACGAGTGATCTGGGTGCCAACAGAGGGCGTTGTACAATATGGTATTGTTTTTCGGGGTCTCCTTAATGTGCATAAGAATACGCTAAATGCGAAAATATAAGAACACATTTCACAGCAATGTGCTGTGGAGGAACAGTTCGGAGGTGATGATTGTATCAGCATGAGTACGCACCCTCTCAAAGCAGCACCTGTGAGGTAACCGTTTGTGAACAGTAACATTCTTGAAATGGAATGGCCTGTCCAGAGACCCTACATGAATGCAATGTACCACCTTTGGGATAGAACGCCGATTTCGCTTTAGACTCCGTCATTCAGGATCACTATCTTACCTGGTTTCGACTCTTGAGGAACTGTGGGCTGCCATTCCTCCACATGCATTCAGACACGTGACTGAAAAGTTACTCCAACAGAATTCGAGGCGTCATAAAGGCGAAGGATGGATGCATTCCTTACCAGCGTACACTAAATGGTTACCGGATACTTTTGACCAGATAGCGTAATTATTCTTATAAAAAAGATGTGTCCAGAATGAGATTTTCACTCTGCAGCGGAGTGTGCGCTGATATGAAACTTCCTGGCAGATTAAAACTGTGTGCCCGACCGAGACTCGAACTCGGGACCTGTGCCTTTCGCGGGCAAGTGCTCTACCATCTGAGCTACCGAAGCACGACTCACGCCCGGTCTTCACAGCTTTACTTCTGCCAGTACCTCGTCTCCTACCTTCCAAACTTTACAGAAGCTCTCCTGCGAACCTGCAAAACAAGTACTCCTCAAAGAAAGGATACTGCGGAGACATGGCTTAGCCACAGCCTGGGGGATGTTTCCAGAATGAGATTTTCACTCTGCAGCGGAGTGTGCGCTGATATGAAACTTCCTGGCAGATTAAAACTGTTCGAGTCTCGGTCGGGCACACAGTTTTAATCTGCCAGGAAGTTTCAAAAAAGATGTGACTTCCAAGCAGGGGAAGCGCTTGGAGTGGATATGCCTATTGTGCGCTACGTTGTAGAAGGGCGTGCTCTTTGAGAATGAATCCCAGTTTAGCATTCAAAGAGGTATCGGACGTAGCCTGACAAGGAAAAAAGTGGGCATCCGCAAACATAAGTGAAGGGGTACCTGTGTACGAGACATCGTCTGCAAGCCGGGTGGAACACAGTTGCACGTCAAAATTCTGGTCTCGCAACTGAAGAAGTCTCCGTTAACGTAACACGTACAGTTACGCCACAGAAAGATTCATTCGGACCACTGAACATAGAAGGCCGTGTTCAGGGGTCTGCAACACAAGCGGCCTCACCCGTGCCTAGAGATGCTTGTATCTGTAACGGCACGAGCAGCGGCCCTACATCTTTTCTCCTCTCGAATTCTTGAAGAGCGAGAATGTTTGCAGCAACCGAACAGACAGACAAAGTGCAGTTTGCGCACGTAGTCGCCTCAGACCGCTTACAAGTCTGCTGAGACGTGCCTGACGCAATGCACAAGACGCAGCGTACCTGTCTGGCTGTGTGTGTGTGTGTGTGTGTGTGTGTGTGTGTGTGTGTGTGTGTGTGTGTGTGTGTGTGTGACATGTTACGTTTATTGTGAGTTTGTACAGAAAGTAGGAGTATACTGTTCATGTCATCCCGTTGTCCATCCATTGTGGATTATCACTCGTTTCCGTGTAGTGTGTCGTAGCAAGGCTGGTGACCCTCCTTAAGACTGTTTTGTAAGAGTAGCGGTAAGGGACACTAAACTAGGTTCGCAGATAAACGCTTGCTACTTACTAAACGAGCAGTGCGTCACGTAATTTGCGCCGCTCGCCGATAAACGTGCGATTTCCTTGCGGTAGCTGTGCTCGGCAATGTGTCTGTCTGCTGTTGCGCGACTACAGACACGCCATTGGAATCGGTTGCATTGAGTTACATTAGAGGAGTACCGTTGCGTAGACGCATCGATACTGCCGTGCGGCTCGTGTCGTGACATTCACCGTATAGCCGTGTTTTCCTAGGAGCAGATATTCTGCGCCGTGTTGGACGTACCTGTAATGCGCCCGGCGAGTTGCTTCGTGCCCTCAAATGGTTCAAATGTCTCTAAGCACTATGGGACTTAACATCTGAGGTCATCAGTTACGTAGACTTAGAACTACTTAAACCTAACTAACCTAAGGACATCACACACATCCATGCCCGAGGCAGGATTCGAACCTGCGTCCGTATATATATATATATATATATATATATATATATATATATATATATATGTGTGTGTGTGTGTGTGTGTGTGTGTGTGTGTGTGTGTGTGTGTGTGTGGGTGGGTGAGAGAGAGAGAGAGAGAGAGAGAGAGAGAGAGAGAGAGAGAGAGAGAGAGCCAGCTACTACGGTGGGATGAGATTGCTAGAATCCGTGGAAAATTAAGGGAACACTTTTTCAAATGTTATACCTCACACTGAAAATTTGGAAAATTGCAGTAACGTATGAGCGGAATCCAATAATGGTCTCTGTAGCAACGCTGACGATGACTAATCAACTGAGTTTGAACCACTTCCCCCAGAATCTCAGCGAACTTCGAAACCACCTCTTTAACCCACAAGCCAATGTCGTCCGACCAAAAAAACAGAAAACATAAACTCCACTTTTAAAACTGTCTCGAAGAGCTGGCGAAACCACCATCACTAAAAGATGAAACAGACACGTCCTTCAAAACCAAACAGATTCTACCTCGGTTGTGATCAAAACAGGGGCCAGTAATACTGGTATTAGTAGAGTTTTGCTATAGCGATCACTTCAGTCATCATCTGCCGACTGTTTATCTAACATCGGCAAACCTCAAAGTCCTTCTTTCTCCTCCATGGATTTTAGTTGCTACTCCAAATTTTTCTTTTGTTTCCTTTACTGCTTGCTCAATATACAGATTGAATAACATTGGTGATAGGTTACAACCCTGTACTCACTCCCTTCCCAACCACTGCTTCCCTTTCTTGCCCCTCAACTCTTATAACTGCCATCTGGTTTCTGTATAAATTGCAAATAGCCTTTCGCTCCCTGTATTTTACCCCTGCCACCATCAGAATTTGAAAATAGAGTATTCCAGTCAACATTGTCAAATGCTTCCTCTAAGTCTATAAATGCTAGAAACGTAGGTTTCTTCTAAGATAAGTCGTAGGGTCAGTATTGGCTCACGTGTTCCAACAAATTTTCACACCTGTCAACACCTGCTTTCTTTGGGATTGGAACTATTATATTCTTCTTGAAGTCTGAGGGTATTTCGCCTGTCTCACATATCTAACTCACCAGATGGTAGAGTTTTGTCAAGGCTGGCTTTCCCAAGGCTATCAGTAGTTCTAAAGCAATGTTGTCTACGTGCGGTGCCTTGTTTCGACTTAGGTCTTTCAGCGCTCTGTCAAACTCTTCACGCAGTATCATATCTCTCATTTCACCTTATCTACGTCCTCTTCCACCTCCATAATACTGCCCTCAAGTACATCGCCCTAGATGCTGCAAACTGAAAGACATGGCACTTAAATCGACGCGCTACTGCTCCTCTAGACTCTGTCAAACTAGGCATCAGTGTCGCAAGCACACCTACAGTTGTGCACTGCACGTTTTAAGGAGCTTTTGAGCATGCGCGACTTGCGTGACGTAATTGCCTTACTGTTCAAATACAGGGTGTTTCAAAAACGACCGGTGTATTTGAAACGGCAATAAAAACTAAACGAGCAGCGATAGAAATACACCGTTTGTTGCAATATGCTTGGGACAACAGTACATTTTCAGGCGGACAAACTTTCGAAATTACAGTAGTTACAATTTTCAACAACAGATGGCGCTTCAAGTGATGTGAAAGATATAGAAGACAACGCAGTCTGTGGGTGCGCCATTCTGTACGTCGTCTTTCTGCTGTAAGCGTGTGCTGTTCACAATGTGCAAGTGTGCTGTGGACAACATGGTTTATTCCTTAGAACAGAGGATTTTTCTGGTGTTGGAATTCCACCGCCTAGAACACAATGTTGTTGCAACAAGACGAAGTTTTCAACGGAGGTTTAATGTAACCAAAGGACCGAAAAGCGATACAATAAAGGATCTGTTTGAAAAATTTCAACGGACTGGGAACGTGACGGATGAACGTGCTGGAAAGGTAGGGCGACCGCGTACGGCAACCACAGAGGGCAACGCGCAGCTAGTGCAGCAGGTGATCCAACAGCGGCCACGGGTTTCCGTTCGCCGTGTTGCAGCTGCGGTCCAAATGACGCCAACGTCCACCTATCGTCTCATGCGCCAGAGTTTACACCTCTACCCATACAAAATTCAAATGCGGCAACCCCTCAGCGCCGCTACCATTGCTGCACGAGAGACATTCGCTAACGATATAGTGCACAGGATTGATGACGGCGATATGTACAAGGTCCGGCAGAAAAACCTCCCCTTTAAGGAAAGCTAATAAAAACAAAACCAAATAAGGTAGAACAATTTTATTTATACTAAATAAAAGTACATATTATGCCATTTTAGAAAATACTCTTATGGTCTTACTTTTTAAATAAAACATCCCTTAAATGGCTTCCTGCACTGTCGACACACTGTTTGAGTCTTTCCCTGAAGTTATTCATTACTCTTTGAGTCATTTCAGGTGGAACAGCTTCAACCTCTTGTGTAATTGCTTCTTTCAGGGCTCGTAAAGATTGTGGACGTTGTTCATAAACTTTTGCTTTTAAATAGCCCCAAAGAAAGAAATCACAGGGCGTTAAGTCCGGCGATCGTGGGGGCCAGCCAATGTCTCCACGCAACGAGATCACATGTCCAGGAAACATTTCCTTCACCAATGCCAGTGACTGCCGCGTTGTGTGGGCAGTAGCACCATCTTGCTGGAACCACACGTTCTCTATTTCACCAAAAAGCTCCCTTAGTTGCGGTTGGAGAAAGTCGCGGAGCATGGCACAATAGCGTTCACTGTTGACGGTTAAATTCCTATTAGGGCTATGAAGTGGTCGTTGATGAAGTTCTTGGGGATTGTGTTCACACCAGTACCTGCAATTTTGGCTGTTCACTGTTCTGGCAAGGTGAAAGTGTGCTCCATCAGAAAAAATCACAATATCGTTGGGACGAATGTTCCGAAGAAGGTCTTGGCACAAACTTACACGGACACCACAGTCTCGTTCACTCAGTTCCTGCGTAGTTACAATTTTGTAAGGATGCATTTTAAGATCTCGATGCAAGATTCTTCTCACACTTCGATCAGATATCCGTAATGCTGCCGCATGCTTTTTAGCGGATCGTCGAGGAGATTGTTGAACTGAAGCTCTAACTGCATCAACATTTCCGGGGCCTGTTGGAGTCCGTGGTCGTCCAGGTGGTTTCCTTTTTAATGCGGATCCTGTCTCACGAAAGTTAGCAACCCAAGAATAAATTGTTTTCTTATCGGGAACAGGGTCCCGTCGTCCGAGCGCAAAGCGAACGCGAAAAGCACGTTGAGTATTAATAGGCGATTCGCCATTTTGAATAAAATCTTCCACTACGAAGGCACGATGTTCACCAGACCACGCCATGGCGTACACTGAAAACGGCACGCAGGCAGCTACTTAACGACGCGCCCCCCACCACTCTGCTCCTTCTACTGTCCGCTGCACGTTACTTTGTAATCGGGGAGTTTTTTATGCCGGACCCTGTATGTGGGCAGCATTTGGTTTACTGACGAAGCTTATTTTTACCTGGACGGCTTCGTCAATAAACAGAACTGGCGCATATGGGGAACCGAAAAGCCCCATGTTGCAGTTCCATCGTCCCTGCATCCTCAAAAAGTACTTGTCTGGGCCGCCATTTCTTCCAAAGGAATCATTGGCCCATTTTTCAGATCCGAAACGATTACTGCATCTCGCTATCTGGACATTCTTCGTGAATTTGTGGCGGTACAAACTGCCTTAGACGACACTGCGAACACCTCGTGGTTTATGCAAGGTGGTGCCCGGCCACATCGCACGGTCGACGTCTTTAATTTCCTGAATGAATATTTCGATGATCGTGTGATTGCTTTGGGCTATCCGAAACATACAGGAGGCGGCGTGGATTGGCCTCCCTATTCGCCAGACATGAACCCCTGTGACTTCTTTCTGTGGGGACACGTGAAAGACCAGGTGTACCGCCAGAATCCAGAAACAATTGAACAGCTGAAGCAGTACATCTCATCTGCATGTGAAGCCATTCCGCCAGACACGTTGTCAAAGGTTTCGGGTAATTTCATTCAGAGACTACGCCATATTATTGCTACGCATGGTGGATATGTGGAAAATATCGTACTATAGAGTTTCCCAGACCGCAGCGCCATCTGTTGTTGACAATTGTAACTACTGTAATTTCGAAAGTTTGTCTGCCTGAAAATGTACTGTTGTCCCAAGCATATTGCAACAAACGGTGTATTTCTATCGCTGCTCGTTTGGTTTGTATTGCCGTTTCAAATATACCGGTCATTTTTGAAACACCCTGTACATACGGCGTTGATAAACAATGTGCACGGTTCACGACGTGCACAACTATCCCTTGCCACCCAACCAGATGTTTACATCTATGCCACCAGGTGGTAGCACACTGCGGCAGACTTTTACCCCCGTTCGCTCGGCATAAATCCTACTAGATGATAGCACACTCCTCAAATGTGCTAATTCACTCACTATATGCTTTATTTTGTGCGTTTCTGAAAGAGTTATAGTATATTAAGTTATGAATTTTATCATACAGTAATCCATTTGAGGAGCTGAGAATCATAAGAGCCTAAATCACATCACCTCGATTGTGAGACTGTAGCATTTATTCATGCTTCCGAAATCTGTTGATCTTATGGTGAGCCAGGTTTATCTGTGCTGTAGGCCGGCACTGAATATAGGAAAATCCACAAATAACTGTGTCACTGGTTTCTTTGATATTAGCTTTCGTGATGACTGGGTGTTGTGTGATGTTCTTAGGTTAGTTAGGTTTAAGTAGTTCTAAGTTCTAGGGGGCTGATGACCATAGATGTTAAGTCCCATAGTGCTCAGAGCCATTTTTTTTTATTCGCTTAACTGTAGGATCGACGGCGGGGTGTTTTCGGCCCTTATGGGTCTGTGCCTCATAGTCGAATGACAATGTTGGCAGACAATGTTGGGAGACTACTAGAGTCTAATCATTTTCACGAACTGTAGTTTGTGTTTGGAGTTGGCTGTTCACTGTGCGGGAATCTGCTTTCGTGTGCAGTGTAAATATGAACTAAGTTGAATCTATTTTAAATGCTACTAGAAAAGCAAAGCTGTGAGGACAGGTCGTGAGTCTTGCTTAGTTAGTTCAGTCGGTAGAGCACTTGCCCGCGAAAGGCGAAGGTCCCGAGTTCGAGTCTCAGTCTGGCACACAGCTATAATCTGCCAGGAAGTTTAAAAATGGTTCAAATGGCTCTGAGCACAATGGGACTTAACATCTGAGGTCATCAGTCCCCTAGAACTTATAACTACTTAAACCTAACTAAGGACATCACACACATCTATGCCCGAGGCAGGATTCGAACCTGCGACCGTAGCAGTCGCGCGGTTCCGGACTGAAACGCCTAGAACCGCTCGGCCACCGCGGCCGGCCAGGAAGTTTCATATCAATGCACACTCCGCAGCAGAGTGAAGACCTCATTCTGCGAAAAGGAAAGTAAATTACCAGGAAAAGTGAGTCGTAAAGAAACTAGGGCCTCCGAGAAAGATCCTTTGACTGAGAAAGTGACGAAATCAAATAAGCGTGACTACAAGCGAACATTTAACAGGGAAGTGTACAGTTAGCACAAGTTGCAGTGTGGGTGCAGCGTAAGAATATCTGACTTCCAGCCCGCAAGTAAATTCGCGAACTGATACATCTGTTAGGGATCTTGTACATTCGGCCACAAAAATGGAAAAGAACGATAGATCCCCTTACACAAAAATGCGAAATGGAGAGTTGCGAAAGCTTACACATTATTTCGCTATTGCCCTAAACTGAACTTATGTGCAAAACAATGAAGTTCCAAAAAAGCAATTCTTTCTTTTGGCAGATAAGTTACGAATCTTATTATTATTACTGTTATTATTATTGGCAGTGGCTCAGTGGCTGTAGTTGTATGAACTTGTTGATAAGCATAACTGTTATACAGCAGGTGCTATTAATTGCACACTCTCACATTTATCTGAATCTAAAAATTTGTGAACACCCCGGATGTATATTCACGAGCCGTCACTGCTATCGGCTGTGACTGCAGCATGTGGTGACCCTCCTCCGTACTGAATTTCCACAGTCACAGTGCGTGTGCAGGTCTGTAATGCTAATCGTTTATGTAGTGTCATGTCCCCAATCGCTGAAATCAATTTCATCTCGGCCTTCTTCTAAACAGTAGTGTATATAACTATTTTCCTCGAAGTTTCAACATGTATGTAGCAATGGTGGTCATGCTACCCAAAATTTGTTCAAATATGTGTGAATTCCTAAGGGACCAAACTGCTAAGGTCATCGGTCCCTAGACTTACACACTACTTAAACTAATTTAAACTAACTTACGCTACGGACAACACACACACCCATGTCCGAGGGAGGACTCGAACCTCCGGCGGGAAGAGCCGCGCAATTCATGACATTACGCCGTTAACGGCGCGGCCAAAATTTGTAACCTGGTGACGAAGCTTGTATGGCTAATTACATCTACCTATGTAATAGCACGATATGTATAATGTACTGTAGGTACTCAGGTCTGAAGATGGTCATCGCTGACAAATTAGTAAACAGACTGATAAACATTTGTGTTCCGTGACTGGATTTATAATATAAAAAATGGCCAAATCCAGTAACGAAGACGCTGACAACGTGAAAACACGGGGTAAAGGCCGGGAAACATAACTGTGTAATGTTACTATACAATTCAGCTTTGGTCTGCTGTTGTGTTGTTATTGTTGTTGTTGTTTGCGAACAATAACTGATACAGCTGTCACGGCAATTCTGTGTATTGCGCTACCATGAGAGATACAGACGTAAGATTTCTGTAATAGCGATGTTGACAAATTTTTAGAGTTGTTTCCGATTGGTAGTCGTATCTTTTTAAACGCTTTTGTTTACCTGACTCTGAATTTCTGCTATGTATATCACGAGCCAGCGAGTTATCTGTCAGACGCTATACATCTTAAAAAATCTTGTACGTCCCTCAAAATATCTCGTTAATTAGTAAAGGCATCCGAAAATGTTTTCTCCATCTTCAGTAGCACAATCATTCACGTCTAGCGACACGAAGTATAGAATTTTGTGTGTCCTGGTTTGGTTGAAATAAGCTACAGAAGAAAATTGTTTTCCGGGAAATCTAATTCCTTTCATATTATCAAAATTTTGTAAGCCATTATTTCAAGTCTTGCTGATGTGTTGCGAATACATAGAAAGAAAGATCCTTTATCATTTAGCTACAATATAGCAGGTCAGCAATTGGAAGCAGTTAATTCCATAAATTATCTGGGAGTATGCGTTAGGAGTGATTTAAAATGGAATGACATTTTAAGTTGATCGCCGGTAAAGCAGATGCCAGACAGAGATTCATTGGAAGAATCCTAAGGAAATGCAATCCGAAAACAAAGGAAGTAGGTTACAGTACACTTGTTCGCCCACAGCTTGAATATTGCTCACCAGTGTGGGATCCGTTCCAGATAGGGTTGATGGAAGAGATAGAAAAGATCCAACGGAGAGCAGCGCGCTTCGTTACAGGATCATTTAGTGATTGCGAAAGCGTTACGGGAAGATAGATAAACTCCAGTGGAAGACTCTACAGGAGAGACGCTCAGTAGCTCGGTACGGGCTTTTGTTGAAGTTTCTAGAACACACCTTCACCGAGAAGTCAAGCAGTATATTGCTCGCTCCTACGTACATCTCGCGAAGAGACCACGAGGATAAAATCAAAGAGATTAGAGCCCACACAGAGGCATACCGACAATCTTCCTTTCCACGAACAATACGAGACTGGAATAGAAGGGAGAACCGATAGAGGTACTCAAGGTACCCTCCGCCACACACCGTCAGCTGGCTTGCGGAGTATGGATGTAGATCTCCTGTGGAAGAAGACAAATAGGGAAAATAACAAGTCCTTGTGGAACTTCTGCAATGCGCCACCAAAACAAAGCAAACAATACAATAAAGATTAAGAAGACACGAACGCACAGTCCGTTACTATGACTTTACATTACTGAGCGTGGCGAGAAGATTTGAACTTCCCGTAAGTTTTTTCATATTGTGTGCCACTGCCGCAAGTTAGTTAAAAGACAATTCCATTTCCCGTCTTGGCTGTATAACCATCACTGTCATTTCACAAAGTCAGATGATCTCGGTGATGGGCCGTTTCCAAGTGGTCATTCATACACCCGTAATTAAAATTTAATAAGAATTAATTGGGGACTACCAATGCGGTTTCCGTAGTGACAGATCCACATTAAATCATTTATTCACTCTAGCAAAAATAACGGAGAAGGCGTGGAAATTCAATGTAGATGTCTGCATATTGTTTCTAGATTTCACAAAGCCCTACGACAGTATACACCGTCAGGTACTCCTAAATATACATAATGAGGGAATTTGAAATACCTTCAAAGCTAATTAGAGTAATTAAAATGTGTACTGACGAAACTTCGTGTCGTATAAAGACACCTGTGGGAGAAACTGATAATTTGAAGATGTGCTCTGGACTGAGACAAGGTAATGCCATTTCGAGTATTTTATTCAGCCTTGTCTTAGGGAAGATCGAGAGAGAATTTACTAATATTAATCCACAAGGGATCCAAATGCAGAGCGTGAACATTACTAGAGTAGCCGACCCACATGATGTAGCATAAATAAGTAATTCCAAAGTAGAATTAACAAGAATGATACAAAGCTGTCACAAAATCGTTGAGAAGACAAGATTACGTGTTTATGAAAAAAAGACAGAATATCTGGTCATAAGTAAGAAAACCTGAAGTGCCGCACCTTTGTCTGTAGATGGAATCCCTTTCAAGACAGTTGGCCGCTTCAAGTACTTAGGGTGTCTTTTCAGTAATAACAATAGAGCAGATACAGAAGTAGATGCCAGTCTAGCAAAAGCGAAAGAAACGCTTTTTAGTTTTATCAGAATCTTAAAGAAAAGACCACTTGTACTAACTTCAAAATGGCTTGTGTCAACCGACTGTCATGGCAGTAACATTACAGCATGTGAAGCATTAATATTTGGAAAGAAAGATGAAGAAAAACTGTTAATATTTGAGGAAAATATTGAGTAAAATTTTTTGACCTGTGTATGATGAAAATACTGAGAAATGGAGGATAAGAAAAAACATAACGAATTAAGAGAGGTATACAAATACCTTAACATCGTCGAAGTGCTAAAGAAGAGAAGGTTGAACTGGGCAGGCTATATAGCAAGGACGACAGAGAATAGAATACACAGAATAGCATTCTGCAGGGCAACTGGACGAACGAGAGGAAGAAGAAGACCCGGAATTAGCTGGCGAGATAACATCCCGCAGGATACAGCTAGGATGAACATCAACATAGAATGGATAAACAGTGCACTCGACAGAAAGAAATGGAAGAGGAAGAGGCTCGTAGATCAGGCGTATGATCGACAAGGCCTCTGCAACATGTAAAGAAAGAAGCGTGTGAATGACAGGCGCACATTGTACACACCCATCCAGGGTGACGATTTAAAATTACGAGGGCATGGCCAAGGTGGTAAATGGAATGTCTTTTAATTAATTAACTTCCGATGTTGAGAGATGACGCCCCCGTCGTTACTTTCCGCGCATGAGGAAGTCTTTTGGATATTCACGATTTTAGAATTCTACACACGGCACAGTCAATTGACGTTCCACGTCATCGGCCCATTCGCAACCTGGTTGGCGACAGCTGATTTATAGCCAGGCAAGTCGTACACACCTACCGCGGGGAGCCCACTTTGAGCAGAAAGCCGCTCTTGTAAAGAAGGCTCTGAAGAGTCTGCGAGCGTGAAGCAAGGCGCGCAGTTGCGACAAGCGTCGTGTTGGGATTGGCCAATGAGGTCAGCGGTCACACAGAGGTCCCAGACGTCTCCTGTGTCTCTCTTTAAGCCACACAGGGAAACTACTTTGTGCCAGATACTGTCAGCTTCCGATAGTCGACGTGGAAAGCGTGCCGACCCACAACACACTTTAGCTGCTACTTAGACATGCGACCGATCGCTATTCTAATAATGGTTGGATTTACGCTACACATTGAAAAAAATGGAGCCAGTCACGGAAACAAAAAAAAAGAAAGAACTGTCAAGTGCCTTTCTTCAGAACCTCTCTCTGTGGACGGGATCGCTAGTTCGAATTCTGATGGAAGAATAAATTTCAGTACCTATATCTATACTGACAGCAATTTGGAAAGACTGCTCTAGCCAGACAAACGAAATTGAGAGTAGTGAAATCTCTTGTGTTTCCAGTTTTCCTTTATGGAGCTAAAATGCGGACAATTACTGTAGGAGAATGTAAAAGAATTGATGCTTTTGAGATGTGGTCATACAGGAGGTTGCTAAGAATATCACGGGTGGACAAACGAACCAACAAATCAATCCTTCAAGAACTCAGGGTGCAGAAGAGATTGTCCAGTGTTTGTTTCCAGCGAATCTTGCAGTTCTTTAGTTACGTAGTTCGACGACAGGAGGATAACTGGGAAAAGATGGTTATCCAAGATAAGGACGAAGGAAAAGAGTGCAGGGAAGACCACCGGCACGATGGATGGACTAGGAAAAAGAGGAGACAAACCAAACATGAAGCCAGCTACTCCGAGATGCAGGAGACTGGCAAAAATGGAGACAGACTGTTAAGATGATTGTGTGATGGGTCACCAATTTTCAATTATTAAAGACGGAGTACTAATACTGATGATAATGATGATGATGATGAGCTATACTTGGCTGGTAAATGGAAGAGGACGGCGTGTTAACGCCTTGTAGGCTCTATCTGTGAAGGCTAATGCCGAGCGCTACCTTCTCTACCACGTGCCTGATCCGCACATGAGCTTCGTTCCTAATTACCTCGTCGTCGACGGGCCTTACGTAGCTCGTAGCGGCACACGGTTCCTTATAGAGCTGTGCACAAATTTAAATTCCAAATCCCTCCACAGAGATTCACGGGGTGATCCGTCCGTCGGATGAGGATGTTAAGCTTTTGCTTCTATGCCGTGTTACACCGTCTCCCTTCTACCACCATCAACTTCTACAACACTTCTTACAGCTACCTCCACTGAACTGTTACCCGCAAAACACCTTACACTCAAGTTCGAAGTGGATAAAAGAAAAGAAGGAAGAGGTCATCACAAACGGAGCGCAAGATCGGATCAAGGGAGGATGGGGAGAGAAACAGACCGTGTCCTTGCAAAGGAACAATCGCGGCAGTTGCCTAAAATGATTTAGGAAAATCACGGAAAACTTAAATCAGGTTGACCGGATGGGGATTTGAACCGTTGCCTTCCCGAATGCGAGTACGTTGTGCTGACCACTGCGCATCCTCGCTCGGTCCCAAAGTGGGGTCGTATTGCAAAGTTTCTAATAGACCGAGAGTCGCAGGACAGAGGTTCATTTAGCAACGCAAGAGCATCACACGAATGCTCGTGCAATTGCTCTGGCAGATGCTACAAGAGAGGCGTCCTTCATCATTAAGAGATTTACTGCTAAATTTTAGAGTGTGTCGTTTCGAGAAGAGTCGAGCATATTTCTTTCTCCCCATACACTTCGCGAAATGACCACGAAGAGAAAAACTATAGGAATTAAGAGTCCATTTGGAGATTTTGTGTATGTCATTCCTCTTATGCATTATTCGGAAATTAAGCAGAGAGGTGAGGATACGGGAAAGGAGGGTGTTTGTGAATGTACCCCCCGCCACACACCTTAGTGTAGCAGCAGGTTCCGTAGCGTGCTGACGCTAGCCAGATGTGAGGCGACTTTCCCCGCTGGCTCCGTTCCAGACGCTGGACGAGGCCCAACCCACAAACCCACAGCGAGGAGACGGCACAGGTGCGGGACTGTTTACACTGCGGCCTCTACCCTACTCAGCAATTCCCAATTCTTTTTAGGGATGTGCACACTTTCACACTTCATCTTCCTTTCATTTTTTTTCATTTACTCTATTTACTAAATACAAACTTATTTTTTTACTGAGTCGGCACCTCTATGGAAGACGTTTATTTCGGTTTCCAAACATGTTTTCGCGTCCTTCGTTCAGGACATTGGCATTCTGAGTAAACACTGCCTCATCGTCTGCCTAGGAATCTTCTTGCTCAACGCTTGTGCAGATTCGACCATGTCTGGGTGTTATACTTGGAATATAACATATACGTTGGCACAGGGATCCTCTTGAATGGCGTACAACAGGAACACTTGGCAAGCAGAATCAAACTAACCTAACATGGGCGATACTACGCCGACGTTATTACCAAATGCGTCCAAACAAGACCAACGTGTTGTTATTCTTTTCTTGTCTGCCGAAGGACAAACACCACTAGATATCCACTGGAGAACGAGGCATGCGTATGGCTCAAATGGTTCAAATGGCTCTGAGCACTATGGGACTTAACATCTATGGTCATCAGTCCCCTAGAACTTAGAACTATTTAAACCTAACTAACCTAAGGACAGCACACAACACCCAGCCATCACGAGGCAGAGAAAATCCCTGACCCCGCCGGGAATCGAAACCGGGAACCCGGGCGTGGGAAGCGAGAACGCTACCCATGCGTATGGGGGCACTATCTCTGTCGAAAACCACCGTTTTGGAATGGTGTGCTGCTTCTTCATGATAACGCATTTCCATATCGCGTATATCGTAACGCAGATTTTTTCTCCCACTTTGAAACACCAGTCTTCGGATTGGTTTGATGCGGCCCGCTGCTAATTCCTCTCCTCTTCAACTCAACGTAGCACTTGCAATCTACGCCCCGAGTTATTTGCTGGATGTATTCCACTCTGTGTTCCTCTACAGTTTCTGCGCACAACGGCTCCCCCTAGTACGATGCAAGTCATTCCCTGATGTCTTAACATATGTTCTCCTTGTCAGTGTTTTCCACATACTCCTTTCCTCTCCGATTCGGCGCATAACCTCCTCATTCCTTACCTTATCAGTCCACGCCAACGCTCGGGCACCCGCCCTTCAGCCCCGACATCTCCACGGTTATCATGCCCTCGGTTCCTTAAAAAAGGCCTTGAGGGGTCGACGATTCGTGTCGGGCAAGAAAGTGCAGCACCCTCTTGCAGACACGGTCTTTTACCAAATGGTATCTTCAACCTAGTGCGCAGGTGGGATGTTTGCCTCAGTGCCAGATTGGCATACTGACTCTGGACTGCAAGCCTTCGAAAGCAAATCTTTGATCGCCCTTCATACATACACTACCGGGTGATCAAAATGTCAGTATAAATTTGAAAACTGTATAAATCACGGAATAATGTAGATACAGAGGTACAAATTGACACGCATGCTTGGAATGACATGGGGTTTTATTAGAACCAGAAAAATACAAACGTTCAAAAAGTGTCCGACAGATGGCGCTTCATCTGATCAGAATAGCAATAATTGGCATAACAATGTAAGACAAAGCAAAGATGATGTTCTTTACAGGAAATGCTCAATATGTCCACCATCATTCCTCAACAATAGCTATAGTCGAGGAATAATGTTGTGAACAGCAATGTAAAGCAAGTCCGGAGTTATGGTGAGGCATTGGCGTCGGATGTTGCCTTTCAGCATCCCTAGAGATGTCGGTCGTTGCAACTTCAGGTAACCCCAAAGCCAATAATCGCACGGACTGAGGTCTGGGGACCTGGGAGGCCAAGCATGACAAAAGTGGCGGCTGAGCACACGATAATGACCAAACGACGCGCGCAAGAGATCTTTCACGCGTCTAGCAATACTTTGTATTTTTTTTTTGTTCTAATAAAACCCCATGTCATTCCAAGCATGTGTGTCAGTTTTTACTCCTCTATATACATTGTTCCGTGGTTAATTAAGTTTTGAAATTTATAGTGACTTTGTGATCACTTGGTACCTGAAAAAATGGAAGCACCGAAAAAGGGAGTAGGAAACGAAATGAAGTTTTACAGATTGGATAGGGATTTGATATTATTTCAGTGATTACAAAATTGAGTAAATTTACAAATAACTAGGCACTTTAAGCTCACTTATCAGTATGGTGTTGCGCCCCCGACTGCCCTGGATGCATTCACTGATTCGGCTCGGGACGGTGTCTAAGCCGCTGTATTGTCTCTTGAGGCAAGCTGGCGCACTAATGTTGTAACTGGTCTTCGATACCCTGCATACTGGCACTGGGAGGAGCTGATGTATGACCTGGTACCACACGTGTTCTATCGGAGGCAGATCTGAGGATGTTGCTGGGCGAAGGAGTACCTCAACATCACGGAGACAGTTCTTGGACACACGTGGTACGTGTGGACGAGCATTGTCCTGCTGGAAAATGGCACCACGATACTGTCACACGAGAAGTTACTCGTGAGACGCAGGACGTGGATGGTGTACCTTTGTGCCGTCAGAGTTCTCTCTGGCACCACCAACCGTTACCTCAAGTCGTAATGGATGACTCCCCACACCAAGAACCCAGGAGTAACACCGAAGAGCCTCTCCAAAATATTGGAAGAATGGAATCTCTCCCTGAGTCGCCGCCACGCTCCCCGGCGATGGTCATACGAGGTAGTGCAAAACCGAGATTCGTCGCTAAGCACCACGCACTGCCTTAATCGATTTAAGAAAACCTAAGCATTTCTGGCTGCAAGAAATGAACCTCCTTCCTCTTCTGGTTTTCCTTCCAATTTCTTTAGTTTGGATTTATATATTAAACTCGCTTGTTCGTTTGTATTATCACCTTAACGCTTTCCTCCATCGGGTGCCGATCATTATGTCAGCGGTACTGGCCATCTACTATTGCACTACGACGAATTTTGTGTCGAACTGATTAGATGTGGCGCTTTTGGTACTGCTGCGACTCCTCTTGCGAAAATCACGCTGCCCAGTGGAAACGCTTCACGGAGGGAGACACTAGAGGCTTGGTGCAGTTGTGCTACAGGACAATAGCGTTAACTTCAACGTTTGCACGATTTTCATTTTTACAAAATTGGGATTCCTATTAATAGTTCCTTTACATATTTAATTGGTTTCTATTTTTTTTAAGAAATTTCAACCATTTGACTGTTGACTGTTCATTTATTTTACACAATCATGAGTTCGGCTTGTAGCCGTTCTCAAATACATGTTGAAAAGTTAAAATATGTCTGACTTGTCTGCGACATGTAATGGTCGAAAAAACATATTTCTGGTCTTCTAGACCAGTTATCGTATTACAGGATACGAAGCACCTATAAATGGATGCCTCGACAGTCTAACCTCTTCATACAGCTTTGTATCACTATTATTGTACAAGTATCATAGCCGAGAAGACAAATCTGTAACAGAAGTGTAATACTCAATGCAAGCTTGAAAGCGAAGAGTAAAGTGGGCGTTACTTTTGCTAACAGCAAATGCGAAGAGTGAATCAAACAAGTTTGTTTCCAAACAAGACACACAGCGAATATCGTCGATATTTCCGCTGTTTTATACGTATTTTCAGTGTAATACAGATACGAAGAAGAAAAGGGAGGGGTGTAAGAACTCCAACTAAAAGCAATTGCTCTCTAACGAGCCATCTGTGACCACAGGTTTATTTTAACAAAACACTCAAATATCCCTGATCACCCTCCGAATGTGTGTCAGTGGTGTTGGAGTTCACCCTATGTATCTTGTACAGTATCGGTAAAACGTTTTTGGGGTACGTCCCAAATTACTTGCACATTTAACTATTTCGCGTCTTTAAGAATGAAGTTTTTTGCCTTCTAGAAAACCCGCCTCCGTAGCTGTGGTCGCTGACGCATACTTGTGTGGCGGCGTGGTAAGCCGGCTTGAATCCTGGTGGTGGATGAAATTTTCACTGATAGAATTTAGGCCGGCAGTGGGGAGGCATAACATTTGTGACCACCAGCTTTTGCTTCAAAGTCCTGGATAAAATTTCAATGCTCTCCGCAGAGTCTCATGAAGTGAGGAGACGCAACACTGTCGATGGTGATTCGTCCGTCGGGCGGAGACGTTAATCTCGGTGGCCCCCTTAGTGCTATTCAAGAGTAGTAGGCTGTGTGCCGCGCCTTCTATCACCACCACCACCACCACCACCACCACCACCATTACCATCATCATCCAAGCCAAAACACAACGCCACACAACACCTGCATCCTTTCAACTGTGTCCACAGGCCCTCGCGGGCCCATCGGTACCGACCGACTACCGTGTCTTCCTCCGCCAATGACGTTACTGGATGCGGTGTCAAGGGGTGTGGGGGTCAGTTTTCGTAGCGTAGAGCCGCTGCTAATCGCTGAAGTAGCTCCTCATTTGGCATCACAAAGCCGAGTGCACTCCGTTGCATTCTCCCTACCTAGAAAATATCCCTGGCGGTATAGTCTGTCTGTAAACTCAAGAGCGAGCAGCGCTTCCGGTGGGGGAAGTGGCCTTTCCCGGAAGAACCCTGCCACTGGCCTAAAGGGCCACCCAAAATCAGTTGCCCGTTACCTGTCTAGCGTTGTAGTTAGGCGTGCAGTGATATACGTCGTTTCTGTTCGTAGTATCTTAGTTGCCAGTGTCAGTTGACTTTGTGTGCTCACTGATATAATTCAGTATCCGGAAGGGATGGATAATCGCCCTGCATTGCAAGAAAACGTGCAGAATACGAAGAAGAGGAGGTATTTGCGGAGTAACGAGCGTTCGATCGTCTCTAACGTTATTACAGCGGGTGTTAAGGAGGCGACACAAAAATTACCAGTCTCAATCAAAGGGCAAACGTCAGCATAAGGAAGGAACGCGAAAACAAGGCGCATGGCTTACTGGAATCACCGCGAAGGAAAACTAACAATTTAGGGACGAAACCCATCGTCATAGACAGTTTCACAAAATCGGTCATTCGACAAACGATGGAAGACTTTTACATAACCAAAAAACAGCGCTCACACCAAGGAAATTATTTACCGCCGTGAAACAAAAAATACATTTTCCTTGGCAGAAAGATGTTTTACACAAGACATTGCGTGAAATGGGATTTACCTGAAAATACTTTTCAGACATGTTTACGAAGACAGTGCGAATCGAACTAATACAACACACGAAATTATAAATTTCTGGTTACTTTTTAAATACTTTTCGTGTGGCAAGAATTGTTACGTTTCAATGCAGCCCTTCAAAGAAAACTTCTACCTTCAAGTAGAAACACAAAGTAAGAACAAGCCTTAAACTACACATTGATTGCACTATATCTGGTTCGTCTTACAAATAGAGGAATATACATTCACATGAATAGGCATTCGGTTTTATGTTTGTAGTAGAATCCTGACTTCCGTTCTTATGTTAATATTATCTACTCTATAACGTTGTGTTTCGAAAGAAGCTATCGTCTTTTGTTTTCTTTTACTCTTAACGCATTTGTCTAAAAATAAAAGCAGCCGGGACGTATCTGTACACGGCCTCGCCACAGATTTAAAGCGCGCGCCGCGGCAGGGACGGTACTACGTTGTGAAACAGCCTGTAGAAGCGCCCTGTGACGTAGCAGGGTAGGCAGAGTGGGGACTCGCTCGCTCGCTCTTCAGTTTACCTACAGACTATATCGGGAAGTGAACCCGGGCCCTCCGCATGGCAGTTACTCCCGCTGACCACTCACAATCAGCTACGGAGGCGGACATCACACTCACCCACACTCTTCAAATACACATGCGATAGGGCTCTCAAAGGGAAGGGATTAACGTGCGCGGAGGAAGGACGCCCTTTCCGATAGGTGGGTGAACCCACCCTGCGGAATATCCCCGTCAACAATAGCCTACGACTCTTACATTTATTATCTTCTGGAAGATTATTCCGGGTTTTTAGGAGTTCTCATTCCACACGTGGTCCCCTGCCCGGCACGCTTTCTTCCTTCGCCGTGTTGGCAGCCGAGGTCCGAAGTGCGAAAGGCCGGCGGGCAGCACGTGCGGACAGACTTGGCAGCGGCTGCTGGCGAAAGTCTGCGCTCGGACCCCCACACGTTACGTACGGTACGTAAATTTCACGCGTCTGTCGGCCAACTCTGATCTTACGGCCCCCAGTATTGCGAAACAAACGCTTCGCCGCCGAATCCGGCACGAAAGGTCACGCCACGGCCTGTTCCTACTGGGACTCGAAATTTTTTTCCCATTTAAGAAAACCTTAGGTAATGAGATACGTGGTCTGCGGCACCGAGGCAAGTGACACAGGGGTAAAGACAGACCATTTTAACCTTCGGCCAGCCAGCCTGATTTTTTTTCCTTATGCTGAATCATAAGGGAACAATTGACAGGAATGGGGGAAAGAAATACAGTAGAAGAAGAATGGGTAATTTTGAGGCATGAAATAGTGAAGGCAGCAGAGGATCAAGTAGGTAAAAAGAGGAGGGCTAGTAGAAATCCTTGGGCAACAGAAGAGATACTGAATTTAATTGATGAAAGGAGAAAATACAAAAATGCAGTAAATGAAGCAGGCAAAAAGGAATACAAACGTCTCAAAAATGAGATCGCCAGGAAGCGCAAAATGGCTAAGCAGGGATGGCTAGAGGACAAATGTAAGGATGTAGAGGCTTATCTCACTAGGGGTAAGACAGATACTGCCTACAAGAAAATTAAAGAAACCATTGGAGAAAAGAGAGCCACTTGTATGAATATCAAGAGCTCAGATGGAAACCCAATTCTAAGCAAAGAAGGGAAAGCAGAAAGGTGGAAGGAATATATAGAGGGTGTATACAGGGGGGATGTTCTTGAGGACAATATTATGGAAATGGAAGAGGATGTAGATGAAGATGAAATGGGAGATACGATACTGCGTGAAGAGTTTGACAGAGCACTGAAAGACGTAAGTCGAAACAAGGCCTCGGGAGTAGACAACATTCCATTAAAACTACTGACAGCCTTGGGAAGACCGCAACAACAACAACAACAACATGCAGAATCAATACGGGAGAGTTCCGGAACAGTTATTGCATAGCACATTTTCGTGCATGCCGAACACCTTCCCCGTCTACACTAACCTAGTCGTCTATGAGACGACAAAGCCTAGGCTTCCTTCCACAATTTGGTGCACACCTCTTCATGCACATAAGGGCATGACAATAACGATACAACACGCACAAGGACCGTTCAGTGGCACTACCGTATATTATGTGCAGATTAAACGTTCATACCTGTCAGCGATTTTTTTTAATCCATTTTGGTTAGAGAACATCGCAGCTGTAGGAAATATTGCAATCACTTAAAAGTTTTTTGAAATAATTTTATTGTACAGCGACTAGTGCCCATCGTCAGACGGTAGCGTTGACTTCTTTGCAAGTTTTATATTTGTGTCCTAAAATATAACAAAGCTTTTGTGATTGCAAAGTTTACAAAATGTTTTACATTGCGTCTTAAAATATAATAAAGTTTTGTGGTTACACAGTTTTACACTTGTATATGCTCTGTTCATTGTACTTACCTAATAAAAACCGTCCTTTACATATTAAACGATGGGTGTTTGAGTTTCTTTTACGATCCATGCTGATCAATGAACTACACTAAATACAAGATGGAGGACACATTTGTTTACATCGGCTGCTGATAAGATGTGCCACAAAACGTGATAGGTGTACGATATGGCCCACTTCTGGAGTTACTGCAAAGATTCTTCTTTGTAGTACAGACCATTTTATAGAGTTATACGTTTAGTTATTTAGGTCTGAAAGATGCTGGTAATGGACAATGAAGAATTTTGTCTCCGTCGGTTACTTATTATTTCTATCATTTCAAATTACATGCGATGTACGAAATTTTGGAGGTAGATTTCGTTTTTTAATTCTAGACAATCATTGAGTATGCAGTCAGGCTTATTGTGAATGTGGTTATACATGTCCAATTCCTCTAAAAAATTCATCTGTATTCCTTTTTCGGCAACACGTAATATCTCTAAGTTTTCTTCGATGCTTATCTCTCTGTAGGATCAAGTAAGTAGTATATGCACAGGTATCACTGTCATTTCTTCGACAGGAAAGTTATGTGCTTTTTCAGCAGGTCAATGCACGACCACATACGGCTCTTGCTACGTAACATAATGTACAAGAACTGCCCTGGAGTACAAGATCACCAGATCTCTCGCCTTTTGAACACGTATCGGACATGATGAAGCAGTAACTTACTCGCAAGAGTCATTGCTGAATTGCAACAAAGGATATAAGATGCTTGGGGCAGTCTATCGCAGAATACCATTTGGGACCTTTATGTTCGCTGGCACGCAAGAATACACGCCTGAGTTGCCGCTAGTGTATTTCATTTGCTCTGAACTTGTTATCATATATTCGTACAATGATGATCTACCTGCCATATATCAATTATCAATCAAATAATCTTGTCCTTGAAGATTTGGATTTCTTTCGACAGAGTATTTTTTCTTGTCACAGAAAAGACGGAGGGCGGACACTGGCTGAAATACCGTGAAACAACGGAGAAATCATCAAACCAGGGAGCATACATTAGAAAACGAGGACTAACATTTTATGCAAATGTCTGGAGTCTCTAAAGAATCATGTCTACTCAAAAAATTGTGACATACATAAGAAAATTAAAGAATAAACCATGTATACAATAAGTTGAATAAGACCTCGAGAAAGCCCATATAGGAACTGTGGAAGTAGAAGACAGGAATCCGTTTAGTCAAAAGTGAAACTGCTGAGCAGTACAACAAGAGGCTGAAGAAAGAAAAATTGCACGGAGAGCGAATGGCAGCCACATGGAAAATTATTAAAAGGGATCTAACGGCACTGTATGATCCATGAAAGTCCTAAACTGGACTCCCCAGCCCCCTAAGGCGGACTCTTTATGTCCTCTTGGATATCAATTCTCCTGGATTCTAGTGGGACCATTTGTACATCGTAGTTCTACCACTCTGTAGTGGAGCGCAGGAATCGCTAGCTTCACTTGTTACTTATCAGCTTGCCATTAAATGTTTTCACAATGGAAAAAGTTTTTACACTGCGCTGCACTTTTCGTTATTTCTCCTAGATATTGGCAGGTAAGCCTTTCAACCTATATGTGCTCTTCAATAGTAAGGTCTATGGTTAACGTTTATGACTGTTTCATTTAGATGTTGTTGTTGTTGTTGTGGTCTTCAGTCCTGAGACTGGTTTGATGCAGCTCTCCATGCTACTCTATCCTGTGAAAGCTTTTTCATCTCCCAGTACCTACTGCAACCTACATCCTTCTGAATCTGCTTAGTGTATTCATCTCTTGGTCTACCCCTACGATTTTTACCCTCCACGCTGCCCTCCAATACTAAATTGGTGATCCCTTGATGCCTCAGAACATGTCCTACCAACCGATCCCTTCTTCTGGTCAAGTTGTGCCACAAACTTCTCTTCTCCCCAATCCTTTCAATACTTCCTCATTAGTTATGTGATCTACCCATCTAATCTTCAGCATTCTTCTGTAGCACCACATTTCGAAAGCTTCTATTCTCTTCTTGTCCAAACTATTTATCGTCCATGTTTCACTTCCATACATGGCTACACTCCATACGAATACTTTCAGAAAAGACTTCCTGACACTTAAATCAATACTGGATGTTAACAAATTTCTCTTCTTCAGAAACGCTTTCCTTGCCATTGCCAGCCTACATTTTATATCCTCTCTACTTCGACCATCATCAGTTATTTTGCTCCCCAAATAGCAAAACTCCTTTACTACTTTAAGTGCCTCATTTCCTAATCTAATTCCCTCAGCATCACCCGACTTAATTAGACTACATTCCATTATCCTTGTTTTGCTTTTGTTGATGTTCATCTTATATCCTCCTTTCAAGACACTGTCCATTCCATTCAACTGCCCTTCCAAGTCCTTTGCTGTCTCTGACAGAATTACAATGTCATCGGCGAACCTCAAAGTTTTTATTTCTTCTCCATGAATTTTAATACCTACTCCGAATTTTTCTTTTGTTTCCTTTACTGCTTGCTCAATATACAGATTGAATAACATCGGGGACAGGCTACAACCCTGTCTTACTCCCTTCCCAACCACTGCTTCCCTTTCATGTCCCTCGACTCTTATAACTGCCATCTGGTTTCTGTACAAATTGTAAATAGCCTTTCGCTCCCTGTATTTTACCCCTGCCACCTTTAGAATTTGAAAGAGAGTATTCCAGTCAACATTGTCAAAAGCTTTCTCTAAGTCTACAAATGCTAGAAACGTAGGTTTGCCTTTCCTTAATCTTTCTTCTAAGATAAGTCGTAAGGTCAGTATTGCCTCACGTGTTCCAGTGTTTCTACGGAATCCAAACTGATCTTCCCCGAGGTTGGCTTCTACTAGTTTTTCCATTCGTCTGTAAAGAATTCGTGTTAGTATTTTGCAGCTGTGACTTATTAAGCTGATAGTTCGGTAATTTTCACATCTGTCAACACCTGCTTTCTTCGGGATTGGAATTATTATATTCTTCTTGAAGTCTGAGGGTATTTCACCTGTTTCATACACCTTGCTCACCAGATGGTAGAGTTTTGTCAGGACTGGCTCTCCCAAGGCCGTCAGTAGTTCCAATGGAATATTGTCTACTCCGGGGGCCTTGTTTCGACTCAGGTCTTTCAGTGCTCTGTCAAACTCTTCACGCAGTATCGTATCTCCCATTTCATCTTCATCTACATCCTCTTCCATTTCCATAATATTGTCCTCAAGTACATCGCCCTTGTATAGACCCTCTATATACTCCTTCCACCTTTCTGCTTTCCCTTCTTTGCTTAGAACTGGGTTTCCATCTGAGCTCTTAATATTCATACAAGTCGTTCTCTTATCTCCAAAGGTCTCTTTAATTTTCCTGTAGGCAGTATCTATCTTACCCCTAGTGAGATAGGCCTCTACATCCTTACATTTGTCCTCTAGCCATCCCTGCTTAGCCATTTTGCACTTCCTGTCCTGTTTCATTTAGATGTCCAGTCAAAAATTTATTGGGCTGACAAAATGTACATTATACCACAGTAAATTGGATCCCCTCCAGTTCTTAAATCGGACCCCTTACTCTTCGATGTTTAAAGCCTAAATTTATTAGTACATACTCTTATTCTCTTGGTATTCTTTCGCACCTTACAAACGAATAATGGGAAAGGTTGATCAAAGAAAATGGAGCCCAAGAATGAGTAAAGCTATTGACACAGTTCTGAAAATGAAGATGGGTTGGAAGAAGGCCAGTAACACTTTAATGTTCCAAAAACGACACCTATGAGGTAGTTGAACATGAAGTACGGTACACCTGAGGAAGCAGCAAAGACAAAGAGAGACAGATCTACAGTTTTGGTTAAACATGTTGAAAATAAACTGGTTTAGTATTGGTATGGAAGCTTCTTTTCTTTGGTCTTACGCGTAATGACTAATGAAGAATGACCGTGTAATTGCAGAGAGAAAAACAGCGAACACCCTTTCAAAGGCGAAATTGGCGAGAAAAATTAGATTAGTCTTTTTCTTAAATGACACTTACTGTCAGAAAGAAAGCCTATTGTAGGTATATTCTACAGCAGGGCTTGTGGGTTCATCGAAGAAAACACAGAGAGATTCTATAATCTTATATTAAACCTACTTTGAAATTACGTTATGTTTTCTCTAATGTAATACCCTTTTCTAATTTTATTCAGCGTTATTTTGTTTGTTAACACAATGTTCCTATTTTGGCAATTACTACTCAAACGTTTTTGAAAATAATTTCTTTTTCCACAATAACCTTTAATTATATTTTCCGTGGATTTAAAACATAAGTGGTTTCTATTTACTAAATTTTAAAAATCAAAAACAAAATGTAAGTCCAGGTTTGGGCACTTTCCTCCAATAATAATAATAATAATAATAATAATGATTATTATTATTATTATTATTATTATTATTATGATAAAGGACTGGGGTCGACGATCTCGACAGAAAAGACCAAATTCATAATGAATGACAAATATGGACCAAAACAGAGCAGAGATGGAAATAAAAGAAATTCATCCATAGGAACTACGTCACAGCTTGTGATGTACATATATTCGAAATCTGTAATGATTCACTGAAATCATCGATATAAAGTTGAAATGTGTCAACTACCTTCAAAGTTCATATTGTTAAATACATTCTGTAAATACCTTCGTGCAAAGGTAACAGCCGTATAGACTGTTAATGCCTGGTGTTTGCTTCGTAAATTCAGGCCAAATGTGGGTTACGCGAGTCTGATGATCTCTGACGTACCTTCTCTGAAGTCCACCATCACAGTAACAACTTAAAATCGCCATCTGTGCCCGCTCATTATAGTAGTTCACTATGAAGAGTTACTTGCTCGTTTTACGTAGCAAAATTTACGTCCTTCGAAGAGTGCAGTGGCATAGCTCGCCGCTAAATTTCCCAGTCTCTATTTTTTAAGCCTCACGACAGGTCTTCGCGCCGGACTTTAGCGAACTTCTGAAGGGGAAACGTTACGCTCCTGCTTGTTATGCAGCTTGCACAACAGTGGAGTTCTGCACACTGCCTTCAGCGCAGGTTCTGAGTGAGCAGTGAAAGTGAAGTGCGATGCACGCACGGAGAGGCGATCTGACACACACACACACACACACACACACACACACACACACACAGGATCAACGACTGTTTACCTGTTACTCAGTTTTGTAGTAACAAAGCGAACCGAGTCAAGCCTCATTACTACAGTTAACAGACTAGATCTATTACGTTGTTTCTTCCATGTTCAACACCACGAAGATGACGTGCTACAGACGCGAAATTTAACCCACAGGAAGAAGCTGCTGTGATTTGCAAATGGTTAGCTTTTCAGAGCATTCACATAAAGCTGACATGAGGAAAATTCCCAACCGATTTCTCATACACAAACGGCAGTTGACCGGCGTTACCTGGTGAAACGTTGTTGTGATGCCTCGTGTAAGGAGAAGAAATGCGTACCATCTCGTTTCCGACTTTGATAAAGGTCGGACTGAAGCCTATCGCGATTGCGGTTTATCGTATCGCGACATTGCTGCTCGCGTTGGTCGAGATCCAATGATTGTTAGCAGAATATGGAATCGGTGGGTTCAGGAGGGTAATACGGAACCCAACGGCCTCGTATCACTAGCAGTCGAGATGACAGGCATCTTATCCGCATGGCTGTAACGGATCGTGCAGCCACGTCTCGATCCCTGAGTCAACAGACGGGGACGTTTGCAAGACAACAACCATCTGCACGAACAGTTCGACGACATTTGCAGCAGCATGGACTATCAGCTCGGAGACCATGACTGCGGTTACCCTTTACGCTGCATCACAGACAGGAGCGCCTGCGATGGTGTACTCAACGACGAACCAGGGTGCACGAATAGCAAAACGTCATTTTGTCAGATGAATCCTGTTTCTGTTTACAGCATCACGATGGTCGCATCCGTTTTTGGCGACATAGCGGTGAACGCACATTGGAAACGTGTTTTCGTCATTGCCATACTGGCGTATCACTCGGCGTGATGGTATCGGGTGCCATTGGTTACACGTCTCGGTCACCTCTTGTACGCATTGACGGCACTTTGAAACTGTGGACGTTACATTTCAGATGTGTTACGACCCGTGGCTCTACCCTTCATTCGATTCCTGCGGAGCCCTACATTTCAGCAGGATAATCCACGACCACATGTTGCAGCTCCTGTACGGGCCTTTCTGGATACAGAAAATGTTCGACTGCTGCCCTCGCCTGCACATTCGCCAATTCTCTCACCAACTGAAAACGTCTGGTCAAGGGTGGCCGAGCAACTGGCTCGTCACAATACGCCAGTCACTACTCTTGATGGACTGTGGTATCGTGTTGTAGCTGCATGGGCAGCTGTACCTGTACACGCCAGCCAAGCTCTGCTTGACTCAATGCGCAGGCGTATCAAGGCCGTTATTACGGCCACAGGTGGTTGTTCTAGGTACTGATTTCTCAGGATCTATGCACCCAAATTGCGTGAAAATGTAATCAATGTCAGTTCTAGTATAATATATTTGTCCAATGAATACCCCTTTATCATTTGCATTTGTTCTTTGTGTAGCAATTTCAACGGCCAGTAGGGTACCAAAAAGTTATCCAGAAGAAAAACTTGGTGATACAGTTCCTTCAACACATAGTCTACTGTGTGTTTAAAAAAAAAAGGTGTCACTTATTTCCACAGGAGGTAATATGCGTCAAAACTAGAAGAAAAGTTACTATATGCCCAGAAAACAACAGGTGTTGAGATACGAGCCAAACTATCCTCTCATTCCCATCTGTCTCTTACATAGAAGCACATAGCATAGGCAGTATTGCATGTGGTTAGCAAGTAACCCTGACACATCCTTCAGCTTTTTTCCGCGATGAATCCCGCACCTAGTCCTATTCGGATTGTCAAACACGCATTGGTCACAGGTTCCAATAACGTCTGCACATTGTCAGTAATCCAAGAAATTCAGGTCCAGTGAATGGGAAGCCCATAACACGAGACCTCCTCGACCAATTTATCGCGGAGTCTTGCTCCGTTGAGCATAAACCACGGCCGTTGTCTTTCTACATGGATAACGTTTGGGAAAAGTACATGGTCCTTTGACTCTTTCGCCCACAATTTCTGCCCACGTATTGACATTGAAGCGATCCTGATGCCTCAGCTCCACGATTATCGATGATTTGCATTCGCCAACACGTGTGTGTTCCAATAATTTCCGACAGTTTGGCCACAGTACGTCCGATCTCCTTGTTCAGTTTTTGACGAGATCAAGAAGGTTAGTATCTATTCTAACGTGGCGAAAGATACACACTCCTTCCTCAGTTACAGGGATAATTAAGTAAGTTTTACAAATGTATGAGATTAAAAGATAAACGTTTTATTACATGCTGAAGATGGTTTGTGCTGACATTTAAAAAGAAGATAAGAAGTAGTCTGCACAACTTCAGATAAATTAAGTACAACAGACTTACATCAATTAACCCCAAATGACTCTCATTCAGCATATGTGTGGAAGACAAATATAAATTAAGTACAAAACACTGTGAACATCTAAAGCACTGAAAAGTGAAAACGGACACCAAATTTGCAAACCACGTCACGTAACAGAATCACGACAGTAATGGCACAAAAACATCAGCAAGCAGAATAATAATAATTCATAGGCAGATAATGCCCACATACCACGATCCAGTAACTTAAGGCATCAAAACTGACATACGCCACTTTTCTTACCTGAACACATAATATTTTGAGTTATAATCTAGCTGTAAAATTTCCGATACAGATTTGCCTTTGTCGAAGATGGCATGTTGCATCAAGTATAGACATGAGGTTGAGTTGGCTAGGTGGCAACAGAACATGCATAATGTAATGTAGCCATCCTGGACGACGGAATCCTATACCCGCCATCTCTCCTCATGTTGGGCGGAGGGGGGGGGGGGGGGGGGCTATTTCTATCACTTTTCTAATCTTCCTCCTCAATGTAAATGGCTGTTTCGCCAGTAGATGGGCCGGCCGCTGTGGCCGAGCGGTTCTAGACGCTCGCGCTGCTGCTACGGTCGCACGTTCGAATCCTGCCTCGGTCATGGTGTGTGTGATGTCCTTAGGTTAGTTAGGTTTAAGTAGTTCTAAGTTCTAGGGGACTGATGACCTCAGATGTTAAGTCCCATAGTGCTCAGAGCCATTTGAACCCTTTTTTTTTTGGTCGAATGTTCACGTCATGAGCATCTACGCAAATAGGTAGTAGGACAATGAAACTATCATAGGTGGTAAATGGTTGGATGTCCACGATTCTTCACAGAACGTGGTGTTCTGAGGCTTATTATGCTCTGTAAAGTAAGATAGATGGTGATCTGTGAAGATGGAGCTCCGCAGCGGACATTCCGTACGTGTTCACAACTTGACCCAACGACATCGTCAATTACGCCTGCAGTGGGCATGGGGCCACCGGGATTCGACCATCGATCAATGGAAACGTGTCAGTACAGTTTTGCTACACTAGGTCGATGGTCGTTTCCACGAACGTCGTCATCGAGGTGAACGGCTGCTCGAAACGTGCAGCGCACCACGGACGCAGGTTGGTGGGAACACTATTAAGGTATGAGACACATTCTCCTGCGCTTGCTCGGGGCCTGTGGTAGTAATCTAAGACACGCTGACAGCTGTGAAACACCGGCATGTCTCCATGCTTGATGTCTTCCTTCGACGGCGATGTCATCTTTCAGCAGTTTAATTGTCCGTGTCTCGGAGCCAGAACCGTGCTACAGTGATTTGAGGAGCGTCATAGTTACGTTCTCCTGATGTAAATCCTATGGAACCCATCTCGGGCGCTATCACCGCGTATGCAAATGACGTGCGCGCTATTTTCGCGAATTACACGATCTGTGCGTAGACATTTAATGCTACATACCTCCACAAACCTACCAACAAACTGTCGGATCTCTCATACGAAGAATGAGTGACGTATTTCGTTCCAAAGAGACACAAACAAGCTATTAAGCAGATGGTTATAATGTTTTGGCTTATCAGTGTATTTTAAAAATTAAAACGTTCTCGAAAATCTTAGAATCTTGGGACCGATATTTTGTTAGTAACAATGTCGATAATAAGTGGAAAACGATCGAGATTCTCGACTCCCGGAAATGATGAACTGTCTGTACACGTAATTAAGCCTGTACGGAATCCTCAGTGCTCGAGTCCTATTCGCACCTAGGCAGATTTTTTAAATACCCTGTATATGAAAATAAGGTCGACGTTCACACAGTGAGCTCTGGCGAAAGCAAGTCCTGAATCCATTAACATATGTGGTCCGTTGCTCGACAAGCTCGTGTGTGGTTCATCGGGCGGCAGTGCGGAAGTCGAGGAAAGCGGCATCAATGTGGACGCCTTTCTTCACGGCGCAGTGCTATTGTACGGTTGCTACTGTTTGCAGTAATTGCCTTGCTGCAGGTGAACATCCGTTGCTGGCACTGCTACACACTGCACCGTTAGATGTTAAGACCTGTCAGAAGGAGGAGGTATCACACGCAGAGTCCGTTATCGGCGTGACTAGATCCAGTTGTAGAAGAATGGCGTTTGAAGCGGCGCCTGCTTACCGCAGACAGAGCAATTGCTTGCCAGCCAGTGAGGAAGAGACGGCAAGGCCGACGGGCGGCAAGGGCAAGGCCGTCTACCCGCGCACACACGTGCCGTGCACGTGGCTCCCAAACAAAGGCAGCACCACTCTCGCGCGCTCATCACGAGTAAGCGTCACAGTGCAGAACACGCATCCACCACCAGCTCCTTTACCGAGTATGATGTTATGGTCCCACAGGCAGTTCATCTCAGCCTACTTTCTTATTATTAAGCAGTCTCAAAATATTGGGCTGGTGCATTAAGTTCTTTACGTTTTACACAATTGACACAATAGATACAGATAATAGACACTTTAGTCGTTAATAACATACTCTCCTTCGGTATTTACAACAATCTGCCAATGCTAGAGTAACTTTTCGATTCCGAATAAATCACTTGCTTTTAAGGCGAAGAAAATTCCTTGAAAATTATTCGATAGAGACCGGAAGAGGATCCTTTATTGTATGATTATATGATAGCGGAACAAACACTAGTAGCAGTTACTTCTGTAAAATATCTAGGAGTATGCGTACGGAACGGTTTGAAATGGATCATATAAAATTAATTGTTGGTAAGGCGGGTGCCAGGCTGAGATTCATTGGGAGAGTCCTTGGAAGGTGTAGTCCATCAACAAAAGAGGTGGCTTACAAAACACTCTTTCGACCTATACTTGAGTATTGCTCATCAGTGTGGGATCCGTACCAGATCGGTTTGACGGAGGAGATAGAGAAGATCCAAAGAAAAGCGGGGCGTTTCGTCACAGGGTTATTTGGTAAGCGTGATAGCGTTACGGAGATGTTTGGCAAACTCAAGTGGCAGACTCTGCAAGAGAGGCGCTCTGCCATTGCGGTGTAGCTTGCTGTCCAGGTTTCGAGAGGGTGCGTTCCTGGATGAGGTATCGAATATATTGCTTCCCCCTACTTATACCTCCCGAGGAGATCACGAATGTAAAATTAGAGAGATTCGAGCGCGCACGGAGGCTTTCCGGCAGTCGTTCTTCCCGCGAACCATACGCGACTGGAACAGGAAAGGGAGGTAATGACAGTGGCATGTAAAGTGCCCTCCGCCACACACCGTTGGGTGGCTTGCAGAGTATAAATGTGGATGTAGATCTAGATGTAGGCGAAAATCTGAGGGCGCAAGATCAGGTGGATAAGTTGGGTGAGGAATGACTTCCGAAACTAACTCCTGCGCAGTGTCAGTCTAACAGAATCCAGACGGACGTTACCGCGCAGAAGCGTCACTTCACACAGCCTTCCTGGTCGCTGTTCTTGGATTCCGTCTACAAGACGGTTCAGTAGTGGACAATAAATGTCAGCAGTGATGATTACATCTCGGGGAAGCAATTCGTAGTACACCACACCGTTGCTGTTTCTCCAGATGAACAACATAATTTTTTGTGGATGCGCGCAGGTCTTTGTACGGGGAGCTGCTGCTTTGTTCGGGCTCAGCTGTTCCTTTCTTTTCCTTATGTTACCATTTCTCGTAACCAGTAACGATACAGGACAGGAATGGTCGGTGTTCTTCACGAGTCAGTTGATGACGAGCAAGCAGAGATGCAAAAAATGGTTCAAATGGATCTGAGCACTATGGGACTTAATATCTGAGGTCATCAGTCCCCTAGAACTTACAACTACTTAAACCTAACTAACCTAAGGACATCACACACATCCATGACCGAGGCAGGATTCGAGCCTGCGACCGTAGCGGTCGCGCGGTTCCAGATTGAAGCGCCTAGAACCGCTCGTCCACACTGGCCGGCAGCAGAGATGCACATATGGTAAATCGCTGATTTCTGTGATTTTGTCTTAGAGCACCCCGTACCCATACATCCTATATTTGACCCTTTACCATTGCATGCAGATGTCGCACGATGGTGGAATGATCACAGTTCATCATATTTGTCAGTTCTCGAGTTCACTGACGCGCATTAAAGCGTTCAAACAATCTTCATCAAACTCCGAAGGTCTTCCTGAAAGTGGAGAGTCACTAATGTCAAAACGATCCTCCTTAAAACGATGAAATCTTTTTTTTCCGTGATCTGTCCAAAGGCATTGTCCCCATACATGGTGCAAGTGGTCGTGGCTGCCTCCGCTGCTGTAACCCATCTGCTGAACTCAGACAGAAGAATATGATCGAAGTGTTCCGATTTTTCCACTTGACACTTCATTTTCTATAGCGTCCATAGCTCCACTCAGTACCTCCAAATGACAATAGCATCAGTGAAGTACAAATAAAAAGTGACAATCTATAAATAAACTCGTAGCAACCGAATGCCAACCTCTAAAACAAAAAACGCTACGAACTTATGCACCAACCTAATAACTTTCAGAGGCATTAAAAGCAAACGCGTGAACATTTAGAGCGCACCAGGAGTTCTACAGTTAGACGCAGATGGGAGGTCGGAGAGTGGAAAGAGAAGAGGAATACAGTGAGGGCCTCAAAGAAGGAGAGAAACAAGGTGCAGAAGTGATTAACAGCGTTTTTGAAAATGATTGTTCACAGGCAAAAGTTGTTCCAAACACTGATGCCATAACAGTGGCAAATTTCTCAGTTTCGGAAACTCGACAGCAGGTAAGCAGCAATAAAATTCGATGAGTTTTCTTTCTCTGCGCTTCTCTTTGATTTGCTTGCAAATCAGGCAGCCCGAACTGTAGTTCAACTTGCGGATCGTGAAGATTGCAAGCAAATGGTTTCTGGAACAGAAGAATTTCTGTCAGCATCAGACAATCTCTCCAAAAAGTGTTTCACGTTACAAATAATTGTTTTTTCGGAAAATCGAGATTGACATCATCTGAAATTGTAACACAAAATTCTTTGAAACAGTGAAAATGAGAGGGGTCTTTCCTTCCATTTGTGCTACAAACAATGACAGCTTTCCCCGAAATCCCCTGATGATTCTCTAGAGATCACAGAGGTGCTTATCCTTTCCATAAAGTTTAAAGTCAGCTAATTCATGTCGGATGTCAAATTGATTCAAATGGCTCTGAGCACTATGGGACTTAACATCTATGGTCATCAGTCCCCTAGAACTTAGAACTACTTAAACCTAACTAACCTAAGGACATCACACAACACCCAGCCATCACGAGGCAGAGAAAATCCCTGACCCCGCCGGGAATCGAACCCGGGAACCCGGGCGTGGGAAGCGAGAACGCTACCGCACGACCACAACATGTGGGCTGTCGGATGCCATGTCGACCAAAAATGACAACTTTGACAGCCAGGCAAGGATCTGACAGCTATTGATCAGCTCTGTCTTCTTTAATAAGGCCGGCCGAAGTGGCCGTGCGGTTCTAGGCGCTGCAGTCTGGAACCGCGAGACCGCTACGGTCGCAGGTTCGAATCCTGCCTCGGGCGTGGATGTGAGTGACGTCCTTAGGTTAGTTAGGTTTAACTAGTTCTCAGTTCTAGGGGACTAATGACCTGAGAAGTTGAGTCCCATAGTGCTCAGAGCCATTTGAACCATTTTTCTTTAATAAGGGAAACATATATTTCGTTTTGGAGCACTGAACATGGGAAATCTGAGCACACAGCAGCGACATCTCCGCACGTGTGACGATCTCCTAGTCCTCTAAACATGATATTTGGATTTAAATTGTATCTCGTGTTTCATCCGTTTCATCAAGCGTGCTCGAGTACTGCAGCGGGCCGGACGATCTGAAGTCGTGGGCCGGGTGCGGCCCGCGGGTCGTGGTTCGGTGACCCCCCACTTGTAAGGGGTCCGTAGGCCCTCACTACAACTTTGAACTCGGCACAGGTTGATAGGGCGAACAATCGATCGTGACGTGTTGCGAGAGCGAGTGTCGAGATGCGCCAGTGTGGTTGGCGGGAATGATGTGTGTGTGGAGGCCATTATTGGAATACAGGGTTTTTAACCGGGCATTCCGCCATACCCACACCCTGCCATCGGATCACACACTGTGTGCTGTGATTCGTCACTTCACACAACGTTTCATCATTGTTCAATCGTCCTTACACTAGAGGAGGCGTGGTTTGGCAATTACCTGCTTGAAATCCAAGTTTTCTCGCCTCCCGCCTAACTGTCATAGTACTTGCATTCGACACTGATGCAGTTTGGAATTGCCTGTGTGACGGTCTGGAGAAACGTCTGCCTGTTAAACGTTACGACTCTCTTCAACTGACGGCGATCTCTGTCATTCAATAGACGAGGTCGGCCTGTACGGTTTTGTGCCGTGCGTGTCCCTTCACGTTTACACTTCACTATCACATCGGAAACAGTGGACCTAAGGATGTTCAGGAGTGTGTAAATTTCGCGTACAGACGTATGCCACAAGTGACACCCAATCACTTAACCAGGTTCCAAGCCCGTGACTTCCGCGAAGCGCCCCATTCTGCTATCTCACGATGTCTAATGACTACTGAGATCGCTGATATGGAGTACCTGGCAGCAGGTGGCAGCACAATGCACCTAATATGAAAAGCGTATGTTTTTGGGGGCGTCCGGATACTTTCGATTACATAGTGCATGTCTCAGTGATTAAGTGTGCCTATTGTCAATAAAGTTATTACTGTATTATCTTTTTGCAGATGTCTGATTGTGTTTGTTGGCCATCTCCACTACCGACTCATCAGACACAGTAACAAACAAATCTCTTAACGCAAAAAGGAATTTTCCAAATTCAAAAGGCAGTCTCAGATAAAAGACAATAAATGACTACATAAACATTAGCAATCAAACGCTATCCAAGCTAATAAAAGGTATAGTAGGTAAATCAAAGAAAGACGAAAGTAATAAGAAGTAGCAGAAATGAAAACAGCAAGAAACTTAACATTAGGATTGATAGTCACGAATTAGATGATGTTAAGGAATTCTACTACGTGGACAGCAAAACAATCAATGATGGACGGAGCAAGGAGGGCATCAAAAGCAGACTAGCACTGGCAAAAAGGGCATCCCTGGCCAGGAGAAGTCTACTAGTAGCTAACACAGGCCTTAATTTGAGGAATAAATTTTCTAACAACGTACGTTTGGAGCACAGTACTGTATGGTAGTGGCTGGCTCTGAGCACTATGGGACTCAACTGCTGTGGTCATCAGTCCCCTAGAACTTAGAACTACTTAAACCTAACTAACCTAAGGACATCACACACATCCATGCCCGAGGCAGGATTCGAACCTGCGACCGTAGCAGTCGCACGGTTCCGGACTGCGCGCCTAGAACCGCGAGACCACCGCGGCCGGCAGTATGGTAGTGAAAGACGGACTGTGGAAATATAGCAACAGAAGAGATCGAAACATTTGAGATGTGGTGCTACAGACGAATGTCGAAAATTAGGTGGACTGATAAGGTAAGGAATGAGGAGGTTCTGCGCAGAATCGGTGAGAAAAGGAATATGTGGAAAACACTGACAAGGAGAAGGGACAGAATCATAGGACATCTGTTAAGACATCAGGGAATGGCTTCCACGGTACTAGAGGGAGCTGTAGAAGGTCAAAATTGTAAAGGAGGACAGAGACTGGAATACATCCAGCAAATAATTGAGGGTGTATGTTATAAGTGCTACTCTGAGATGAAGAAGTTGGCACAGGAGAGGAATTCGTGGCCGGTCACATCAATCCAGTCAGAAGGCTGGTGATTTTAAAAAAAGAAGATAAACTGCAACCTCTCTACCCAACATAAACCAGTATCACATAAACCAGCCCATGCATGATCACCAACACTGAAGTAGCTTTTACACACACACACACACACACACACACAACACACACACACACACACACACACACACACACAAGCGAAGACTTATCACCACAGTATTAACAAACAAACAAAAATCTCTCGTTGCTGTCACGGTGACGACGGGCACACTACCCACAGCGCAACGCCTTTTCTGGTGGAACTACGCAACTAATTCTCAGCTGTCCTCGGGGTTGCCGGTCGCTGCAGCCATCGACGTACTCTGTCTTTTTCGATTACAGCAAATCGAGGAGATGACGCGACTCCACGCATTATCCAACTGGTAGCCGCTACCACCGTTCATCAGTCTTTCCGTCACGCATATTTTTACGGATTTGTTAACAATCTGTATGTGGCGTGAATAACAGTTTTTCACACTACGATAAATGTCCGGTGGAGATACAATGCCGGGCAATAGGGATCTTGAATTTCAGTGCAGCATTGTCCCACGGAGGGCGTGGTCTGCCCTATGTAAGCCACACCACATCGGCAAGATATTGTATAATTCTAGATTTCCGCAATCACAAATAACCCTCATGTACAAGAAATGAGGAGATTGTCCGCAGAATCGGCGAGGAGAGGAAAATGTGGAAAACATTGACAAGAAGAAGGGACAGGGCATCTGTTAAGACATCCGGGAATCATTTCCGTGATGCTAGAGGGAGCTGCAGAGGGTGAAAACTGTACAGGAAGGAACATACCTGCCAAACAATAGAGGGGGTTGGGCGCGATTGCTGCTTCGAGATGAAAAGGCTGGTCACGTGCGAGCAGGATTCTGTACAAACATAATTGTGTATACAGGCAGTTTATCGATCCCGGGAATAGAGAATGTCTACGACTTTTGACTGTTATCAGCACTGATACAGGGGATATACTGCTTCCAAGAATTCCAATGCTTTCGATAAGTTTTCATTTCAAGTCTAAAGTAGGGTGAGAAAAAACATATGGAATATTTTTTGTGGGATAACTAAATAACAATTTTCTGATTGTTTTCCTTTATTGGTTCAAATGGCTCTGAGGACTATGGGACTTAACTGCTGTGGTCATTAGTCCCCTAGAACTTAGAACTACTTAAACCTAACCAACCTAAGGACATCACACACATCCATGCCCGAGGCAGGATTCGAACCTGCAACCGTAGCGGTCGCGCGGTTCCAGACTGAAGCGCCTAGAACGGCTCGGCCACCCCGGTCGGCTTCCTTTATTGACTGTTAAGCCTTGCTTCTTGTCAAATTTCATATTTCTGAGTCAAGTGGAAGTACCCTATAGGTTTTGATGAGTGAGATTCCGAGTGTCGAAGTAAGGAACATAAATGGCCGTATCTTTTGATTGCACTGACTTAGAAAAATAAATTTTTTACACCGCCAGGGACCATAAATCGTAATATGTGACATACACTTGAATTTGATACGCCAAACTGTTCCAGAGAAAAAAGGTCTTGACAAACGGACAGATAGACATAAAGAAAAAACACAATTTTTGTGTTATGTGCTTACAAATTAACAAATACGGGATTTTCCTTTAGTTGTATCACGAAACCTTGCGTCTTGCTACATGTTATGATTTTAGGTCAATGGGAAGAAATATCCTATAGGTTTTGATGAGTGGATTTGCGAGTGTCAAGATACGTGACATAAATGGTCGTATCTTTTGACTGAAGTGAGTTACAAGCTTAAAATTTTATACTGCCAATAAGGGACCGTAGACCTTAATGTGTGAAAAATTTCAACTTGATACGTATACCTACTGCTCAGAAGAAGGCGTTTTAGTAGTTGGACAGACAGACGGACAACAAAATGATCCTATAACGGTTTCGTTTTTTGTTTTTTTGTTTTTTTTTTTGTTTTTTGTTTTTTTTTCGCCTGACGTGCAGACACCTAAAAAGGACCCAGAAATTCCGAAGAAATCTGTGAATCTGTGTTTGTGGGGAGTCTAAAGAGGAATATCGCTTGTGAGAACAGATATCGTCCAAAGCATGACGAATGCATGTTGACATTATACATAAAGGGCGATGATGACAACGCTGTCGAACAGCCTAACTGCAACATCAGCTCCACCTCGCTAGGTCCTTTGACCCGGTGACTCCGGAGGGGATGAAAGAGGGGCAGAGGTGGCAGTGGGCTGACGGAGCCACGTGACGGCACGTCCAGCGCCGAGGGAGAGATGGGGAGAGTGCAGACGGACAGGAATTACCTGTTCTGACGCAACGGCGCGCCGGCGAGCAAGGCCGACCACTCTCTGCTTCTCGCGGTGCGCGCTATTACGACACCGATTCGCGCCGAAACGATGCAGCCGGCGAGCGGCGACCTGCAGTATTAACTAATAGCGCAGAGTATAATTTCGGGGCTCCGTTTCGGCCGCGCCACGCCACTTGCCACCGCTTGCGTGAAACGCGACCGCGGCGTCGGTGAGGGGCCTGTCTGAGCCGATTGCTCCAGCGCCGACCGAAGGCTTCACCGGCAGCGAAAGAGTTCTCAGCACCGGTTTGGTATAGGCATTAGCTTACCGTAGACCTTCCGACCGTAACAGCGTCGATATACGTATTTCCAGAGCCAGTAGTCTCGTATTGCTGGACAAACGGTCACAGGTATAGTTTTACCGTTGCCTACCGGCGCCAATCCAAAAGGAGGCAGGTGTTGACAGATGTGAAAATTACCTAACTATCAGTTTAATAAGTCACAGCTGCAAAATACTAACGCGAATTCTTTACACACGAATGGAAAAGCTGGTAGAAGTCGACCTCGGGGAAGATCAGTTTGGATTCCGTAGAAATGTTGGAACACGTGAGGAATTACTAACCTTACGCCTTATCTTAGAAGAAAGATTACGGAAAGGCAAACCTACGTTTCTAGCATTTGTTGACTTAGAGAAAGCTTTTGACAATGTTTACTGGAATACTCTCTTTCAAATTCTAAAGGTGGCAGGGGTAAAATGCACGAACTTTAAAGTTCGTTTACGGGATATATTGCAATGAAAGTAACGTAAATAAAAAAATAGTGTATAGCATTTGTTTTTTATCGGAAGTGCATAACACTAAAGATTACCGTACCTGTATTACGTCAGATGGATGAAAGTCGTGAGCAGTTGTTTACTTGTGACATGCAAAAAGTGTGAGACGTATTAGTACTTCTTGTCACGTCTTCACACTTCTTGCATGTCACAAGTAAACAACTGCTTACGACTTTCTTTCATATATATTGAATACCTCTCGTAGATTACAAAAATCAGGTAATGTTAAATGTAGGCTACCGTAATAACGACCAAATATAACAAGAAAACTACAATATCCCTCCTACCCCACAGTAAGTATGCCTATTAAAAACTGTCTTCAAGAGTACCTACAATTCTTTACTACGAATAATGTTTCAGCAACCACGACAACTGCGGAAAACGTGCTCACAACTTCATCAGGTTGCCCTCCATGGGGTGGGTGCACGCAACGACTGTGGTTATATTGGGTTCGATAGAGCAGCAATCAGTCGTAGAATTAAGTTGCTTTAATATGACATGTATAGTCACAACGCAGATCAGATTTCGACCTGTGTCGGGTCATTATCAATGCAGTGCGGTATTGTAGCAATTGTTCGTGCTCAAGTGAATGCTTACACAGTTCAGCCATTACTGAACTGAACATTACATTGAACTGTGTAAGCATTCACTTGAGCACGAACAATTGCTACAATACCGCACTGCATTGATAATGGCCTGACACAGGTCGAAATCTGATCTGCGTTGTGACTATAAATGCCATATTAAAGCAACTTAATTCTACGACTGATTGCTGCTCTATCGAACCCATTATGCTTACAACTTGCCTGCGTCAACAGTCAGGCAATAATACTGCAACCAAAATAATGCCTAGTGTTCTGATTCGGAACGAAATAAAGTTTGCCGCTAAAAAGTAGAACGAGAATGGCACAACAATTACAGGAACTTTCCGTTTCCAGCAACGACTGTCAGATATTGGCTTCAGAAAAACTTGTGATGCTACCAGTATGCACGCAAACGCTAATTACGTACTACAAACGATATACAACTAAATCGAACATGCATGCACAACGCGTAACAAGTCTCTCAATAATTCAAATACCTTTTAATCGTTTCCAAAATTCCTCTGAACTTCAATTCAACTCAAAAGCACGGCGAACGTAGGAAGCGCGAGAGACGTTTGGCAGAAAAATGGAGCCGTGCTTTTGAGTTGAAGTTCAGAGAACTTTTGGAAACGATTAACACGTATTTGAATTATTGAGAGACTTGTTATGCGTTGTGCATGCATGGTCGACTTAGTTGTATATCGTTTTTAGTACGTAATTAGCGTTTGCGATGTTAAATACGAGTTGAAATAATGAAGCGTTTTGTGATGAAGTCGGTAGGCCTACATGTTTGAAGTAAACACGTTAGTAATTGTACAGTATTGTTTTTGACATCTGTAATTCGTTCTGTAGACGTTCGTAAACGATGCCAGGTTGTGCTGCGTTTGGTTGTTCCAATAGAGGCGAGGTGGATTTCGCGTGTTAACATTTCCACGCAATGAAGAAAAACGAAAGCAGTGGCTAGTCGCAGTCAACAGGGCTGACATAAATGAAACAGGAGCCTTGTGGAAACCAACCAAGTACTCTTATCTATGCGAAGGAAGTTGTTTTTGCTTTTTACTACATATAAAACAACTTGCAATATACATAGTTAAATTTGAAAACAAACCTGTAAATTGGCTGTGTGAAAATTATTATGACACATTATTCTTATAAACATAAAATTAATATGGCATTGTGTATCTAATTTGTAAGAATTTTGCTAAGCTGCAGACGTCATAATTACGTCCTTCAGTGTCATGAGGCTGGCTTTTTTTTTTTTTTTTTTTTAAACAGTACTGTATTGAAGACTTCCACGAGTGTCATTTGATTTCTAGGCCACTGTTAGTAATTCCAGGTAATCTGATTGTAGTTTTATAACTATTTCATGAATGCTGTTAGGGCAGGAAGTTTCCCAGATTTCTGTCTTCATTTTGTCGTGGTTGGTGAAACATTATTTGTAGTAAATAATTGTAGGTACTCTTGAAGACAGTTTTTAATAGGCATACTTACTGTGGGGTAGAAGGGATGCGGTAGCTTTCTTGTTATATTTGGTCGTTATTACAGTAGTCTACATTTAACATTACCTGATTTTTGTAATCTTTTTCGTTTGTTATCTACGAGAGGTATTCAGTATGACGTGACAAGAAGTACTAATACGTCTCACATTTTTTGCATGTCACAAGTAAACAACTGCTTACGACTTTCATTCATCTGGCATAATACAGGTACGTTAAATCTTTAGCGTTATGAACTTCCGATACAAAACAAATGCTATACACTATTTTTTTTTATTTACCTTACTTTCATTGCAATATATCTAGTAAACGAACTTTAAAGGAGATAAATGCAAGTAACGAATAATTTTTACAGCCACTGTATCAAATTTTCCTGTGCTGTACGTAATAGGCTACGATGAGTATATTACAGCTCTAAAGAAAAGGCATTTAACGAATGATTTCGCCATATTGTCTTGTGCTTTTGATTCGGTGAATGTGTACTCCACTACTGGCCATTCAAAAGTCCCGCCCGCAGTTTGGCAGAAAAATGGCCGCCGTATCGGCCGGTTGGCCTATACAGGCTCTCCAGCAGCGCCGCCAGACGGCAGACGCCAGAGACCAGATGGAGGGGCAGCCGGCGGAGACAGACGGAGTGACGCAACGGAGATTTCCGGTCGGCCGTGGCAGGAGCGCTGCTCGCTGCTCGCTCGGGCAAGGACGGTCATGCACCCGCACTCTCCCGCCTTCCTGCTCCTCCGGTTCACATCCGCAGTCCGCAGATCGCGACCACAGTGCTGGCCTCCTCCGGGAAACACCGGCGCTGTCACACGGTGGCGTCGACCGCCCACCCTCACTGCCTCAACTCGTACGAAGGTCGTTCAATAAGTAACGCAATACATTTTTTTCTGATAACAGGTCGGTTTTATTAAGGATGCCAAAAAACCTACATTATTCCTCACTATTCCGGCTACAAAACCCTATTTTTCATCATAATCTCCGTTCTGTGCGACGACATTAGCCACCTGCGTGCCCGAACGGTATCACCATACTGGCCGACGTCGGAGCCAAACTTGCCATCATCCACGTACTTCTTCGCGTGGAGTGTATCCTTCACTGCGCCAGACTGGTCTTCCGTTAGCCTGTGACGAGCCAAGCGGGCACGCCCATTTGAGTATCCCACGTGTGTCAGCACTACCACCAGAGATATCCAGTTGTGAAGCGAGATGTTTATTTGTGATCTGCCGATCACCTCTAATGAGACTGTCCGCACGCTCCAACACTGCACCAGTCACAGATGTGTGTGGTGGTCGGCCGATATGTGGGAGATACGACAAGTTTGCGCGACCTCGTTGCGATGACAGACGCCTCCCCCAATGACTAACCGTGCTTTTGTTGACTGCCAGGTCTCAGAAGACGTTCTGCAAGTGCCTGTCAATATACAGGGTGATCCACTGATAGTGACTGGGCGAAATATCTCACGAAATAAGCATCGAACGAAAACACTACAAAGAACGAAACTCGTCTAGCTTGAAGGGGGAAACCAGATGGCGCTATGGTTGGCCCGCTAGATGGCGCTGCCATAGGACAAACATATATCAACTGCGTTTTTTTAAAATAGGAACCCCCATTTTTATTACATATTCGTGTAGTACGTAAAGAAATATGAACGTTCTACTTGGACCACTTTTTTCGCTTTGTGATAGATGACGCTGTAATAGTCACAAACGTATAAGTACGTGGTATCACGTAACATTTCGCCTGTGCGGACGGTATTTGCTTCTTGATACATTACCCCTGTTAAAATGGACCATTTACTAATTGCGGAAAAGGTCGATATCGTGTTGATGTATGGCTATTGTGATCAAAATGCCCAACGGGCGTGTGCTATGTATGCTGCTCGGTATCCTGGACCACATAGTCCAAGTGTCCGAACCGTTCACCGCATAGTTACGTTATTTAAGGAAACAGGAAGTGTTCAGCCACATGTGAAACGTCAACCACGACCTGCAACAAATGATGATGCCCAAGTAGGTGTTTTAGCTGCTGTCGCGGCTAATCCGCACATCAGTAGTAGACAAATTGCGCGAGAATCGGGAATCTCAAAGACGTCGGTGTTGAGAATGCTACATCAACATCGATTGCACCCGCACCATACTTCTATGCACGAGAAATTGCATGGCCATGACTTTGAACGTCGTGTACAATTCTGCCTCTGGGCACAAGAGAAATTACGGTACGATGACAGATTTTTTGCACGCGTTCTATTTAGCGACGAAGTGTCATTTACCAACAGCGGTAACGTAAACCGGCATAATATGCATTATTGGGCAACAGAAAATCCACGATGGCAGCGACAAGTGGAACATCAGCGACTTTGGCGGGTTAATGTATGGTGCGGCATTATGGGACGAAGGATAATTGGCTCCCATTTTATCGATGGCAATCTAAATGGTGCAATGTATCCTGATTACCTACGTAATGTTCTACCGATGTTACTAGAAGACGTTTCACTGCATGACAGAATGGCGATGTACTTCCAACATGATGGATGTCCGGCACATAGCTCGCGTGCGGTTGAAACGGTATTAATAGCATATTTCATGACGGGTGGGTTGGCGCGTTCACCGGATCTGACGTCCCCGGATTTCTTTCTGTGGGAAAGTTGAGGGATATTTGCTATCGTGATCCACTGACAACATGCGTCAGCGCATTGTCAATGCATGTGCAAACATTACGGAAGGTGAACTACTCACTGTTGAGAGGAATGTCGTTACACGTATTGCCAAATTCATTGAGGTTGACGGACATCATTTTGAGCATTTATTGCATTAATGTGGTATTTACAGGTAATCACGCTGTAACAGCATGCATTCTCAGAGATGATAAATTCACAAACGTACATGTATCACATTGGAACAACCGAAATAAAATGTTCAAACATACCTACGTTCTGTATTTTAATTTAAAAGCCGGCCGCGGTGGCCGTGCGGTTCTAGGCGCTGCTGCGGTCGCAGGTTCGAATCCTGCCTCGGGCATGGATGTGTGTGATCTTCTTAGGATAGTTAGGTTTAAGTAGTTCTAAGTTCTAGGGGACTGATGACCTAAGATGTTAAGTCCCATAGTGCTCAGAGCCATTTGAACCATTTTTTTTTTAATTTAAAAAACCTACCTGTTACCAACTGTTCGTCTAAAATTGTGAGCGATATGTTTGTGACTATTACAGCGCCATCCATCACAAAGCGAAAAAAGTGGTCCAACTAAAACATTCATATTTCTTTACATACTACACGATTATGTAATTAAAAATGGGGGTTCCTATTTTAAAAAACGCAATTGATATCCGTTTGACCATGGCAGCGCCATCTGGTTTCCCCCCTTCAAGCTAGGCCAGTTTCGTTCTTCGTAGTATTTTCATTTGACGCTTATTTCGTGAGATATTTGGCCCGGTCACGATCAGTGGACCACCCTGTATACGACGCAGAATGAAATTTCACTCTGGAGCGGAGTGTGCACTGAAACTACCTGGCGGATTAAAACCGTGTGACGGACAGAGACTCGAACTCGAGCACTTTGCCTTTCGCGGGCGAATGCTCTACTACTTGCCCGCGAAAGGCAAAGGTCCGGAGTTCGAGTCTCGGTCCAGCACACATTTTTAATCTGCCAGCGAGTTTCATATCAACGCACACTCCGTTTCAGAGTTAAAATTTCATTCTGGAAACTACCCCCAGGCAGTGGCAAAGCCACGTCTCTGCAATATTCTTTCTTCCAGGAGTGCTGCAAGTTTCGCAGGAGAACTTCTGTGAAGTCTGGAAGGTAAGACACGAGATACTGGCGGAAGTAAGGCTGTGAGGAGATGTCGTGAATCGTGTTTGTGTAGCACAGTTGGTAGAGCACTTGCCGGTGAAAGGCAAAAGGTCCGAGTTCGAGTCTCGGTCCGGCATACAGTTTTAACCTGACACGAGGTTTAAAATCTACGATGCTCTGGTTCTGCGCCAAAAGAAACTGAATTACAGCTCTCTGCTTGGAACGCATCTCCGTTACAGACGCCAATTTGAAGACTACGTACAGCGCCGTCACCAATCCGAACTTCATGAAACTATAGGGGCTGAAGCAGGAATAGTCCACGAATTCTCACAACAAAATCCGAATTTTTTCAATCGAAAATGGCTGAGAAAAAAAAGCTGCATTACTTGTTGAACGCCCCTCGTACATACACGCGATGAGTCAAAACATGGTGTCCACTGCCTACCTAGGGCACGTGACGCGCTAAGAAAACTGTGTAAGAGGAGCAAGCACAAGTGCGGAAGTGCGGCATCATTCCAGCGGCGGCAACTGCCGCAAATGGGGAAATCCACTGACACAGGTGACTTTGACATAGGGAAGATTGCTATGGCCCGCCGCCTGGTAACGACAGCGTGTTCGCGTGCTGCCGCCGTGAGCATCTATGGAAAGTGGTTGAAGTACGATGAAACCACGAGTAGAAGATAGCGTGTTCGACGTGGATGTCGAGGCTTGATCGCTTTTTTAAGCAGGATGGGCAACGATACGTGCAATATCTGAAGACAAAATACAATGCTAGCGAGGACACCGTTGAGTGCATACTGTTGAACATCGGGCTCCACAGCATATGATCCCGACGTTTTCTTACGTTGACCCAACGACATCGTATATTACAACAGGCACAGGATCATCTAAATTGGACAGTGGACCGATAGAAACGTGATGTTTGGTTGGATGAATTACGTTTCTCGTTACACCAGGTCAATGGTGAACAGCTGCTAGCAATGTGCACGGTACCACAGGACTCTGGGTGACGGGTGCAGAGTTATGCTATGGCAGACATTCACCTGGGCTTCCATGGGACCTGTGGTAGTAATCGAAGGCATCATCCCATCTGTGGAACACGTGAATATTTTTGCGGATCACCTGCATCATGCTCGATGAATTTAGAAAACCTGTATTCGAAACAGACTATGTGATCACTATACAGGGTGTGGTAGATAAGTAATAAGACTCAGTCTAGAAAAACAAATTTATTGATCCAATTTGTACAAAACGTTAATATTCTTCAAAGTACTCGCCTTGGGCGTCGACACAACGTTGCCAGCGCGTTTTCCAAGCTTCATAGGCCCCACTGTAGTCCGTTTGAGTTATCCCAGTTAGTGCCTTCGTGACAGCACGTTGGATGTTCGGAATATCGTCGAAACGATGACCCTTCAGGCATCTTTTGACCTTCGGAAATAGGCAAGTCAGGGCTGTATGGTAGCTGTGGCAAAACTTCAACTCCAATTCGGGTCAAGTAGGAGGTCACGAGGAACGCTGTGTGCGCCGGAGCGTTGTCGTGGTGGAGACGCCAGCGTTGAGCAAGGTCCTGTCGCTTCCGTTTGACGGCTCTGTGCAATCGCTGAAGGACTTCTTTGTAGAATTCGGCATTGACAGTCTTCCCCTGAGGGACAAACTCTTTGTGAATTAACCCCCGCTTGTCGAAAAACACAATCAGCATTGTCTCGATGCGGGACTTTGACATTCTTGCTTTCTTCGGCCGCGGGGATGCCGGTGTGTGCCACTCCGAGCTCTGGGCTTTCGTCTCCGGGTCGTACTGGAATGTCCACGATTCGTCGCCTGTTACTACGTTGTCTAAAAAGTGTGGATTATTTTCCAAATCATTCAACATCTCACGGCAAACGTCCACTCGTTGTTGCTTTTGTTCGGCGGTGAGCACTCGGGGAACCAATTTTGCGCAAACTTTCCTCATCATCAAATCTTGCGTAACAATTTGGTGAACCGTAAATTTATTCACGGAGACCTCATCGGCGATCATTTTGAGGCTTAAATGACGGTCGGAGTCCAGGAGTTCTTTCACTTTGGCCGCCGTTTCATCCACACGACTCGTTGAAGGGCGTCCAGATCGTTCCATGTCTTCAACGGATTCCCTCCCGTTTTTAAATTCATTAAACCACCGGAACACTTGAGCTCTTGATAGGGAGTCTTCTTTGTAGGCCTCCGTAATCATAGTAAAAGTTTCCGAAGCAGTTTTGCCCAAGCGAAAGCAAAATTTGATTGCATACCGCTGTTCTATCGAGCGATCCATCTTCAGCGTTTTCACAAGTGTCACGGGCACACAAACAACGTAATACGAGAAGCTCGACCCTCACTGCACCAGAGCTCCGACGCGACTGCGAACCGGTTCTATTGTTAGCTCAGATCCCCCACCACGTGACGTACAGGTGGAGACCGCCCTGCGAGCGACTGGGGCGCCGCGCGGCGGCCAGTCTCATTACTTATCTACCACACCCTGTACGCAGCCATCATCGTATTCACTGAATGCGGATCTTGAGAATAAGACAAGAGAGATTAGGGCTCTTACTGAGCCATGCATGAATGGGGAATATAAAAGAAAATCGATAATACTGCCAACGAAATACCAAATTCCATGTACGTCGGATTGCGGAGTGTGTGATGAACCGAAACGGTATGACCAGCTACTTACTAAGCACGTTGGTCCACCTTGGGAGCGCACCACAGAAGCGCTTTTGCGTGTCATGGAATGGACTAGTTCTTGGTAGCTTTCTGTACATACGAGGTGCGACAACAAAGTGATGAGACTGATGTGAAAAAAAAGGTTGCTTACCGTTTTAGTCAAGTTTAGTGTTGTCTCCTTCAAAGTAATTCCCTTCTGATTGCACACACTTTTTCCAGCGCTTCTACCATTGATGGTAACATTTCTGGAACTCATCTTCTGTAATATCCTCCAAGACTCTCGTCACAGCTTTTTGGACATCTTGTGTTGTTTGAAAATGGTGTCCCTTGATCGCCGTTTTGACTCTTGGAAATAGAAAAAAGTCGCGATATCTGGTGAAAAAGGTTGCTGTGATAGTACTGAAATTTGTTTTGAGGTTAAAAATTGCTGTACTGACAGCAGTATGGGATGGCGCATTATCGTGATGCAGAATCCAGTTATCAGCAATGTTTGCACGGACACGAACAACACTTTTACGAAGTCCTAAAATTTCTTTGTAGTAATATTGGTTAACTGTTTGTCCACGAGGCACCCGGTCTTTACGAACAATTCCCTTGAATCAAAGAAGCACATAAGCATGCATTTCACTTTTGACTTTGACATGCGAGGCTTTTTTGGTCTGGTAGATCCCTTTGAGTACCACTGCGAACTTTTGGCGTTTAGTCTCTGGATCATACTGAAAAAACCAACTTTCATCACCAGTGATAACACGGCTCAACAATTCTGGATTGATTTCCATTTGCTATAACAGATCGGCTGCCACATTTTTCCTTGTATCTCGTTGTTGTGTGAGATTTTTGGGGACCACTTTTGCACAAATCTTTCTCATACCAAGATCTTTAGTTATTATCAGACGAACAGTATCTCGATTGATGTTAATTTCTTCTGCAATCAGTTTCACGGATAGTCTTCGATCAGATTGTACGAGTTCACGGACCATGGCCAAGTTGACATCCGTCCGTGCGGTTGATGGTCGTCCACTGCGGTCTTTATCTTCAATATTCATTCTGCCGTCACTAAACATTTTACGCCAACGAAAAACTTGAGCTCTTGACATAACCTCCTGTCCAAAAGCCTTCTGAAGCTCACCGTAAGTTGTCGCGTTTTCACCCAATTTAACGCAAAAATAAATGGCATACCGTTGCACAATATTATGCGGTTCCATTACCATGACGAGAGACACAAACACATGTTGACTTATTACAGCACAGCTCACGAATGAGCAGTTGCATCGATGTGCCGCTTGGACTAGAAGCAGCTTATAGACCAAGAACAAAGATATTGTGCCTAGCAAGCCTGCAGGGTTGCCACGTCTTGCGAAGAAAATCAGTCTCATTACTTTTATTGTCGCACCTTGTATGTGGCACCAGATGCCAACACATACGTCATGCATGTCCTATAAATTACGGAGCGGTGGGTTTTGGATGCGCAGCTAGCGCCAGATAACATCTGAAACGTGTTCCATCGCATTCAGCTCAGGTAATCAGGACGCCATGACGGCAGTGTGAGTTCACCATCATGCTTCTCAAACAACTGCAAAACGTTTCTGGCGTTATGACACGGACAGTTATTTTCTACAAGATACCATCGCCGTCGTGTGCGATAGCTCAACAGTCCCCCCCCCCCCCCCCCCCCCCACACACACACACACGCATACACCGTGTCTTGTTATAGTCCGTCGGAAAACTGAAGTGTGAGAATACGAACCTTTCACGTCACAAGAAACATTTACAGATTATTCCACATTAAAACTGACTGACTTACGGTTAATGATGCTAATGAACTTACAGTTAATGATGCTTACGACTGATATCATCCATTCTCGTTACTATATTAAGTTCGTTGATTTTAGGGTTTTACATAGGATTCCGTGTTTTTTCACAAAGAATTGCTGTGAAGGACCCTTCTGGGAACATTCAATGCCAGGCTGCTACTAAGCAGCTGGTTCCTGTGCGAGAGGTAGCGTAGATACTGGCAGTGTCACTGTAGACCAAGAGTAGTCAAGCTTTTGTTATCCACTGCCCACTTTTGAATCTCTGTTAGTAGTAAAATTTTCTAACTGTCCACTGGTTCCTCAGAAAAGCGATTTACTAAGCGGAGAAGTAACTTCACTTTATAAAACTTATAAAACAGAGCTACAGCAAGATAAGACATATAATAATAATTACGTACCAAATACTATATGTCAATATTTTATGAACAGCTAGTGAAAATGTTTTTAAATTCTTCACTGACCGTCGCACACCACGAAAGCTAGAACGCCCACCGGTGGGCCGTAGGGAGCAGACTGACTATAAATTAGCCGTAATGGCGTCAGCGGAGGAGCCAGTGTGGAGATGCTTGGTCGTCAAGCGTGCTAGGGGTGCTAAGCCCCAAATGAAAGCCTCCAGGTTGGATGTTGAGCATGTGGCTGACACCCTGGCCTCGTAAGAAGCCTATCATCACGAATATTTCAACAATAAATGACGGACACTCTTACAACGACAAACTGTACAAGAGAAAGAAATACGAATATAACGGTAAAAACTCTTAAAGGAGGTCGAACAACCGCAGTGGAAAGGTCAGAAGTGAGGAAACTTGTTGAAGAGACTCTAATGTCCGTGCTATGTGGTGTTTTTGCAGCTGTTAAGTCAGCCACATATCGCTTTGATTACTGCAGGGGCAGTTTCTGTATTTGTCATACTTATAGCACGGATTGTTTGAAAATCGACATAGGTGTCCGAAACTAGTCACTATCAAAAAATTTAAAAAAAGTACATACTTCTCAATGCAACTTATAACGAAGTTACAACCATTTATTTCAATTATAAGACAAGCTGCGGACCTATTTTTCACCTGTAGCACGCTGCAGGTTCATACAAATGGTTTTGGATGATGCAGTTTCTCAAACGGTGCAATTGCTCTTCATACAACTCGTAAGCGACCTCCAACAGAAAGGACTGCCTTTCATTGGTTCAACACCAGCTGCATCAGCCGCAAAATAACACACATCAAAAAAAGTTTTGCATCATCCTGGTTACCAGAACTCCTGACTGTGGATACTGTATCACAGACACAGTCCCTTTGGCTGTTCAGAGATGTCACTAAAATCGGCCAAAGATGTAAACAACCATGAACGAGCAGCGCCTATTAGACGGAGGGGATCCGACACCCGATCAGTTCCAGTTATTCCACCAGGAAGGAGGTACACGGCTTGTGTTGTCAAGCATGCCTAGACGGTCAATACCGTGGTTCGATCGCGCTCGCGTTGTTACTTTGTGCCAGAAAGGGCTCTAACAAGGGAAGTGTCCAGGCGTGTACTGCAGTGGATGACCGATACCTACCGATTATGGCTCGGAGGAACTCTGACAGCAACGCCACTGAGTTGAATAATGCTTTTCGTGCAGCCACAGAAGGTGTTACGACTCAAAATGTGCGCAATAGGCTGCACGACGCGAAAATTCACTCCCGACGACCATGGCGAGGTCCACGAACCATGCTGCGCGGTACAGATGGGCCCAACAACATGCCGAACGGACCGCTCAGGATTGGCATCACGTTTTCTTCACCAATGAATGTCGCATATGCCATCAACCAGACAATCGACGGAGACGTGTCTGGAGACAACCTGATCACGCTTAACGCCTTACGCACACTGTCCAGCGAGTGCAGCAAGGTGGAGGTTCAAATAGTTCAAAGGGCTCTGAGCAGTATGGGACAACTTCTGAGGTCATCAGTCCCCTAGGACTTAGAACTACTTAAACCTACTAACCTAAGGACATCACACACGTCCATGCCCGAGGCAAGATTCGAACCTGCGACCGTAGCGGTAGCGCGGTTCCACACTGTAGCGCCTACAACCGCCCGTCCACAGCGGCCGGCCAAGCTGGAGGTTACCTGATGTTTTGGGGTGGCATTATGCGGGGCGACGTACGTCGCTGGTGATCATAGAAGGCGCAGTAACGGCTGTACGATACGTGAATGCCATCCTCCGAACGATAGTGCAACCATATCGGCAGAATATTGGCGAGGCGTTCGTCTCCATGGACGACAATTCGCGCCCCCATCGTGCACATCTTGTGAATGACTTCTTCAGGATAACGACATCGCTCCACTAGAGTGGCCAGCATGTTCTCCGGACATGCCCTATCGAACATGCCTGGGATAGATTGAAAAGGCCTTTTTATGGACGACGTGACCCACCAACCACTCTGAGGGATCTATGCCGAATAGCAGATGAGGAGTGGGACAATCTGGACCAACAGTGCCTTGATGAACTTGTGGATAGTATGCCACGACGAATACAGGCATGCATCAATGCAAGAGGACGTGCTACTGGGTATTGGAGGTACCGGTGTGTACAGCAATCTGGACCACCACCTCTAAAGGTCTCGCTGTATGGTGGTACAACATGCAATGTGTGGTTTTCATGAGCAATAAAAAGGGCGGAAATAATGTTTATGTTGATCTCCATTCCAATTTTCTGTACAGGTTACGGAACTCTCGAACCGAGGTGATGCAAAACATTTTTTAATGTGTATATTTGTCAATCAGCCTCATGGCAATTCATTCTTACATTGCTACATTTGAAATGAATTAAACGCACAAAAAAGAAATAAATCGATCGGGGTGGCGAAATCAATGAAAATTAAATGACATCTATCCCATAAACCAAATCAGACTGTACGGAGGGACTGTGCGTTTATTTGTTTTCGCCCCCAAATCGATCGATTTATTTATTTACCGTGCGTTCGTTCAAAATCCCCTGATACCCCTGTTTGGTACGAGTTTCCCACAATTTACCAGCAATCTGACTGCATTTCTCTAGTATTTTACCAATATAGCGAAGTATGCCACCTACTTTATCTACGACTGACCTGGGTACCGAGCGAGGTGGCGCAGTGGTTAGCACACTGGACTCGCATTCGGGAGGACGACGGTTCAATCCCGCGTCCGGTCATCCTGATTTAGGTTTTCCGTGATTTCCCTAAATCGCTCCAGGCAAATGCCGGGACGGTTCCTTTGAAAAGGCACGGCCGACTTCCTTCCCCATCCTTCCCTAATCCGATGAGACCGATGACCTCGCTGTTTGGTCTCTTCCCTCAAACAACCCAACCCCACCTGTGTGATCATTACTTTTTGTATCGCTATAAACGATTACACTGAAGTACACTGACGACAAAAAAATCGAAACACCCAGAAGGAAAAGTGCGATATAAACGAAAGTTGGTAGTCGTGTTTCTACATCTAAAAGATGATGTCCATTCGCATTTTGAGCCAGTCGCGTAAGAGTAGCGCAAATAGCGCCACTATAAAGAAGTAAATCAGGTTTCGTTTAAATACACGCTGTAACGTTCCATGAGTGTTAATTATCTTTGAGACTGGACGTGGTGATTTGACGTCATTCCAGCGTGCCCTGACGGAGACAAAGTCGCCATTATCAACACCCCACTAACAAGGGGAGGCCGCCAATTGTGAAATTCAGATTCGATTCATACTGCGCATAATAAAAGCTCATGGCCAGAGGTGTAATGTGGCAAAGCACCAAGATGCACTTCTCAGCCGCTGTCGAGAAAATCGACAGTTAAAAGAAACCGTTGCGGTCAAATACTCTCTACGATTAATAGTGTTCTACAGCGTCGTGGCGCAGCGGTAAGCGCTCGGGTACGTAATCCGAAGGTCGCCGGATCGAATCTCGCGCCATGCAATTCTTTTTATTATTAGTTTTTTGTAATTCAAATTATATATATATATATATATATATATATATATATATATATATATAAACTATTAATGAATTGCTTATGCATGTTGGTGAAGGCGGATCGCTCTCCAATTGTACCGCCTCCATTTTTCCGTTTTTTTAACAGGGTGTACCAAAGCTCTCCCGTCCGCACTGATTTTCGATGATGTTATAAGTTGCGCTAGGGACCACATCTACCTTCTTTCGAAGTTAGGAGGCAACTACGCTGTCATGCGGCGGCTCGTTTCGGCCCATTCAACATCTGTCCTTCAAGTGTGACGAGCGAGTAACGGAGTTTATATTTCATACCTGCACAGCAAATTTGTGTTCGTGGGATCGTTCGAACGTTTGACTTACGCTATACGTATTCGTTTCGGAATATCGTTTCTACGTCTTCCGTTAACTATACGTGGTTAACATTATGAAGACAATTAATAACATTTGTGAAATAGAACTTTGTTTGCGGAAAACATAATGATGTTCGAAGTCGCCAGTTTTTCCGCGACAAACGACTTTCAACAACTTATTATATGCATAATTGTTGCAACTGATTGCCGGGAATTATATATATATATATATATATATATATATATATATGTGTGTGTGTGTGTGTGTGTGTGTGTGTGTGTGTGTGTGTGTGTGTGTGTGTGTACACACATCTGAATTACAAATACTAAAAAAAGAAGAAAAAAAAGGTTGCATGGCGCGAGAATCGATCCGGCGACCTTCTGATTACGAACCCGAGCGCTTACCACTGCGCCACGACGTTGTAGGAAATTTTAAATCGTTGAGAGTATTTCACCGCAAAGGTTTCTTTTAACTGTCGATTTTCTCGACAACGGCTGAGAAGTGCATCTTGGTGCTTTGCCACATTACACCTCTGGCCATGAGCTTTTATTATGCGCAGTATGAATCGAATCTGAATTTCACAATTGGCGGCCTCCCCTTGAAAGTCTGAACGAGGCCATGTAATAGGGCTACGATACGCTGGATGTTCCTTCTGCGATATTACAGGAAGAAATGACAGGAATGTAGCCACTGGACGTGAGTGCTGGCAGCGGTGGTCAGACAGGGCTCTAGACGGCTATGTGACACTACCGAAAGCGAAGACCATCGTGTTCGGCGTATGGCTCAGGTGAATCGCACTGCATCTGCAGCAGCAGTTGGCACCGCAGTGACACAACGAACTGTTGCAAGTCAGTTACTACGAGGACAACTCCGAGCCAGACGCCTTGTAGCGTGCATTCCACTGGCCCCAACGTACCGCCATTTACGACTTCAGTGGTGTCAAGCGACAGCTCACTGGAGAGCAGGGTGGACGTCTGTTCTCTTTTCTGACGAAACCTGGTTCTGCCTCTGTGACAGTGACGGCCGTTTGTTGGTTGGAAGGAGGGCAGTTGACGTCCTGCACCCAACCTTCCTGCTAGTCACACTGGAGATATGGTCTGGGGTGCGATTTCTTACAACCGCAGGAGCACTCTCGTGGTTACCCCATGCACACTGACTGCAAATTTGTGCTTCAATCTGGTGATTCGATCCGTTGTGCTGCCATTCATGAACAGCATTCCAGGGGGCGTTTTCCAACAAGATGACACTCACCCACACACCGTTGTCTTAGCCCAACGTGCTCTACGGAGAGTCGAAGTATTGCCTTGGTCTGCTCGATTACCAGATCTGCCTCCAATCGAGCACATATCGGACGACAACCCCAGCGCCACCCACAAATAACATTAACCACGCCTTTACTGATCGACCAAGTGCAACAGGAATGGAACTGCACTTCGCAAACTGACATCCGGCATCTGTATAACACAATGCATGCACGTTTTTTTATGCTTGCATTCAATATTCTGGCGGTTACACGGGATTGTTAATGTACCAACATTACACATTTACCATGGCTTATCTCCGGCTTACATTAACCCATATTCTTCCAATGTTACTCACGTATGGTACATAAGCAAATGCACTGTCGCAATTCCATTATTCTGTATCAGCTGGGGTGTAGAAAACTATCCGCTACCAGTAACAATAAAAGGTTATTTATTTGTCACACGACCGGTTTCGGGCTTGCGGCCATCTTCAGGTGCTTATACATACATGTACGTGTTTGTACTTTTGGAGACCACAAAAAAGATATTTGCTGGTTGCTACACAGATACAAGTGGGACAATTGCAAGTGGTAAGGCAGCATTTGACGAAAATATATCTGTACTTACATAAAGAAGAAGCACCATTATTACAGTTATGCTGTGGTGATAGTTTTGCCACTTAGTTACACACTTATGGTCATTTTCAAGTCCATGTTTCAGTTTTACCAAGTACAGCTTCATATTACACTATTACGTTGTGCACTCGTGAAATGCACTATGTTTACATACAAACATGTGGGCTGTGGTCAAAGAACTTAAATGTACCAGATGTAAAGATGTTGGTCATACAGAAACTTATAGGTCATTGTCAAAGAACTTAGGCACAGGAAGTGCAAGGGTGACGCATAAATAGAAATTTAAAAAGCTATTATAGGCTGCGACGCTTCTTGATACACATTACGATTTTTTTTTTTCTTCGGAGAGTTTAGATCTGGGAAATACAATGTTGTTATATATACCAAATTACTCAAAGCTATTACAAATTAAAAATGACAGCTAGAACTGATTTGAGCCACACTGTTATCAA